>NC_090939.1:586273910-586880160 GCF_040938575.1 Ambystoma mexicanum | reverse complement strand
GCGAGCCGCTTGCCAGGGTCCGAACTGGAGCGATGATATCCGAATGATGGCAACTTGGCTGAGGCACCAGACAAGGGTGCCCCTGGTCCCCGATGCTTTACATCTTGGCCCTGGAGCCTCTGGCAATATGCCTTAGGGCACAGTATGAGGCGATTGGCATTGAGGTAGGAGGGGAACGACACTTGATATCCTTGTACGCGGACGATTTGTTGCTGTACTTGCAATACCCAGTAGAAAATCTCTTATACATACTTGAAGTGATGGAAAGGTATGCAGAGTTGTCAGGCATCTCGGTGAACCCCGAAAAGTCTGTCATATTCCCGCTAGGTAGCTATAAGGGGATCCCTGTAGATGGACTACCGGTGCTACAGGTACCATGGGCAACTAGCTCTTTTCGCTATTTGGGCGTAGATGTATATCACACAGTGCAAGATGAACACAGACACAATACGGAAGTAGCCGTCGAGAAAATTAGAAACAGTATGCAGTTCTGGGCAAGATTGCCCTTGGCGATGATGGGGCGGGGGGGCCATGCTCAAGATGGTAGTCCTGCCCAGACTCCTGCATTACTTTAGTAATATCCCATACATAATACCCAAGAAGTTTTTCAGTAAATTGAACAGCATGTGTAGGGATTTCCTGTGGCACGGTACCCGAAATAGAGTGGCGTTTTGGAAACTGCAGAACATTTATGAAAAAGGAGGTATTAGACTGCCCCATTTTGAGGTTTATTATTTGGCGGGACAGTTACAATATGTGGCTAAGTGGCTTTCTGATGAAGTGACCCCTGAGCACAGGGTGCTTGGACAGGACTGCGCCCCGTTTTATTTGAAAGAAATGATCTGGCTGTCCGAAACTGAAATCAGGGGGCGTCCTGCGATGTTGAGGCTTGGATGGAAAATTTGGCATAGGGCTTGTCGCTTGATGGAAGTCCCATACCCGTGCCTCCCGCAGATACCGCTGGTTGCTTTGACAGGAGGGAATGATCAGCTGAGGGCGATTGTTAGGACCTACTGGGAATCGGTGGGGCTGGCAACGCTAGGCGATGTTTGGCAAGAAGGATCCATTAAGGAGTTTATAGAACTCAACGAAGAGGTGGGGCTACACACGGGTCAATATGTCACGTACATTAGATTGGTGCGGATGATTAAGAACACCTGGCCAGAGACAGTTTTGATAGAAGAACCAGATGCAGTTTTGGAAACAATGTATGATATATCTGAAGGGGGTCATGAGATCTCGAGACTATGAGATGGTGATGGCTAAGGTGGGGAAAGATTTGACGCATCTGAGACTGGACTGGGAGGTGGAAGTGGGGGCCCCGATGGAGGATGGGGTATGGGAGCGTGCCCTGGGTTACCACAAAAAAGTGTCTAGAAATGCCAGATTAAAACAAATTCAGCTGTATGTAACGCATAGGGCATACATGACCCCCTTGAGGATATCTAAGTTCCGAAACGCTGGAATACAAGTATGTCCTAAATGTAACCTGGAAAACGCTGACATGACACATATGTTTTGGTCGTGCCCGATTATTAGGTGCTACTGGGGAGAAGTGGCGCAGAAACTGGCTGATAAAGGGGTTACTCTTGTCACAGACACGGCTTGGGCCTGCTTACTGGGCGGGTTCCCTAGGCCACGGAAACTCAAACATATTGAGAAACTGAGAAATCTGGCGTATGTGCTTGCGAAACGTAGGATCGCCATGGGGTGGAAGAAATGCCACAAACCTAAGGTGGATGTATGGTGGAAGGACTTGCAGAAATGGGCGCAGGCTGAAACGGTGGCATGGCAAGATGCGAGTAGCCGGGCTGATGGAGGGGAGGTGGGCACCCTGTTGGCCTGGAAAATGCTAATAACAGAATTGTTTGGAGTAATATCAAATCCAACAGACTCCGAAGAGAACGAAACCCGGCCGCATGTGCCAAACATTGAAAGAGATTGACAAATAGGCTCACGGGGGGAGGGAGGGATAATGGGAGCAGTGACTACGATAACTTGATGTGTAATTGAACTATTATGATTATGCTGCTTGTTTGGTTTTCGTTGTTTTGTTTGCATAAAATCAATAAAAGAAATTTTAAAAAAAAAACTGTAGAGTCCCAGGACCACAGGGAAGCCCTGAGGTTAGAACTCCATTTCCTCAGGGAGAATCTGGTTGAACTTGAGGCTTCCCGAAAGTTTAGGGCAGAACATCAGCTGGAGCAGCTCACACGTTCGCTCTCAGCTGAGCTCCAGGCATCACGTGAGGCCATGCATGCAGAAATGCAGGCAACCCGTGAGGTGCTGAATGGGGATCTCTGTACTATCATCCTCCAGAACCAGACCTTCCACACCTGCATGCTTGCTGCCATGGAGGACCATACCAGGGCTTTGCGTGGGCTGCCTCCCATAGCACCGGCACCTCCTGATGTAGCAGCAGAGGGTGAAGAGAGCGACAGCAGTTCTCCCACATTAGCATAGCCGTGCAGGCCATGAGCCCATGGAGGTGTTTTTTTCCGCGAAATCTACGCAGGTGGGTGTTGGGGTGCACCCTGTCCTCGAACATCCTGGGTGGCCTCCCCCCTCCCTGGTCCACACATGGCCATTTTTGATTTTTGTATTTTTTTTTTTTACAGTGTGTTGCCTTGTGTGGCTTCCGTGGGCATCCACTGTGTATTCCAGCTGGGCACATGGAGGCTTGTCCTGTCTTTGGGTTAGATGCTTGGGTTCCTGACACACACACCCCTCCTGCTTCCCCTTTCCGTGGGCTTGCAAAGGGTGTGACCAAGTGACAGTAACTTACACAGTGACATCGGGCTCCCATGAGCTGTGTGGGCAGTCTGTAGTCAAAACTGTGTGTACATCCCTAGTGGGGATTGTTGTTGCATTGAACACTGCATGGTGTATTGATATGTGCTTGTGCATCCATGTCTTTCTCCTTATTCACGTACCTTCTTCATGTCTTTACAAGGCCGTCTCCTTTGCAGATTCAGTTCATGTTGTATGCAGTACACTGACACATTTGCCGGACAGCAACACCCTGCAGTTGGAAAGGGTAGATGTGCTGGCTTAGTCAGGTTGTGAGACTTGCACTACTTTGATTTTGTACTGTCGTATTTTGACACTGTTTCATCCTGTGTTGCTGTTCTATGTTGCTGGTAAGTATTTGTTCATGTGTGCTGTTTATTATTGATTACTGGGACCATATTGTCTGTGGCCTGTTAACATTTGGAACAGTGCACTTTGTGACACTTGTGTCATGTGTTGTGCATTCATTTTGTAGCTTTCACATTGCATGACATGCCATGGTGTGGTGGGTAGCTGAGATGGGGAGGGGTTGGGTGACATGGCACTATTTTCATGGTGTATTTTTCAAGGGGGTAGTAATTCATGCAGCATGAATGTGTGTCTTTTTTCACACGGCATTGGTTTTATTTAAGTAGGTAGGGATGCATACAATGTAACACTGCCAGGTGACCAATCTCAGGCTGGTATGGTTGTGACAGTTGACTGTCCCTTATGTCATCATCATTGATTGTCATCTGGTATGTGCCAGGGCTGTGTGCACTCCACAGGGGTAGTATTTTAGGTGAAGTAATCAGCCACCAGCTGTGTACGGACTGCCTCACCACGTGCCCTTTCACCTCCCATGCGCAGCGGCCGTGCATGTGGTTGGGCATATGGGGGCACCACCATGTCCACCTGCAGGCCCCGGCGGGTTGCAACGTTGTGCAGGACACATGCTGCCACTATGATCCTGCACACTACTGGGGGCGCGTATAGCAGCTGCCCACCAGAGCGGTCAAGGGAGCGAAAGCATGACTTGAGCACTCCGAATGTGCGCTCCACTATGCCCCGGGTTGCAATATGGGCTGTGTTGTTTCTTACCTCAGGTGCTGTGGTGGGGTTCCGAATTGGCGTCATCATGTGGGTGCTCAGAGGGTAGGCACTGTCCCCTGGGGAGGTGATGATGGGTATCATTAGTGGGGTTGTGACATTACTCAGTATCTGACATGCATGCATGTGCAGAGGCAATTATACTCACCAAGCAGCCATGTATCGCCATGCCGCCCAGCTTCTACGTCCCGGTTTAGGGGTGACATTCTGAAAATGAAACTATCATGGGTGGAGCCTGGATAGTTGGCATATACTGAGGTGATGATTCCCTTGGCATCACATACTACCTGCACGTTGATGGAATGCCAGTGCGGTTTCTATAGATGTGCTCAGTTGCCCTGGGTGGACGTAGAGCCACATGGGTGCAATCAATGGCACCTAGCACTTTGGGGAAGTGTGCCGCCCCGTAAAAGTCCTGGATGGCAGCCTGCCTTTCTGCAGGTGTCCTGGCATGTATATGTGCCAGCGGACTGAGGGGCATGCAGTCATGATGGCCAACACCTGGTGTAGGCAGCGTGACTGCGTGGCCTGTGAAACCACCCCCACTATGG
Organism: Ambystoma mexicanum; assembly: GCF_040938575.1. Classification (NCBI taxonomy): domain Eukaryota; kingdom Metazoa; phylum Chordata; class Amphibia; order Caudata; family Ambystomatidae; genus Ambystoma; species Ambystoma mexicanum. The sequence continues at coordinate 586,875,730 of NC_090939.1, read as the reverse complement.
CACTTGTCCGCACAAATGAACCAGTGGCCAAGAAGTGCAGTACATTGAGCACCTTTTCCAAGGGGCTCAGTGCTTGAGAGAACAGGGTGGGTGATGTGAGGTCATCCTCCCACTCACTCATCAGGTCGAGTATTGTGTGTGGTGGAAACCTGTACCTCCCATACACCTGGTCATCAGGCATCCCAAAAAGGCTGGTCCTGGGTGTAAAAATGCGGGGCCTGGCTATCCTTCTCCTCCTGCGGTTTCCCACGACCACTGCTGCGAGGAACGGTATATTCATCGTAGCGTCTGAGCTTGTTTGTTGTTTGCGCGCACTTTTATGCTGCGCGGGGCCGCGTACGCCTGCTTCCTGCTGGCGTACGTGTTTCTGGATAAGCACCTCTTTTTTGGCGCACGCGTTTCCCCTGTTCGATTCCATGAATACGTGTTGTCGGCGCGCGTGTGGGCTACTGCGCATTTGCCTCCTGTACTTCCCCCGTAATGCCCACATTTTCACATGTTGTTCCCCATTCCGTGTGTTACGCTCCGTGTTCCGCCCACTTTTGTTGTGTGCGCCGCGCTATGTGCGCTTTCGCTGTGCGCATAGCGCACAGGTTTGATGACGTGTGCGCCCGCGTGCGCCACGCACGATTTTAGCGCACATCCCAGGATTTACACGCGCACGGACTTCCATGAATCGATGTGCGTGGCTTTCGCATGGTTGCGCTGCGATTTTCCCGCTTGCGCTGCGATTTGCACGCTTGCGATGGGAATTTCGGCGCACATTAATTCCATGAATCGGCCTGTCAATTTCTGTGACACTTTGCATGATAGTTGTGGTGGGTTGCATGATTTCTTTTTGCTGTTTTAAAGGTGTGCCTGGCTTCTTTTCTTTTTCTGGAGTTGTCGTACTCAGGTGGTGTATTGCAATTGTTTGTGACATCTCTGTGGTAAATTCAATAACTGTAAGCTTAATACATGTACAGTGCTGTTGTAAATGGGAATATTTGTTGTTGCATGTACTAACCACTAGTTTTTTTTGTTCTTGCAACAAATGTACAGTTGACGTGGTACTAACTTTAGTTGATGTTTTTAATGAGGACATTAGTGTTGCGTTGATTTTCGTAACACTTTTACTAGTATTGTAGTTACTTAGTAGTGGATCATTTCTACTTACTGAAATGATCGCAATGGTGTTTCCATGTGACCGTTTAGTATTTGTGTCTTGAGTTGAATGTCTCTCCTTCTCTGGTACCCTGCTTATCTTTTTCTCTTGTGTTACTCTAATGAAAGGGAAGTTGTGTAGTTTTACAATTGCATTTATTGTTCGTTGTGGTGACACAATGTACATGGCTACCTCACTATGTGCTTTGGATGCTTTCTGGTTGATGAATTGTTCAATTTCAGGACTTACATTGTTGGGCAGGATGTGTTCAGTGTTTTCCCTTTCAGGTTGGAAAGAGATGTTTCAGTGAAGAGGCAGCGAAGAGGGCGTTCCTGTAAATACATGTATACTGCTGAATATGTGTGTTGTAACTTGTTTCTTGCTTTTTTCATTGTAGTTAGCTGTGAGAATTAACAGTGCTGTGATGTTTTCTTGTAGTCTGAACATGTGACACTGTGATAGGTTTTTGGGTGTTTTGTAGCATGTTGCAAGGCTTACGGTTTCATTAGTAACGAATGCCTATTAAATGTTAGTATGCCGTGTTTTTGAAGGGGTGCATGCACGAGGTTATGCATCAGAGCTGTAATATTGGGAACCATTTTTGGTGTGGGATGAACCTGTGATGTATAAGTGTTTATGGGTGTTTTGGTAATGTTTAAGGGATTCTTGTTAACTATTGAAATATTAGTAGTTGTTGCAAATGCATGTTTTTATGCTGTATGTTTTTTGAGGGGTGCGTGCCTCGGTACTATGCAGGACATATTCCTTACGCTACAGTGTTAAAAGCATGTGTATTGTGTATGGATCAAAATGTAACACATGCTATTAGCTCCACACCATATTGTCATTGATTTGTATTGTGGAGAGGTGGTATGGAATGGAAGTACCATATACTCCACCCCGTCCTCTCCACCATACAAATGTGCAAGCATGACATTTTCAGGTTGGCACACGTGCTGTGGGTTCATATGGAATGTGACTGCTTTTTACACCACCAATCCATTGTAAATGCTGCTTGCCTTGCTAAAATTACACGCAGCATTTACTCAAGCTGCACTGCGAAATTCATAAATAAAGGCACACCAGTGATTACACCTGTATTAAAATTTTCATTTTGCGTTTCGTTGTGCAAATTGCAATGAGGGGACCTGTTCGCACGTAAGGGCAAATGTACTAGGTCCCTTCTTTGAATAGAAATATTTTAATGAAAGTGATGTCCCATGCTTCATTCGTTGATAAACGTTTCTATTAGTAACATTGTGGCTGCTCAGAATATTTGTAAGGGGTGTGTGCGGATTTCATTTTACTATGTGAACTTCCTGTATTCTTTCTGTGTTTTACCTGGTGCAGTTTGTTTGTGAGTGTTGTGAATATGTTTCAGGGGATTCCCTTGGAGTCAATTAAGATTACTAAATGTTTACTTTTGCATTTTAGTATGTTGTGTTTGGGTGTGTATGAGTGAGTGATGGGAGAGTTGTTATCAGTATTCCCTGGGACGGTGTGAAGAGGCTAGTAATGTCTTGGTATGTTTTTTATGTGCTTTGAAATGACATTTCGACTTCTGTATCTTAGTAAGTGTTTTGCATGAGTTAAGTTTCTATATATTGGTTGAAGTGTGAGGCTTTGCTGCCTGTTTGAGGTGTTTAGTGCATTATAAATAGATACATAAATACATCAATACGTTGGTGTGTCGTGCATATGTTTTTTAAGAGCTGTTTCTTTGTGAGGGAGAGCTGGCCCGATGATTTGACTAGTTAGTCTTAGGCCTCTATATTTGTTACATTGTGCATAGATGTCTGCAGGGACATCTTTCCTCTTTTTACAGTGTTTTAATGCACAGGGGCTTGACTTTCCCACCTCATTGGCAAACTGAATAATTTGCTAGCCGGATTCATGAGGTAAACATTCTGTGAAATAAAAAGCGAAAAACTGTACTTTTTAATATGGAGTGGATGTCTGTGTTTTGGATCTACTGGGGGGAGAGGTGTGTATAATGGTGCTTTGCTTATGTGCTTGTTGACCTCTAACCTGAATTATTAGTACCCGTCGGATTTGCACCAGCCAATCAGCAGGCTAGGAATGTGCCTTGCACTTACAGTATAAGCTTATGTCCCATTCCTCCCTGGCTGCCTCCTGTATCCTCTCAGGAGGATAGGTCAGCGGCAACGTGCTCGCCTTGGAAGCAAGACGACTTGGAACAACACAGTTTTCAAAAGATCTTTTCACTAAAAGGTCACTTTAGAAAGACTGCTCCGTGGCCGCACAGAGCGGTCTTTCTAAAGCAAACTGTCACACCCCTGCCGCACAGAAGTGTGCGCAGAGGCTGACAGGCTGTCACTTTAGAAAGACTGCTCCGTGACCGCACAGAGCGGTCTTTCTTAAGCAAACTGTCACGCCCCTGCCACACAGAAGTGCACGCAGAGGCTGACAGGCTGTGCCTGACCAGGAAGTGGGCAAGGAGAGCGGGTACATGTGTGTGTGTGCACGTGTGTGTTGGTGTGTGTGTTGCATACATGTGTTTTGGTTTAGGAGACGGGGGTGTAGGGGTGATGGGACTGAAATCCTGAGGGAGAGGGTGGGGGTGGGGGGGTCCAATAGGGGCCTTGGGGGGGTGAAACCTCGATCATTTAAAAAAAGGGAAAACTACATTTTAAAGGTCTCAAGAGAAAAAGACCTTTAAAATGACGGTTTTCTGATGAAAAGAAAATTGGTCAAAGTAAATCGGTCTTTCTCTCTGGAGACCTTTAAAAAAAGGTCATTTCACATAGAACCTTTCCCCCTTCTCAGTGCGGACTTATCCTGCAAGTGAACCTCCACATCGCCAGTCTTGACTGTATTGGCATAAGCATCTCAGATACCATCTTTTTGGTTTTGGCACTTTGGTGGCATGAGCAACCTAACAGCTAAAACATTGGTACTGTAAATGTAAAAAAAAGGAGAAAGGAAAGTTTGTGGGCAGTGTATGGTGTTGGCATGGCAACTTGCCGATGCTTGGCTATGAAATAGCCGAAGCACCAGCCGGGCCTTCACCCTTTCCCTCATGTTTGCCGGCCTGCTGCTGTTGCCGGGGAGCTGTATGTGCTACAGAAGTAGGAGCAAAATGACTGAACTTAACTTGCTGCCTGTTAGATTTTCAGTTATATGCACCAATGCTTTTTGTCAGATGAACTCCTGTAGGACTATGTTTAAGTCCTCCACAGAGTGATCTCTGTTTGGTCTGCTTTGCCTAGACCTCGCTTTCAGCCACACGGTGGAGGAGCAGACTAACCAGAGTTGAGACACCCGACACCACAGCAAGAATCCATGAGCTGCAACACACCTGTATGGAATGCTTAGGTTTGTTGGTGTAACATGGATATATGGATAACATTATGAAAGGATTTATCGACTATAGATCACAATTGTATAATACCTCAAACATTGGCACTGTGGAAAGGTTACAGCTATTAGGCAGAAATTTCGCAAGCTTTGTTAAAATTGTCAATTTATTACTATATTGAGTTTACGTGCAGAAAACGTTTTTTTCGAGGGTGTGTACACTGCTCTTGGTAGCCACAAGTTATACAGCTGTTAACAGTGTCACTGGATGCAGTTTATAGAAAAATCTTGCCTTGCCTTGCTGTCTGCTCGGGTCATTGAGCGAGAGAATGCACAGTTTGTCCGAGTTGATGCTACTTAACGTGTAGCTTGCATTTGATTAACAGTAAGAAGATCTAATAGCACCCTGAGCGGTTGCAATGCAAAGGAATGTGGAGGCAGCGTCTCACAGGAATGCTTGGCGTGTATATGTTAGGTATGGGTCCTTTTGGCGGGATATAGTAAGAACCTGCACCCACCCGCAGGATGGTGGCTGTACGAGTGTTTATCTTTAAGACCTAATTGCTCGATTTATTGTTATGAAGTGCCCTCTTATTGTCGGCATTGACGGCATGAGAGGCTGAGCCAATCTAATATGGTTGACTCAAACGTGTCCTGCAGGTTACATAAACATTTATATATCGGAGGTTGACGCTCAACCGGCTTTACATTTTAATAATCTAACATTCTCCCCATCTTTTACCATGTTGTACTTTTAAGGGAGACAACACAGCTGCACAGAGGTGATACAAACAAAAGTAATACTTATAATCAAGTTAGTCTTTCACACATTGCACTAATGGGATGTTATTGTGATTTATACCACGCACTGCTGCCATTTTCGCTCTCACATGCGCTTTTCTAATGGGTTGCGCTTTTTGGTTTAATTAATTGTTGTGATTTGATAGCTTTCACATGCTTTTTGTGTAACAGTGAAAGTGTGTGTGTGGGGAAAAAAGCTTTGCTTTGTTGCACGTATTGTTAAACCCCTGGGATTGTCACCTGCAGGCTTTCAATGGGATTTTTCAGTATGAGCAATGCTAATATCCTCAAACTGGTAATAAGACCCTAGGAGTTGTTTTTAAGTATGCATGGAAACATGTATGTGCCAGATTTCAATTTCACTGGGCTTTGTGTTAGCAGGGGAGAGAAACACAGTGTCTGACTGGTGTTTTATAATGGGCAGGACAAAGACTGATATGCAAACGAATATTTCCCATCTGTGAAAGGCACAGTGAGTAAAAGCAGTGGCTGTGAACTCTCAAGTGGTTAATAACCACTGAATAGATTATCAAGTCTGTTCTTTCGAGAGAGGGGTGCCCGCTACCTTTGCAAAACTATTTTTCAAGGAACCTGGGATTGGTAACCCTAGGTCTCCTGGGGGCAACCAGACATGGTCTCCCTCTCACTGTGCTTAGAGAGGCATCAGCTTCACCTCACTGATGATCCCCAACAAGGGTGAAACACGTGTATGGGGTTGCTGGTGGTACTCTCGTTCAGGTTGGAATTGCTATTGCATTTCGGTGCTGGACTGCCCCTGGGCAGGACAAAGACTGATATGCAAATGGATATTTCCCATCTGTGAAGGGCACAGTGAGTAAAAGCAGTGGCTGCGAACTCTCAAGTGGTTAATAACCACTGAACAGGTTATCAAGTCTGTTCTTTCGAGAGAGGGGCGCCCGCTACCTTTGCAAAACTGTTTTATAATCTCTAACAATATATTTTTTGATGTATTATTTGTAAGGCGCTTATACATCAAGTAAATTGTGTTTCAAAGCGCCCACAAGGCATCAGGGAGGGAACATGGGAATGAAAGGCAAATATAACAATGAAAGAGAGAGGCGGTCCCATTAGGCCTTGTGAGCATTCGGAGCATGCAAGTGCAGAGCGAGAGATGGATGAGTGGTGGGGTAAGTGCTAGGAGTAACACAGCGGGAAGTGCTAGTGAGTATGTTGCAAATGTTAAGTGACTGGCAGAGATCACTTGGTGAGAGTGGTCAACTGACAATAAATAAGTGCAGGCCTGTGATAGCACAGTCCAGTGGGCGCCTAAGGCAAGTGCTGAGAGTGGACGGAGGCTGAAGGCGATTGGGGTGGGAGGCCAGGACCCAGGTGGACACATAAGGGCCCTGGTCACCAATCTCAGTGACTTTGGGGTTTAGCAGAGGAGGGGCTTGGGCAGAGGAGGAGGAGGTGAAAATAAATGTTTTGAGGGGCTTCTGAAATTTGAGGAGGTCCGTCTCAAGATGAAGAAGAAGGGGGAGGCTGTTCCATAGGGGGGAGACAGCCAAGGAAAGAGAGCTAGCTGATTAGCAAATTCAACTGCAGGGTTTAGCAGAGGAGGGAGGAAAGGAAGGAGGAGGTTAAGAGGAAGGCCTTGAGGATCTTCTCAAAATATGCGGAGAGCTGGCTCAAAACGAAGAGGAAAGGGGGGGATTTTCCATAGGAGGGAGCCTGCCATGGAATGAGATCAGCACCAGCTCGCTGTTTAGCGAAGCGCTTGACACACAGAGAGTTAGCGCCAGAGTAGCGTAAAGGTCTGGAGGAGTGTATTTAGTGAGTGCCCATTGTAGATAGTGTGGCCCCTGGCCCCAGGCAGCCTTGTGGATGATGCAGGTGTATTTGAATTTGATCCTTGCAGCAACCAGGAGCCAGTGGAGAGATTTGAGGGCTGGAGAGATGCAGTCCTTGGGCTTGAGGTCAAGGATAAGTCTTGCAGCCCTATTCTGGATAAGCTGGATGGGAGGTAGAGAGGAAGAGGGTAGGTTAAGGAAGAGGCTGTGCAGTAGTTCAGTCTAGAGAGTACCAGAGCTCTAGAGACATTGAGCTTATGGGGGAAAGTGAGGAAAGGAAGGATTCCTTTGAGAAGGTGGAGTTGAAAGTGGGCCTTCTTGGCAAGGTCCCGTATGTGAGGAATGAAGGAAAGAAATTAATCGAAGATGACTCCAAGGTTCCTGGCTTCGGATGAAGGAGAAGTGGGAGAGCCGATAGAAGGAGGCCAGAGTGACGGGAAGAAAGAGGGGGCAGGAGTCCCACTGGCAAGGATCTCAGTCTTTCTGGCATTGAGACCGAGATCATTGGAGGCACACCAGGACTGAATGGCAGAAAGGCAGTTGGGAATGATGGAGGCAGTAAGGAGTGGATCAGAGTGAAGTTTGAAGAAGAGTTGTGTGTCGTTTGCATAACACTGGAAGTAAGGGGAGAAAGTGGGAATTAGATGTGCAAGTGGAGCAAGAGGGTATGCCACAGGTGCTGAAAACTCTGGGAGTGGAGAAGGAACCCACGATAACCTGGCAGGGACGATCAGTAAGAAAGGAGGTCAGCCAGTCCAGTACCCACTCCGAGATACCTAGGGTATCATGGAGCCGTTTTATGAGGATGGAGTGGTTGACCGTATCAAATGCAGAGGAGAGATCAAGTAGAATGAGAAAAGCTGGAGAGTTAGAATCAAGAGATGCAAGCAGTTATTCACAGGTGTTTGGAATAGCAGTTTCAATGCCTCTGGATGCTCGGAATCCAGATGAATGGTCGTATAGGACACCAACAAGCTCAGTATGCCTGGCCAGTTGGGGGTAGACCAGCTTCTCCAAATGTTTCCCAAAGAAGGGGGTGATAGAGATGGGGCGGTAGTTAGCCGGAAACGAGGGGTCAGCGGAAGGTTTTTTCAAGAAGGGGCTCACAAGAGAGTGCTTGAAGTTTACTACTTGAATCTTACTTTGGTCCAATAATTCTCCTATGCTGTCTATGCCACCTTAACTTGGTGAATTCACCTATGCTATATGCACACTGTGCTAAATAATATTTCACTAGAAATTGTAACATGCATTAGCCGTTGACCTACAACGGCAGTCCACAGCACATAACGTAACACATTTATTTCACTGGACTATGGCCTTGAGACACTTTGACACTAATTTATATTGTAAAGGTATTTGCAAGTGGTGGCTGTGAAATTAGTTGCTCTGGCAGGCGACTTCTTACAATCCCTTGGATGTTGTCGATTGAAAAGATGGTTAATTGGCCATAGTGGAGTATGACCAGTGCTGTAAAAGTCGCAGGTCACTGGATTGAGACGGTAGAAAAGCCTAACCATCAATCAGAAAAGTTATTAGGGAATGAATCCAGGACTCCGCGCCATCATTTATGTTTATGTTAGGTTTTAATGGATCAACCAGATATTGTCATTCAAGCCCATATACTCTAGATGACACGTGTTTCGGCTGCCTTGAGCCTTGCTCAAATCTGGGCTTTGGTCACGCACCAAAAAACATTTAAACCAGGTTAATATATGTATCATACCACATTTCGCAAATTGGCAATTGAGTTAATATAATATAAAGTAATACAAGAATAGTAAATATTGAACGAAATTCAGATAATCAAAAGATGTGAAAAGTATTTGAAAGACACCAATTCACCGGATATTATATCAGCATACCGCAAAAAAAAAAAACAAATTAAATTGATACACCATTGTTCATAGACAGAGAAACAAGGATTGGTGAAGGGGAGGATTGGTGGGGTTATCAAAACAGAACATAATTCAACAAAGATATACAGTCAAAACAAAGTGGGGGGAAACAAAAGAAAAAATACAAATAGAAACAAAAAAACCTCATTAGTATGGATTCTACAAGTCAATCACTGCTTCCCATAAAGTTCAACACAAATTGCAATACACCACCTCACAGGTTTCCTTACCCGTGGATGTTAGAATCAATTCAAAAAGACTGTTGTCTCAAAAAACAATTACGGGGTCAAATCCCCAGGTGAAGCAGAAATCTGAAAACAAAATAATAACACAAATTGCTGAACAGTCCATTATGCCCCAGAACATGTATCTAAAGCATACATATCTGCTATTTAAAAAGCATTATGCCACGGAGTATGCAGGCAAAAGATAAAGTGCCAAATACAAATCTCAGTGCTCTTGAGTAGACTATTAAATCTGGACCGTCATTTAATAGTAGAGTCTTTAAGTAAGTCGTGAAAAGTACCTACAATGGGTTGCCCAATTTCAAGGGTAGGTCGTGCCAAATACATGAGTAACGTGCGGTAACGAGAGCATATCGCATTGCTCAATGGTATAGTATGAATTGTACAATCGTCATCTATTCGGTGAGTTTAATGTGGGTAAAACATCATGATTCGTACGAGAATCCAAACCAAAAGTTTTAAACTGCATTTACAGCAGAGGGTTCCTGTGCGATCATAGTTATATGTTAGGCGATCCTCTGCACACCAGGCCACGACACATCAGAACACTGCCCACATTCCCCCAACATCTCCTCCCAAGCTTCGAGGCTCAAGTGATTCGGTGAACCCACAGAACCGAAAACTCCGTACCAGTGTACGGGCTCGATTGCAACCCTTTCTGCATTGGCAACTGCCTTGGAGAACGTATAGCAGAAAGGGCGGCCTTACGTCTTCACGCCAGTCACGTGATACACTACGGCGTTCCCCATGTGATCTTGGTGGACGTCACATGATCCAGAGAAGTCACATGACCCAGGGGCGATCAGTATAAAGGTCTGAGAGACAGAACGCTCATTGCTTCTCAGCTGGCTTCGGACACTGTTTGGCGTTACAACTTGCTCCTTGTTACCTTGATCACGGAACTCTATCTCGGACTCCCTCGGACACCCCTTGGTACTTTTGCTTGGAACTGTTTACCTGTTGCCGGATATTTGGACTTCACCTCGACTTGTCTTTGGATCATCCCTTGGTACCTTGCTGATCTTCTACGCCTTTTCCCCACTGGGGATTCAAGTCAAGCCCTGACTCCCACAGGTGGCTACTCTTCATCCACGCTGAACCTGCGGTTCTACCATTCCAGGGATCGCCGCATCTAATGAGCCTCGAACCTCCCTACTAGGTCACCTGGGTCTCCATTACACCAGATAGGTAAGACACTTTAGTTACTTGTTTACCTCATTGTATTGTGCTTGCCTGGTACTTAACCTCATTCCCTCTTGACAGCAGCATCTGTGTTCCAAGAGGCTCCGTGGATCCGAGAAGACATCTCTCACCTGTGGCCTCAAGGGTCGTACAGCGGGTTTCTATTTAGTTCCCCTGTGCGTCACTTGGGGACGGAGGTCTCATCGGTCTACACGACACTCAAGTCAGAACAGACTGAGAAGCCGTATAGTCGTGTCAGACGATGCAGGGATCCACGGATGAACCCATAGCTGCTTTGGTTCAGGCAATTACAATATTAAGGGCAGATATGGCCGCCGCAAACACTGTGATCCATCAAAGGTTAGATTCCATACAAAGTGTTCAACATTCCCTTCCTGCAGACCCTGAGTTTGGCGATACTGGCTCCTCCACTACACCCTCTCCCGTTACTGCTCCTGTAGTCCCAACTCCGATGATACTCCCAACCCCTTCCCCCTTAGCTGCTCCTGAACGCTATCAAGGGGATCCCAAGAAGTTCAGAACCTTTGTTAATCAGTGCAAGTTACATTTCCTATGCAGACCTTTGGCTTTTCCCACCACCACTGCTAAAGCTGCCTTCGCCCTTTCCCATTTGGCCGGAACAGCAGCTGCTTGGGCTAATCCCCTGTTAGAGAACAATAGCCCAGTTCTTTATGACTTTGATTTGTTGGTCCTAGAAATGGCCCGAGTATTCGATACCCGACACAAGGTACAGTCTAGGGATTTGGAGTTGTTGGAATTGACTCAGGGTAAAAGGTCTCTGATAGATTACATCACCCGATTCAATCAGCTAGTTGCGGAAACATCATGGCCAGAAAACAAGAGGGCGGTGGTTTTCTATAGGGGGTTGAGTAACACCATGAAAGATGCATTAGCAGTGATCCCTTCTATGCCTACTCAGTATCAGGAATTGGTTGATCTGGTCTTGCAGGTAGATGCACGACGATCGGAGCGTAGAGCTGAATTGGGGGCCTCTTCCTCTCCCACTCTTGTTGGCACTCCTGCTTCCAGTACCGAAGAACCTATGCAAGTGGGAGGGTTACGTAGTCCTATTACAACATCTGAGAGAGAACGTAGAAGGGTGGATAATGCATGCTTTTATTGTGGTACCACTGGACATTTCGTGAAAGAGTGTCCTCGACGGCCCAGGAAGAGTCAGGTTTTTCGGACGGCTCGACCTTAGAACCGGAGAACAGGTCGAGTGTTCCGTCATCTTCTCCAGGTACCTCCCTTGCCTTTACTCGTGTTCAACCCATTTCTGTAAAGGCTACCCTATGTCCCTCTACAGGCCTTCTTCATACAGTCAATATCATTATTGATTCAGGTGCCACTGGTAATTACATAGATATTGATTTGGCCCATTCCCTCAACCTACCTTTAGTGGTGAAAACACGACCGGAACATGTCCAAGCCGTAGACGGCTCTGCACTGGTTTCTGGTCCTGTCAGACATCAAACCGCACCCCTCTTGTTAACCATACAAGAAGTACACACCGAAACCCTGAGTTTTGATTTGATCACCACACCCCAATTCGGCATCATCCTAGGGATTCCATGGTTACATGAACATAATCCATTGATCAATTGGCAGTCAGGTACTGTTGTCTTTGAGTCTGATATCTGTCAGAATTATTGTCTTCCGGTCCATCAAGCCCCTGACACACCTTCTCGGGCCTTGGGGGCCTTAGCCCAACTCACACTGACTGTCGACGATCCAGAGCTTGTGCATACACATACTGTTGGGGGGTTGGTATCTGGGATTCCGCCAGAATACAGAGAATTCGAATCAGTGTTCGACCGGGGCTCGTCTGAGGTACTCCCTCCACACAGACCATATGACTGCCCAATCGAACTGCTTCCCGATTCCAATATTCCTTCGGGCAGGATCTATTCTTTGTCCCCTTCGGAGGAACTGGCGTTGAAAGACTATGTACAGAACGCCCTACGATTAGGACACATCCGCCCCTCCACTTCACCCGCGGCAAGTCCTATCTTCTTTGTACCCAAGAAGGAGGGGGATTTACGCCCTTGTGTAGATTATCGGCGTCTTAACGCTATCACAAAAAAGGATAGGTATCCCATCCCGTTAATCACTCCACTTCTAGACCATTTAACACACGCTTCCGTTTTCACTAAGCTTGACCTACGCGGCGCATACAACTTAGTACGCGTCCGCGAGGGAGACGAGTGGAAGACCGCTTTCTGCACTCGGTATGGCTTGTACGAATATCTGGTCATGCCCTTTGGCCTATGTAACGCCCCGGCCACTTTCCAACGATTCATGAACGACATATTCAGGGATATACTGGATGTATATATGGTTGTGTACTTGGACGATATCCTAATCTTTTCTCGTGATCTTGATGAACACGTGAATCATGTCCGAGAAATATTGACCCGTTTGAGAGAACATTCCTTGTTTGCCAAACCTGAGAAATGTCAGTTCCATAAGACAACTGTTGAGTTTTTGGGTTTTCACATCACCCCTGGGGCGTTATCCATGAATGAATCTAAGGTCAAAGCAGTATTAGATTGGCCAGTACCTCGAACACTCAAATCCTTGCAGGCTTTTTTAGGGTTCGCAAACTTTTACAGACGTTTCATTTCTTCCTTTTCCACAATTGTAGCCCCGCTTACGGCCCTGACTAGTCCTCAGGTATCTTATCAATGGCAGAGAGAACAGCAGGAGGCTTTTGAGGCTTTGAAAACCGCCTTTACTACCGCACCGGTACTCCAACATCCAAATCCTGATCTTCCGTTCATAGTAGAGGCGGATGCCTCTTCCTTTGCCCTCGGTGCGGTATTATCACAAACATGTCCAAATACAGGCAAATTACATCCAGTTGCATATCATTCCCGTAAGTTTTCCAGTACTGAGTCTCATTATACCGTTACGGAGAAAGAACTCTTGGCTGTCATGGATGCTTTCCGTGTCTGGCGTCATCATCTTCTGGGGGCTAGGCATCCCATCACGGTATACTCCGATCATCGGAACCTACAGGATCTGGCTTCTTTGAAATGCATCAATAGCAGACAGGTCCGATGGCATCTTTTCTTTTCCGCCTTTGATTTCCATATCATGCACCGTCCTGGCACTTCACATGGGAAGGCGGATGCCTTGTCACGTTCTCCGGGAGGGGTCCAGTTGCCTACATTCCCCGACACTGTTCTCGGTAAGAGCCATGTGATTTGTCTCTGTACACCCTCATTGTCACTATTAGATTCGGTCCGGTCCTGGACTAGCAATCATTCTGACCAGTTACGAGAATGGGATCCTGTATATTCTGATGGTTTACCTTTCGTACATGAACGCCTGTTTCTTCCTACACCTGATACACGTAATCTAGCCCTTGAGTGGTCTCATGACGCTCCCTTTAATGCCCATCCCGGACAAGAGCGCACTTTAGATCTTCTCAAGCGTTGGTGTTGGTGGCCTTCTATGAAGCGCGATGTGGAGTGTTATGTCAGATCTTGTGCGGTATGTGCTCAGGCTAAACATCAAAGGGGTCGACCAGTTGGATTGTTGCTTCCACTTCCGGTACCTCCCAGGCCCTGGCATACGTTAACAATGGATTTTGTTACCGATCTCCCCAAGTCAAAAGGCTTTGACACCGTCTGGGTAGTGGTGGACACGTTCACTAAAATGGCCCGTTTTGTTCCTTGTAGGGGTATCCCTTCGGCCCCTGTCTTGGCGGACTTGTTTTTTGAACATGTGTTTATGCTATTCGGCCTCCCTTCGGTCATTGTTTCCGATCGAGGTTCACAGTTCACCTCTCGGTTTTGGAGGTCCTTGACGAAACTATTGGGCATTGATACGAGGTATTCTTCGGCCTATCATCCGGAGACCGATGGTCAGACCGAAAGGACGAATCAATCGATGGAACAATACCTTCGTTGCCTCATATTGCAACATCAGTCCTCTTGGTTGGCCGTTTTGCGGCTTGCGGAGTTCGCGTATAACAACGCGGCTCATTCAGCTACTGGTTGTTCTCCTTTTTACGCCCTCTATGGTCAACATCCCAAGGTTTTGCCGGTCCCTGATGCCTCTGGTTCTTTGAATCCTGCGGCCACGACATGTCTTAGGGATCTTTCTGCTATTCATGCGAGTACAGTGGTTCATCTCACTGAAGCAAAGGCCTCTATGAAGGCCCGTGTGGATGGCAAGCGTCGTGCTGCTCCCCCTCTGGTGGTGGGTTCTAGGGTCTGGTTATCTTCCCGACATCTTCGCCTAGTGGGTTGCCGGAAGTTGCTGCCTCGCTTTGTCGGGCCGTATGTGATCTCACAGGTTGTTAATCCGGTGGCTTTCCGTCTAGTACTCCCCAGCTCTTGGCGTATCCATCCTGTGTTTCATGTCTCCCTCCTCAAACCCTGTCCTGACTCAGTCCGTCTTCGTACCCCTGTTGCGCCGGTGTCCTTGACCTCTCCTGATGTTTTTGAGGTGTCGGCCATTTTGGGTTCTAGGTGGTTTAGGGGTAGGCTCCAGTATCTGGTGGATTGGACGGGTTACGGCCCGGAGGAGCGTTCGTGGGTTTCCGCATCTGATTTGAACGCCCCGCGGTTGGTAGCCCGCTTCCATAGGGATCATCCGTCCTGCCCACGGGGTTGTGGGCCGTTGGGGGGGGGGGCTATGTTAGGCGATCCTCTGCACACCAGGCCACGACACATCAGAACACTGCCCACATTCCCCCAACATCTCCTCCCAAGCTTCGAGGCTCAAGTGATTCGGTGAACCCACAGAACCGAAAACTCCGTACCAGTGTACGGGCTCGATTGCAACCCTTTCTGCATTGGCAACTGCCTTGGAGAACGTATAGCAGAAAGGGCGGCCTTACGTCTTCACGCCAGTCACGTGATACACTACGGCGTTCCCCATGTGATCTTGGTGGACGTCACATGATCCAGAGAAGTCACATGACCCAGGGGCGATCAGTATAAAGGTCTGAGAGACAGAACGCTCATTGCTTCTCAGCTGGCTTCGGACACTGTTTGGCGTTACAACTTGCTCCTTGTTACCTTGATCACGGAACTCTATCTCGGACTCCCTCGGACACCCCTTGGTACTTTTGCTTGGAACTGTTTACCTGTTGCCGGATATTTGGACTTCACCTCGACTTGTCTTTGGATCATCCCTTGGTACCTTGCTGATCTTCTACGCCTTTTCCCCACTGGGGATTCAAGTCAAGCCCTGACTCCCACAGGTGGCTACTCTTCATCCACGCTGAACCTGCGGTTCTACCATTCCAGGGATCGCCGCATCTAATGAGCCTCGAACCTCCCTACTAGGTCACCTGGGTCTCCATTACACCAGATAGGTAAGACACTTTAGTTACTTGTTTACCTCATTGTATTGTGCTTGCCTGGTACTTAACCTCATTCCCTCTTGACAGCAGCATCGGTGTTCCAAGAGGCTCCGTGGATCCGAGAAGACATCTCTCACCTGTGGCCTCAAGGGTCGTACAGCGGGTTTCTATTTAGTTCCCCTGTGCGTCACTTGGGGACGGAGGTCTCATCGGTCTACACGACACTCAAGTCAGAACATTATATCATGACGGTTTTATGTCTTACCTGCTTCCGTGTTCGAAAAGATATATAACGCGTTGGCAAGAACGTGTTCCCATCTGCCGGCGACATTTTTAAGGATTCAGTGTGCATGCTGCGAACCATAGCAACGTGAGTAATGTTGCTATGGTAACCCTCATCTAACGTCCCCCTCTCTGAAGTTTTTCCTTACCACCGCACTCGATGCTGATATGCTAGCACTGATATAAGACAAAAAGGAATGATGAGCGTCATCACGGACTAATCTTCATAGTATAACCAGTGTTAAATTCTATGTATGTATATATTGTTAAGGCTTTCATTCCTAACATTTTCTAACATGGACGTCATGCACACACACCATACTAGCCCCTCATTCCAAAACAAACTGCCGTTACCTTTAAAGTTTAAAACTATAAATAATACATAACTATAGAGGTCTCTACATTGGCAGAGCATGAAAAAACAGAAATGATATGTCCAGAGAAAAATATATTTGAAATAATGTATCAAAAATGTATTAGAAATGATACAAACAATTTGCAAACTATTGAATAAATCACAAATAATTAAACACTGGTAACTTTAATATAGCAAAACAGCAGCAGCAATATGCTTAAAATCGGCAAAACATCGTTACACATACTTGCTATTCATGGTGCAATCATTCAAACACAACTCTTCATATCGTGACATACATCCAACATACTAAAAAACAAAGGAATCATGCTAAAAACCTATGGGGAAAAGGAATTCATGACAAATCCCCACAATAACAGACATTATTGTTATGTTCACAAACAATAGAATTAATTCACAGACAATCTATTATCAGGGTGGATCGGAAGGAAAAGTGCAAAAGGTCACATCCCTATAGGGTTTATCTCTCGACCGGTTTCGACGTGTAGTGGTAGTTAACACAACGTCTTCCTCAGGAGGTAGATGTTACCATTCTGTAAAAGAGCACACAAAAACATGGCTATAAACAACTACATAAAGAAACCAAGTCTTCGCCGACTGCCTGCGAAATACAAATAAAAAAGGACTGCAGAAAGCAGCCTAAAGCTTTTTTTAAAAACAATTTGGGACCATATATACCATGGTGAGAATAAGCATATAGGGATCCCAGTCTACCAGCTGTATATAACAGAGCAAAAGGGTTAGTGACTCCCAAAAAGAAACCAGTGTGACAAAGAACCTTCAGGACCATAGTTAATCTGCGAAAAATATATATATAAATGCATATAATAATAGCAGCATAGGTATGGAGCGCAAGTGCGCTGCAACGAGGTAGCAATATGCAAATCTAAGACAATGCAAGAGACAGCAAAAATTGCCCTATTTAAAATGGTAGTGAAGTGCAAGTGCAAGCAGCATACTAGTGTGCAAATATACGGGCCATTAATGCAAAATCAGGAATTATAACAATTGCAAAGTGTCGGCACCATTAAAAGAAATTATCGCAACCTCGAAAGATGTAATAAACAAGAGCCGGAATGATAGCAAAGAACACATATAAAATCACACAGTATATGGCTGACTAAGAAAGGAGAAAATAAATGGTGCCCGGAGTCACAGATCCTAGTAGAGTAGTGGAAAGGCGGAATAATCTGATGTTAGCAAAAATATACTAAATACAGAAGTACAAAATAAAAAAAGATCAACGACTGTGAAGCTGCACCAAGGAGAAGGTGGAACCACAAGAATGGGAAAAATAAAAGGACAACTAATAATGATAGTAGGAACAAAACAAAATGGTGCTTAAGTCCAATCAAATCGTGCGGCAGCAGATAGACAAATACACATGCACAAGTCTAATACAAGAAAAAATAAATGCAAGGACACCAGAAAAAAGGATACAGTGTAAAATAACTCAAACAGGCCAAGGATGAAGAATATTTAAGCAAATGGAGATTAAGAACCCCGGAATCAAAGAAAAATCGAGATAGATCAACAGGAGGGAGAGCATAACACAGAAAAAATGAAAGAGTCAATGGCCTTAAGTCCCGAGGAACGTATAAAGCACCTCATCGAGATTGTATCCATTGGGGAACTTGGTTTCAAGGTCCAAAATGAATCGTGCCTCCAATTGTCTGAGCTTTAAAATGCGGTCTCCACCCCTGGGATGAATGGGAATGTGTGCCACTGCAAAGAAAGTAAGAAAATTGAAGTCATTTGCATGCTCCTGCACGAAGTGTTTGGCCATGGGGTACGCCGGATCAGAGTTTTTAATGGCCCTGAGATGTTGAAGAATCCTGAGTTTCAGCTTGACAGTGGTACTTCCGACGTACCACTTCCTGCAGGGGCATGAAAGAACATAAACAACATGGGTAGTGTCACAATTGATGGAATAATTGATAATTTGCTTGCTTTTAGTAACTGGATGCAAGTGAAATTTGCAGGGAGAAGCATGGGCACACGCTTTACATTTAGTACATTTGGTAAAGCCAATGGGGGATACCGCCAACCAATTGGAAGCAAATGGACTTTTATCAATGGGTGACAGAAAGCTGGAGACCAACTTGTCTCTGAGCGATGGTACTCGTTTGTACGTGATGGTGGGGCTTGTGGAAAGTACAGAGCATAAATCTTGATCCAAAGTTAAAACACGCCAATGTCGCTCGATAATCATACGTACATTCTTGGAGGCATTATCGAAGGAGACAATGAGTCTAGGTTCGTCATCCGTAACAGTTTTGCACGGTTGAATGCCATACAGTAATCTGTCCCTGCACAGTCCTCTGGCCTTATTGTAGGCCATTTCAACGTTCTTTTTGGTATAACCTTGTTGCAGAAAGTCGGAGGCAGCTCGGGCACAGTGCTGGTCAAAGGAGGCGAAGTCGGTGCAATTCCTGCGGTAACAAATAAATTCGCTGTAAGGAATACTGCGTTTACATGGCCCTGGATGACAGCTGGTGGCATGCAAGGGTAAACCAGCGTTAGATGGTTTCTTGTGAGGAACTGTGTGGAAACCAGAAATATCCAGGGTTAGCACCTCATTGAGACAAATAACCTCAGTGGTACTGTGACATTCAGTAAAACATAAATTCACTGTGTTCGTATTGATGGCTCTAACAAAAAGTTGCCAATCACTGACGGTCCCCTTCCATATTACAAAAACATCATCGATGTAGCGCCACCAGGCAACAATTTGGGTGGAGAAGCTGGATACAAGTAAATTGTGTAGAAATGTGGCCTCCCACCAACCCATCGTCAGGTTCGCGTACAATGGGGCAAAGGTACTGCCCATAGCAGTACCCCTGACTTGCCGGTAGAAAGTGCCATCAAACAGAAAGACATTATTGGTGAGGCAAAAAAACAACATCTCCAGAATCATAGAGCTGTGGCCATGAAAATTCAATGAGCGTGTTTCCAGAAAAAATTGACAGGCCCGCATCCCAACCTGATGGTCAATGGAGGTATTGTGGGATGTTTTTACCCATGCATCCGAGCCCTACCTCAAAAACTGTGCAGTACTGGCATTAAAAACATCATGATGGCCAGAGCTTCCCAGAAAATGCCCAGGGAAAGGCATGAAGAATAGGCTGCCACCCATTTTTGCCGATGTTATGGGCACAGAAGGACACTGCCTATAACCACCATTGGACTACCCACACCGTAGTCTGAAACCATTGGGAATGGCAATGCTGATTGCCAAAAGCAACCTAGAATTGTGGGGAATTCATTTTGTTAAATCCCAAAAATGGGTGCATTACCAGTACTCAGAAAGCCGGCGTTTTAAAACAACACCAGACTTTTTTTTTTGTGTAAAACTGAATAAATGAACCCAAAGCATGCCAAAGAAAGACTTACTGAGGGGTGGATACAATGTAAAGTTATATTCTGAAGTGACTTGAAGGTTTATAACTAGACTGGCTGAGATGTGGATTACAGCAGTTTAAATAAATTTGGACTGAAAGACACTAAAAAATCTAAATGTTTAAAATAAATGAGTGACCTACTTTTGAGTGTCACATAGGTTGCAATTGTTTAAATGTCATAGTTTTAAACTTAGAATCAGCATTTTAGCTGCATATGTAAGAAATGGTTAGTTTATTTGAATGCAGAAAACTGGGTAACTAAAAGTGACATTAGCTGGGGCCTGGCTTAAGGAACTGAATTCTGCCCACCAGCTACCCCCGACAGGAGATGAGACTTGCACAACAGCTGTGTTCCCAGGCCTATCTGCCTTTTGCTGCTCCCACCAAAAGGGATATGACACTTCCCTGATTGAATTACCTGGGCTCTGCAGGAAATTGAACAAAGCCCTGTCCTGACTCAGGCAAATGTTTTATTATGGGGGCCGTAAAAGTGGCTTCCTCCTGGAAGTAAAGGGGAGGGGCACTGCCTGTGAGAGCAAGCTGGCTTGGCAGAACTGGAAAAACCAGAAATTCAACCTTGTGCTGGGGGGAAACCACACCCCTTTGGGGCCAGAACATAACTCTAAAAAGATGGATCATTCATAGAGCGGACTTGTGAAAATTATTTAAATGATACCATAATTCTTGTGATTTTTCTGCCCACATTTTAAGAGGTTTTTAGAACCGGTGGCATGATCTGGGGGCAAGCTAGCAGTTAAGAGGGTATTACTTAAAATGTATGCATGTTAAAAATCTGACACTTCATCAAGTAATGTCCATACTCCTTGCGCACATGTGTATAAATTTGGGGTAATGTCCGATATTACGAAACCAGTTAAAAAGTGCAAATGTTGCCATTTCTGAATGGAAGCTCCCAGGAAGAGCAGATTTGGACAGGGTATACCTCCTGTGATATGTGATGGGTGCATGTAATTTTAAACAAATGTGTACCTGTGCAAATGTGTCTTTTGGGTCAAAATATAGATTGTGTGTAATTTGACAGGGGTGGGTTCTCTGTATCGTAAACAGACCTCATCATGATGACACTTCATTTCATTCCCCCAATCAAGGGGAAGAGGATGAAGTGGCCTATGACAAGTGGAGAGGGGTAGAGCCTAGTGATGCTGCACACACACCCATTTTCAAAACACATAAAAGCAGACAGTCAGGACAGATAGGGACCTTCAAATCCATTTGCTGCGGGACGCTCTGCCGGGAAAATCCATACTTTACCTCCATCAACCTTCAGAGAGCCAACATAGAGACTTCAATCTATCCACCTTCAGAGACCAAGACTTTACTTCAGAATTTGTAGCAGAGAGGTCAACTACAAGCTAAATCCCTCTTTAGCAGGCCTCAAATCATTGCCACTATCACAGCCAGGCGAGCTGTTTGAATTCTTTGCAAGAACCCTTGCCATTTGCCAGAGAGCAGTGTTGTATCCAGAGAGAGACCAGCTGAACCGGAGACGGCTATATCCGGATCCACATCCCTGATCAGAACCAGAGACCCAGACCAGACCAGCAGAGTAGAGCTGACCCAGACGCTGTGCGCAGAGACCGTCCGTGGCGAGTGAAGAAAACCTGACCAGATCCGTGGCGAGGCCCATTTATTTCAAAAATATATTGTGAGTACCTAGCAGAACTGTGCAGAACCAATCTCTTAGTTAAAATAATATAATTTAATCTATTTTAATCTAACCAGAACTGTCTCCTAGAAGTTTTACCTTGTCATTTTGCAAAACTGTCACTTGTCACTTTGAATTTTAACATTCCAAATCCGAAAAATTACCTTTATTTAATCGCTCATATCTCAGTGCCCGTTTGTCTTAGAGACTTGCAGTAACTGTCCTCTGAAAGCTGGGAATCTTGGCTTTTCAACGAACCTAGAACCGCATTCCTACCCCCGATACTTTTGCCGCAATCGCGAAAAACGCACGCGCGAATTTTACCGCGATTTGAAAATTCCTCCACGTGTGAAAACAGCATCTTCTTGCTAGAACTGTTAGAAAGTCGTTTGCAACCTGCCAATCATTCCTAGAACATTGCTAAAGTAAGCCTGAACTAATTTAAACCAATTAATCCTCAACCTGAACCTCTAGAGGGAATTAAAAGCATTTTAGCATATTTTTCACTTCATTGCCAGCACATATAAAAGCATTTTGGGCCTGTGTTTCAAACTTCTGTAGTCTAAGCTTGCTGGGGCGAACTGAATTACATTTGATTGCATTTCTGAGAACTGTGTGCTTTCCTTCCATTTCCTTGCATTGCATAAAAGGGGGGGTGAATTGCCAGAGAAAAGTGATTACATTGTTTTGTTGAAATCATATTGAGTATTTTCTGTATTGCATTTTTCATTCAACATTACATCCATCTGAACTTATATAAAGTATTCTCTACCACCTTATTCTTCTGTTCCTATTCACAAGTGTGCTAGTGCCAGACTATCCATTATTGATTACTGCTCAGATTAAGTGTGATATTCAATTATTAATTATTATAAAGTGTGATATATATATCTATTGTTTAAATTATCAAATAAACCTTTAAACTTGCAAAACAGAACTACTTCTTGGCTCAGTGGGGTCAGAGGGATTCAAAGAGAGGGGTGTTATATAGGGGTAGTCATCCAGAACGCATGAACTGGACATAAAGATATATCAATAAGGGTTTCCATTCAGTATCCCAGATTAGGCATTGACTTAGCTGTAGTATTGAATTGAATCCTCTTACAGTATACAGTGACACAACATCGAGGGTGGCCACAAGAAGACCCTCTTCCCAAGGAATATCATTAATGTGCTGTAAAAAATCCCTTGTGTCCTGCAAATAAGATGGCAAAACAGAAACAAAAGGAAACAAAGACTCATCAATAAATTGGGCCAAATGCTCAAGAAGGGAACCACAAAGCGTAACAATAGGTCTCCCTGGTGGGTGAGTGAGAGATTTGTGTGTCTTCGGGAGAAAATAAATGGTTGGGATGGTGTGACAGGAGGGAACAAGAAATGTAACAAGATCATCATCTAGAAGCCCATTATCAGCCCACTTGGTGCAAAGATTGCCTAGTTCTGACTGTATATTGTGAAAAGGATTTTTGAGTAGTTTAGCGTAACACAGTCGGTCCCTGAGTTGGCGGTTGGCTTCAGAGACATAATGGACTCTATCTTGGATGACAGTGTTCGACCCCTTATCAGCCTGCTTAATAACAATATTGGGCAGGTTTTGTAATTCACCTATGGCCTTAAACTGTGATGCGGTGAGATTATATTTAATCCTGTCAGTGCTAGTCCGTAGTTTTCTCAGATCATTGACACACAAATCATAAAATGCTTCCAAGCAGCCACCCACGGGGAATTGCGGATTGAATTTGGATTTGTTCTTGAGTTTTGAATGCACATCCCAGTAAGGGTCAATGTCAAAATCAGTAAAGTCAACATTGGCAAAATCAAACTCGGTGTCTTCAAGACTGGCTATATCCAGAAGGGATGGGATATCGGAGATGAGGAGGTTGGTACGACCGGTCCGAGAAACAGAAGGTTTCACACCAGTAGGGTTTATAATGAAGAATTTCTTAAGCTTGATCTTGCGAAAGAACTTGTCAAGATCTAGACGACCTTGGACATAATCAAAAGCCTTGGTGGGGCAGAAATTGAGCCCAAGAGAGAGGACTGAGGTTTGAGACTTCGTAAGTATGTGGGAGGACAGATTAATTATTTGGCACATCTTCATAGTATTGGTAATTATTTTTTCGCTCATCACTGATGACATCACATGTGCATTTACTTTTCATACAAACTCTGTACAAGGGATTCTTATAATGCTGACCAAAAAATGTCAAGGATCATTGGGATAAATATCATTAGCTAATTAGTGCATTAAGCAATGCATTGATATAAATAGCATTCTATTATGAAGTTCTATCCAGTATACTAAGCTACTCATGCAGAAACATAGGCAGTGTGTGCAGCATACATGATGAAGGTGCCATATTCATAATCTTGCCATGTTGAATAGTGAAATGATAACTGCTTTCTTATTAGAGTTTTCCGTACTGTGAAACATGTAAAAAGTAGATAATAAAACCCACTTAATACATAATTATTACAGACAAAACACAAAGAGACAACAACACATACAAATATGAGTATATACAGGGACAGTGAAGTAAACAAAAAAGCAGAAGTAGTAGCAGAAAGAGTTCATAACCTAACTGATTGTCTTTATGCAGAGAAACTATTGCTCTGTTTCAAAGCTGCTACTTAACATATGTATGTGTATCACATGATGTGACTGCACCCAAAGGAAAGGAGAGTGAGTATAATGTATACAAATATGAGCATATACAGGGAAGGTAGAGTAATAAAAATAAAACTATGAGAAAGTGCTGATAACCCTAATGATTATCTTCATGCACAGAAAGGATTGCTCTCTTTCAAGCCTGTGTCTTCCGCTATGTATATGTTTCATATGATGTGACTTGACCCTAAGTCTACAAATATAGTACGTTTTCAATGTTTACTTCCTGACTGTTACTGAAGAAAGCTATGTGGCCTAGATATGTCAGTAAAGGGAAAAAAGGGAGAGCCAGACATGTGATGTCATCAGTGATGTCATCAATGACATTTGTGATGTCATCTTTGATGTCCTGGGTGTTAGTGTTAGCAGTGCACGGTGGCGCGAGTTATGTTTGCTTATCTTACCATGACTGCCGAATTTCAGGGGTTTTTCGGTTTTACTTTGAACCATAACGTCCCTTTAACAAAGTTTTTTCACTGAATTTCATAGGTTTTTAGTAGCGCAACTTAACCATAACGTCCCTTTAACAAAGTTTTTTTACTGAATTTCAGAGGTTTTTAGTAGCAAAACTTAACCATAACGTCCCTTTAACAAAGTTTTTTTACTGAATATATATATATATTCTTGCTTCTACCTGTTAGGTAGATGGTTCGAGCTGCACTCTCCACAATAACTTTAACAACCAGTCACCATTGCAAGAAGTTGAAATCCAAACCATTGTTTTTCATTCCAAACTGTTCCTTTATTCATTTCGCAGGGAAAAATCACGTTAAAAATCCATGGAAATCCGCTCCACAATTGGAAAAAACAAACATAAAGACCAAAGTGTCCAGGTCCTCCCAAGTGCACCACTCCTCATGAGGAGGTGTTTACGCGTTTCGCGGCCAACTCGCCGCTTGCTCACAACAATTAACCTCATTGTTACAGAGCCGTTTTAAAACGTGAGGAAAACAGGCAAGCAGGGGGAGGGGGGTAGGTGGAGGGAGAGGAGCACAAATTGTAGCAATCATAGAAGGACTAATTTCGCCTTTCCCAAACTTTGCCTCTTTGACTTGGCCATCTTGGAACAGTATATTTTGCCATGCAATCTAAGGTATTACCAGTCATACTTTGTAATCTGCTACATTTTGTGCATTTCCTTCACAGTGCATTTAAATAGCAATGATTTCTGATTCCTCCCATCCTACTATTACGGTGTGACATACCCAATTTCAAACAATAGCAAGTGCCCATGTGTTACAATTTCTCTGTTTTTTGGTGTGGTTATACTCAGACTTATTTAGTCAGTTTGATATTAAAACTTTTCCCTTATACAAGGCTAAAGTGCATAGTGCAAATTTTATAATGTCATGTGCTCACGGCTACATATTCATTTCGAACAGTTTTCTGTGTACCGCATATTTTGCTAATTCTTTGCTTAGAATGCACACTGAATTTTTACTGCTATCTCTTCTATAGAGAATAGCTTTGTAAAGTTTAGCCCACATCTGTATGCAGAAATTTATAAAAAGAAGGAAAAAATGTCAAATACATCTCTCGCTTCTCAGCGTGATAAAGTGCTTAGTGCATTAACAGCCTTTAATCTTCAATTTAAAGTGGCAAGTGCAATAGCAGCAGTAGTTTTGTTCACAATTCCACATATATACATATCTATATGGATCAGAATAGTTACAAGATAGATGTAATAACTAGTCTTTTTCACTGTTCAGATAATAAAGTGCTTAGTGCATTAGCAGCCTTCATTATTCAATTAAAGTGACAAGTGCAGTAGCAGCGATTTCTCTTAAAAAATATTGCCAAGTATTCATGTTAAAATAGAGAGAGAGTATGTTGGGTTTACTCGTACTATACTTCTCTTCAATTTGCATAGAAAATATATATACCTAAAATCTATAACAAATCTGGGTCAAACTGTCTACGGTCTATGTTCACCTAGACCTCAATCTCGGGAAACGTCACAACTTTGATCTACTCCACAAGCCTCTCCTGTTTCTTTCCTCACCAAAGTTTTTTTGTTTAAATTATTACTCATTCAAAACAAGTGTATTAGAAGCAAAACATAAATAACCATAACCCCAAACATGTTAAAAACATTGGAGACATTGAAAACAGAATGCAAGGGTATTTCTCATTCTCCTTAGAAACAGGAATTTGACATTAGTGTTTTACTTTTCCCTTATCCAATAACATCTTCTGAAGAACTAAGGTTCAAACAATGGTAAAAACTGATTTCGACACTCCACAGAATTTTTGCAGGCTGGTGTTACTCCCACATCATATATATAGTGACAGGAGACTTTGTTTTTCATTTTTCAGCAACCCAGAAAGGTGTACAACTCCTCATCAATGTTATGCCCATTGGGCTGTTTGCTCTCGAAGTCCAATATACATCTTGTTTCCTTTTGTCTGAGTAGCTTTTCCTTATCTCCTCCCCTCTGACCCAATTCGATTTTATGTAGGCCCAGGAATCTGAAACTGTCTATTTCCTTATTGTGGCATTCGGCGAAATGTTTCGCCATTGGGTAATTGGCGTTGTTGTGTAAAATCGCACGCACATGCTGTTGTATACGAATTTTTAGTTTACACTTCGTACTGCCAATATACCATTTTTGGCATGCACACGTAAGGGCATAGACTACATGATCCGTTTCACAAGTGATCCATTGCTGGATCAACACAGTCTGTCCTGTCACCGGATGTCTAAAAGTTCCACCAGTAATTGCATATTTGCACATATTGCAATGGGTGCATTTGTAAAAACCTAGCTTTTTGGCGGTCAGCCAATTTGTGGGTACCTTCTTCTCTTCACTTCCCATAAAGCTTTGAACTAACAAATCTCTGAAGGATCTATTTCTTCTGAAAGTGACCTCCGGATGAGGTTTGAGTTTTTTTGCGAGGTCAGGGTCAGCTAACAGGATACTCCAATGCTTGTTCAGAATGTGTTTGATGTTTTTTGATTGGCTATCAAACGTAAGTATACATTGTGTGCTATTTTCCCCTTCCAATTTTTCTTTGCTTTTTTTGCCAGCTAGTAGAGTTGACCTTTCTATTAGTCTGGCCTTCAGGAAGGCTCTCTCGATGATCCTTTTGGGGTACATCTGTCTTTTGAAGCCTGCGGCCGTGATCTTACTCTCCCGGTCGTAGGACTCTAACGTGGTGTTATTTCTTCTTAGACTCACGAATTCCCCATAGGGGACACTCCAAATTACATTTTTTGGGTGTCCACTAAGTGCGTGCAATGTAGTGTTTGAGCCAATCTTCTTTCTATGAAGTTCACAGGTTATTTTTTCATTGATGATTCGAATGCTTACATCTAGAAAGGTAATAAAAGTCCGACTGTGGGTTTCTGTGAATCTTAGACTTTTGGTGTTTTGGTTCAACTTTTTGACATACTCTGCCCAACCCTTCGCAGTTCCATTCCAGATAATAAAAAGGTTGTCAATGTACCTTAACCATAAAACCACATTCTGTGTATGTTCCTGATTGGTATCTGCCCATGCCTCAAGTTCTTCCCAAGCCCCATCATCAAATTAGCGTACGATGACGCAAACGTTGTCCCCATTGCTGTGCCCTGCACCTTCTTAAAATATTCATAACTAAAAAGGAAGACATTGTTCGTTAGGCATAAGTCGATCATTTGCATAACCATGTTGGTATGGGTTAGAAAGTTCAATGATTTGGTATTCAGATAATGTAGGCAAGCAGTTTTGCAATCCTCATGTCCGATGGATGTGTATAACGATACAACATCCATTGTTGCCATTAAATATTCTTTTTCCCAGGGGATATCCTCTATTCTGCACAAAAAGTCAGTGGTGTCTCTTATATAAGACGGGAGCACAGACACAAACGGAAACAAGACCTCATCGATGTATTTCGATACATTTTCTAGTGCTGAGCCTATTAGACAGACTATTGGTCTCCCTGGCGGTTGCTTCAGATTCTTATGTACTTTGGGTAAAAAGTATATTGTCGGAGTTACTGCATTACTAACCCGCAAAAACTTCGAAGTTTCTTCAGATATAATACCCATTTCTTCAAACTTCTCGAGAAAGGACTTCACCGTTTGTTCCAATTTCTTCATGGGGTTGTCTTTCAATCTCATATAGCAAGTATTGTCATTGAGTTGTTTGCATGCTTCTTTGATATAGTCATTTTTGTTTTGTAGGACTATATTCCGACCCTTATCTGAAGGTTTTATGATGCAATTCTTTAATTCCTGCAGATCTTTCAATGCTTTTCTTTCATTCGTTGAAAGGTTATCTTTGGGCATTGTATTTTTGGTTTTACGGCATAGGCTTTTTAAGTCCTCTATGACCAAACTTTGAAACACATCGATGTTACTCCCCATATTCGAGGTTGGATTGAATTTCGATTTGGATTTAAGATTTCTTTTTGCCATCCAATCTGTATTGATCCCTACATCTTCGAGATCAATTGACAGACTTTATTCTCCCATGCCGAGCCCTTTCTCAAGTTCCATAAGATCAGTGAGTGTGTCCACATCTTTTATTGTGATTTCCGTTTTGCCTGTCTGTGTTTCCTTTTTTCGTTTTTGCCAGCTGTTGTTTGCGAAGAATTTTTGAGGCGGACCTTTCTAATAAAATGGTCTAAATCTATCCTGGTTTCAACATAGTCATTTTTGGCTTTAGGACAAAAGTTGAGTCCCAAACTGAGGACTTTCTCTTGCGAGGTACTTAGCGTGTGATCAGACAAATTTATTATCTTGAAACTCCCATCATTTAGTGTGTCCTCATCGTTTAGTTCCCAGAGCGCAGAGATCTGGCCGAAGTAATGTTCTTGGGACTTCCTGCTCCTTTGTCCCCTCCTTGTTTTTTTCGGCCTCCTCGCCCTTTGCCCTGATTTGCACTGCCACCTCTTTTTTGTTTGTTGTTTCTTTTGCCATCTTGGCGCAGCAGGCGCATCTCGTCTAAAAAATGTAGGCATACTTGGGGCTCCTCTGTATCACTCCCTGTTAAATCAGATTCTGACATTGAGGAGTTTTTGCTCGCACCTGTTGTTTTTGCTTCTATAAACGTAGACGGTGCTTTGCATGAAGCTTGTCTTAGTTGATCAAACCTTCTAGCGAAGCTATATACTCTCCAAGTTTCATAATCTTCCTTATCCCTTAGGAACTTTCTTTGTTTTCTATGTTGTATCTCTTCCTCGTATTCTACAAGATTTTTCTCCATTGTGCCTTTCAGTTTTTTCCCATCACCAGTTTCTGATATCAGTTTCAATTTTTCTTCCACTTCTGTTATTTTTTCTAGCAACACTTTTCGGTCACTGCCCGCATATTTTATCAGTAAGAGTAGGAACGTTTTTGAACATTCATTGGTAGCATCACTCCATTCTGTTAACATTAGGGGGTCCTGTTCTTCAAAGGACGGGATATTAAAATCCTTAGACCCCTTGATATTCTGCCAACTTCAACATAGTTCTTTGGTGAGTGTTCTTCCAACCACTTGCTGACTTCCTTGCGTTGTAGCTTTTCTAGCTCTTTGAGTAATCCGATCTCACTATCATTCTTTGGTGTGGCTTCTGTGGGTATCGTTTTTTTTGTTGCAGTTTTCAATGTTTCGTTAAAAAGTGTAAGGGCTTGTGCACGTCGTGTTGCTTCTCTGTGCACTTGGGAGTTGGCCATGTTTTAACAAATCCCTGGCGGGCAGTTGACAACAGCTATGATTACTTCAACTTCTTTTTACGTCTATTTCAAATATTGCAAATATTTAGTCTCTTTTCCTTTCAATGAGGATTAGACAGCGGTCTCTTTATTGTGGAACTTTCAATTGAAGTCTAAGTAGACTTTTCAAGTCGCGTTACTTATTACGAGGAATATAGGACTGCAAATAACTTTAATATACACTTTTCCCGCTATTTGGTACAGCCTCTGTACTTACCCCAGCTCTGCCTTACCGCCTGTTCTCCAACCTGCGGTGGCGCGTTGCGATGAGGTTTTCCAGCTGCCGTTGCCGCATTAGCGTTTTATGCTGTGTTCATGCAGTCTGAGCCACAACAGGACATCCAGTCAGTTTATTTGTGTAAACTGTGCGCTCCTCCTCCAAAATTGCACGCTGGTGCAAAGCTCCACGCCGACACGTTACGGCTTTTAATGATATTCTTGCTTCTACCTGTTAGGTAGATGGTTCGAGCTGCACTCTCCACAATAACTTTAACAACCAGTCACCATTGCAAGAAGTTGAAATCCAAACCGTTGTTTTTCATTCCAAACTGTTCCTTTATTCATTTCGCAGGGAAAAATCACGTTAAAAATCCATGGAAATCCGTTCCACAATTGGAAAAAACAAACATAAAGACCAAAGTGTCCAGGTCCTCCCAAGTGCACCACTCCTCATGAGGAGGCGTTTACGCGTTTCGTTGCCAACTCGCCGCTTGCTCACAACAATTAACCTCATTGTTACAGAGCCGTTTTAAAGCGTGAGGAAAACAGGCAAGCAGGGGGAGGAGGGTAGGTGGAGGGGGAGGAGCACAAATTGTAGCAATCATAGAAGGACTAATTTCGCCTTTCATAAACTTTGCCTCTTTGACTTGGCCATCTTGGAACGGTAAATTTTGCCATGCAATCTTAGGTATTACCAGTCATACTTTGTAATCTGCTACATTTTGTGCATTTCCTTCACAGTGCATTTAAATAGCAATGATTTCTGATTCATCCCATCCTACTATTACGGTGTGACATACCCAATTTCAATCAATAGCAAGTGCCCATGTGTTACAATTTCTCTGTTTTTGGTGTGGTTATACTCGGACTTATTTAGTCAGTTTGATATTAAACCTTTTCCCTTATACAAGGCTAAAGTGCATTGTGCAAATTTTATAATGTCATGTGCTCACGGCTACATATTCATTTCGAACAGTTTTCTGTGTACTGCATATTTTGCTAATTCTTTCTATATATATATATGTTCATCTGACCAATTACTAGAACTGTACCTCGAAAAGGCTTATTATCGACTAACCTGGAAAATACCAAGAGCTGTAACGACCATATCGATGTAGTCAGTCACACTGGAGTTTTCAAAACTGAATCCTGACCTGTAACAAAACCGGAATATACTGAATGTAATGAGACAAAGCCTGGGCTCTAATTGGAGTGCCTGTAACTGAAGCGAAGGTGGTGGCTCGCCTGGAGGGGGCCCTGTAAAATTATTTAGGGAGATCCAGAGCTGCATATGTTGGAAAGTGAAGAAGCAGCGCGACTTAGCATTGTCAGAGCAGACTCAGCCATAACAAACTTTAACTGTACATTATTTTCAATTTGAGCAGATATGGGTTTTCTAAACTCCCCCGATTAATGGAATTTATTGCATGGTTCAAAGTGACTTTGCACTGCTGAAAACTCACTTTGCATTGCCGACACAAACCCTGATTCATGGAACTGTGCAAAGTATATTTTTGCAGGGCAAAGTCAGTGCAAAGTTCATGCGCCGACACCCAGCCCATGTAAACTCTGATGGCCGAATTCCCACTTGTCTCCTGACCTTGCCTTCTTGGGAAACGACCAGCACACTGGGGTGAGACTCTGTGTCCCCTTTTGTTACGCTCATTCCTTTTTCCTGCCTGCGCCCCCTTCTCTCTGGGGGCGCCATGGCAAGGAGTGGGGCACTCACTGCTCTTACATCGCCACCATTTACCCTCCACTTGAGGGGCTGCTCTCCCCTCACTGTTGTGCCGCCACCATCCCACATATCCAGGACAGTATGCCACCAGTAATGGTATGTGCTTCTGTACAGCACATGTTCATTACAGTGAGCTTTTAAGGACCTTTAAAGGGATCTGAATACCTGAATAGTAAACTCTTTTTTAAACTTGAATCTCTCATGTGCTGTGCATTCCAATAGTTGGTGGGCGGCTGGTACTGTTCCTCTGAAGGGCTCCCTACACTGCTAACTGCTAATCTCTGTGTGCCCTAACCCTTACCTAAAGCAGCACTGCGAGCGCTGCTCTTGCTGCCTCATTTGCTCCCAGGAGGAGGCGGAGCCTATTGCCATCACGTGACGGATCACGTGACTTGGAGGAGCTTCATATTGCCGGCCCAACCGCCCGTGCAGCGTTAAGCCCTGGAGGCTGTAAAGGCTGGAGCCACTGTTTAGCTGTTTTGCTGTGACTTGTACCTGTGGGCTGTATTCCGCCTAGCTGAGGTCGTGTGAGTACTCTAACACTGCTTGGGAATCCTGACTACCTTACGGGCTGCTACAACTATATAAGTCCTCAGGGTGAGGGGGAGAGTCGGACTCTGGCAGTTCCTTAAGCTGTCGGGCATTCCTTACCCTGTGACTCTACTCAACACTCCACCCACTGGAATACATGTCACTGTGTGTGAACTCTGAGCTCTTATAATGTTTATATATCAGTACCTATTTGACATTTAATATACAGCTCTCCCATTGCATTTTTAAACCTACCTTCTATCTCTTTACTGTGTGGTAAAAATATTTTAGTGGCAGTACATACTGGGGCCAATTCATAGAATTCGGCGCACAAGTGGCGCACGCGGCTGGCGCACAGTGTGCGCGTGCGGTAGTCTGCGCCAGCCGCGTGCGCCGAAACACATTCAGGCGCACAGCGTATTCATGGATTCCAACATCCACAACCAGCCGTGGCGCAGAGTGGCGCAGCGACCCTGCAGCAGCGTCAGTTACGCCCCCAAGAACGCCCCTCGCGCAGGGAAAAGCCATCAAAATCCCCAATCCAGCGCAAAGGGCAGCAGCAAACGCAGAGCGGGGAGCGTGTATTTCAGGGGTGTGCGGGTGTCCCCACACGCGATAGGCCTGGGTACGTGTATTACAGGGGTGCGCGAGAAAATGTACATGCGATTGGCCTGGGTACGTGGATTTCAGGGGTGCGCGAGAAATTCTACACGCGATTGGCCTGGGTACGTGGATTACAGGGGTGCGCGAGAAATTCTACACGCGATTGGCCTGGGTTTACGTGGATTACAGGGGTGCGCGAGAAATTCTACACGCGATTGGCCTGGGTACGTGGATTACAGGGGTGCGCGAGAAATTCTACACGCGATTGGCCTGGGTACGTGGATTACAGGGGTGCGCGAGAAAATCTACACGCGATTGGCCTGGGTACGTGGATTTCAGGGGTGCGCGAGAAATTCTACACGCGATTGGCCTGGGTACGTGTATTACAGGGGTGCGCGAGAAAATCTACACGCGATTGGCCTGGGTACGTGGATTTCAGGGGTGCACGAGAAATTCTACACGCTATTGGCCTGGGTACGTGGATTACAGGGGTGCGCGAGAAATTCTACACGCGATTGGCCTGGGTACGTGTATTACAGGGGTGCGCGAGAAAATCTACACGCGATTGGCCTGGGTACGTGGATTTCAGGGGTGCGCGAGAAATTCTACACGCGATTGGCCTGGGTACGTGGATTACAGGGGTGCGCGAGAAATTCTACACGCGATTGGCCTGGGTACGTGGATTACAGGGGTGCGCGGGTAGTTCCACACGCGATTAGCCTGGGTACGTGTGTTTCCGGGTGCGCCGGTAGTTCCACACGCGATTAGCCTGGGTACGTGTGTTTCCGGGTGCGCGGGTAGTTCCACACGCGATTAGCCTGGGTACGTGTTTTTCCGGGTGCGCGGGTAGTTCCACACGCGATTAGCCTGGGTACGTGTGTTCCGGGGTGGCGTGAACTTTCACATGCGATTGGTTGAAATCCCCTGTGTTCTGTCATCACGTGCAATGAGGGATACACCCTCGCACGACACGTCACAGACGCGCTCACGCGCTGAGGGCCTTTGGTCCAATGAAAATGCGTATGCGTGCAGACGCGCTTACGCGCTAAGGGCCTTTCCTCGAATTACACGCTGACGTGCAGATTTTTCATGTGCCAAATCACTCCGTATCAAGCTGGCCATGCGAATACACACGGAAGACCACGCTCCTGCCCAGAAGGCCGAATCACTGCCCCCCAGTGCCCCGAGCAGCCTCCCACGTGCCATCTGCTGCTGCCTGCCTGCCTGCCTGCTGCCACCGTGCCCTGCCATTTGGTGCCTGCACATCAGCCATCTGCAGGGGTCCAGTTGCTGTGTCCACCCCTGCTGGAACAGTAGACTCCCGACTGGGATACCATCGCTCCACAGCCCAGCCCCAGGACCCAGTTGCCCACCCACGCCTGCCTCGGGGGTCGCCATGTCGGGGCAAGCACCATCTGAGACCAGTGGCGACCCCCAGCCAGAGAGGCAGAGGGCCACCAGCTTCAGTGAGAAGGAAGTTGGTGTCCTGGTGGAGCATGTCCTGGGGCATTATGATGCCCTCTTCGGAAGACCACGCGCCAACAAGGAAGGACGGGAGAGGATCTGGAACGATGTAGTGGTTGCCATCAACGCGGAGGGGGTGGCAACCCGCGACATCAAGCACATCAGGAAGCGCTGGGAGGACTTGAGGTCCAGGACCCTCAATAAGGCCTGGTGCCTCGCGGAGGGGGGCCGGGCACGCCTGAGTGACATCCAGATGAGGGTCCTGGAACGCGTAGGCCCAGCGCTCCACGCCCAGATCCTTCGGAGGCAGACCCATCTGGAGTTGGCCGGTAAGTGGCCAAGCATTACTGTGTGAGACAGGGCATGTTGCAGTGTGCTGGTTGTCTGATACATGCCTGTATGTGTGACATAGGCCATGTACGTATGTGTGTGTGCAGGGACATCATGGTCAGGCATGTGAGTACAGTGATGTGTGAACCACATGGTTGGTGCATGTGTTCTATTGCAACATGGGGGGCTCTGTGCGGAATGGACACATGGAAGCATGGCAGTCTCTGTTCCTGGACATGGGTGGGGGTGAGGGATGGGTGCTGGTCCCATGTACACGTATGGTGTCCATGTGTGTGTGTCTGACCTGCGTGTCTGTGACTTGTAACTGCCATGGATGCATGACACATGTCTGTGACAATGTTCAGATTCACTGATGCAGCCCAGTCATCCTTGTATCCACTGCGTCTGTGGTGTACGAGGCCAGATGGATGGAACTACGGTGAGGTGTGTGCATGTGATGGCAAGACCCATGATGCATGTGAGTTTAAAACCAACATTGTATGAATCATGAGTCCCTTGGTCATGTATGCCAATGTCCATGGCATGCGCCATGCCTGTTACTGTATGTGCTTTGCCTGCACTGACCCATGTGTTGTGGAGGGACATGATGGAAGTGATGTATGACAGTGCCACTCATCTGCTGTTGCTTCCTGTCTAGGGGACCATTGTACAGTACCCTGATGCTTGTGTTCTATGTCTCCCTCTACACAGTGGCAAGTGAAGAAGAGGGCGGAGAAGGCGCTGTGGAGCAGAGCGGCGGGGATGCCGCCACGGCTGCAGCGGAAGGGGTGGGTGAGCCCCCACATGGGCTTGCACCGGCGGAAGACGGCGTGGAGACATCCAGGTTGGTGGTTTCCACAGAGGGGGAGGAGGCCGCTACTGAGCCACACATGGGGCCTGGTGGGGGCATCCCCGCTGGTGCAAGCGGTGCAGTCCAGGGCCAGGGGCAGGAGGCAGCACAGGTCGCCGTGGAGGTGCCTGTGCATGTCACTGTCCCTGACACTGTGACTGCACCACCATGCACCAGCAGGGATGCCCCATCCCAGGCACGTCCGCAGGTAGGGGAGATGTCCATGTCATCTGACACTCCTCTACCTGCGGACGAGGGGACCCCTGGCCGTGTGGAGAGGGTCCTGATTGGTGTCGCGTTGCGCACGGCTGGCATTCGTGATGAGGTGCATGCTTCCCGGGAGGAGCATGCACATCATCACGAAGAGCACCGTGCGTACGTGAACCATTTGGGAGCCGCCATGGTCGGGGGTTTCCTACATGTGTGTGGCCTTCTGGCGACCCTCTCCTCCTCTGTGGGGGCTATGCGCCAGTCGTGCTCCATGCCGTCTTCCGGCCCAGATGCCACCAGGGCCCCCTGTGGACCTGCCCCGACCAACGCAGCCAGCTCGGTGGGGACCCCATCCCTGCCACAGTCGGGAGTCGAAGGTCCAGCAGGGGTGGACACACCAGCAACTGTCCCCCTGCAGATGGAGGATGTGCCGGCATCATCTGGCAGGGCACGTGCACGACGGCATCGGTGGATTCCATCAGCATGGATGCCGTCGTGCTGGCAGAGGGAGTGGCGTCGGAGGCAGCAGCAGGCTCGACGTGGGAGGCATCATGGCTCGGGGCCATCAAGATCAGAGGGGCAGGCATCGGCCGGAGGGCAGGAGAACCCTGGGATGGCAGTGTCTTCCGTGTGGGAGCAGTTGGTCCAGCGGATAGGTGCAGAGCGGCAGCGGGCGGAAGAGGAGCGGCTCACCATGGTCAGGGCGGAGTTCTCCATGCGTCGGGCGTTGAGGCGGGCTGAGTGCCTCGAGGAAGCTCGCAGGGAGTTTAAGGTGGACACGGGGTTGTCCCTGCGAGACCTCGGGGCCAGGACAGAGTCCCGCCTCCGGGACATCGACATGGAGTTCGATGATGCCCTGGCCGGCAACATCACAGAGTGAGCCGCAGGGCTTGCCCGCTGCCATTGTATATAGTTCTTTAGTTAGTTAGTGTTAGGTTTCCTTTATTTTTTAAGTTTTTTTTGGACCGCTCGGACAATGGCCCCTTTTCTGTATATATTTTTTTTATTAGTTAGTAGTAGTAGGTTTCATTTATGGTGTTGGGCTCATGGACCCTGGGATATTCTTGTACATAGTTTGATGTTTGGAAAACATTTGTTGGATTTATATTTGTGTTCACCATGAGGCAATGGTTTTTCCTTATTTTTTCCCCCCCATTATTTTGCTTTGGACTACATTAGTTTTTGGATTCCTTTGTTTTTTGATTTTTTCTATTAGTTCTCGGACATGGACCATTTGTTTTGTCATCCCCATTGTTGTGTGTTTTATTTCTTTACTTCATTTTCATCTTTAATACATATATTTATTACTTACATTTGTGGTATTTTCTCATTGGTTTCATGCATGTCATGATATGGGTTTTGACATTCACTTGCACCCATTGTGTATGTGTGTGTGACGGACATGTGTTCATTTACATACTTGCCATTGGGGTTGTATCATGTAATTGCATCTACTATGTGGGTGGATGCAATCCTTGGCTGGGTGTTTGTGCTGGGTATGCTGCCCATTACTGCCATGATTGCGTTTCGTCAGGACCTGGGGGCAGGGGGACATGAGTGGGGGCCTGCAGGGGGGTGGGGGTGCAAGGGGACATGAGTGGGGGCCTGCTGGGGGGTGGGGGTGCAAGGGGACATGAGTGGGACATGGTTGGGGGCCTGCTGGCAGGTGCCCCACAGTGCTGGGGGGTGGGGGTGCAGGGGGACATCGTTGGGGGCCTGGTGGCTGGGGGGTGGGAGACATGAGTGGGGGCCTGGTGGAGGGTGCCCCTGCACTGCTGGGGGGTGGGGGTGCAGGGGGACATGGTTGGGGGCCTGGTGGAGGCTGCCCCTGGTGACTGGAGGGGGGTGGGGGTGGTGGGAGACATGGGTGGGGGCCTGGTGGAGGCTGCCCCTGGTGACTGGGGGGTGGGGGTGGTGGGCGACATGGGTGGGGGCCTTGTGGAGGCTGCCCCTGGTGACTGGGGGGTGGGGGTGGTGGGAGACATGGGTGGGGGCCTTGTGGAGGCTGCCCCTGGGGGGTGGGGGGTGGGGGTGGTGGGAGACATGGGTGGGGGCCTTGTGGAGGCTGCCCCTGGTGACTGGGGGTGGGGGTGGTGGGAGACATGGGTGGGGGCCTTGTGGAGGCTGCCCCTGGTGACTGGAGGGGTGGGGGTGGTGGGAGACATGGGTGGGGGCCTTGTGGAGGCTGCCCCTGGTGACTGGAGGGGTGGGGGTGGTGGGAGACATGGGTGGGGGCCTTGTGGAGGCTGCCCCTGGTGACTGGGGGGTGGGGGTGGTGGGAGACATGGTTGGGGGCCTGCTGGCAGGTGCCCCACAGTGCTGGGGGGTGGGGGTGCAAGGGGACATGAGTGGGACATGGTTGGGGGCCTGCTGGCAGGTGCCCCACGGTGCTGGGGGGGTGGGGGTGCAAGGGGACATGTGGCTTGGCTGGGGGGCATGCCCATGGTGAATGGGCTGCCTGCGGGACATGACCAGGGGTGCAGGGTAGTCCCCTGTGGTGTGGGCTGCCTGCAGAGGTCGTGGACGGGGGTAGAGGGGAGACCTGGGAGGACCCACACTGGCAATTCACCTCTTCAACTTCCCGCACACCCACGTAATACACTGCCCCACTCGCACAGGCCCAATCGCGTGTAGGATTTCTCGCGCACCCCTGTAATACACGTACCCAGGCCAATCGCGTGTAGAATTTCTCGCACACCCCTGTAATCCACGTACCCAGGGCAATCGCGTGTAGAATTTCTCGCGCACCCCTGAAATCCACGTACCCAGGCCAATCGCGTGTAGATTTTCTCGCGCACCCCTGTAATACACGTACCCAGGCCAATCGCGTGTAGAATTTCTCGCGCACCCCTGAAATCCACGTACCCAGGCCAATCGCGTGTAGATTTTCTCGCGCACCCCTGTAATACACGTACCCAGGCCAA
The DNA here is from genome assembly GCF_040938575.1 of Ambystoma mexicanum. NCBI lineage: Eukaryota > Metazoa > Chordata > Amphibia > Caudata > Ambystomatidae > Ambystoma > Ambystoma mexicanum. Next base: position 586,837,048 of record NC_090939.1, on the reverse strand, counting down.
TCGCGTGTAGAATTTCTCGCGCAGCCCTGAAATCCACGTACCCCTCTCAATCGCATATTTAACTTCCCGCGCGCCACTTTTTTGATGCGCTGGGACTCTACCGCCTGCCTTCGTGTGGCGGCCGTGTTTCAGCTTGTACGTGTCTTTGGCTGTGCGTGGCTTTGCCCTATTCGATTCCATGAATACGTGTGGTTCGAGTGCGTGTGGGCGTTCCGTCTGCTTCCCTGCAGTACATCCCCAGTTACGCCCTTATTTTCGCGTGTTGTTCCCCATTCCGCGCGTTACGCCCCATGTCCCGCCCACTTTCTGGTGTGTGCGCTGAGGTTGTGCGCTTTCACTGTGCGCGTCGCGCACGCCTTTCGCGATGTTGCAGTGACTTGTGCGCCATGCACGGGTTTGGCGCACATCCCGCGGTGAACATGCGCAGGGACTTTCATGAATCGCACGCGTGCGCGTGCGCCTGTTTTTTTCCGCTTGCGCATGCTTGCGCATGCTTGCGCGAAGATTTTCGGCGCACGTTTGTTCCATGAATCGGCCCCACTGACTTTTATCCTTTGATTCAACTTAGCGAGTACTTCTATTCAGTGAATTTTACAAGTATTTAGTTCCTTTCTTATATCTCAATTTTAGCTTTTTTAATATTAGTGATATCGACACTGCCTACACATTGGTGACATACTGACCTTGTTGACTCTAGAACCATCTCCTTTGCCAACCTTCTTTCTTATTGATCCCCCAGACCCCAGGTTAGATCTCTGCTTGGATGACACACACTGATCTTAGGAGTCAGGCAGCTATGGAGGCCGAGGAGGCTCTCTCTTCAGACTTCAAAGAGGTCACTCTGCCTTTGGACACCTCTTGTGTTTCTGTGGGTAAGCCCCCTATCATTCAAGCTCTTGATTCTTCCGTTCGTACTGCATTGAATCCCACTGTTCATGCTCAAATTCACTCTCAAGTTAAGAGCGAGGTCTCTAATATAATGGCAACCACTCCACGCATCTCATGTCATAACAGCTGTATTTTCAATGGAATTCAGGACATCTCCATTGATGCCCAGGAAGAACGCTTAGCAGCTACTCTAGCCATGAACCTGGATGATGGAGGTAGCCTTGATAGGGCTAGACCCTATTCTGAATCAAATAAAGATATAGTGAATGCTATTCACTTGACTCCTTTCTCCTCACATTCAAAGATATCTCTGTCAGCTCTGAAGGCAGATGGTTCAGGCCCCAACTCTTTAAAAACATCTGCTGTTCCGAATCCTGTTACTGTCCCACAATCTTCTTTATTAGAGGGTAATATTAATCACACTATTTCTCCCTCTAAACCATTTGCCGAGGTTTCCTTTTCTGGCGGGGGGGCGGGGTCAAACATACTTCAACTCTCCATTTGAATCTTTCTGCCTGTTCAGTTGGGGATACTGTTTTTCCCCAATATGAAAACCCCAGTTTTTAAAACGCCCCTAAGGAAACCTCTGTCGAATACTTCCAAAACTAAACTTAAGCCGGGTTCAGTAAGTGAACCAATTCCGGGGATGAAAATTTCCAACTACTTTGGGACAAGAACAGCGACTAGTACCCTTATCAATCCACCACAACCAGCTCTGTTAGTGGTCACTCTAGATCACCTGCACTTGGCAAAAGTAGCAAAGAAATTAGATACAGAGGACTCCACACACAATGCCATTGATGATATTAGTATCATAGAATGCACAGACTAAACGATTGCTGAGAGTGGGTTGGAAGCTAATCCGACTGATACCAACAATGTAACGCAACAAACCTGTGTTGCTTCCTTTGTCGTTTCTCCCTCAGAACCTACACATTTTATTGACAAATACACTGAAAAGCAAAACTGGCTTAGAGAAAGGGGTCTACTTCCAGACCCGCTAAAGGAACATGTTAGCGACTCTACTCTGCAGCATACTCTCAAAGAGGCTGATGAAAGGATAAGATTGACTCAACCCACAGTCTCCGCTCTGAATATGGTGCTGAGCTCTTTTGTCAGTCTCTATGAAAATATATGGGCAGAGGTCAGATCACACTCTATTTTACTCTCTGAAATCTATGCCAGGCTAGGGGGGCTTGATAGGTTTGAAGAGCTGGTCAAGATTATTAGGGAGGACAATCCTTCTATTACTGAGCTATGCCCTGACTCTGCTGCCCCATACCAAATAACTATTGAAAGGGGGGGAAATAATGGGGCTCCCGATTTGATGTTGGCTATGGCTTCTGGCGAAGAACCATATAAGATGCCCCTTCCGATCTCCCTACGGCCTCCGGGGAAGGGACTATCGCCTCAAACTCTGCCGATACCATCTCTGCAGAATGAGGGAGTTGTTTATGCTCCCGATATAGGAGCCGAATTACCATCTAACCCTGAAAAGGAAATCAGCTACTGCCCCTGAAGAAGCTTTCACCCCGGATGCTAATATTTCTGGAGAATATTTCTGCCGTCATTAATTCAACTAAACAAGCTGTATCTTTTTAGGGATTTGTCCCTTTAGGTAAAAAAACTATACAACAAATTAAGAAAACTAAAAATCAGAAAAATATTACAAAATTAAATTTAATCACTAACAATTTTTAAAAAAATTTGGTTCCTCCAACAGTCCCTCTACCTCCAAGTATTAATATCCCTCCAAAGGGTGTTTTTCCCCAGGGGAGGTAGCTGTACCACTTAATGTTGTCCCTAATCTCATTGCTTTGGCTATTGCAGCTGTATCTCTTAATGCCGCTTCTGATGTTATATCTTCTAATGCCATTTCTGATCCTGCTCCTGTAGCTACTGTGGCAACTTAATTGCCTGCCAAGATAGCTGTAGGTATCTAGACAGATTCTCTGGCAACTATTCCAGTGCCGGATGATAGTAATTCCCCCTTGGACTTGAGTAACACTGTCCCGGCTGAGGTTATCTCCGCTCTCCGTATCGTCAATGATACTTTTTCACTCTCTGAGCCTTTAAAAAATAGCGCTCCAGCTAGCCTGAATGCTCATATAGAATGCCAGTCTGACAATCCCTCTTCTCTGATAGTGTCCTCGGGTATCTCTGTTAGTCCACCATCTTGTTTAAATCCTAGTATCCCCCCTATCTCTACAATCCCTGAACCTTTGACCTTGGTTAATCTTGATATGGCAAAGGAACTCCTTCAAATGTTATATGGAATGAAGGCCTCCTCTGTGGTGGATGTCAACCCCACTCTGAGTTCGGACCAGATTAATGCTGTGGCCACATGCTCCTCTGCAACAACGTGCCAATGATCTCTTCCATCTAATGGCCATTTGGATCTCCCCCATTTGGCTTTGGGGGACCCTAATATGGGATTCAGGGCAGTGGGGTATCTTTATGTCCCTAGCACTTCTAACGCTGCTCAAATAAAGTGAGTAAATGGGGGCTCCTTTAATGGCCAGGATAGATTCCCGCTGGGTCCCCTTCTGACCCAGAAAAGGACAATTCTACGGGGCGCAAGGGGCCCTGACTTGGAAGCCGATCCACTAATCCAATTTACTGAGAATATTGCAGATTCTCTTCCCCAATCCCTGGGGGAAAAGGATCCGCTGGAGACCTTACAACTTATTAGTCTTTGGGGCAAAGATATGGCCATATGTCTGAATCGAGGGAACATCCTAAAAATCCTACATCAACTCCCGCCTTTGTCCCTGATCTCTAACTACGATCTAGAGAGGATCTATTTTCCTTCTACGGATCGTGCAGATCTCAGTAATATTGTTCTGAAATCAAGACTTTTGTTGGACTTGATAATGGGACAAAAAGAGGGCTTAATGGAGCTTGGCTTTGAAATAAATCTGATAAAACCTAGCCATTTATCCAGTGTGAATGGTAGATCTGAGGAGTATAGGGGATATTTGACTATGGTTTACCATCCGGAAAGGTCTTTACAGCCTCAACAGAGGCATTTCCCGGCCAGAAACCATGTAGATGCTAGAAACTGGGCCCAGGTTACCTCTGGTCTGTGGAAATGAGTTCTCCTCTACGACTCCGGATCCCTTAATAAATAACATAATCTCTAATAAATTGATTCTTCTGTCCTGGAATATTAGGGGAAATCTACATCTCTTGACAAATACTGACACAGCTGCTATGATTAATGGCTCTGACTGCTTCTATCTGCAGGAAACCTGGCTGCTCTCATCTCCCTTTATCAATGGCTTCGAAATTTACTCTCAAAATGCAAAATCTAGCCTGGGAGGGAGAGCGTCAGGGGGTCTACTGATTGGGTTAAGAGCCTCTCTAGGCCTTAGGAGTGTGGTCATTCTGGATACGCCTTTTGGGATCCTTGCACTGAAGACTGCTTCCAGAGAAGGTATGTTCAATATTCTTATGATTAATATTTACTGGCATAAAGGTCTAGCAGCTCTGGAGCCCTTTCTGGAAAGCCTAACTGATCTGGTTCTTGCCTGGAGATCTGCCAATATCAGGGGCAAAGTGATTTTGGCAGGTGATTTGAATTCTGAATGCTCCATATCCGCTTATGCCAATTATGGGGATCTGGGGGCGGACCTGGAGGATGATAATCAGAGGGGACATAAATATGCTTGGGGTAGATTGTGGAATCTCTCTCTGGAATCAGTGGGATGATATGTCCGAATAGTACCTTTGACTCAACCCACCCTCTCTGCCCTACTTGGCACAGAGGTCTGGCAACCTCAACTATAGACTATGGGCCTCATGACACCGGTGCCGGTAATCCCTTTGCGCCGTACTACGAGTTCCCTTTGCGGGTCCTTCCTTAACGCCTGCTTTTAGCAGGCGTTAAGGACGGGACCCGCAAAGGGACACCGGGGTCAATAACGGTACCGCAATTTGCGGTACCGTTATTGCTGCCTTCCCATTGAGGCCTATGGGGGCTCAAATGGGAATGGGGAATGGCCCTGGTGAATGGGGAATTACCTGTCCCGCCAACCTCGGAATGAACCGGTAATTACTCCATTCACCAGGCCGGAGTTGGAACGATTTTGGAGGCAGCCATGCCGCAAATAGCAGCATGATTACCTCCAAACTCGGAATGAGGGCCTATGTCTTTGTAGATCACTCATTGCTTCCTCTTTCCTCTAAAGTCCAGGTTTCCTTTAACCCTTGGAGTGATCATGGGTCTCTCTCTGTCTCCTTCTGCCTTCCAACTGAGAAGTTGCTCTCTGGGGGGCCACGAAACCTAAAAACTCTGAGGCAAGGTACCGGGGTGCGCTGGTCACCGGCAAATATTAATCTTCTCACTGACCAAGTTCTCTCCTTATTTGATCATATTTCTTTTTTGTGGAAACAAGTAGTCTTTAAGACCCAACATTATGATACCTTTTTGATTGCCCTCCACAGTAGCCTCTATGACACATTAAGGAAGGGTAATCCTAAAAGAGTCCATGTTCACAGATTTGATCTGTGTACGTAAACTTATTAGAGAAATCCGACTCTTTGATATTGAGCAGGACAATAGAAAAGCATGGATCAAAGCTATATGACAAAAATACAAAAATTACTACATAGCAAGAAAATGCATTCTGCTGCAAAATGATGCAGAGCTTATGCTACGAGTCTTGGTCAAAAGGGATCTCAGGGCTTTTTGGTCTCTCTTTTCATCTCAAGATTCTACTCTGGCTATTGATCAACTGAATGCTATCCTGGAGGACCAATGGGTGGATCACTATTCCGAGCTCTTTGGTAAAGAGGAAGAAGGCGGGGAAGAGACTGTAACTTGGGAGGATGCACTCAATATCAGGTGTGAGCCCGCTATTGACCATGAGACAATATGTGGGCTAATCGTCAAAGCTAAGAACGCTAGGGCTCCAGGCCCCAATGGCTTGACGAATAGTACTTTGAAAGCCGAACCGGAAATCTGGGCTAACTTACTCTGCTTGCTATTTCAGGACATAGTAAAAATTGGTAATGTACCTATTAGCTGGCAGACTGCCTACATTGTCCCCATATTTAAGAGAGGTCAGCGGACTCTGGTTAAGAACTACAGACCGATCTCTCTAATTTATTTTAAAATAATATTTTTTATTAGATTTATAACATACAACCATTGGGCCTTTCAGGGCCAACATTTAAACAATAACATTAATGATAATAATAGAAATAAAAATAACATTGGATGGAAAAGCACTCATATGGAACACATGTTAAATGCTATTATGTAAAATTCGGTACATAGTGTAATAATGTTTGGTACGAAGGTAGGTATTTTGCAGCAGTGTCCATAACCCTTAGTCTATGATGTTATGATATTAGAAGTTCAGTAGTTCATATCGTGTCTTCCCAGCGTTGCCATACTCTATCTGCTTTTTCAGGGAAACCTCTGGCTCTGTACACCCTCCTTTCTATTGCGATGCAGATTTCTACATCCGTGAGCCACTGATTCACCTGCGGCGGTTCCGCTGCCCCCCATAGGCGTGCTATGTTTCCTTTGATGATTGCTGTTGTGGTCATGAGGCAGAGCTTTTCGTATTTTGAGAGATCTATCTCACTGTCCACTCCCAGTAGCAACAGTTTGGGATCTCTGGGGATCGTCTGGTTCAGGACTCTTGATAACACGTCGCAGCATTGTGCCAGTAATGACTGATTACCGGGCATTCCCACAGTATATGGAAGAAGGTTCCTTCCTCTTCCCGGCATCGCAGACAGTTGGGTTCAGCTATTTTGCCCCATTGGTACAGGGCTACCCTCGGGTAATAGATCCTGTGCAATATCTTCAGCTGTACTAGGCGTAGTCTGGCCGATATGGTGACCTCACGGGGGTACATCAGGATTTGGACCCAGTCTTCCGACATAATTTCTCCCACTTCAGCCTCCCATTTCGACTTCAATCATTCCAGTTCTGGTGTGGCAAAGGAGGTGATAACACTGTACATAACAGTGGTGACTTTGGCTGGAATATGGTCTTCCACTATGTTCCGTTCCAGTGGAGTAGAGTCTGCCATGCCGGAGAGAGCAGGGAGGTGCTGTTGTAGGGCATGTCGGAGCTGTGTGTAGTGATATCCCTCTGCTTCCGGGAGATCAAAGGTCGAAATTAGTTCATCAAAAGGTCTAATAGATCCTTCTGCTATAATGTCTTTCACCTTTTCTATACCGTGTCTCATCCAGATTGGCCATTTCAGCAGTTTGATTACCTCAGGGAGGTTCCTGTTGTTCCACAGCGGTTGCAGTGGAGTGATTTTGTCTCCCCAGCCTATGAAGGTGTGTGACTCTGCCCAGATACTTGGCGTGTGCGAGTTGATGTCACGTGGAGATGTCCTAGGTGTCGCAGCGTATAATTCCATGGGGGATGACGCTCTCACATGTGGTAGTGTTGGATTGGCATGTAGAGTGTCGTTTATCACCGCCATCTGGATGGCCCAGTAGTATGTCTGTAGCCTCGGTAGACCGATACCTCCTTCCCATATTGACCTTTGTAGATTTCAAAGCGCTATTCTCGGGTGTCCGCCACCCCACAGGAGTTGCCTAAGTACACGCTCTATCACCTGCAACGTCTTGGTTGGTATGTGCAGCGCAGTATTCTGTAGCACATACAAGTAGCGGGGAAGTGTTAACATTTTGAACAATGCAGCTCGCCCTAAGAGGGTCAGGGGTAGAGATTTCCAATGTTGCACATCTCTTGTAAATATTTCCGTAATGGGTTGCAGGTTGTCGGGTATATAGTCGTTGAGATTTCTTGTAATCTGGACGCCCAGATATCGAAACTGTTCATGCGTGACTTTATATGGGCAGGCCTCAGGGGGCTCGTTTCCCAGTTGGTTCAGTGCAAATAGTGTGGTTTTGGATCGGTTCACTTTCAGACCACTAAAGGTGCCATATTCTTGTAATAGCTATGTTACCACTGGGCAAGTTGTTTTAGGTTCTTGAAGGTATATCAGTAGGTCATCCGCGTATAGTGAGACTCTGTCTTCCCACTCTGGTCCTCCGGGGATGCCTTTGCATGTGCGCGTATCTCTCAGCCATTGGGCCAGTGGTTCCATGGCCAGCGCGAAGAAAAGGGCTGATAGTGGACAGCCTTGTCGTGTCCCCTTCCCCAGGGCGAAGGATTGTGACGTCCAGGTGTTCACCCTCACTTCGGCCGTAGGTGCCTCGTACAGCAGTTGGATCCAGGTTAGGAATCGCTCGCCAATCCCCATTTTACGCATAATCGCCCAGAGTGCTTCCTAGTGGACCGAGTCGAAGGCCTTCTCAAAGTCTACCGCGACTACTGCCGTGGGGATGTCCAGGGTCTGGGCGCGCTCAATGGCCAGGTGTAGTCTACGTATGTTCATTCTCGTAGATCTACCAGGCATAAAACCACATTGATCTGGGTGTATTAGGGATGTTATGACCTGTTGTAGGCACATCGCCAACAGTTTCGCCAGTATCTTCGTCTCGCTGTTAATTAGAGATATTGGTCGATAAGAGCCCCATTCGTCTGGGGGGTTTGTCTGCTTTAGGTATCACAACTATTGTCGCCTTCCTTAAATCGGCTGGTAGGCTGCCCTTGTCTCGAGCCTGCTGATACAATTTGAGTAAGTGTGGGGCCAGTTCAGTTCTGCCTATCTTCTTCCAGGTTTCAATGGGGAAGCCGTTCGGACCAGGTGTCTTTCCGGACTGGAGTTGCATCATAGCTGCCACTATCTCGTCTTCTGTGATGTCCATTTCTAGCCCAGCCGCTTGTTCAGCATTAAGAGAGGGAAGGGCAATCTTTTCTAACACAGAGGTTTCAGGGGGAGTTTCAGGTGCTCTGTATAGTGTTTCATAATATTTTGCAAATTCCTCTGCAATATCTGCATCTGTTGATCTTGTTTCAGCGTTTAGTGTTGTTATCGCTCTTAGTTAGCTCCGCTCCAGCCATGCTAGCATCTTTCCAGCTTTGTTGCCTGTTTCATAGACTCTGGCTCTCATCGCCCCGTGTGCCTGTTTAGCATTGTCCAATGCAATGTTTTGTAACTTTTTTTGAGCTAGGATCAGAGCTCTGTTCGTGTCAGGAGTATCGTGGATTAGGTGTGCTTCCTCCGCTAGTTTGACATTTGCCTCTGCTTCTCTTATTGATTCCAGGTGTGCTTTTCTTTGTGCCGCGGTCCAGGAGATGATCTCTCCACGAATCACAGGTTTGTAGGCTTCCCACAGAGTAATGGGGGAGTCCACCGTTCCTTCATTTAGCTCGAAGTATGTTGTGCTAGCGTGTTGTAGACGTTCTAGCAGTTCCGGGGACCCTAGATGGTAATTATTCAGCCTCCATACCGGTGGCGGGGGTTGGTTTATACGCCGTGATTGACATTAATAGGGGGGAGTGATCCGAGATGCCTCTTGGGAGGTACTCTGCCTGTGTCGCCGTGTGTATTATTGATGCTGGTATAAAGAAATAGTCCAGGCGCGACAGTGATGAGTGTACCCCAGAGTGATAGGAGTATTCTTTGCTTTCCGGGTGAAGGTCCCGCCACACATCCCTAATTCCAAATGCTTCGACAAAGGTGGCCAGGTTAGTTCGGCGATCGGGGTCTCTACTGCAGAGGTGTGTGCGGTCTCGGGTATTGTCCATTACATCGTTGAAGTCTCCCCCCAGGATTAGGATGTCTGAGGTGTCCATAGTGATCAGTGGCATGATGTCTTCTATCAGCGTGGCTTGCAGTGTGGGTGGGGCATAGATCGCCAGTAGGGAGATCGTTTTGTTCCAGAGCGTGCCTGTGACATGCGTGTATCTGCCTCCAGTGTCCTGTGTTGTGGCCGTAAGGGTAAAAGGAAGTCTTTTATGTATCAGTATTATTACTCCTCTGGCTCCCATTGTGAATCCAGCTTGTATTCCTGTTCGGTAGTTGGACCGCTTAAACAGTGCATTGGTTATTCCTGCTAAGTGGGTTTCAGTTAGGAAAGCAATATCTGGGCTGTGTCTATTCAGGAATTGTCGCACTAATCGTCTCTTCTGACCGCTTCCTAGACCATTCAAGTTCCAGGTGAGGAGCTTTAAGGTTCGGATCTTAGTGTCTTGCGGAGTCATTTAGGTGTATGTGGGTGTAAATGACAGTAACGTCCTTTGGGGTCTGGCCATTGCGTTCATTTGTACCACGGCAGGGAACAACGGTCTAGGCCGCACCAAAACCTGTGCCTGTGTCTCAAGAACTTCAATGTTCCATTGAGTTTGTCCATCCTTTAAACATAAAAGCATATATCCAACTCCCCCTCCCCATACTTCGCCCTCAACTGAAGCATCTGTCGCCCCATTACAGCTCAAATACAAATTAAACAAAAGCTGTAGACTCGTAGCCCATTGCTCGTAAGTTCCCACCGTGCTCCAACGCAGGGAGGCAGGGGGGAGCTTTCCAGGGGGAAGGGGGGGCTTCCACCTGTTCTGGCCGCTTTTCTATGAGTCTCTTCATGGCTGTTATAATCGTGTAAACAGAAAGTCAACAGTACAGTACCTTACACCTTGCTTATTGGAGCCTTCAGAGTTCCGGATTATTCATGCCTCAGGTGTCAGTCTTCTCTTTCTTGTGGTTGCGGAGCGTTGCCTGGCGGTTGTCGGTCCGGCGGTTCATGTCTTGGTGGGGCTCGGGGGGGTTCTGTTTCCGTTGCCTCTTGTCTTGGTCCAGTTGCCTTCAATGTGTTGCTCTGCCCACTTCCACGCATCTTTGGGGTCAGTGAAGTGAACCGTCGTGCCTTTATAGTATATTTTAAGTTGGGCGGGAAATAGGAGGCCATATTTCACATTCAAGGTTTGCAACTGTCGTTTGAGTTGGTCAAACGATTGTCGGGCTTTTTGCACGTCTCTGGTGTAATCTGGAAAAAACGCTATCTTCGATCCATTGTATGTGAGGGTGCCTTTTGCCCGTGCCGTTTGGAGCAATGCGTCACAATCTCGATAGTTTAATAGCTTTGCTATCACTGTGCATGGGGGGGCACCCGGTACTGGGCGACCCGTCGGCATGCGGTGGGCCCGTTCAATTGAGAAAAAGTTGGAAAATGTATCTGTTTCGAACATGTCAGTGAGTAGCTGCTCCAGAAATAATTCCATGTGCGGGCCTTCAACTTTCTCCGGCAATCCCAGGATTCTAACATTATTACGCCTGGATCTTCCCTCGCTTTCATCGACCCTCTCCTCCATGGTTTTTAGGCGGGACGTAACTCTGGCCAGCTGTTGTTCTACTTGCTGTAGGCCGTCCTCCGTCCAAGATATGCGTTGCTCTGCTTCTCCGGTACGGGACGTCAGCTTCTGGAGATCATGCCGGAGGAGGGAGACGTCCATGCTGATGCCATCTATTTTGTGCTCCATCGAGGCCCGTGAGTCTGCTATGGCAGCCATGATGTCTTTTAACAATATTGTGCCTTCTGCTTGTGGTATAGTGTCTGGTAGGTCTTGTTCCGACAGGGTGGTTGCTGTCGGCGTCGTGAATTGATCCATCCTGCTCTGGGAGATTAGTTTCCGGGGTTTATCCTTGCCCATATTGTACGGCGATGGTGAGGTGCCTCCGACTGAACAGGCGCACAGTTTTGGGGTTTCAGGCCGGCTTGCGTAGTATTCCTTCTGCGCCCTACTGGGTCGGGGGCGACTGCTAGTCCGTGGAGGTGCGGGCATCTGTCGGTTAGGCCTGTGGGCAGCCGCTTCCAGGCATAGGTCGCTGGTTGCAGATCTATCACAGTATGGTACTCCTTCACCCTGCTATGCACTGACGGGTGTGGCCATTTTGTCCGTGTTTTCCGGCTGTCCTGTAAATTCACTGACCGCACTGATCGCACTACGGGCCTACGTAGGCACGGGTCTTTGCCACGTGTACCCACAGGTCGGAGTCCCTGGAGGGTCTGTGGCGTTCCCCGAGACGGGTTATGAAGCCAGCGGGTCACGTGCCGTGGACCTACCGGGCCGCCTGGTTCTGCACGCCTTCTGGGCTCCTTCTCTTGCAGACTCTGTCGAGCGCGAGGGCCGGGGTAGGGCGAACGTATGGATGTCACCCTAGGGTGCCGTTTCCCTCTCAGGTCACCCTGGCGGCCCGACGGTGCACTGGGGCTCGCCACACCATTCACACGGGCACAGCGTAGATTCGCTGCCTTCAGGAGACGGTGGGCCCGTTCTCCGTATTGTTCAACAGGTTCCCGCCTGGTTCGGTTTGCTGGCCGGGAGTGTTCCACAGACGACGTGAGTGCTGCTGTTCTGGTGGAGCTTCCACCTCGTCATGCGCGGCTGTTGTTGCTGTGTGCCTCCATCCCAGCCACTGGTCACTGATCGCAGATCCGAGTCGGAGTGACGATCCTTCATTCGGCTACGATCCGACGGGCGTGGCCATTTTGTCTGCGATTTCCCGCTGCCGCGCGGCTTGTTTTCTTCAGCTCCAAACTCACCCAGGAGTGTGCGATTTTGGCCGGGATTTCGCCTGGTTGTGCCTGGTGTGTTTGCCTTCTGGAAAATGTATAATTTCTACAGGAAAGCCATTCGTAGCAGGCTGTTTCTACAGGATATCTGCCGCGGCCGCAGGAGCTACAGGGGCTCACGTCATCATAGCTCTGCTGCTGGCCACGCCCCACCGATCTCTCTAATTGATGCGGACTGTAAGCTCTTTGCTTCCTTGCTTCTATCTCATGTCAATGTTTGGATTAAGGAGAATCATATTCTGCCGAAATATCAAACAGGGTTTAGGGCATGTCATTCAACCAACTTAAATGGCTTTATTCTTACGGCTCTACAAAGCTCACCATGGGGAAAGTTTGGTGGTATCCTATATGTCGCTGCAATTGACCTGTCAAATGCCTTTGATCTGGTTATTAGGTCACGTTTTTGTGCCAAATTGTCAAAATGGGGCTACTGGCAGGCCTTCATAATTTAATTATGGCCATGTATAAGAACTCAGGGGTTCATATCAGGATTGACTTAGAGGGGACTTTATCCAGAAGAATAAGGACACGTATAGGGGCGAGACAGGGTTGTTTTCTTGCTCCATGTCTCTTTATTCTCTATTTGGCAGATGTTGGCAGATGTTGGGGAGTTTCTGGGGGATGCAGGCTTGGTGACTGCAAAACTAGGGGATCTCAGGTTCTTGTGGTTGGCATACGCTGATGATTTCCTTCTCTTTGATCAGACCAAAGTGGGCTTGCAAAGATTAATATGCAAGTTCGAAGAATATGCTGCAATAAATGGGTTAAAAATTAACCCGAGTAAAACCCGCACGATGGTCTTCTCTAAAGGGAGAAAAGGGAACAAACAAGTGTGTAAAATTGGCGGTGAACCGATTGTGAGAGAACATAAAATTGTTTATCTGGGCTTTCTTATCCTGGCTCAACCTTCGGCTGTTGAAATTAGACGATCACTTAGATATAAAATACTCCCACTTATTTCACAGACTATGAAGCTGCACAATAAGTATGGGAGGTTCTCCATCAAGCCAGTGGTAGACTTTTTTTTCGAAGGAAAGGTTGTTTCCAAAATTAATATATGGCATGGAACTTCATTATCTTGAAATCCTGACTTTTTGGGACTCCCCTGAGGGTATCTATTGGAGAAAGGTTATGAAACTCCCGAACAGTATCCCCATAGCGGCTATAAGGTTTGAATTGGGCTTAGTGTCTCTGCGTGCCAAAATCCTCTGATGGGTTCTGGCACTTTTCTCGTCTTTTCTCTGACCCAAGAAGGATATGCTTCATGATGATCTGGTTAATATTCTTCTTTCACAGGGATCCCTAGATCGAAATACCTATTTGTTAAAATTCAGAGATCTTTGCGATGAGACTCTATTAGATCTCTCCTCTGACAGGGATACTCTGTTGATCAATCTGCTTTGATTGGAACAACACTTTGGAAAAACTTCACTCCTATCCATCTCTCTGTGACTTAAAATTTGACCACAAGAAGCAAGGTTCTCTGCCCGTCACTTCTTTTTGGACTGTGTAGCACTGAAAGGATTAAGGGCACTCTGTCTGGGCAAATTCAACACTTTGGGACTTCTGGGTGCTGAAATGTTTATTTGGTCAAGTTGTCTTTCTATTTCTAACACTACAGAGGGCCTTGCGGTTGCAGGATTCATCAAATCTCTAGATCTGTTTGCACCTTTATGCTGAGCCCTTGGTCTGATGCACCTCTGTTTACACTCCCCTATTTTTTTGGTTAAAAATCATAGTGTATCTCTATATTGAATCTGATTTTTATGATTGCCTGCTATCTTATGTGATGTCTGAAATTGGAACTTATAGTAATTTTAAATGCACACTGTTTTAATGATTGTAATGTACTTTTATATAGAAATTGCTATTTTATTATTGTCTGCTATTCCATGTGATATATGAAATTGTAACTGATCTTAACTATGCACTGATTTAATATCATCAGTTTCTTCTCTTTTGGATTGCAGGGCTTTGCTGTATCTGTAATTTATTGATATGTATTAATACATATAATTCTATTAATTGTAATTGTAAAGGTTTTGTGAAGAAAAAAAACAATTGTTGATGGATTGGGCAAGGGAACTTCTCTTTATTTTCCAAATAGTTCTGGAACTTCGTTATTGTTGTAGACGCCGTTCACCTTCCGCCCTACACCTAGGCTAGGTATGCCTAGTACCCTTATGCCCCTGTGTTCCCTGTCTTCTGCGGATGGCTACTGCTTTTGGGGGGAGAGTGCTCTATATAAGGTGCCTCGGCCCTGTATTAATCATCTATGATGAAGCCCTGAGAGAAAGTACGATTGAACAGCAACCTGTAGGTAAACCTGAGAATGGGCACATACATCGTACTGTGCACATGCGCAGGTTGTGACTCAAGGGGTTATGATAGGCCAGGAACATACATCCTGGCCACATTCAAATTGCATCAGAACCTCCATTGGGTTGAAATGTAAGGCTAGCCCCTCATTCCCACTTTTTTCCTGTATATAAAAGAGCATACACACTAACCGTAATGCAGTAGGGGGTCTGTGATCCCAATGTTCAAAATAAAGCTACATACACTGAAAGTTTATGAGCCCTATGTCAGGGTGGTGTTTAAATAATAATAAATACATAAATAAATAGAACAGCAATTCATTAAAACTTAGATCCGATTGTCCACTAATAAGGATACCATACTTTACAGCTCATATAAGTGAATAACCTGCATCTCATCTACTTGACATGTGGGCAAGAACTGGCAGAACTACATTTAAATATACCAATGTAATTGGTAAAGTACAGTACACTTGTGTAACACTTTGGGCTCCAGTGCAAAGTA
Source organism: Ambystoma mexicanum (assembly GCF_040938575.1). Classification (NCBI taxonomy): domain Eukaryota; kingdom Metazoa; phylum Chordata; class Amphibia; order Caudata; family Ambystomatidae; genus Ambystoma; species Ambystoma mexicanum. The sequence continues at coordinate 586,821,886 of NC_090939.1, read as the reverse complement.
TCTATATTTTAATCCAACCCTGTGTCACTGTGTTGTTTATATAATAAATATAGCAGCACTATATGGTAGTATGTTACACATCTGGGAACTAGCGAATACATTATGGTACTCCCACTCTGACTATAACAGCCTACTTCATACCTGGCTAAGTCACCAAATTACTTTGCTAGACACAATAAATAAATATAGCCCCTTACCTGCATAGCTGTTAAAGACCCATGGTATAAATGTACTTATAAGAACAAATAAATACTTATTAGTGTTTTGAGATACATAACTGAAGGCCCTGGTAACAGATGCCTTGGTAAATAAAGGATTATTAAAGCTTTGTATACATATGCAGACAAGCACTTCCATCAGAGACCTTTGATATGCACAAATACAGATTAGGGCTCTGCATGTATTAGCTAAATGACATATTGGATATTTGTAACACAATTTAACCAGGGAACTGCATAGAAACCTAAGTTGGCACATTGTACTTCACTGGGAGCCTCCTAACTGAAAGGAAACCCACTGTTACAAAAAAACACATTAGCATCCAATAAGCAAAGTGTAAATATGCTGTTACAGTGTATGCTGACACTGGCACTTTCAAAAGCCCCCAATGTTTGTAAACTGGATGTAAATTGGGGATTAGGTAAGTCAATATCTTGGGAAGACGTGGGTAATTGCAGTCTACAACTTAGACATTACTTCACCCACAAAACAACATTTCCACAAAACAAGGACAAACCACTCAACATTGAACAGCCCATAATACTCAGAGTTGATCAAACCCACAAGATAACTGAAAGGAAACCCACTGTTACTACAAAACACATTAGCATCCAATAAACAAAGTGTAAATATGCTGTTACAGTGTATGCTGACACTGGCACTTTCAAAAGCCCCCAATGTTTGTAAACTGGATGTAAATTGGGCATTAGGTAAGTCAATATCTTGGTAAGACCTGGGTAGCTGCAGTCTACAACTTAGACATTACTTCACCCACAAAACAACATTTCCACAAAACAAGGACAAACCACTCAACATTGAACAGCCCATAATACTCAGAGTTGATCAAACCCACCAGATAACTGAAAGGAAACCCACTGTTACTAAAAAACACATTAGCATCCAATAAGCAAAGTGTAAATATGCTGTTACAGTGTATGCTGACACTGGCACTTTCAAAAGCCCCCAATGTTTGTAAACTGGATGTAAATTGGGCATTAGGTAAGTCAATATCTTGGGAAGACCTGGGTAGCTGCAGTCTACAACTTAGATATTACTTCACCCACAAAACAACATTTCCATAAAACAAGGACAAACCACTCAACATTGAACAGCCCATAATACTCAGGGTTGCTCAAACCCAAAAGATCTAAAAGAAAACACAGCCAAGAGACCAAGCATAACTTGACTGTAATCATTAAGTCTTGGTAGACACACAGTGTACTGTACCCGCAGGACCATATGCGTTGCCTGGTGTTAAGTACCGAAAGTTTAGTACGGGGAAGGTTCATTTATCTAGCACATGGTCTTCCCGAAAATAATACAGGTGACAGTAAAGTTAAAAGCTGAAGTGGGATAGGGTGTCAAATACCAAGAAAAACTAACTTGCGCATCAAATGAACACACTTCCTATGAAATATGGATCTCAACAGTGCCTAGCTTGCAGAGCGGGGAAAAAACAGAATCCTTCCCCTTTCATAAACTAACTAGTCACTGCCCATCAAAGAGTTTCAACTGTAGAGTTAAACGATTTGGATGACACCTATAATTTTCCCAAAACACCGGAAATAGTCTGTCTGTTTGGCAGGGACGATATGATCCTGGGGGGTATGGGGGAGGGGTTCTTCAGTGCAACCGCGCAGTAAAACTAACAGTGGATTAAGAATGAAATAGGCCGCTCTCGTAGACGGTCCCGCCTCCCACTCAGAGCTATCCCTTCCTACCTCTGGGGTGCAAGATGCACCAGAACCAACCTCGATACGGAACAGGACTGCCACAAGGGATTTTTACACTCAACCTCTGAGGCCCTCAGAGAGCGGACCAAAATACCTGGCCCCACTTACCTCAACAGACAACCCCTGATAGTGATACCAGGGTGGAGCTAAACACAAGGTTGGCCAGGCCTGACAATTGTTTCCTCGATTGGGCGAGGGATTCCCTCTCCCTCCTAACGTTTGCTTTTTCTCTCCCCGGGACTCTTGAATTTTCTCACCCTGGCAGGAGAGTTCCCCAACCTGCAAGGTGAAATCACCTCAGGGATACACAGGCTCCCCCTGGCGGCGTTTGAAACCAAAACCCTCCATTTCACAACTATTCCGGGCTTCTAATCCAAAATCGAGGGAAAATGTATGACACTATGCAGCCAAGTAAATAAAGAAAAAGAAACACAGACAGGGTTAAGCAGACAACATGTAAAGAAACATATATGAAATTGAATATCCGATTCAGCCTGGCAGCCGTCAAATTAAATCAAACACACATCTTCACAGAGCCTCGTTATGTAAACAAGTCAGCAAAATGTACATTTTCATTTCATTTCATTTTCATACCCAATAACGCTATTACTATGTGTAGAAAAGGGGCTGGACTACTAGTCTGGGCTGGACTGACTAGGGTAGGCTGGTTTGATGCTCTGAGGGCTGGCTTAGATACATGTTTTTGATACGTATAGAAACATCATAATGCCAGCATACTCTCACGCCCACCTTTTGTGTTTGTTTTAGATGCAAAGCAAGAATCGCCCCACCCTCGACTTCTCCATACTCCCGGCATCCTTATAAGCACTAGTGGACGCACATCTGCGTGTGCATCTCAAGTGCTCCAAGTGTGGTGTTGTGGTGTTTGGGTGTGCGGGGGAGCTGTGAGTACATTTACCATTAGCCTAAAAGAAAGGTTGTTGTGTTAACCTTAACGAAATACTTCATAAACCAGGTGATAATTCTGAGGTTTCTCGCCAGTGAATGGCGAGTGGGCTGAGGAGCGGTAGGTGCATAGGAACCGCCATCATCCAGCCCGCTTCTTTTAACTTCTCACGGAATTGTGAGAAGCTACAGGAATTTGACATAGTTTAATAAAGCAATGAATGGGGTAACGGAGGGTACGGTCATGGAGGATAAAATAATAGATCTAACAAGTATTGATGTGGACAACTGTAACAAGCATAATAGCCCTGAAAGTATGCAGTACAACTCTGCCAGAGACACCAACCCTGTCGAACTACATTTAGGAACTGCATGCAATAAAAGGCTGAATTCAGAGCAGCAGGTCCACTCCCTTATGGAAAGCCCAGTGTTTGGGTGTACAAACTCGTCAAGTACGGGACTGCAGCAGAACACCAATAGTGCATCCCTAAACTCATCAGGAGAGTTTGGGTTAAAAGATATGGCGGATTCAGATGATTAAACCTGCCTTTCAATTGGATTGTTAACCCTGTTGATCCCAAGGGGTAAAGCTTACAATGACCTAAAAGATAAGAAAGGTTGCCCCAAGTCCCCGGCAGTATGCTATAAATCCATGGAGGGGATGGTTAACCCTACTATTGGTAAAATGGGCCCTTCTGGGAGCGGCATGGGCACCACCGGCTACATAGAACAGGGAAAACATACCTACATAACTCAAGTAAGTGGGGGTGACACAATATCTTCACCCACTCCAGACTTTCCTGGTGAAAATACCTTTCCAGTTATAATTCGGATCCTCGATCTGTTAAATAAAGGTCATGACCTTACACATCTTGAACTACATGACATCAAATACAACATCCAGGAAATCATGACCAAAATTAACAGATTAGATAGATATATTTTGGCGAGGGATACTTATATGAAGGTGAATATTCCACCTGGAAATAGTAAATTAACAATTACACATGAGCAAGGTAAGTCTTCAGCTCAAAGACGTATTGGACACCGTACTTAACGCTATTAGTATAACTAATGCCAACATAGCTGACATAAAAAAGGAGGTTAGCATACTGCAATCTAAAGACTTGTTGCAAGTGGGGTTAACTAGTGAAGAGATACTTGATAGTCCATCCACACTGACATATCTAATTGAACTACAAAGCAGTGTGGAATTGTCTGCGGAAACTTTTCCAGTAAATCAAGGCTTTCTATTTAGACGCCACCGTAAATTGCAGAAACAGGCTGTAAAACGGGCTGAAAAAAGAGGCGATCTGCCAATGAAAAATTAAAAAAATAAAGAATAAAAATTGCATCAATGAGAATGGGGAACCAACAATCCCGGAGCCCCCTTTGAATGGGGAAGAAGATGTGATAGTTGTTTACCAACTCTCTAAAGAAAGTCAACTTCATTTCAGCACCAAAAGGGGTAATGTTAAAGAGGACCAGGAGATACAGAAGTTCGAGACTTTGCTAAAAGTACCTTCGAATACTGCCTAGGTGCAAGGAAACTTCTCCGAAATTTTCTGGGCAGAAGCTGGATCTAAAAAATAAAGCCCCACTAGCAGCCGACTCAGGTGAAGGGTCTATAAAAACGCAGAAATTACTACCAAAGTACTTTCCGTTCGATGGCACGAAATGCACATCGACTACTATGATCGATGATCGAAAAGCAAATAACTCTACTGACAACTTTGACAATCATACTGTCACTAATCCCCAAGCACACTTATACTCAGAAATCTGCAGTAAGCCGCCGAATGTGGCAATTGTCAACACTGAGATAAAATATTCTTCCGTAGTTATGATTGGCAAAGGGAATGTAATGAACTTATATTATCTGAGGAAACTTACAAACATGTTTTAAACACTGATCATGTACCAAAACTAGAAAGCAGCACCATTGCACTCACCCCAGTGGGGTCAAGTGTGAATTTAAATCCTAATCAGGTAAGAATCAATTCCAGGAATAGCTCTCTTATGCAACTAAATCGTAACAACCTAGGTATGTCGAGCAGCTTGATACAAATTGGTAGAAACGGTTATGGTGAATTAGAAAACGCTTTGAAAAACGGGATAATGACATTAGAATCTGTGTCCCACTTGTTAATGCCTTCAATACAAAGCAATCCATCCTTTGAAGCATTGAGCATGGGTAATATGTGTAACAATCATAACGAGGAAGGTTGCACACAGCTAGGAATATCCAACCACAAGAACTGTGATCCAAATGTGGCAAGTCACCCTTCTACTAGTAATTTCAGTATCAAAGGGCCTGCCGCCGATCTAAGATGCCCGATTAACCAAGAGAATATAACAGAAGTTGTACCCCACAAGGGAATTAACATGACGGGTTTGGTGGGTCGACAAGAAATATTAAGGCAGGCTAGAATCAACAGACGATATCTATCCGATCTTATATCTACGACACCATCTTTACGAATCCTAACTTCTAATGATTTTGATAAGTTCGCTTTGGCACCCCACAACAACTACAGAATGATGTGTCACCTATTCTCTGATCACTTATTGAAACTCATTTGGTCATTCAGAAGTGAATTAGCCAATTTGGAGTTTGTTGTTCATACATTTAATGATGAAAATGTAAATGAAGAATTTCTACATTATAAATTAATGAAAGAAACTGATCATGAAAATAGGGAGATTGGGAACTCCCAAGGAGAAAAGTTATGTATTTCCCAAATCTTGGATATCGCTCGAAATAACAACGATCTAGCATGGCTGGAACCTCTATTAAAACCAATTTTTGCGGCAAAGCGAGGGTTTAGCAAAACATAGAGCAAAATCCAACTGAGGCTTAAAGTGTTATCCTGGAATTCATGTGGATATCTTGACATCTTAAAATGGACTCACTCATTTTCTCTAGATGATCCATCTGCCATGTTACTTCTGAAAGAAACTATGAAAACAGATGCATTAATGGTTCCTGGGTGCCGCACATACTGTTCCTTTGCATGTAAAGGTTTGGAAGGGCGTCCCTCAGAAGGACTTGCAATATGTATTAACAATTCTAATGATTATTACTCCAAGATGATATATTCATCAGCTCACATCTTGGCTGTCTCTATAGACTTAAAGTGTTTGGAGTGTAATCCGCTATTACTGATTAGCTTATATTGGAACCCTTGGAAACATACGATTGGCGAAATTGATAGATGCCTTGAATATGCACTGTCTCTCAATCTCAGTTTTAAAGTACTAATAGGTGGGGAATTCTTTATGCAGTGAACCCACCAAAGTATGGAATAAAACCCTCCCCTCAAAATTGAAACACACATGACTAAGGGTTGATAAATGGAGATCTTACTTTCGGGATTAGGAAATCTCATTTGTCCAATATATGAATCCAACTTTAGCATACACATGGAAAAGAGGTTCGTCTAGTTCGATGATTGACTATTTCTGCACGTCTGGTTCGCTTGTATCAAAGATTCATAGTGCAGAAATAAACGATTTTATGGCTAGTGATCATGCACCGATACAACTGTCACTCTCAATTGAATGTAAGAAACTTGAGATGAATGATTCATTGAGGTTAATAGAGCCCAAGCATACCAAAATCTCAATTAGATGGAACCCTTCTGTCTGTAGGAAACTAGTAGAAATAGTCTCTACTGATTTACATTGTAGGGATGATTTTATCTTTCCTGAATCAAAAGATCCGCTATATTGGGACAAAATGGTGGTAGTGGCTATTAAAAATGCTTTATCATATTTGTTAAGTAACCAAAAACCTTGCAGAATTGATACTCGGCACTCTTTTGATTTTGATATTAAATGTCTAAAATGAAAGAAAAATAGGCATTTTGAGAAATCTAAAAAGAGTAAACTTGAGTGTTTCAATATAGGTATCTGAAAAATAGAATTTTACAAAGATATAAGAATAAGATCAAAGAATTTCATATACTCAAATATAATAATCAAAATTGTGACATGATTAGTGCAATTTGCAAGAACAATAGCAGATATATATAGTCTGTAATTAAGAATAATCCAGTGACAAGTGGTATCAATGCTAAAAATATAATTCAAGCAGATACATGGAAGACTTTTTTTGGCTCCAAGTTTGAATTACCGATACGTTTTGCTGATAAGAAATTTGTTATACCAGCGAATTCTACATCTTTACCAGCGAATTCTACATCTTTAATGTTTAAATAGACGGTCGAAGATATTGAATGGGGCATTAAGAAATTGTCAAATTCAAGATCTGCTGGTCCCGATCATATTCCGTCATGTGTATATAAGGCAGATGTTAACTTCTGGGCCAGGATACAAAAAATTTAATTTGATAAGATTTTGACCTCAGGTGTGCTACCAGAATCATGGGTGACTGCAATTCTCATCCCCATTTATAAAAAAGATGATCCGTTAAGTCCTGGAAACTATAGGCCTATTTTGCTGACGGATGCAGCAGGAAAAATATTTTCTATTCTTGTTCTTTTTGAATTGGACAAGCAGTTGATAACTCTTAATGCATACTCTAAGGCTCAAATTGGATTTAGAAAAGCCATGAGTACTTCCCTGAATGCAACTATCATGGCCCACCTACTGGCAGGAACTAAATCAAGAGAGCTTAGTACTTTATATATTGCATCAATTGATATGACGGCTGCTTTTGATATGGTTGTACGTGATCTGCTATGGTTAAAGATGTATAAAATTGGTATGCCGGTATATTTAAGCAACTGGATTGCTAAATTCTATCACAATAGATCATATAGGATTCATATGACAAAAGAGGTGCACTAACTGAGCCAGTGCATTCATGTCTTGGATTAAAACAAGGATGTAATTATGCTGCAACACTGTTTAATTTATATTTAAATGACTTGAGATGAGATATGGAATATCAATGACATATTTCCTGCACGTCTATGTTCCCATAAAATGAATTGGATAGCGTTTGCAGACAATATTATTTTGTTTGATTTGACCCCCGTCGGTTTACAAAGAAAAATGCAAATGTTTTCTGATTATGCATATCAATTTAATCTGAAACCGAATTCATCTAAAACTAATATGATATTTAATGCAGGTAAAAAATTGAAAAAATATTTTTGGAATATAGATGGAAAGGCGATTTAATCAGCCTGAGGAATTTATTTACCTGGAATATCGCTTGAGTAACTTATCAACATTGAAAGCCTTGACAGAATATTTGCAATCTAAAGCAAGGCCTCTTTGGAGCCAGATGAAAGTTATATTTCAAAAATATTGTAAATTTTCTTTGAAACCGTTATTGGCAATTTTAACTCTAAAGGTGGAACCTGTTTTATTGTATTCCTTGGATATTTGTTTCCACAACTTGAAAAGTCAATTTAACACCTTACAGGGAAATTTGTTAAAATCAGCACTCCAATTATCCACTTCCATTCCCAATTGCATTATCTGGCACAAGTGTGGATTGATTTCGTTGGGATGCAGATGGGAATGGCGTGCTTTTGCAAATTATAGCAAAATTACTAATCCACCCATGAACATCATGATTAAAGGTGGTAGCTCAAGCTCTCTTTGGACATATGGTGTAAGAATGAAAGCAATTCTAGATTTATTGGGAGTTGACCAGTTGGATTTGCATAGAAGACCTGGCTTCGTAAAACAAAAATCTCTTTGAGCAAGACTGGATAACCACTATTGGGGAACTCACAAAGTTGAAGACCTATAAGGAATATCCAAAGTATTCACGCAAAAGGGATGTTTGCTGCTTATACTTATGTATCTTCCCATGTAACAGTGCAAGGATGTACTATATTAGATTCAAATTGAATCAGACCAGATATTGGGGCCTTTCAAAAGGAGGGTATTCCGAAAACTAATTGTCTTTTTCCCAACTGTAATGAAGGGAAAGAGACCTTAAAACATCTAGTATTGGAGTGCCCATATTTAAAAAATGCTCAAACAAAGCATTTAATGAGATTTGTTAATATCTTATTTATTGTAATGTGATACAGTTTTTAAAAAATTAAAACTTTACACATTTAACACACATTTACAGGAAGGTACAAGAAATTAGAATACTTACTTAATAATTAATACATCAGTACATCAAATGTCAATCAATTCATTGGACTTTCTCGTATAAATACATATACTTAATATGTATATTGACAGAAGAAAACCTTAGTAACACACTTAATAAGCAAATTTCCCTGAAGGGGGTGTTCAAATTAATCAGATCTTAGGTCAGGTCATTAAGAACAGAGCGAAGAATGATACCTCTTACTGATCACAACTACTCATTTGTTTTTCGGCAATTAACCAGATGTTAAATAGTGCGATATGGAGCCTGGAGTTTAGAGTGCTAATACAATAATTCCAGAACTCATGAGATCCCAGATGATCCATTTTATGTACATAAGTTCTGAAATACTTGGAATAATGGTGACTCATCGATGGGCACTGTGTTAACACATGCCTTGCTGTTTCAGAGTTGGATGAAATACCACAAACTCTGCAGTTTTTTATAGATTGTCGAGACACATGAACCCATGGTCTATTTACTAATGTGGGTAAATAATTGATGCGCAGGAGCAAGATGAAACGTCTCAACGCCGGGGAAGGGCAGAGATTGAGATATAATTGACTCTTCTTGAAAGTATAGAGGACATAAGTCACAAAACTGTAACTTTTCAAGGTAGCCAAATGCCCATAATTCTCCTGCCAGTCCCAAAGTGCGATGGACTTCTGCAGACAGTAAAACATCTTTTGGTTATCTTGGCCCCAACACGGGGACCAGCCGCTTGCCTCACTCAGCGCCAACATATCTTGCTCCAATTTAGACTGTTTACAACCTCCCAAAAGATCTTTTACACATTTCAAAAGGGGTTAGTTGGATTGTTCTTAATCTTAATGTAAAGCTCAGCTCTCTTACGCAATACAACAGATTTAAGGGAAAGAAGCCCTAGTTCTAAACGTAATATTGCCACCGGGATGCATTGGGGGAGACCAAGTATACGTCTCCAGAATTTCCCCTCCAAGAGCTGAAGCCAGTCTAGATTCATGTTAGTCAAAGATTCTAGCCCATAGGTGACCACAGGTATGAAACACTGCACATAAAGTTGTCTTGCACCCCAGATTGAATAACCACTCTGATCCTGGGTAAACCTACATATTAAAGCTGTAGGTTGAGCTGCTTGTATCTTTCTTGCCTGGATACAGAGTGTATAGTTACCTCTATTATCAAACTCCACTCCTAGATATTTATAAGAGTTTGTGTAATTAATTTCAAGCCTGCCAACATACACAGTGGGGCGTGCAACTTTACCTGCAGTATATAGAAGTACTTCGGTTTTATTCTGATTGATGGTCAATTCATTCACCTCTGCGTATTGCCACGGCCTAACTGCTGGTCTCTGAAGTCCACTGAATGTGTGATCAAAAATCACAACATCGTCGGCGTAGGCCAAGATAGTACACTGGGTCTTACCCACTTTTGGGGGACAATTCCGTATGCCCCGAAGGTATTCAGGTATGTCTGAGACAAAGAGGTTGTAAAGCAGGGGAGCAGTAACGCAGCCCTGCTTAACACCCCTTAACTGTGTAACTGGGCGTGTTAAATTACCTGTATTATCTAAGCGTAGCTGTACCAAGGTGTTTGTGTGAAGTTGCTCCAATTAGTAAATGAGAGCTGGAGGACAAGACCAACTTTTAAGTTTGTGCCAGAGTAGAGCTCTATTGACTGTGTCGAAAGCTGCCCTAAAGTCGACATAAAGAGCATATAAAGGTGGACTATTGGGCTGTAATGCCTTGTTCCTAAATGAATCCATGACTAACAAATTGTGTGACGTTGAGTAACCAGGTCTAAAGCCGCTCTGAAAATGGTCTAAGATCCCCGTTTTTTCCACCCATGCTTGTAGCTTTTTTAGTAGGAACGAAGCAAATAATTTTCCAGTGCTATCTACCATTGAGAGGAGTCGATAATTAGAAGGGTCCAGTCTGTTACCCTTTTTAAAAACTGGTATCAGAATGGCCCTTTGCCATGTGGTCGGCACTCTACCGTCAGCTATTACTTTCTCGAACAGTAACTTCATTAAGTGTGCCCAAAATAGGGGATTACTCTTTAAGACTGTGTTGGAAAGTCCATTAGGTCCCGGGGCACGAGAAGCTTTTAAGTTTTTGATGTTACTTAATAGATCATTAATAGTGACTGTAAAGGGGGAAGGTATTAGGGAGATATAACCAGATGACTCTTCGAACCCAGCGCCACTTCCATTACGCATTTCAAGAAAGGAAACCCATTCCTGGGCACCTATTGTGTTCAGCATTGGGATTCTCCCTTTACTCTTTGCTCCCCCTAGGATTGCCCATATATTACGGGAATTTCTGGAGCAAAGCAAACTTACTGTTTTACACCAGTTGCCCAATTTCAGATTTTTTTTATAGTGTTTTAACCACGTATGGTATTTATTTTTTAATTTTCGAGTATTGAGGGCAATTAGATTTAAAGAATGGTTAGTGGTTCTGAGTTTCCTTATATCTCCCCTAAGTTTACGTTTTGCATTGCGAATTATCTTATCAAATGGGGGATTCGAGGACATTTCCTTCAGTGCCAATGGGCGTCTGCATATCGCATGTTCCCCCGAGAAACTGGTTATCCAGTTTTCAATTTCATCGGGCGACATGGCACCTAGTTTTGTTGCATAGTCTATGTTCCACTGTTCAGTAACCCTAGAGGCCTTAATAATATTATTGTCAGACCAGATAATTCAGTTTGCTGGATAGTTTACAATTAATTCACCGCTATGGATATTCTGAGGAATGGAAAGAATAGATTCTATGGTCAAAATAAGCGGATTATGATCACTCCAAGGGCTCTGGGTTACTGACATATCGAGGACCTTAGTTGCCACTTCGGTACTGGTGTAAATATAGTCGATTGTACTCTGGTACAATCCCTGATGCCAGGTACTCTTTCCTGGTCTATCACTCTGGGTTCGACCATTCATTATCTCCAAGTCCCAACATTTCAAGAATAGACGCCAGCATTCACCCTCAGTATCCTCTAATGCAGTCTCCATTCTGCTGTCTTGGTGTAGGCCATTAGTGTGAACAAATCCCCGGGCCCCAATAATATGACAATTCAAGTCGCCGGCAAAAATAATGTGATTAGACCCGGTGTTCATTCTCCATTTGCCAATTAAATCGTGGAGTGCTTATTGTATTAGTTCTCGATGCTTAGCACCCGGGGGGTTGTAGACATTGATTATGAACACTTTTATCGCTGTGACATCCATCCCTAGTACTGCTTCAATTGCACAGATATAGTCCTCATAAATTGTGGATAGCCTGATACTAGGGATGGTATTCTTCACTCCAATCAATAATCCACCAAATGGGCGACCCCTGTGTCCTTTTTTAGCTGGACAGTAGTGTATAGCATAACCGTCCATGAGAAGTGGTGACATGAGCCAAGTCTCCTGGAGTAGGAAAAAATCTTGAGTACCAATAAGCGGAAGAGAACCCTGAGAGGTAAGAAGATGAGTGAAGCCTCGAGTATTCCAAGACAAAAGAGAACAAGTTCATTGCTTTTGGAGGACCATAGGGAGTGAGTCAGCCAGCCATTTCAAGGTGTTTTGAATATCACTTAGTTGTACCTTCTTGTTAGTAGGGAGGTTAGGCATTATGGCCTGACTGGTCTTCCTGGTGCTATCTACGCTTGGTATTAATGGGTCCTCTTCTTCTTTGTTTACATCAACCCCCAATCCCACCTGTGCTAGACTAGATTTATGAGCACGAATTAGCTCGATCGTTTCATGTACCTCACAGTGTAGCGCAGTTACATTGGGGTTGGGTACTTTCAAAGGTTGCACAAAGGAGAAATCTTCATACCGTATAACCCGCAGTTGTGGAATTAGATGAAGTTTGGCCAGCACTTGAGATCTGTTCAGCCATTTATTTGCATTCCTTTAATTCAAATTTTTAATGTAGCAAATTTTCAATAGAGTATTGTTAGGTTTATCGTTTTGTTTCATGGCTGATGAAGATTTCTGTGGATATTTATCTTTCCTGCGTGGAGTAGAATATACATTAGATTCTTCCTCTGAATAGATTGGTGATCCTGGCTCCTGATCATTGCTACTGACATACGAGATCTCATTAGGTTTATCAGGCAGTAACCAGCTAGTTAGTTTGCCTGCTTGTGCACTCAGGCGCTTCTTTGATCTGCGGGCTCTTTTCCGTGCTTTCCTAGATTTTATTGGCACGGGTGCTGTTGCTGGGAGTGGGGATGCTATAATCACAGGAACCTTTTGGTTCTTTAACTGTCTGGTCAGTCTCCATTGCTTCTTAGATATAGGAGCCACCTCCCCTTCCATTAAATCAGATGCCCTTTCTTCATTAATAGAAGGAGCCTCAGTTGTAGAGATTTCTTTGAGACTCGCAAGTTCCAGATGGGGGGTGTCTTGCAGGATTCGAGGGTTGGGTAGACCCAGATGGAGGACTGTATTAACATTAATTCTACCACAAAGTTTGAGTAGAATTTTTAGGGCAAATTGCATGGTGCCCATCGAAGTTTGGAGTTCAGCAATTGATGTTGCTTGGGAATGGGAGTTATCGTTTCCCCTGATCTCATCGGCCCCGGTTGACGCTTCCAGGTCGATATACAGATTAGGTGAGGCCGAAAGGCGGTCCGTATCCGAGGTAGATGATGGGATATCGGAGAGAGGTGATTGTAGGTCTTCAACTCTGCTAGGGATAGTGCCACCAGTTGGTATCAGATCTTGAGGCTCAGCGAATGATGCTGACAATGCATCCGTCGCACGCAAAACCTGCCCTTCAACTGTCTGGCCACCATTGGTGGCAGGATTTCCACCTCCTGGGAGAGGGGTCATAGATTTTTGTATGGACAGACAGAGATTCAACAGCGAGTTGTTATCAATATCCTCATAGTTAGAAACATCCAATGGTTGACTCCCATTGTGATTAGATTCATGGGAATCACCTAAAAGGTCAGAGCCCAATTTTTTTTTTTTAGGGATGACTTTTTGGAATAACGCAGGTATAGTGCCTTTATCGGGCTTCTCCCCCTCATGCACTATCTTATTGTCTTTAACAGTAGGTGTATGATCGTCCTTGGCACCGTTACCCCTCCTCAAGTTGTAGCGGGTTTTGGAAGTTTTAGGTTTAACCATTTTGAGCAATTTGAACGATTAAAAGGTAACCAGGATAAAAGAGGTTGTTAACACCTCCGCAGTCTCCTGATCACACGTATATTTGCTTACTTAGCAATATTTCATGGAATAGTAAAGTTCATCTTCACAGCCCTTACCTCCACTGAAGTTCGTAGTGTTTCGGTTCGATTGTATAGGGCCCAGTTAGCTAGGTTATATGGCACCCCAGCACCAAACAGCCATAAAACAGTCAGCGCCCTTCACACCGTCAGGCTTGCCGCAAGGGTGGCTGGGGGCTGGCTAAAAGCCCAGTTGGAATCACGTGACGAGTCACGTGACGGCGATAGACTCCACCTCCTGCAGGAAGCGGTCTGGGCACAGCAAGAGCTTCCCTTAGCTCGCAGTGCTGTGGCAGGAGCTGAGAGCAGGTAAAAGTTCCTTTTGCTAAAACGAGGCTTCCAGGAGCAAGTGAACACCCCGCTCGGGCGGCTGGGGGCTGGCTAAAAGCCCAGTTGGAATCACGTGACGAGTCACGTGATGACGATAGACTCCGCCTCCTCCAGGAAGCGGTCTGGGCACAGCAAGAGCTTCCCTTAGCTCGCAGTGCTGTGGCAGGAGCTGAGAGCAGGTAAAAGTTCCTTTTGCTAAAACGAGGCTTCCAGGAGCAAGTGAACACCAATTCAATTATGTTGATTGCATGGAAAGTTTGTGGAATCGACTGATGCTGGGGCAAGGGAAAACATTAATCTTTGCCCTTGTGGCATTTATAAAGGTGATTGAAGATGAAATACTTCTATTATAACCAAGTGATATGAATTCCACAATGGTGAAATTAATAGATGTGTTTGAGTATCTTCTTGTTTTGTGTATATTGTTTAGAAGGATAAACAAAGATTTTGGTGTTTTGATTGTTGTAAAGACTTCATTTTAAATCGTTTTTTGAAATTTTCTTCAAATATTTTCTTCAAAATTTCTTTTAAAAAAGAGATGTAATGATATACATATTTTGTTTAATATTGGAAAGTATTTTGTAATCGTTTATATTTTTTAACCATAAAAAAAAATCTTTGCCAAGCTCAGAATTATATGAAGGGTTACTTCTACCTTGTGCTGTTTTCCCACCACAGCTCTCCTTACTTGTTTTATTGCATGTTCCTTGTAGTGCCCTGGGTTGAAGTGTTGGGTCACTTCAATTGAATTCAATGCACAGGAGCAAAACTAAGGTAAAGGCAACGCCTGAAAGCTGAGATTGGAGTAGGGTGCCCCTCATGACTTGCAGCCATCTGGCAACCCTATATGCAGCTGGAGGAGTGTGTTATGGGGCCTGCTGGTCCCAGGCCCCGTTGGTGAAGAGCCATGTGGGGGAGGCCATCAGAGGCAATCAGAGTTGCAGTAGTAATTAACTGCCAAGCGGGAAGCCGCTCAGCCCTTTATTGGCTTGGTTACACATCTCCCACGTGTCACCGCACACGTGGTCTCTGCATGGGCCCAGGAGGGGCTTGAGACACAACATCCCATGCCAGGGGTATAGAACAAAACATTGCAAAACAAGAACAACATAATGGCAGCACCAACCGACCTTGTTACTTCTCCGATTTTCAGTATGCGGCAGACATCACGTTACATACAGGCAATTAGGTAGTTACAAGGATAGGCACACCAGCACTCGTTTGACTGAGTCCATTTTTGAACCCACTGTGAGGGCGGGAGCCCAGCACGGAATGCGCATCACTGTCCATTGCGGCAGGGGATATGACTGGCTCCTGACACACGCTGGGGCTGCATGGCCGCAAGGATTGACACAGTCACGGGGTCACACATACACCAGGGTGACATGGACATATCACTGGGTCCACTTTAAGTCAACCGGGGTACGCAGGACAGCAGTTTAAGACACATGGTTGATAACAGACACAAATTACAACATAACAATTGGTAACAAGTCAATTGGGGTGCATTGGGACGACTGTGAACCTGGGCAACCTTTATTAGTCCATGTATATTGGGGGAACACGTTCCACTGCCTGGCAAAGCTGCACCCAGCGTTACCGGGGGCCACATCGGCTCTTTAGTCCTTGGGGTGGCTGGGGTAGGGCTGTCAGCAGTAGCCGGATTGCTCAGTCCAGTTTAAGCAGCAGTGTGCAGGCAAACAGCTTGACACCTGTGTCACTGTTTTCCTGTCTGACGTCGCAGTCCGGCGCATCAATCGTGGGCTGGGGGCCAACACGCAGTGGAGGCCGGGCCGCTTTCTTTCCCCTAGGCTGGCACTTACTTTAATTGATGCTGCACCAGCCTAGACCTCGCCGCTTCCCTTCTCCTGCAGCCAGGAGCACTTCTTGCGGGGAAGGCTGGGTCCGGCTGCAGGCTGCGGCATACAGGCCACGTCCCTTCAGACTCCTCCAGGTGGGAGTACTTATTCAGGGAACGCAGCAAAGGCCACACCGCCCGCTCTCCTTTCTCCCCTCAGCTGGGAGGTCTTTCCATTGTTACGCGCCTGAGACCGCAACACTCTCTCTCTTCTACAGCGGCAGGGGTCCGGGCCGTGCTACTTCCTTTCCCCTCCAGTCGGGAGTATGTGTTGTGGGGAATGGGTAGAAGGGCGGCCCTGCGCCGGATCCGCTCTTGGCCCCCAGTGGGCTGTAAGTATTGGCGAGGTCCAGCTGGCAATGCTGGTCTTGTTAATATATTGTGTGCCAGGGAGGCCGGCAGCTCCTGTTTGTGGCGGGGATGTGGGGAGGTTGCGCCCCTCGTTGTGGCCACCACTCTGGCCTTGTTCTTGGCCTTGGCTGTAGGGAGGCCGTAACCCTCGTTGTGGCCACCCCTCTGGCCTTCGTTATGTGTGGCGCATCACGGCTTCCTTAACGCTTTTGGCCCACTTCATGCAGGGACCCGCAGTGTCCTTTACGGCGCTCAAGCTCTTGCTGGAGCGAGCTGGGCAGTGCCGGCAGCAATGCAGGGGCCAGGTTGCCCCTTGTCTTTGGGGATCGGCGGTGGACCGGATCCCATCCTCTTCGGATGTTATAGGGCCCGGTGGTCCCAGGCCCATGGGTGAAGCGCCTTGTGGGGGAGGCCCACAGCATGGTGCAGCGCGCGCTGAAATCAGATTCAAGCAGCCAGAGTTGCAGTAGTAATTAACTACCGAGCGGGAAGCCGGTCGGCCCTTGATTGGCTCGGTGACACGTCTCCCACGTGTCACCGCACACTTGCTCTCTACATGCGCCCAGGAGGTACTTGAGACACTACTTACATTTTAGGTTTGGCTGAACACGGACAGTTCCTGTAGCTCAGCAAGGCCGAAGCGTGTGTTGCTTCTGCCTGCTGTTCTCTGCAGCTTAGCCCGATCACCCCACCCCCCAGTGATGATGTGTCCTTAAGCACACAACCACAAAGACACCCAGTCCATTAATTAGTGAATGCATTGTTTTAAAGGCTCACTTTATACATAATGTGCCAGATGCAGCAGTGCCGCCACATGGGATCTGCCCCGAGGATGTCTCTGGCTTATTATCGTGTACAAAGGCTCACAGTGTTCCCCAGTTCATTTCGCGATCACTTTAGTCACAGTCGAGTGGCCTGCCAGACAGTGAACATTTCTCTACATATCCATTTACATTGTGCTGATCCTTTACCTTTTAGGTAGTTTGAAATCTGGAAAGCGATAATAAGTACGTGTTTGCCTTTTCACTAATAAAAAAAATATTTTTAAACATGGCTGTGCTTTTATCTGTTTCAGAATCACGACAACTGCTGCATGTATGATGGACTTGAGAAGGTATCCATTGGATGAGCAAAACTGCACTCTGGAAATAGAAAGCTGTACGTATTAATCCCTATACCCTGGCGGTTCAATTCAACAGTGCTCTTGGCGTGTTTTTTTCTAAATGCAAAACCACACGTTTTACAGCGGGATCGTAACAGAAATGTGACATTATCACTGCGTTTTTGTTAAGTCCACCTTTTATAAAGATTCGAGATATGTTTAATTTATATGATGCATATCTGGTTATTAAAAGAACACGAGGCTGACAGTCGCAAAGCTGTTAATCATCCTCCTCCGATTTGCCACTACAAGGCTTCTTATCTACACCACAAGAACCCGCAGGCTCGCATTTTAATCAGATGTAGCGTTAAGAGCAAAACACGGGCATTTCATTTATTTTCAATGTGCTTTGTTATTCATGAGCGATCCAGCTAGATGACCCACCCTGGTTCGTTGCAGAGACCCACTTATGATTAGGAATTCAGCTTTACGTGTGCACACAGATTCGCTATACAACTGAGCCATTTTCCACTAGTCGATTGGTAGTCGGATACATTATTCTTAATTGAGCTTCAGAAGTGCTGATTAGTCTCTGTTACCTGATGAGAAACTGTATTGCATAAATAAAATGTAAGCACTATTAACAATACTTTTGATTTGTATTATGCAAGCTAAAAATAAATGGTGTGTTTATTGCGCATGGATTTCCTAGAAAAAGTCTGTGTACTTTAAACGAGATAATGCCATGTGTTGTTATATTCCCTGTGCATGCATTTTTGTATCAAATGCTAGTATCACACAAGGAACTTGCATTGGTTTCACAAAAAGTCATCGTTGCAGAGTGGTTCACTCCAAACTGATTTACTTTCTTAAAGCAAGAGGATAAGAATGTGCAGCGGTCGCTTTGTGACCCTTGCCGATTTTTAAAGTACATCAACTGCTATATTTGGAATGCATCAATGGATAGAACAATGGTGCTGTTTAATATTCTGCTAATACCAAATGGGGTGGAAAAGAGGTGATATGCAATGTTGTGCAGTTTACCATTTTTGTCACCCACTTCACATTCCGTCTCTGCAGCTGATCATAATTGTCATGTATCAGTGACATGTGAAAATATAACATGTTCACAACTGGTGTCAAGGGGTCCTTCTGTAGTCTTTGGGAATGTTATATGGCTGATTGTTTTAATTTTTCTAAGTTGTTTTTAAGTGATAATTGGATGTATTGATGTATGTATTTGTATGTTATATGTAAAGCCAATTGGGCTAAATGCATATTTAATTAATTAATTATTCAAATAAAAAAAAAAAGTATGGGCCCTTCAAGACCCTCACGTTTTATGCTTTTGAGTTCTTTACCTGGGGATATATTTTGTAAAAGGGTGATGGTGTAGTCTTGCGTATGTTATTGACTTATACCGTGCACTGTTACCATTTGCATGGTCTCCAAGCGCACACATGGCTTTGTAAGAAAGTGGGCAGGGTAGGTTAGTGAGGGAAGAGGGAGTAGGATAGAGGTTGTGCTCTTCTGTTGGTGCTTTGTATAACCAGGAGAAACTGGCATATGTGCCTGTCGGCTTTCTTAGTGTGTTTGGATTGTGCCCACTGGGGTTATTGTTTCCGGAAGGGCAACATCCAGTGACTGGGTTGTTTGTTTACGGTAGTTGGTTCTTATGGCGGATGTGTGAGTTGTGTGTTTGTGTGAGGGGGGACTGACCCATTCTCGTGCTTTGCTTACATGCAGTGGGGAGCTTTATGATAGTTGTTTGAGCTTGTTGACCAATAAAAGTATTTGAAATTACATGAACAAAAATAAATTTCGCACTCTTTAGGATTGAAATTATTTGTAATCTGTGATGTTAGACCTCAGAATATTGCATTCACACAGATAATAAGAGGGTTTAAATAGCGTGTTTTTATTTGCCATTGTATCTCACTGTCTAGTTCCTGTGATCTACAAACGCAGGCAGTTTCATTTCAGTAATGTTACTCCGGGAATCCCCTCGTCAGTTGTTTTTTTTTTTACAAGATTCAAAGGCTCTTAGTAAAATGGCTCTTAGTAAAATGATCATGGAGAAAAAAAGACTGAGGCAATTATGCATTCGGTGTGGGCCGCACACCCTAAATTCCCACTAAGGGTTAATCAATTTCTTTTGTACTCGTTATTCAGTTAATAAAGTCCAACTTCAATCATGATTCAAAAATATGTAGATTTTTTAATTTTTCAATTATTGTGTTTATAAAGTTCATAAAAGATTGTGCTTAATTGGTTAAACTTCACCAAAAAAGCTAATTATCTCAGTTAAGGCAAAACAGAAAACCCATCCGGCTAATGCATTTCGGATTGTATCATTCATCAGAGCCAGGTTAGTACTACACACGTTATAATGCATTATAGGTGGATTTAGAAGGTTTACAATGTTTAGGTTCATAATTAATCTGTGCACCATGTACAACAACCAGATATTCAAGAATTAACAACCAAAATGATCATAATTAACAAACAGGGCGCCCACAGGGACAGACAAATATTTAACATAAAAGTGAAATTGGAGAAAAGAGAAAAAACAAACAAGTAGGCATACATCGTTACAAATCATAAAAATGCAACATTTACAAAGATAATGATTTTACTCTATAGTTCAAATGGTTAATGGAACTGGTCAACTACATACGAGAATGGCAACGCAATCCCTTGTGATGACTACGGTGCTTAAAGGTCAAACTAGCAGCGTGTGCTTACTGTGCCAGGGTGTTAATTGTCGTGCTATACTATGTGAGAATGCCTGTGGCTAATTTAGCATGTCACTAACCTGTGTGCCAGTTTGCAACCCACGCGTACTGTCCGCGTGTGGTGTTGCTCTATGAAGCACTGCCTGGTATGGAGAGAACAAACGTGTTATCTCCGTGTTACTTACTGCTGTCAATCTATACGCGATCTGGCTTCGCGTTGCATTCTACAAAGATGTATTGCTTACCTGGAGCGTTGTGAGCAGCGTCTTGCTCGATCAACTCCGAACAGCGTCTGGGACTCGCGGTTCGTGTTGTTGCCTTGGGCAACGTTATGTAAACAAAATGGCCGTTCGTGTGATACCAAGTCGGCCATATTGGTAGAGGCAATACTAGGACATTAATGGCTTAGAGTGTGAAATTTAGTTAGTAAATGTAAAAAATGTAAATATAAAGATGTTGATTGTGCATGTAAAGGATTATAAGCCTCACAATATCTGCGTGTCGTATGTTGTGCAGCTAACACGTGTATGTTCTGATAGTTTATGTAATTAGCCATTGATGTAAATACATGTTGCATATAGATGTACTATCTAACATACATAAACAAAATGAATAAATAATAAATAATACAAAATAAATAATAAATATCTGAAGACAGTTTTGCTAGAGAAAACAGTGAGGACTCAAGTATTTCATCCAATGAATCTTTACTTGTAAGATCAGTAATTTCTGCAGATAAGATCTGTATCTCTTGTTCTAGATTCTGTATGTTCGTAGAAAGCTCCTTAATCGTAAGTAGAATTGATGAAAAAATAACCATTAGACCAGCAGATAAAGGGGGTGCATTGGTATTATTAAACACCTCAGATTACGAAAATGAATGCAAAAGACAACTGGACAATCATAATGTTTATGCCAAAATAGATCACGACCCGACCATGGAAATATTAAAAGATCTAGATGAACTTCTCACAAAAGCAGAAGAAAGAGAAATGATAACACATAAGACAAAGGCTTTTCTACTGAACTTAAAACCAAACATTCCTCACTTTTACTTGCTGCCCAAAATCCATAAAAGTCTTATCAATCCACCTGGAAGACCGATAGTAGCAGCCACAGGAGGGATTTTAGAACCACTAGGAACATACATATATTTTTTCTTGAACCCTTTAATACAGAAGACATCAACGTATGTGAAAGACAGCACACACTTTCTGAACATCATAGAAGGAGTCCAACTTACAGAGAATGACATACTTTTCACCATAGATGTGGTAAACCTCTATACAAGCATCCCACATGACTTGGGACAGGAAGCCGTAGAGTGGCTCCTGTTACAGGAAAACGATATAGGAGCAGCAAAAGAATTCATCTTATCACTACTCTCTTTCATTGCAATGAATTCATATTTTGAACATAAGAATGAATTTTACATTCAAACCTCCGGAACAGCCATGGGAGCAACAATGGCACCAGCTTACGCAAATGCGTTAATGCACCAATTCGAGACGACTCATATCTTGCAAAAACCTGAATGGCAGAATAAATTGAAAACATGGGTGCGCTATATAGATGATATATTCGGCATCTGGCAAGGCACAAGAGAAGAACTCAATGAGTACATAAGTTATATCAACAATATAGATCCGCGGATTCAGTTTACCTCGGAAATTGGCAATCCTGGAATCCATTATCTGGATATCCTGGTGAATGTAAACAACCAACAAATCACTACCTCTTTGTTCACAAAACCTACAGATAGGAACAATCTATTACACCGTATGAGTTTCCATCCACAAAACACTCTGAAGAATTTACCTTATGGACAAATGTTGCGATTAAAAAGAATTATCAGTGATGATAGAGAGTGCGAACAAGAACTTGAAAAACTAAGCAAAAAACTTAAAGATAGGGGATACCCGAACAAAGATCTACAGTCAGCAAAAGAAAAGGTACAAGCAATAACAAGAACCAGCACTCCAGTACCAAAGGATAAAAAACAATCTCCATCACTTGTATATGTGTCTAAATATTCGTCCCAAAGTATGCAGATCAAAAGATGTATAAATAAACATTGGACAATACTTAAAAGTGACGAAAGAACTAAGAATCTCTTCTTAGAGACTCCAACGTTTGCGTATCAAAGATCCAGTAACCTTAGGGATTATCTAGTTAACACAAGAGACACCAGAACCAAAAGGATCAAACCAAAAAAGACAGGAACATTTCCATGTTTAAATTGCAGTAATTGCAATAACATTATCAAAGGAGGACTGGTTCCGCATCCATACACGGGAGAAAAAATCATGATAAAAAGCTATGGAACTTGCAATACTGAAAACTGCATTTACTGTATACGTTGCCCATGTGGAGTTTACTATGTAGGTGAAACAGGTCGTAAACTGAGAATTCGGATGAATGAACATAAGTCATGCATACGCAATAAAAACACTAATTCAGCGGTAGCAAGACACTTTAATGCAAAGCAGCATAACATCTCTCAAGTCAAGTTCCAAATTCTGGAAACCCTAGAAATGACAAATGTATATGCTTATTTGAAAAAAAGAAGGCAACAAAGAGAAGCCTATTGGATAGATCGGCTCAAATCTTTGGCACCACGAGGACTCAACAAGGAATTTGATCTCAACTGCTTCCTGTAATAACGTCACCATTTGTTCACCGTGCAATGTCAATAATGAACATGCCAGATTGTTACATGCTCATGTAAAAAGTATAAATCACCATCCGGTTTGTACATCAAGAAACAGTTTGGCAACGTCATTTGAATAATTGAGTCTTACCCAGACTTGCTAAGGACAAGCCTAACTGGTACTTGCATTAAGATAGTACACCGCTAGGATAATAACACTGTTTTCTCTAGCTAAACTGTCTTCAGATATTTATTATTTATTTTGTATTATTTATTATTTATTCATTTTGTTTATGTATGTTAGATAGTACATCTATATGCAACATGTATTTACATCAATGGCTAATTACATAAACTATCAGAACATACACGTGTTAGCTGCACAACATACGACACGCAGATATCGTGAGGCTTATAATCCTTTACATGCGCAATCAACATCTTTATATTTACATTTTTTACATTTACTAACTAAATTTCACACTCTAAGCCATTAATGTCCTAGTATTGCCTCTACCAATATGGCCGACTTGGTATCACACGAACGGCCATTTTGTTTACATAACGTTGCCCAGGGCAACGACATGAACCGCGAGTCCCAGACGCTGTTCGGAGTTGATCGGGCAAGACGCTGCTCAGAACGCTCCAGGTAAGCAATACATCTTTGTAGAATGCAACGCGAAGCCAGATCGCGTATAGATTGACAGCAGTAAGTAATACGGAGGAGATAACACGTTTGTTCTCTCCATACCAGGCAGTGCTTCATAGAGAAACACCACACGCGGACAGTACGCGTGGGTTGCAAACTGGCACACAGGTTAGTGACATGCTAAATTAGCCACAGGCATTCTCACATAGTATAGCACGACAATTAACACCCTGGCAAAGTAAGCACACGCCGCTAGTTTGACCTTTAAGCACCGTAGTCATCACAAGGGATCGCGTTGCCATTTTAGTATGTAGTTGACCAGTTCCATTAACCATTTGAACTATAGAGTAAAATCATTATCTTTGTAAATGTTGCATTTTTATGATTTGTAACGATGTATGCCTACTTGTTTGTTTTTTCTCTTTTCTCCAATTTCACTTTTATGTTAAATATTTGTCTGTCCCTGTGGGCGCCCTGTTTGTTAATTATGATCATTTTGGTTGTTAATTCTTGAATATCTGGTTGTTGTACATGGTGCACAGATTAATTATGAACCTAAACATTGTAAATCTTCTAAATCCACCTATAATGCATTATAACGTGTGTAGTACTAACCTGGCTCTGATGAAGGATACAATCCGAAATGCATTAGCCGGATGGGTTTTCTGTTTTGCCTTAACTGAGATAATTAGCTTTTTTGGTGAAGTTTAACCAATTAAGCACAATCTTTTATGAACTTTATAAACACAATAATTGAAAAATTAAAAAATCTACATATTTTTGAATCATGATTGAAGTTGGACTTTATTAACTGAATAACGAGTACAAAAGAAATTGATTAACCCTTAGTGGGAATTTAGGGTGTGCGGCCCACACCGAAGGCATAATTGCCTCGGTCTCTTTTTCTCCATGTTCATTTTCTGTGCCCAACACGGTGGCACATGATAGTGGGCTGCACCCTACTAACACATTTATTTACAAAATAACAATCTACCGGAAACGAAATATACTATTAAGAAAAGAAGCTGTGCACTCTCGCCCCTCTCTTTTTTCTTAGTAAAATGATTCCATTTTTCTCCCAACCCCCAGTGTACTTGTACTTCAAGGTAGCCTCACCACAAAGGGCTATTCTTTCCTGAATTTACCGTTTCTCCCTATCAATTGCAGGGTGGATCCCTCCTCCCAATAAGTTGCTTTGTCTGTTCACATTCGGATTTAAACCATTCAATTCACAGGAGTGGCAAGAATAGTGACATTAAGCACTCTACACGTAAACCCTTTCCGGATGTCTGTGAAATCAGAAAGGTCAAAAATCTAAAATTAATTGTACCCAGGACGTTGTACTTCCATAGATTGCAGTGTTTAAAATATGATTTCTAGTTGTAAACCTCAAAATAATTCTCTGCTGGTATTAGTTGAGTGTCTCCCGAGTCATTCTATTGATTTTCTATGCCAGATTAGGACTTTTTGTAATCCAGCTGCTGTGTCGTCTTCTGTTTTTTTCTAAGACTTTGAAAAATGGGCAGGAGCATTCAGCCTGTCTCTTTACCTAACCATCGACTTCAAGTTATTTTCTCTTGCAAGTCGTGTCCTTCCTGAATTTTAAGCATGGACATATTTTTTACTTCAAAATGCATACATTTGTTTTGAAGGACAGTCTAAGGGAAACAGTACTCATTAATACAAACCGCATGGTTGTATGGGTAGGCATGGGTGGTGGGTAGAAGGGTATCAATACTAAGTGAAAGGGATACACATTAACATATTTTCATCATTTTGTCAGATCCTTAAGGTACGGATGATCGCTGGGTGTAAGTAGCAGTAATCACAACAAGGCTCATGTTCTTTAATCACAACAATCCCAGACTTAAAAAATGGCCAACTAATATCATATTGGCAGCCTTCATTATAATGAATCAGATACATGTTTCTAACTCCTAAAATCATTGTGGACCAAGCAATAACTCACACACAAAAAACAGGAACACAACCATAAACTTAAATCCCAGTCCATTCCGTTCTATGAATAGGCAGTCCTTCCATATTAAGGTATCACACACCCAAAGAGCTTTAATAGCATAGAGGTCTGAACTCACAGCTACTCTAGCTCCTGTCAGTTCATTTCCCATTGGTCTGACAAGTTGTGTGCACGAGTACTCTTTGCTCTAATGATTTCATGCACAGGTTCCTTCAGACAAGTTAATTAAAATCCTTTTTACTTCCGGAAGATTATTCATGTTAGTTATTCCTTTGACTTTTAAAGCAGGTTTTAATAATGGTGAGTTTTTCCAGTTTCTATTCAGTAGCAGTTTGCCACATTTGTATTTAATATATGGGCTATCATAGTAAAGTTCAATATTGTCTACCTCGTCCCTATCTAGGGACCAATGTCAGTAAAACGTTTTTCATTTTGGGCTGAAGAAGTTGTTATCTCACTGCCAGAGTTCTTGGAGGAGTACATAGTATGTAGAGGACCCTTGAACTAATCAGATGTTCGGTAATGCAGAAATGGCCCATGATTGTTTCATTAAAATCAAGAGCCCACCCATCCACCTCTCCTGCCATCACCATTATTCCCTATCCCCTCTTCCAATTCACTGCATCTTGGTTTTTTCTCAAATTGACTTCTTAATTAATAGCTCAATTTGAATGGAATGTTCAATTAACTAGTAAGACAAACATTGTCAATTGTAAATTATTGCAAACTATCCCCACTGAAGCAAGCACACACTTGTTTCTCGTTACCTGAAACAGAAATATTAAGAGGGTAATTCATAGAATTTCGCAGAAAAGTGTCGCAAGCGGCTGGCGCAGAGTGTCCGCGTGCGATTGACTGCGCCAGGCACGTGCGCTAAAACCGATTTCTGCGCACAGCGTATTCATGGATTTTAGGCTCCCAAACCAGCCGTGGCGCAGAGAATCGCAGCGACCCTGCAGCAGCGCCAGTTACGCCCCCAAGAACGCCCTCGCGCAAGGAAAAGCCATCAAAATCGCTAAATCATCGCAAAGGGCTGCGCTAACCCTGGACCAGTTCACCGGGCTGGCAAACAGCAAACGCCAAGCGGGGAACGTGTATTTCAGGGGTGCGCGGGAAGTTCCACACGCGATTGGCCCAGTGCGAGCAAGGTATGTGTATTTCAGGGGTGCGCGGGAAGTTCCACACGCGATCGGGCCTGGGGGAGCGGGCTACGTGTATTACAGGGGTTCGCGTGAAGTTTCTCACGCGATCGGGCCTGGGGGAGCGGGCTACGTGTATTTCAGGGGTTCGCGTGAAGTTTCTCACGCGATCGGGCCTGGGGGAGCGGGCTCCGTGTATTTCAGGGGTTCGCGTGAAGTTTCTCACGCGATCGGGCCTGGGGGAGCGGGCTACGTGTATTACAGGGGTTCGCGTGAAGTTTCTCACGCGATCGGGCCTGGGGGAGCGGGCTACGTGTATTTCAGGGGTTCGCGTGAAGTTTCTCACACGATCGGGCCTGGGGGAGCGGGCTACGTGTATTTCAGGGGTTCGCGTGAAGTTTCTCACGCGATCGGGCCTGGGGGAGCGGGCTACGTGTATTACAGGGGTTCGCGTGAACTTTCTCACGCGATCGGGCCGGGGGAGCGGGCTACGTGTATTTCAGGGGTTCGCGTGAAGTCTCTCACGTGATTGGCCCCGTGCAAGCAGGGTACGTGTATTCCAGGGGTGCGCGGGAAGTTCCACACGCGATTGGCCCTGTGCAAGCAGGGTACGTGTATTCCAGGGGTGCGCGGGAAGTTCCACACGCGATTTCAGCAGGGTATGTGTATTCCAGGGGTGCGCGGGAAGTTCCACACGCGATTTCTGCAGGGTATGTGTATTTCAGGGGTTCTGGGGAGTACTACACGTGAATTGGCCGTGTGGGTCCTCCCAGGTGTATGCTCCACAACCCCCACGGCCCCTGCAGGCAGCCCACACCACGGGGGACTACCCTGCACCCCTGCTCATGTCCCGCAGGCAGCCCATCCACCATGGGCATGCCCCCCAGCCATCCCACATGTCACCTTGCACTACTGATCAACATTGCATGTCTCCCACCACCCCCAACCCCCAGCAGTGCAGGGGCAGCCTCCACCAGGCCCCCACTCATGTCTCCCACCACCCCCACCCCCCAGCCACCAGGGGCACCCTCCACCAGGCCCCCACTAATGTCTCCCACCACCACCACCCCCACCCCCCCAGCCACCAGGGGCAGCCTCCACCAGGCCCCCACTCATGTCCCCCTGCACCCCCACCCCCCAGCAGTGCATGGGCACCCTCCACCAGGCCCCCACTCATGTCTCCCACCACCCCCACCCCCCAGCCACCAGGGGCACCCTCCACCAGGCCCCCACTCATGTCTCCCACCACCCCCATCCCCCAGCCACCAGGGGCATCCTCCACCAGGCCCCCAATCATGTCTCCCACCACCCCCACCCCCCAGCATCCAGGGTCAGCCTCCACCAGGCCCCCACTCATGTCCCCCTGCACCCCCACCCCCCAGCAGTGCATGGGCACCCTCCACCAGGCCCCCACTCATGTCTCCCACCACCCCCACCCCCCAGCCACCAGGGGCACCCTCCACCAGGCCCCCACTCATGTCTCCCACCACCCCCACCCCCCAGCCACCAGGGGCATCCTCCACCAGGCCCCCACTAATGTCTCCCCCCACCCCCAGGCCACCATGGGCAGCCCCCACCAGGCCCCCACTCATGTCCCCCTGCACCCCCACCCCCCAGCAGTGCAGGGGCACCCTCCACCAGGCCCCCACTCATGTCTCCCACCACCCCACCCCCAAGCAGTGCAGGGGCACCCTCCACCAGGCCCCCACACATGTCTCCCACCACCCCACCCCCAAGCAGTGCAGGGGCACCCTCCACCAGGCCCCCAATCATGTCTCCCACCACCCCCACCCCCCAGCATCCAGGGTCACCCTCCACCAGGCCCCCACTCATGTCCCCCTGCACCCCCACCCCCCAGCAGTGCAGGGGCACCCTCCACCAGGCCCCCACTCATGTCCCCCACCACCCCCACCCACCAGCCACCAGGGGCACCCTCCACCAGGCCCCCACTCATGTCCCCTGCACCCCCACCCCCCAGCAGTGCAGGGGCACCCTCCACCAGGCCCCCACTCATGTCTCCCACCACCCCCACCCCCCAGCCACCAGGGGCACCCTCCACCAGGCCCCCACTCATGTCTCCCACCACCCCCACCCCCCAGCCACCAGGGGCACCCTCCACCAGGCCCCCACTCATGTCTCCCACCACCCCCATCCCCCAGCCACCAGGGGCATCCTCCACCAGGCCCCCAATCATGTCTCCCACCACCCCCACCCCCCAGCATCCAGGGTCAGCCTCCACCAGGCCCCCACTCATGTCCCCCTGCACCCCCACCCCCCAGCAGTGCATGGGCACCCTCCACCAGGCCCCCACTCATGTCTCCCACCACCCCCCAGCCACCAGGGGCACCCTCCACCAGGCCCCCACTCATGTCTCCCACCACCCCCACCCCCCAGCCACCAGGGGCATCCTCCACCAGGCCCCCACTAATGTCTCCCCCCACCCCCAGGCCACCATGGGCAGCCCCCACCAGGCCCCCACTCATGTCCCCCTGCACCCCCACCCCCCAGCAGTGCAGGGGCACCCTCCACCAGGCCCCCACTCATGTCTCCCACCACCCCACCCCCAAGCAGTGCAGGGGCACCCTCCACCAGGCCCCCACACATGTCTCCCACCACCCCACCCCCAAGCAGTGCAGGGGCACCCTCCACCAGGCCCCCAATCATGTCTCCCACCACCCCCACCCCCCAGCATCCAGGGTCACCCTCCACCAGGCCCCCACTCATGTCCCCCTGCACCCCCACCCCCCAGCAGTGCAGGGGCACCCTCCACCAGGCCCCCACTCATGTCCCCCACCACCCCCACCCACCAGCCACCAGGGGCACCCTCCACCAGGCCCCCACTCATGTCCCCTGCACCCCCACCCCCCAGCAGTGCAGGGGCACCCTCCACCAGGCCCCCACTCATGTCTCCCACCACCCCCACCCCCCAGCCACCAGGGGCACCCTCCACCAGGCCCCCACTCATGTCCCCCTGCACCCCCACCCCCCAGCAGTGCATGGGCACCCTCCACCAGGCCCCCACTCATGTCTCCCACCACCCCCACCCCCCAGCCACCAGGGGCACCCTCCACCAGGCCCCCACTCATGTCTCCCACCACCCCCACCCCCCAGCCACCAGGGGCATCCTCCACCAGGCCCCCACTCATGTCCCCCTGCACCCCCACCCCCCAGCAGTCCAGGGGCACCCTCCACCAGGCCCCCACTCATGTCTCCCACCACCCCAACCCCAAGCAGTGCAGGGGCACCCTCCACCAGGCCCCCACACATGTCTCCCATCACCCCCACACCCCAGCAGTGCAGGGTCACCCTCCACCAGGCCCCCACTCATGTCTCCCACCACCCCCACCCCCCAGCCACCAGGGTCACCCTCCACCAGGCCCCCACTCATGTCTCCCACCACCCCCACCCCCCAGCCACCAGGGGCAGCCTCCACCAGGCCCCCACCCATGTCCCCCTGCACCCCCACCCCCCAGCAGTGCATGGGCACCCTCCACCAGGCCCCCACTCATGTCTCCCACCACCCCCACCCCCCAGCCACCAGGGGCAGCCTCCACCAGGCCCCCACCCATGTCCCCCTGCACCCCCACCCCCCAGCAGTGCATGGGCACCCTCCACCAGGCCCCCACTCATGTCTCCCACCACCCCCACCCCCCAGCCACCAGGGGCACCCTCCACCAGGCCCCCACTCATGTCTCCCACCACCCCCACCCCCCAGCCACCAGGGGCACCCTCCACCAGGCCCCCACTCATGTCTCCCACCACCCCCACCCCCCAGCCACCAGGGGCATCCTCCACCAGGCCCCCACTCATGTCCCCCTGCACCCCCACCCCCCAGCAGTGCAGGGGCACCCTCCACCAGGCCCCCACTCATGTCTCCCACCACCCCACCCCCAAGCAGTGCAGGGGCACCCTCCACCAGGCCCCCACACATGTCTCCCATCACCCCCACACCCCAGCAGTGCAGGGTCACCCTCCACCAGGCCCCCACTCATGTCTCCCACCACCCCCACCCCCCAGCCACCAGGGTCACCCTCCACCAGGCCCCCACTCATGTCTCCCACCACCCCCACCCCCCAGCCACCAGGGGCAGCCTCCACCAGGCCCCCACCCATGTCCCCCTGCACCCCCACCCCCCAGCAGTGCATGGGCACCCTCCACCAGGCCCCCACTCATGTCTCCCACCACCCCCACCCCCCAGCCACCAGGGGCACCCTCCACCAGGCCCCCACTCATGTCTCCCACCCCCCAGCCACCAGGGGCAGCCTCCACCAGGCCCCCACCCATGTCCCCCTGCACCCCCACCCCCCAGCAGTGCATGGGCACCCTCCACCAGGCCCCCACTCATGTCTCCCACCACCCCCAGCCACCAGGGGCACCCTCCACCAGGCCCCCACTCATGTCTCCCACCACCCCCACCCCCCAGCCACCTGGGGCACCCTCCACCAGGCCCCCACTCATGTCTCCCACCACCCCCACCCCCCAGCCACCAGGGGCACCCTCCACCAGGCCCCCACCCATGTCCCCCTGCACCCCCACCCCCCAGCAGTGCATGGGCACCCTCCACCAGGCCCCCACTCATGTCTCCCACCACCCCCACCCCCCAGCCACCAGGGGCACCCTCCACCAGGCCCCCACTCATGTCCCCCTGCACCCCCACCCCCCAGCAGTGCATGGGCACCCTCCACCAGGCCCCCACTCATGTCTCCCACCACCCCCACCCCCCAGCCACCAGGGGCACCCTCCACCAGGCCCCCACTCATGTCTCCCACCACCCCCACCCCCCAGCCACCAGGGGCATCCTCCACCAGGCCCCCACTCATGTCCCCTGGCACCCCCACCCCCCAGCAGTGCAGGGGCACCCTCCACCAGGCCCCCACTCATGTCTCCCACCACCCCCACCCCCCAGCCACCAGGGGCATCCTCCACCAGGCCCCCAATCATGTCTCCCACCACCCCCCACCGCCCTGCCATCATGGGCAGCCCCCACCAGGTCCTCACAATCCCCAATCATGTGCATAATGGTCAGCCTCCACAGCCAAAAAGCCCTACCAAGTAACCCATTCACCCACATGGAAATGGAAATCACATGTTACACCCCCAATGTTCATGAAGCTAATGAAGCCATGTCCGTCACACACAATGGTTGCAATTGAATGGGAAAACACACAACATGACATGCATGAAACCAATGAGATGATACCACACAGTGAAGTATGCAAACAAAATTGTATTGAAAAAAAATAAGAATGCTAAAGAAAGAAAACTAACTACAATGTGAATGAGAAAAAAGTAAGCTGCATGTCCGTATGAAAAAATGAAACTTGAAATCCAAATAGAAAAAAATGTAAAAAAATCTCCATGCAATAAAGAACTATGTACAAAAATAACAAGGGTCCATGAGCCCAACTGAACAAAGGAAACCTACTAAAAAATCTACCTAAAAATCAACTATATACAAAAAGTGGAGCAGTGTCCGTCGACTCCAAATCATAATACGAAAGAAAGGAAACCTAAAACTAAAGAACTATATACAAAGGCGGCGGGCAAGTCCAGCGGCTCACTCTGTGGTGTCTCGGGCCAGGACATCATCGAACTCCTGTTCGATGTCCCGGAGACGGTCCAGTTTCATGGCCCCGAGGGTCCGCAGGGACGACGCTGTGTCCTCCTCCAACCCCCTGCGGATTGCCTCGAGGCACTCGGCCCGCCTCAGGGCCCTCCGCATGGAGTTCTCCGCCCTGACCATTGTGAGCCGCGCCTCTTCCGCCCGCCGCCGCTCCGCACCTATGGCGTGGCCCAACCGCTGCCACACGGAAGACACTCTCTGTCCTGGGTCCCCCTGCCCTCCGGCCGATGCCTGCCCCTCCGATGTCGAAAGCCCCGAGCCTTCATGGCTCCCACCATGTTGCTGCTGCTCTGCCTCTGCCCGTGCACTGTCTCCTGCTGCCTGCACATCCTCCGCCGGCTGGGGTGCACTTGTTGATGTGGCCACCCCTGCTGGACCACCGACTCCCGACTGTGGCAGGGATGCCTCCTTCACCAGCCTGGCCGCACCGTCAGAGGCAGCTCCACAGGGCACCCAGGTGACTGATGGGTGGGAAGATGGCACAGAGGACGACTGGCGCGTAGGGGGTCCAGTTGAGGAGGGGGTCGGAGCAAGCCCCATCAGACGGAGGAATCCGGCCTGGGTAACCTGTCCCAGCAGGCTGACGTGGTCAACGAGCCATTCGAGATGACGTGCAGTCTCTCCATGAAAAGACTGCAGGTCACCTCGCATGGCCCGTTGACGCAACGCCACACCAGCCAGGACAGGCTCAACCCGGACCTGGATAGCCACGTCCGCAGGCAGAGGAAGGCCAGTTGACGTCAGCTCATCCCCTGCCTGGAAACGGGTCTGGACGTAGGCATCCCTGCTGGTGCAAGATGATGCAGGGACAGGATCGGGGACAGGATTGCACACAGGCACCTCCGCGGCGGCCTGTGCTGCCTCCTGTCCCTGGTCCTGGACTGCACCACTAGCACCAGTGGGATCCCCACCTCCAGACCCCGTCTCTGGTGCTTGCACGGCCTCCTCCTCCACCAGACCCCCCACCAACCTGGATGACTCCGTGCCATCTTCCCCTGTTGGGCCCTGTGGGGTCCCAGCTGCCCCTTCTGCTGCCGAGGAGTCCAACTCCAACCTCCGCCTCTTGGACCTCCCCCCGGCAGCTGCGGCCTGGGACGCGGCACCGGACTCCTCACTCCGCGACGAGATGACAACACAGGAGGGGAGCCGGGCCTTGCGTCTCCGGCTGGCGGTCGGATCCCCGCCGCTGTGCTCCACAGCACCTTCTCCGCCCTCTTCATCAGTTGACGCTGCACACAGGGAGAAACAAAACACAGGCATCAGGGCACTGTACAATGGACACATACACACATGACAGTTGCACATGAGTGGCATTGGCAAACCTCAGACATGTCATCACAATCCCCAACACACATGTCATTGCAACTCGCACACATGAGCCATACCACAGCCATATCGCAACTGCCACCACCATCCATACACATACAACAGCATGAGCAGCCAAAGGTGACCCAGACATCACATGCAACACAGGAAGTGCACCACACATGTACACACACCACCACACTTGCATGCATGTGTACACCTCGGCCAAGTGTCGCACTGTTCAGACGGGCATCCATGTCACATCTGCCAATCAGGCTTACACATACCGCAGTCACATGCATCCATGTTGCATCACTGTTGCACCCTTGTCAAATACACACACATGTACACAGTGCTCATACATGCAGCCCAATACAACATACATGCGTGACATCACAGACATGTCTACTTACATACACATACATACAAACATGTGTGCACGCACAACTGCATTTGCCATGCAAGCCTACACACACAAGCACCATCCATGTCTCACATATTACAGCCCTCGCATGTGTCAGCCCCACGGCCATGTACACCCCCACCCATACTCGACCCCATACAAACAGATGTGCAACCTGCACAATACCGAATAATCACCACACGCACTGCTCACAATCAGGATGCATGTACACTCACCGCTCGACTCCAGACGGGTCTGCTTCTCCAGGACCTGGACGTGGAGCGCTGGGGATATGCGTTCCAGGACCCCCATCTGTTCTTCCGACAAGTGGCCCCGGCGCCCCTTGGCATCCGCTGCCTTCAAGAGGCGCCGGGCCTTGTTCAGGGTCCTGGACCTGAAGTCCTCCCAGCGCTTCCTGACATGTTGTAAGTCCCGGACTGCCACCCCCTCCGCGTTGATGGCAGTCACGATGTCAGTCCTGATCCGAGTCCGTCCTTCCTTGTCGGCGCGGGAACTTCCGAAGAGGGCATCATACTGCCCCAGGACTTGCTCCACCAGGACACCAACTTCGGTGGCACTGAAGCTGGTGCCCCTCTGCCTCTCTGGCCGGGGGTTGTCAGTGGTCCCAGATGGTGTTTGCCCCGACATGACTACCCCAGAGGCAGGAGTGGGTGGGCAATTGGGTCCTGGGGCTGGGCTGTGGAGCGATGGAATTCCAGTCGGGAGTCTTCGGTTCCAGCAGGGGTGGTCACAGCAACAGCACCCCTGGCTGATGTGCAGGCAGCAAATGGCAGTGCACGTGGGCAGCAGGCAGTCAGGCAGCAGCAGATGGTAGGTGGGAGCGTGCTCGGGGCTCTGGGGGGCAGTAGTTCGGCCTTCTGGGCAGGAGCGTGGTCTTCCGTGTGCTTACGCGTGGCCAGCTTGGTACGGAGTGATTTGGCACGTGAAAATCCTGCACGTCAGCGTGAAAATCGAGGAAAGGCCCTTAGCGCGTAAGCGCGTCAGCACGCATACGCGATTCTATTGGACCAAAGGCCCTCAGCGCGTAAGCGCGTCTGTGACGTGACCCGCACGGGTGTTTCCCACACAGCACGTGATGACAGAGCACACGTGGAAAGACTGCACGTCAGAGTCTCATCGCGTGTGATTGGTGGAAATGGCCCTACACACAGAAGTGACAAAGCGTGTAATAGGAGGAAATGTCCCTACACGCAGAAGTGACAAAGCGTGTAATTGGAGGAAATGTCCCTACACGCAGAAGTGACAAAGCATGTAATTGGAGGAAATGTCCCTACACGCATAAGTGACAAAGCGTGTAATTGGTGGAAATGGCCCTAGCGCGTACACGCCGCGTAAGTGACGCTGGACGTGTGGGCCTGTATAAAAGGTACGCGTAGAACACCACTTCCTTGTACGTGCTTTTCGTGGAGAGCGAGTGGGTGAATTCTGTACTTCTTGTCGTTTCACACGCGATTTACTTCACAGCGTTTCAAGTTCGTATTCCCTGTTACCTCTGACAGATTTTTCTCTTCTTTCGCTTTTACTGGTTTACCTGGGCCTGTTCCCTCAAACAGTGTTCCCTTCTACTGTTGTCCTGTCTGCTCAGACAGCGTACAAATCTTTTCTTATTTCATTTCCATTCTACTTGCTGTTCAATACATATTATTTTTTTAATCTTCAATGTGTCGTATCATCTCATTGCTTTCAGTCATGTCATGTTGGGTGTTTTGTCATTCACTTGCAGCCATTGTGTGTGACAGACATGTGTTCAATTGCATTATTTAAATTGGGGTTGTAACATGTAATTGCCTTTGATATGTGGGTGGGTGTGATAGTTGGTTGGGCCTTTTGGCAGGGGAGGATGGGCATTACGGACATGATTGGGGAATGTTGGGACCCAGGTGCAGGGGGGCATGGATTGGACATGGGTGGGGGCCTGCTGGCAGGTGCCCCACAGTGCTGGGGGGGTGGGGGTGGTGGGAGACATGAGTGGGGGCCTGGTGGAGGGTGACCCTGCACTGCTGGGGTGTGGGGGTGGTGGGAGACATGAGTGGGGGCCTGGTGGAGGGTGCCCCTGCACTGCTGGGGTGTGGGGGTGGTGGGTGACATGAGTGGGGGCCTGGTGGAGGCTGCCCCTGCACTGCTGGGGTGTGGGGGTGGTGGGTGACTTGAGTGGGGGCCTGGTGGAGGCTGCCCCTGCACTGCTGGGGTGTGGGGGTGGTGGGAGACATGAGTGGGGGCCTGGTGGAGGGTGACCCTGCACTGCTGGGGTGAGGGGGTGGTGGGAGACATGGTTGGGGCCTGGTGGAGGGTGCCCCTGCACTGCTGGGGTGTGGGGGTGGTGGGTGACATGAGTGGGGGCCTGGTGGAGGCTGCCCCTGCACTGCTGGGGTGTGGGGGTGGTGGGAGACATGAGTGGGGGCCTGGTGGAGGGTGACCCTGCACTGCTGGGGTGTGGGGGTGGTGGGAGACATGAGTGGGGGCCTGGTGGAGGGTGACCCTGCACTGCTGGGGTGTGGGGGTGGTGGGAGACATGAGTGGGGGCCTGGTGGAGGGTGCCCCTGCACTGCTGGGGTGTGGGGGTGGTGGGTGACATGAGTGGGGGCCTGGTGGAGGGTGCCCCTGGTGGCTGGGGGGTGGGGGTGGTGGGAGACATGAGTGGGGGCCTGGTGGAGGGTGACCCTGCACTGCTGGGGTGTGGGGGTGATGGGAGACATGAGTGGGGGCCTGGTGGAGGGTGCCCCTGCACTGCTGGGGTGTGGGGGTGGTGGGTGACATGAGTGGGGGCCTGGTGGAGGGTGCCCCTGCACTGCTGGGGTGTGGGGGTGGTGGGTGACATGAGTGGGGGCCTGGTGGAGGGTGACCCTGGTGGCTGGGGGGTGGGGGTGGTGGGAGACATGAGTGGGGGCCTGGTGGAGGGTGACCCTGGTGGCTGGGGGGTGGGGGTGATGGGAGACATGAGTGGGGGCCTGGTGGAGGGTGCCCCTGGTGGCTGGGGGTGGTGGGAGACATGAGTGGGGGCCTGGTGCAGGGTGACCCTGGTGGCTGGGGGGTGGGGGTGGTGGGAGACATGAGTGGGGGCCTGGTGGAGGGTGACCCTGCACTGCTGGGGTGTGGGGGTGATGGGAGACATGAGTGGGGGCCTGGTGGAGGGTGCCCCTGGTGGCTGGGGGGTGGGGGTGGTGGGAGACATGAGTGGGGGCCTGGTGGAGGGTGCCCCTGCACTGCTGGGGTGTGGGGGTGATGGGAGACATGAGTGGGGGCCTGGTGGAGGGTGCCCCTGGTGGCTGGGGGGTGGGGGTGGTGGGAGACATGAGTGGGGGCCTGGTGGAGGCTGCCCCTGCACTGCTGGGGTGTGGGGGTGGTGGGAGACATGAGTGGGGGCCTGGTGGAGGGTGACCCTGCACTGCTGGGGTGAGGGGGTGGTGGGAGACATGAGTGGGGGCCTGGTGGAGGGTGCCCCTGCACTGCTGGGGTGTGGGGGTGGTGGGTGACATGAGTGGGGGCCTGGTGGAGGCTGCCCCTGCACTGCTGGGGTGTGGGGGTGGTGGGAGACATGAGTGGGGGCCTGGTGGAGGGTGACCCTGCACTGCTGGGGTGTGGGGGTGGTGGGAGACATGAGTGGGGGCCTGGTGGAGGGTGACCCTGCACTGCTGGGGTGTGGGGGTGGTGGGAGACATGAGTGGGGGCCTGGTGGAGGGTGCCCCTGCACTGCCGGGGTGTGGGGGTAGTGGGTGACATGAGTGGGGGCCTGGTGGAGGGTGCCCCTGGTGGCTGGGGGGTGGGGGTGGTGGGAGACATGAGTGGGGGCCTGGTGGAGGGTGACCCTGCACTGCTGGGGTGTGGGGGTGATGGGAGACATGAGTGGGGGCCTGGTGGAGGGTGCCCCTGCACTGCTGGGGTGTGGGGGTGGTGGGTGACATGAGTGGGGGCCTGGTGGAGGGTGCCCCTGCACTGCTGGGGTGTGGGGGTGGTGGGTGACATGAGTGGGGGCCTGGTGGAGGGTGACCCTGGTGGCTGGGGGGTGGTGGGAGACATGAGTGGGGTCCTGGTGGAGGGTGACCCTGGTGGCTGGGGGGTGGGGGTGATGGGAGACATGAGTGGGGGCCTGGTGGAGGGTGCCCCTGGTGGCTGGGGGGTGGGGGTGGTGGGAGACATGAGTGGGGGCCTGGTGGAGGGTGACCCTGGTGGCTGGGGGGTGGGGGTGGTGGGAGACATGAGTGGGGGCGTGGTGGAGGGTGACCCTGCACTGCTGGGGTGTGGGGGTGATGGGAGACATGAGTGGGGGCCTGGTGGAGGGTGCCCCTGGTGGCTGGGGGGTGGGGGTGGTGGGAGACATGAGTGGGGGCCTGGTGGAGGGTGCCCCTGCACTGCTGGGGTGTGGGGGTGATGGGAGACATGAGTGGGGGCCTGGTGGAGGGTGCCCCTGGTGGCTGGGGGGTGGGGGTGGTGGGAGACATGAGTGGGGGCCTGGTGGAGGGTGACCCTGGTGGCTGGGGGGTGGGGGTGGTGGGAGACATGAGTTGGACATGGGTGGGGGCCTGCTGGCAGGTGCCCCACAGTGCTGGGGGGTGGGGGTGGTGGGGGACATGAGTTGGACATGGGTGGGGGCCTGCTGGCAGGTGCCCCACAGTGCTGGGGGGTGGGGGTGCAAAGGGACATGAGTTGGTGGTCATTAGTTCAAGGAGACATGTGCCTTTGCTGGGGGGCATGCCCATGGTGGGTGGGCTGCCTGCGGGACATGACCAGGGATGCAGGGTAGTCCCCTGTGGTGTGGGCTGCCTGCAGGGGCCGTGGAGGGTGTACAGGGTACACCTGGGAGGACCCACACTGTCAAATCACATGTGGAACTTCCCGCGCACCCCTGATATACACGCGCCCAGGCTATTCGCGTGTGGAACTTCCCGCGCACCCCTGAAATACACGCGCCCCCAGGCTATTCGCGTGTGGAACTTCCCGCGCACCCCTGAAATACACGCGCCCAGGCTATTCGCGTGTGGAACTTCCTGCGCACCCCTGAAATACACGCGCCTCCAGGCTATTCGCATGTGGAACTTCCCGCGCACCCCTGAAATACACGCGCCCAGGCTATTCGCGTGTGGAACTTCCCGCGCACCCCTGAAATACACGCGCCCAGGCTATTCGCGTGTGGAACTTCCCGCGCACCCCTGAAATACACGCGCCCCCAGGCTATTCGCGTGTGGAACTTCCCGCGCACCCCTGAAATACACGCGCCCACGCTATTCGCGTGTGGAACTTCCCGCGCACCCCTGGAATACACGCGCCCCCAGGCTATTCGCGTGTGGAACTTCCCGCGCACCCCTGAAATACACGCGCCCAGGCTATTCGCGTGTGGAACTTCCCGCGCACCCCTGGAATACACGCGCCCCCAGGCTATTCGCGTGTGGAACTTCCCGCGCACCCCTGGAATACACGTAGCCCGCTCCCCCAGGCCCGATCGCGTGAGGAACTTCACGCGAACCCCTGTAATACACGTAGCCCGCTACCCCAGGCCCGATCGCGTGAGGAACTTCACGCGAACCCCTGTAATACACATAGCCCGCTCCCCCAGGCCCGATCGCGTGTGAAACTTCACGCGAACCCCTGATATACACGTAGCCCGCTCCCCCAGGCCCGATCGCGTGAGGAACTTCAAGCGAACCCCTGTAATACACGTAGCCCGCTACCCCAGGCCCGATCGCGTGTGAAACTTCACGCGAACCCCTGATATACACGTAGCACGCTCCCCCAGGCCCGATCGCGTGAGGAACTTCACGCGAACCCCTGATATACACGTAGCCCGCTACCCCAGGCCCGATCGCGTGAGGAACTTCACGCGAACCCCTGTAATACACGTAGCCCGCTCCCCCAGGCCCGATCGCGTTTGAAACTTCACGCGAACCCCTGATATACACGTAGCACGCTCCCCCAGGCCCGATCGCGTGAGGAACTTCACACGAACCCCTGTAATACACGTAGCCCGCTCCCCCAGACCCGATCGCGTGTGAAACTTCACGCGAACCCCTGAAATACACGTTGCCCGCTCCCCCAGGCCCGATCGCGTGAATAACTTCACGCGAACCCCTGTGATGCACGTACCCTGCTGAAATCGCGTGTTAGACTTCCCGCGCACCCCAGTATACACGCACACGTATTTTTTGTCAGCGGGTGTCCGTGTTTGTGGGTACCCCTTTGCACGTCATTTTTCCTGGAGGGCCACAGTATGGGACATTCATCATGGCAGTATATAGGTGCTATTTTTTGGCGCACCTTTTGGCGCACATTTCTTACAGCTGCAGAGACGCTACCGCCTGCTTTCTTGTGGCGGTCGTGTTTGTGCCTGTGCGCTGGTTTGAGCGTGCGCTTTTTTGCCCTATTCTATTCCATGAATACGTGTTGTAGGCGAGCGTGTGGGCGTTCCGCGCACTTGTGCCCTGTACTTCCCCCGTGACGCCCACGTTTTGGCAAGTTGTTCCCCATTCCGAGTGTTACGCCCGTGTTCCGCCTACTTTTGTTGCGTGCGCCGCGCTATGTGCGAATTTCGCTGTGGCCTGTGCGATTTTCGCTGTGACCTGGCGCACGCTGTTAGATGGCCTGTGCGCCAACGTGCGCCGCGCACTTTTTTATCGCACATCCGCTGGTTTTCTCGCGCACGGCCTTCCATGAATCGACGTGCGCTGCTTTTCGTGCGATTTTCGCAATTGCACTGCGATTTTCGCTATTCCACTGCGATTCGCACGTTTTTGCCCACTTGCGCCGTGCTAATTATTCCATGAATCGGCCTGTATAATGTAATGCATTTATATTTCACTTGTGAGTTTTGGGCATTATACACTGCATCTCAGTCAGTACCAATATGGCATTTCTAGTTCTTTTTTTCCATAAGGTTTTTATTTGGATTTGGTAAAGACAAACAACAAAAGCTCTAAGTATCTTTGAGCAATTATGCTACGTGTTAATTGTTTCTCCCATTTTTCAAGAAATCTCTCCAGGCTGAACATGATATAGAAACTCTGTTCCTTGCATTCTTCCTTTATTTTTCAAATTTTAAAATGTCCACATTTTCCCTAGTCTTTCGGAGGGAGAGGGAATTCAGGTCAGCCTCCGGTGTAATGCTATCATGGTTGTTGCTATCAGTAGAGATTTAGCAAACATATCTCTATTCAAAGAGTCAATGATATTTTGCATACCTTCCATCACTCCCAGGCAGACCTCAGGAATCTGAGATATTTCCACTGCTGTGATTGTGTGAATGATTCTCACAATCCCCTCCCAATCACAATTCAGCTTTGGGCATTACCACTAGATATGTAAATATGCGCCTGAACCCCTGCACCCTCACCAACATAAGCCAAAATTATCACTGTCATCGTGTTTAGTTTGATTTTGAACCAAGTACCATCTCAAGAGAAATTTAAAATTCTGCTCTACATATTGAAAACTATTAGAGATGTTCCTAGACTTTCTCAAATTGTACCCCAGCCTTTGTCAGTCAATGTTTTTTTTTGTTTTACTTGAATTTTATTGAAGGAACCAATTGTACATATCACAACAAAGCATTATTGGATCTTCAAATTCAACTCCCTCTGTCTGCCCCCCACCCCAACAACGAATCAACAGGTCATTCTGTGCAGTGTCTCTTCTGGGTCCTGTGCCTCCACTGTTAATGTGGAGACTTACATCATGAACAGGGTGTATTGTGGGACTTGGCTTGTGGCAATGCGCCCTTCCAGTGGTGAACTGTTTGCGTTACCGCCTCTTCCCTTGTGCTGGAGTCTCCCTGGTTTCCAGTTCTCTACCCCCGTTGGTTTCTCAGATTTTCACTAAATTTTTCCCCCGGTATCTTCCTTCACTCCAAACTCATGCGGCCATGATCTCTATGAGCCCTGTTAGTGTACGTCCCATCCCCATTTGCTTATCACAGGGCCTCAATCTGCCATGAATGCGCTTATCTGGTCATTCACAATTGCCGTCCATTTTCCATCAAATATATGTCCCTTAGTTTCTGTTGCCACTCGCTTCTATCAGGGAGTGAACCTCACTTCAATTTCTGTGCTACCCTGGCAGCCCTGAACATTGCTTCTCACATTCTCAGGTATCTATAAATGTAGGAATCCCTTGAGGGAGCCCCAGCAGCATCTGGAGTGGGGTCTTAGGGAAGGACCTCATCTATAACCTCTAACATCCAGCCCAGGAGGTCCCGCCTGTTTGCTTAAACCCACGGGCATTGCCACCACTACATGTGTGCTC
The DNA here is from genome assembly GCF_040938575.1 of Ambystoma mexicanum. Classification (NCBI taxonomy): domain Eukaryota; kingdom Metazoa; phylum Chordata; class Amphibia; order Caudata; family Ambystomatidae; genus Ambystoma; species Ambystoma mexicanum. The sequence continues at coordinate 586,779,365 of NC_090939.1, read as the reverse complement.
GGGAACCTATTGAGCCACATCCCCTAGGAAATAGTGGGGAAGACCCCAGAAACATTTGGGATATTCTCAGGGGGTCATTGTGCCACCCTTGAGGGACTTTGAAGTTATGCCCCATGGCTACAAGGAAGAGATTCCCATGAAACGTAATTTTATATATTTTCCCTGTAAGTGATTTCAACTCGGGACTTCACCTAAGTCAATGCCTAGCGTGAGATGCACAATTGAAACCCTTAATTATTTATTTATGTCTATAAGTTCTTTTATTTCTGAATGATGTACCCTTATATTACGTCTCTCTCTTTGAATCCCCCCCGGTCACACTGAACCAGGAAGCAGGCTGTTTTGCAAAGTTAAAAATATTTATTTTATGTATTTCACAATATATATATATATATATCACACTACTTTAATGGCTATACAATGATCACCAATGGGGTGAAGTCACAATAAATCTCTTTAATCAGAAGGAGTAAGGATAGGAAAAATAATACAGCATAGAATAATACTTTTGTGTGGGTTCAATCAAAATGCAATGTGATTAGTTTTTCCCCCTGCACACTACTCAATGCCCCCAATATGCAATATAAAGAGATGGAAGGAGAGAAAACAGGTTTCAGGAATACAGAATTCAAGAAAATAGTATCAATCCCAATTTTCCCCCAGCAAACACAGAGAGAGAAACAGGAAGGATTGCAAACATGTCAAAATGGTTTAAAGTTGGCTTTGCATGAACGGTAAAAACACTGAAAATTGTTTTAATTCACTAAAATGGTTTCAATACTAGTGGGAGCCGCTTTGTATGGGTTCAGACAAACACTAGAAATTATTATTGAGTAACTAGCAAGTTGAAAACTTAATTTGGAGGTCGGATGCAATGAACAGTTATTTCACACGTGATAGATTTGAGCCAAATGAAAAATTCACAGTAAACTTTTCCGTGCGCGGTAAGCGCGATTGCGGAGGAACTATAAGGAGATGCGTTGGGATCTTAGGAAAGCTGAGGATGTTAGCTTCAACTAGACACTTAAATATCGTTTCTAGCATACACAGTGAAGAAGTTTTGAGGGTTTTTGTGGAGGTCAGTTTTTCCGAAAGAGTCAAAATAGCAAAACAAGAATGGGCTTTTTAAATTTACAAACAAGGTTTCTTTACACTAGGGGAGACTATGAAGATGCAAACTACACGACAGCGCAGCCACCAGCCCAGGATATCTCTGGTTGGTTTGGCCTGCTGAGACGCTCGCCTTTCTTCAGAAAATATATCAGCGCAACAATGATTTTAACACTACTATTACAAAGGACTATAGGGTAAGAGAAAGAGTTCAGGCAAGACAAAATATTCTAGCAATGCAGTTCTGGATATAAGAGAATGGGTTGGATAGGATGACTTAAGGACAATACATATGCTAGTGACAATCCTATGCTATGTATACTCACTACCAATGTTTGGAATGGACCAGTCAGGGATCTGGTCAGGGATACTTTCTGGACAGGAATTCTGCTAGCACACCGGACTGGACTCAAGGCGCTCTGGTTCTGCAATCAGCAAGGCACTTTGGACACCACACGGTGAGACTGGACTGTATCTCACGGGTTCTGGTTCTGGTTCGCAGCTATCTGGTCACAACACGGCTCTAATGGGTTGGATCTTTGGATTCTGGCAAGAATTCTGAGCAAGAAAGCAGCACAGCACAGCCAGGCTGTTCGTTTTGTTCCCCTTTGAGGTCTGGGGTAAAATCTGGTTTCTGAATTTTTTTTAAAGGCCAAGCTAAGAAGGGTTCAGCTTTGGAAATGGGCCTTTCTGCTTTCAAAGTTCTGGAGTCTGGAGTCTGGAATATGGATTTCTCTTGCAAAGTGCTCCGCCAGCAATCGGTTGGTGGGTGAAGGTGTGTGTGTCTTTCTAGGTCCTAAGCTGTCTCTATTTATGTATTTCCTAAAGCGGTGGATATGCTGAATTCTACTAGGCACACCCCTAGGTATTCTATTGGTTAGGGTCTTTCCTCTCCCTTGATTGGAGAAGAAAACAGAGTGTCATAATGACAATATGTTTTATGATCCAGGGAAAACCTCCCCTTTGTCTCTGCACATGAAATCTATTTTTCATACAAGAAATATTTTCAATTTTACAAACTTGCTAGCAATAGCATATTTGTATCACAGATTTGGTGGAGCAAGTATTCATCCAAGCCCCGTCGCGGTGAGAGCTTGCGTCTAGATTTGGCAAGTTTTTGCACTTTTGGTCTTTTACCCAATGTCGGATTTTACACATATGTGCGCATGATATCTGGGCATAATCATATGAAGTTTCATGTTTCTGGCATCACCACAATTGCTACAAAACCACAAATTCTGAAGTCATGTCCCTGAACATAGCACAGAGTTCTGAGTACTTTTAAAACGTGACCAAAAATTTCACATTAACAATACTGTAATTTTACAATGTTTACAAATTCGCACAGTCGTGTCAGTCCTTTTCAAAAATATACTTTTCTGTGCTTCAAGAATAAACAAAACTGTCTATTCCCGCCCCAAAGGTTTGGTGGCTCAAGAGCAATCCCCGCCTCTTTCCTCTGGCACGGGCTTCTGTTGACACTTTTATCTGCATATCTTTTCAATCAAGGAAGTCCTTTGTCTCTCCCAGGAACAGCAGACCAAAATCTCCTCTCCTCTTCATTAACACCTGAATGTGAATTCCTGGGCCAGAGAGCAGAAGGGAGGTGCCTTTTGTTGGGGCAAGCTGTGGAATTTGCTTTGTAGTTCTTTGGCTTAGAGGTTACTTTAAAACTCAATTGTTACATTTTTCTTAGATTTACAATTTCCAAACAGGCAAACAGAACTCTAATTCCAGTCTTTTAAAACATAGAGATTAAATAGTTGCAACCCATATTGCTTTTGATGGCAAGTCACTTTATTCCAACCATTTGATTTTAACTGCACAAGTTTGAACTTATAATGCGATTAATTGACAGCTGTCATGAAGGCGGCCGATGGTACTGCGCCCATATTTTGACTGATTTTCACAGACAAGCAGACTTTTTAATGTGGATATTCTGGTGGATTCTGCTTTTCCTGACATTGTGTGCTCATGTGGATTCCTTAAATAACGTGATGGGTAACACCCAGCAAGGATGTTGGATATTTTCTGATGTTTTGAACCATTATTTTGTAATCTCAGCAACCAAGGAAAAAAAGGATTTCAGAGCACTTCTGGGTTTCCTGGGCAATAATGCACTGCCCTTCATGTAGTTTCCATTTTCACTCTGTGGGCAGCCCAGTGACAGGTTTCAGCAGCGTGGTCTCCTTTTACTATTGACAACAGGCAAAGTAGATTGGCAGCCATCTTTTCTGGATTCACAGCGCAATTTTCATAGGTTTAGCACGCATCGGGCTTTTTGTGGCCATTTTGCTGGTTCTGGTGATGTTTGTTTGTTTGTTTGTTTGTTTATTTGGTATAGCGCAAAAACCAAACCCGCAAGGGTAACTGGGCGCAGGCAGCACAAGGATACTTGAGAACTTGGTTACAGGACAAAAAAACGGTTATACAGACAAGATGAACGCATGTACAGGCAGTACAGAAATACAGAAAAGCAGATAGAGCAGGTTGTCTAGAAACCAGTAATCTAGTTATACTCATCCGCAGTCTCTAGAATAAGTGGCGGTATGGCGGTCAGGCTAAGTGTCGATGGAGCGAATCCAGGTGAGGACTTTCCGCCTGAAGCTAGTGTAGGGTTGGTCCATTCTGAGGTCAAGGGGGAGTCTGTTCCAGGTTTGAGCAGCTATGACCGGGAAGCTGGATCCGCCCGCTGTGCTCTTTTTATATCTGGGCACCACTAATGTGTAGGCATTCGTCATTCTGGTGGGCCGGTTTGAGATTCTCTTGTTGACTCTGTTTACCAGGTAGGGGGGCGCTATGTTGTTAAGGCATTTAGAGGTAAGGGATAAGGTTTTAAGCGCAATCCTGTCTTTGATTTTCAGCCAATGGATATTCTTCCTAGCGGTGGAGATATGAACTCTGTTAGGAATGTTTAAGGCTACTCTGATAGCGTTATTTTGGAGCGTTTGGAGTTTGTCATGGATGTATTTGTTAGAACCAGCATATAGGGCATTACAGTAATCCAGCTTGGATATGATAAGTGCGTTCGCTAGAGTAATGCAGCTAGTTTCCGTTAGGAATGGTCTGCATGCTCGGATCAGTTTGCAGGTGTATGCAGTGGAGGATGCTAGTGAGTTGGTTTGTTTCTTGAAGGTGAGCGCTGAGTCAAGATAGACCCCGAGAGTTTTGACTGCGGGCATCACTTTAATGACATTATTGTCTATGTTAAATGAAGCATAATTAGGGTCCAATTTTTTGATGGCCAACTCTGAGCCGAGAATCAGTAACTCAGTTTTGTCGTCGTTCAGGCAGAGGCCGTGAGATGCCATCAATGCCTGAATGAGGAGATATATCTTATTCACTAAGGCTGTGTCCGCCAAGAAGTTGCCCGAAAGGGGGATAAGGATCTGCGTGTCATCTGCGTAATTAGTATAGATGACACCCAGTCTGTCCAACTAGTCGAACAAAGGCTTAGTGAAGATGTTATACATCATTGGAGATACACATGATCCTTGGGGGACACCGCATGAAACTTGTGTGGGATCAGCAGCTGCTAGGGGGGAGAATACTCTCATTGTCCGGTTTGCCAGGAAGGATTGTACCCAGGTTATGGCATCACTTGAAAAATGAGCGGCAGAACTGAGGTTCTTAGCTCTTGGTGCTTTTCCCTTCCTTCGATTGGGCCCATAGTACCCCTAGACTCAGATGATTCTTCAGCCTATTCGGTATTTCCCTGTATGGTGTCCAAAGTAGTCGCTCACTTTGGCCGGGTGACTGATCATATCTTCTAGGTAGGTCCAATATGTCCCCAGGTCATCCCTCATATGTTCCAGGATCTGGTCCACTTTGTAGTAGAGGGCTAATGCTGGGAGGCCAAAGCCCACCTCTTCCCTTGGGAGGGTGAGGGTGGATCTTTTAATCCTCTGGGTTTTATTTTGCCAGATAAACCTCTGCATGCAAAGTTGAAGGTCACTAAAGTAAGTTTCCAGGATTTTCGTGGGTAGGGTCGTGAATAGGTATAGGAGTCGCAGAAGTATGTTAATTTTTACTGCTGTTATTCACCCATGCCACAAGAGTATTTGGGTACCCCAACGGTTTAGGTCAGTTTTAATGGCCGTGAGGAGAGGTTTATAGTTGACCGATGTGAGCGTTGCCAGATTTCTAGGGATCCGGACCGCCAGGTATGAAATCCCTGATTGCTCTACCCTTACTCCCAACATATGGTACCTTTTATCTAGGCGCGGTTCTGTGGCCCTGATTGGCATTATTACTGATTTCGATTTGTTGATTTGCATTCCCGAGAAGGCTCCAAATGTGTTAATGAGAGCAAACAGTGATGGGAGCGAGGAGGGAGCGTCCAGCAGATAACCCAGTATGTCATCGGCAAATAAGGAAAGTTTGAACTCAACTTCTCCTCTTTGGATACCTTGTATTCCCTGATGTTTTCTTATGGCTATCGCCAGGGGCATGTGTACAACTATGAGACTGATAACCCCTCTTTACGCCACCTCGCAATTAGGGTTGTAATGCTTGCAGACTACAAAAATATGGTTTTAATGATCCATATTACAAGCCAAAAATGGGATAGGACCCAACGCGAACTTTTAAAAAAGACTGATTTATTAGTTATCAAAAAAGTAGATAAAATAGGGTGTATCATAACAAACATTTGAATTAAATTTTTTTGTCATGATTGACACAGTTAAAACTCTTGACTTAAACAGTGTACATGGAAAAACATACAAAGTATAACAATTCACAAAATTAGAAAAGGGTTAAGCGAAACAACACATATAGTTGATAAACACTTTGTTTGAAGGGAACCCAGGCTTGTTTCTGTGGGTGTCTCAGATTGTCGACATGTTTCGGCATTTTTTAATATATTGGACACTAACCCTAGTGTCTTTTTACTCTAAGATTTTTTGGGCTGTCTTCAGGACAAAAATGTCTTTGATATGATATGTGATTCCTTTATACTCCTTGTAGGTGTTCATACGTGGTTTTTCTACAAGACATATAAAAATATATAAAACAGTCATAAGGATTGATAGTCCTTCTTGTAATCAATGATGCACTAATGGAGATCTCTATCACTGACTTTGGCTTAATATGTGAACACACTTTTTGCGTGTATTTTACATGCCTTCCTACACAAAACTGACATGAAAAACATGCATATTCCCTCCTAATTAACATTTTACTGGCGGCGTAAGAAAGATAATACTGTCTTGACTACAGATCTAAATTGCTTATATGTCCAAATAAATTGGCGCTTGACTGTTAATGCTTCTTGGCAGTGATAAAGTGCCTAGATCTTCACTACTGCAAATCGCTCTCATGGGAGCTACTAACGGCATATACTCAATAAGTGGGTTGCATGTGTCACACTCTCACGAAAACTCAAACCGCAAGGTGATTGCGACCTGGAGGCCAATACATTGTATTATTAACGACCCGTCTACACATCTTGTACCCATTTACCACGAGTAAGCGAAAAGGAACTTACATTAGAGGTGTGATGTTAGACATGGTAATCTCCGCGAGATGCAGGCACGTTAGTTGACTGCCTGGCAGGCGTCCACTCAAAAAGTGATAATGTCCTTTTTGAGCCTGATACCGCTCTGGGAAATACCTATAAAAGATTATTATCATTTTTAGTTTTGCTTCACCAACACTCTCTAACATGATAGAACACTGCAGGAGTTGCAAGGGACTTACTTCTGTGATTTCATAGATAGTATAGGCAGTGATTACAGAGTAATCGCTAAACGCACAAGAGACATTCTTGCTTCTTTCATGGCCCAGAGGATGTGTCTTGCGGACTGACAAGAGTATATTTTGTTATTATATGTGTCCGCTGGGCTGTGTTTCCCAAGATTAGTTGTTAAAGTAAAAACTACTTATGTGGTGATGTGGTAGGTCTACACATGGGATGAGCTGTTTGGAGTTATTAGTTCTGCACAAGCCATGGTAGAAGTGGAGTTATTAGTTCTGCACAAGCCATGGTAGAAGTTTAATACCGTCGGCTCGGTGTCGTGCTGGAGGTTAAATCACTGAGGGAGACATAAAACATAGTTGTTGCGTTGGTCTAGATAGACGTCATCAAAAAACCAACAGATTATTCAAGGCAAGTTCACCAGGTTATTGGCCACAAAACACCTGATGAGGAAACAGTGTGTGGGGCTATCTCTACTCATAGCGCATGCTGCAAAAGCTAAGTTTTTGCAAAACTACCGCAGCAGAGGAAACAGCGTTTTAACCTGCAAAAGCTGCGGGATCCCTATATCAGGGATCCCCAACGTGTAGCTCGGGAGCAACATGTTGCTCGCGGCACCCTAAATTGTTGCTCGCCAGTTGCTCTGGGCCATTGTGTGGAGGACTAGAAGGAGGTGCTGAATGGATGAGACCTCAGTAGCACTGTAGTCAGTACAGAGTCCTGGACTGTGCAAGAATGTTGGCCAATGAGCCGCTGTGTTTCCAGCTGGCTTTTTTTTATACATGCAAGATTTGTGTTTGGTGCCACCATGCACATAATTTTTCAGTAAATGTCCTTACTAGTTATGGTAGTCTCATTGCTAAAACCCTGTCATCTCCAGTTACTTTGCCCAGCTGATAAATGTATTAATGAGTACATTATTTGAACCATGTTTGTGTCATGGAGAAAATTCCGTTCCTTGGTACAGCTAGTATGAGCATAGTGGACAAGGAGGTGGTATGCATACCCAACTTTCCTTTATTAAATAATGTGCATGCACACTTTCTGTACAAGTGAGGTTTGTGTTTGATGCCACCATATTTATCGACAACATTAATTTTGGTGTCACCTGTATTTATATTACATAGTGTCCTAGTGGAAAAATGGTAATCGTTTGATACTGTGCCCATCTGGCACACGGTTAATGGGCAGATACGGTAAGTGCATGCCCACATTTTTCATAATTAATTTTCCCTGTATTCCAATCCAATTAAGTTATTGTTAACTTAAGGCAATTTTTTATGCCATTTTGAAACTATAAATCTGACCAGCAGTGTACACACCCCTCATTAAATCATGGTTCAGTTTTCTTTTTGAGATTCTACATTCTGCATCGAACCATGGTGCATCCCTTTCTATAACCTGGAGCTCCTGAACTTGGCGGCATGGTTTGCCAATAGCGCTGTAATGGATAGTTTCTCCTAAAGACTCAAACACACTCACGCTTTCCTTTGTGGCCTCTGAACTGTACAACAGTTTTAAGAGAATATCTTTATTTCTTGTGAATTAGTAATTCTTTCCAATGCCTCCTTTTCGAGCGTAGGCATCGCCAACCAGCCGCTCTGGCTGTCAGATATCTTCTTCGTGGTGCCTACCCTGGCCATTGGAAAATGAACTCCAGAGGATTGTGTTTACTCTTTGTTCAATAAGAAATGTAACATTTCATAACATTCCTGAAGAAAAAAAACATCCACAATACAGTCATCAATGACTGTGGAACAGTGTTGCTGATCTCGTATGCTTAGGAATGCACCATTTGCCATTAAAGATCCCATAAAATCCTAGGCAGAATCTCAGTAGACCTGAAAAATCAGTGCCCCGTTTGTGGCCCTTTTTACTGTCCATACATTTGCACTAATATTTTGCTCAGGAACCTGAAACCCCTGGTAATGTTTACTTACTCCTACTCTATTTTTGAACAGCTGAACTGGTCCTATATGTCTAAAAATGTACTACTGACCACTCAATCTCCTCAACATTTCTTGTAAATCACTAAACGTCAAATGAAGTTAAAGGCCTTCCACATTTCCTTGACTAGAATAACACGTGGTCTAGATAACTATTAAGTACTGCAAATTAAATGTTCTATACACAGTTTTAACTTTGTTACATTTCTAATTTGTGTTGCAAACAATTTGTCCGCCAACTGTGCGCCGATATGTTCTGTCGAAAAATTGATGTTGCTCACCATTTAATTTGATATGCCAATTTTGCTCATTGCACACAAAAGGTTGGGGACCCCTGCCCTATGTGATCACATTAGTGCAAGACAAACTTACCCTCAACGCAGGTATGTTGCTGCCTAGACGACTTGCCCTCATGACCACGGAAGTGAGGGAGCTCGGCTGGGCAGGGTAGAAGTAATGGTTGCAGCGTGATCTGGCGCGTGTGTATTTTCTCGCGTTTCACGTGATCAAGCGCATCTATGCATCATTGCGTTGCTGCGCACTGTTGCCTTTGTATAAAGGGGCACATGAAAGTATTTCAATGTGCTGATTAAGGAGGAGTGACATGTTGCTACTGGATGTCTTTCTCAAGACCTGCAAGGCGATCTCATAAGCCACTGAAGACTAAGGTTTTGAAAACATTCAGAGAGGAGTTCATTTAGACAAATTGTTTGGACAAGAAATTATTTGAAGAAATTTGAAAAAAGAAACGTATCAATGGGGTTAATTTGCAAATGGTGTACAAAAGAGGAACAGCACTTCTGTATTATATGGGGTAGATGAAAAGTGTACACATGTGGTGACCACCATATATATAAAAAAAGCAGAAAAAACATGTGTTCTGCCTGGAGCGCGTAGTCGGATATTACAAGCCAACATGGAAAATACTGGACTCGTTATAAGAGGGTGTTCCACTCAACAGACACATTTAGACCCTAGTGCACTGCCTTAAGGGTATAGATACAGCGTTGTTCATATCGGGACAGCATGTTTTCTCTATTGCCCCCTCTTGGTGTTGCTGGAATTCTTTGGATAACAAACCAAAACAACTCAGCATATTTGTGCTTTTTTAGCTCGTAGTGGGCTACTAGAGTTTTCTTTTCTACCTTATTTTTTAAACATGATCTGTGCTCGCAGATGCATTGTTTGATGGGCCTTTGAGTTTTCCCAATATACAAAAGGTTCCAAGGGCATTTAGTGCCATCCACGACCCAGTCAGTCGTGCAATTTGAAAAATTCTGCAGTTGCCAGGTTTTACCATTCACATCGATAGAAGTTATATTTTTGGTCAGTGGGCAGACGGTACATAGTCCACATTTGAAATGGCCTGTGACTGGAGGCAGTCCCCATAGGGTGGTCTGTTGATCAACTTTTTGTTTGGCCGGATATGTATGCACTAACATATCCCTGTAGTTTTTTTGCCTTTTGAAGGCAAATCTGGGGATTGCTGGATTGAAGTCGGTGGTTTTCAACATGCACCAGTGTTTTTTAACTATTCGTCTGAGTCCATTACTAATAGGACTGTACGTGCTGACAGAAGTGATCTTATCTTCTTTGCTTTCCTTTTCAGGGTTAAGGCACCTTTCCCTATTCGCGTGTTGTGCTAGTTTATAAGCACAGTGGATGGTTTTACTTGGGTAACCGCGCGCTCTTAAACTTAATTTAAGGTATTTCCCTTCTTTGACGTAGTCGCTCATGGAAGAGCAGTTGCATCTGATTCTAAGGAAATGACCCACTGGAAGGTTGTCGCGAAGGCCCAATTGATGAAAACTGTTGTACTTTAACAACGTGTTTTTATCTGTCGGCTTATGGTACAAAGTAGTTGTTAGGAGTCCTGAAGTCGTTTTTTTGATAAGTAGGTCCAAAAAGGAAACCTGAAATAGGTCAAAAGAAATAGTAAACTGGATACACGTATTCTGATTGTTAAGCCAGAGCAGAATGTTTTCTAAACTGGAAATGCCACCTCTTCAAAGCATCAGGACATCGTCAATATATCAGAACCATTTAATGATGTTATTTTTATGCAGGTTGTTTTCATGGTACATGGATGTTGTCTTAAAGGAGTCCATAAAAAGATTTGCTAAATCAGGGGCGAAAGCGGCTCCCATACTTGTTCGTGTGTTTGTTTATCGAATGAGCCATCATATAGGAAAACATTCTCAGTGATAGCTAGTCTGATATGCACTCCAGGATAAAATTGGTTAGTACTTTTTCACAGATGGTAGTACGTTTGTTCAAAAAAGATTCCATGACTTTAAGGCATTCAGCTTGAGGGATGCTAGTGTATAATGCTGTCAAATCGAGGGCCACAAGGAGATCTTTTTGAGCCACAACTTGATCTTTTAATAAGTTGATCATGCTTGTGGTGTCCTTCACAAAAGATTTCATAGATCTTACAAATGGTCTTAGGAAGCTATCTGAATAGATGGAGAGAGGTTGAAGAATAGAATTCAAAGCGGAGACTATACGTCTACCGGGTGGTGTTGTGGTATTTTTATGGATTTTAGGAAGGAGGTGGAAGGCTGGAGTGGTAGGATTTGTATTGATCAAGAAACTATGCTCATCTTGTTCAATCCAGCATTCACACAAAGCAAGGTCCATAAGGCTTTTAATTTCTTCATGTATCCGAGATGTCAGATCTCTGTCTAGTTTGCGATAGAACACTTAGTTGCTGAGTTGCAAACCAACTTTGATTTCATAAAGGGTTTTGTCCCACAGGACTATGCCACCTCCCTTGTCAGCTGGCTTGACAAGGAAAGAGGAGTTGTTCTGTAGGGATTGTAAAGCAATTCTCTCTTCTCGTGACATGTTGTCCTTATGATGGGTTTTGGTCTTGAGTAGAACTTGAATATCTTCAACTACTTTGTTTTCGAATGCCACAATGGCTGGTGAAACCATTGAATTTAACGGAAAAAACGTGGACGGGGGTTTTAGCCCGGTAACACTATGTTCTTTTCTGGGTGGAGTAGAGTCATTAAAAAAGAACATCAAGCGTATTAAGCGGAAGAATGTTTGTAATTCTATTTGAGTTTCGAAATCTCTGGCTTGGGTGGTTGGAACAAAACTCAACCCATTTTTCAAAATATTAATTTCTGGGATTGTAAGAAGATGCAAGGATAAATTAAAGACCCGGATCACCAAGTTGGGGGGGGGGGGAAGGCCCGCCAGTTGCAGGTTTGCATTTTCGGTGGTCCCTGTTGCCAGTTGTGGGTTTGTCTCCCCCTCCTGCGAAAAAACTGCGGTTGGCCATTGGTGTTGGTGTTTGTTGCTGAATTGGCATTGTCTGAATCACTGCTTGTACTTGAATTTGAGGTTTTCGAGAAACTGACACATTTATATTTCTGCCGTCCTGTGAAATTACCTCTATTCTGAGCCGTTTTATTCAGATCATTATAGTAGGATTCTACAAGATATGGGTACTTGATGGTTTCCTTATAACTAGCAGGATCTTTCTTTTACTCCCATATTTTTTTATCCAGAGTTAGTTTTTGAAATTTTTGTATCTCTTCTATTTTTTCAAGTTTGTCTTTTATATTCTGAATTAGATTGTCTCCTTTTATTTTATTCTACAGTGGGCTCCATCGTCAGTGCATATAGTAGGGGGGATAGGGTGTACACCTATCGGGTGCCACTGGTCAGTTGGAAGGGTGCCGACAGTTCCCCATTAACCTGGACCCATGCATGCGGTGCCCTATAATGTGCTCCCACCTATTTCTGGATTGTTTCCCCTATTCCCATCTTCTCCAGGCGGATAGCCATATATATTCACGCCACCCTGTCAAAAGCTTTCTCTGAGTCTAAAGAGAGGAGATAAGCATCAAGGTCGACCTCCTGGGCATATTAGTAGGGAGATTGGTCAGTAGGACGAGCATTGTGTCAGGTCCTTACCCTCTTTTGGCAGAACCACTATGATGGCCCCCATCATTGATTCACAAATGTCCCGTCCTCCAGAACTGCGTTGAAGACTCTCGTCAAGAACGCGGCCAGAGTGGACTGATATAGCTTGAAGAATTTAAACGAGAACCCGTCTTCACCCGGTGCCGTGCCCCCTTTCAATGTTTTGATCGCCTGGATTACCACTTCCTCTGATATTGGAGCATCTAAGTCAAAAGTGGTTTTCCTGGGTAGGCCTGGAATGGGAAGATTTGCCCTAACCAGCTTACTTTTCTGGGCTTCCCTCAATTTCCAGGCCAGAATATTATCTGCCTTGTCACCCTTAACGTCGTATTTTTGTTTGAGAAAGAGCAATTCCTTCTCAGTTTTGTTCAGCAGGAGGTCTTTTAACTGTGCTTTATGGGTCTCCAGTGATCTTGTCTGGTCCAGGGCAATGGAACCGCCTGGGACCCGTCCCAGTCGGAGCTCTGCGAATTTCCCCCTAAGCCGGTCTTCCTGCCTCTTCACCTCCCTTTTTTTGGGATCCTATCCGTATTAAAACTCTGCGGATGGTAGCCTTGAATGTGTCCCATAAGGTGTGTGGGCCCACCTCCCCGTTGTCGTTAAGCTTGAAATATTTTATAATGTCTGTGAGCAATGCGTGAGCAGTTTCTCTATCTTTCAGGAGAGAGTCATTGCATTTCCACCTCACTGGTCGCGGGTTCCTCCAGGTGTCTCCCACCACTATGCACACTAAGTCGTGATCCGACCAGGGTACTGGATCTACCCGGGAGTCCTCAACATGACTAAATAAAGAGCTGTCTACCAGGATGTGGTTGATCCTTGGAGAGGATTAATGAGCTCGTGAGTAGAATGTGAAGGGGGATCCCCTGAGGCCGGGGGAGTCAGTGAGTCCACCAATCCCAAGTCCATGTTAACTTTATGGAAGTTCCAAGAGGTGGTTTCTTCTAGCTCAGATGGTCTCTGTGTGCCCATTCCTTTCCTGTCTCTAACGGGGTCTAGTACCATGTTAAAGTCACCTCTACCATAAGGGGCCCCCCTGTAAAAAGTTGCAGCATGTCCCTAACACATTCCCAAAAGGTTAGTTGACATTTGTTCGGGCCGTAGATCACTCCCAGTGTCAATAGGTTTTCCTTGATATCTCCTTTAACAAATAGGTAGCAACCTTTTCAATCCCTCAGTGATGCTTTTACCTTGAACCCCAGACCGCTTTCCATGACAATGGCTACTCCTCTCTTTTTTAATGTAAACGAGGCTTGGTATACCTCCTCTATCCTCCCCCTTCAGAGTGCTGGTTCCTTTGCCCTCATCCAATGCATTTCCTGGAGAAAGAGCAGGTCGAGACTGGCTCGGTAGAATTCTCAGGCCAGGAGAGATCTCTACGTCGGAGAGTTGACTCCTCCAGCATTTAGAGAGCCAACCACCAGGGCTCCCAGCGTATTAGCCATTCAGATTTGGGAAACCAGATCCTTTTGTGTGCACTTTATGAGTTCCACCCTCGACCCATGACATAGCCACTGTTGCTTGCGGGTCTGAATGTGGGCTTTGCCAATAGCACAGAACCACCAGAACTATAAACCCCAACCCCCTGGAACCACTTAACTGAGCCCTACCTTCCTTTTCTCGGGACCTTCCCCCACCCACCATGACCAGTTAATGCACATACCCAGCTCTCCCTCTTCCCCCTCCCACAACCTCCTTCCCCAACTCTCCCTTTGGATTCCCCCGTCCTCCTCCCCTGGCATCCAGTCAGGTCCTTCAACCATTTCTGGCCCCTGACTGAACCACCATGGTGCCCGGTCACCCTGGAAGTGAAGGATTTGTTCACTACTAGCACCAAGTACCATTGAGTGTTTGCTGTATATATCACCACAATAACTCTGTTCTAAAGATTATAAACAGAATAAGACCATTAATAATTACTGGTTAACTTGATAAGAACCTGTGTATTCCACTGCTTAGTTTGGTCGAAATCAACAGGTATGGTACACGTAAATCGCCTCTTAGTGTACCCCTCATGACAAAGACATAAGTTTGTTTTACCAAATCAATGGTAGAATAGCAAAACTGCAAGGGAAGGACACCCCCCCTGTACCCATATGCCCAGTCACCCTGGGCCAATCCTTGAAAATGCTCTTTCATTGAGGCCCCCAACCTTTTTCTTTTCCATGTCTATATCAATTGTCGCCATGTAGCGGCAGGGTATTCCATTTCTTACATTTCCTCGAGCTGTGGACCCTTCTCCTGTCCCTCAAAGACCCTCTTTCAGCTCCCTCTTTGGCAGCCTCCCCAGAGGGTTGTCTTTGTCCATTCGGTCTTTCCATGCGTTCCCGAATCGCTCCCTTAATATCTTCTTCGGAGATCATTTTAGATTGCTGGCCCATGTACTCAAAGGTCAATGAGAATGGGTGGACCCTCCGGTATCGTATCCCCTTTTCTCTTAGCCATGGCGTCAGCGGGTCACACATTAGCCTTCTGGCCAGAGTAAATGAGGAGAGGTCTTGGAAGATTGAGATCATTGTGTTATTTTATGTGATGGTGGAGGGCTTCCTGGCTTCCTCTACGATCTTTACCTTTTCTGCATAGTATTGAAAGCGAACAAGGACGGCGCGTGGTCCTCCAGCTCTACCACCGGCCCTGTGCACTCTTTCTATGGTGGGTTCGTTTGTTGCCCCATCACCAAACAGTAAGCAGACTATTTGTTTAACAGCTCGGCAGATGTCTCTCCCTGCCTCTCCCTCCTCATCTAGAAGTCCAAAGATCCTGAGGTTGTTTCTCTGCTCCCTGTTCTCAAAATCATCCATTTTGAGGGCTTTCTCCTCGTCCCTCCTCTCCAGGGCTGACAAACATTGCCCATTTTCTGATCTATCTTGTCCACCTGTTGGTTCATCTTTTCAATATATATCGTACCACATTTCCCTAATTTCTTGCATCAAGGCTGCAATTTTTTTTTGGTAGATATAGAGTCGTCTACCTGGTCTGCCACCCCCCTGGTGGTCATGACCGCTGGTTGCGCCGGGCTTCCCTGGTAGCAATATTTCTGTAATGCACCTTCCAGCTCATCCAGTCCAGTAGCTGAGCAGTGGGGGTCCATCCCCAGGGGGTCGAGGGGTGGCGGGGTGAGCTGTGTGTGGGCCCTCCTGGGCTGTTCGGGGTTTTTGGCGGCCTGGTGGCGCAGTGTAAGATTGTATGAGGGAGGGGCTGCACTTCTGGATAACGCAGCCTTATCCTAGGCCTGCATCACCACCCTGTTATGTCCTTGGGGTGTTTACTGGCGGGCCGCCAATTTTAGAGGTGTCAGCCGTGGGTGGCGGGCCCCTTCCTTGGATCTAGTGTGTGAGCAGGGATGGGGAGGGTCGCGCCCCACCCTGTTTCCTCTCAGTTCTGGGGGTCTGACACTTCTTGCTTTTGTATCCTTTGGCCTTGAACCGCTCCCCTCTGCAGTCAATTGGAAAGGTCCCTCCTTCTGCCCATTGATGGCTCGCATCCCCTCTTCCACCTGTACGGGTCCGTGGCGTGTGTAGTTTCGTGGATGACTCCGGGTCCTTTCCAGGCACTGTTCCTGAGGTTTGCTTGTGTTGGTGGGCATGTCATTTTGTTCGTCTAACCATCAAAACTGTTTGAGGATCAATTAACAGGCCCACACAATGGGAAGTAATCCAGTGTATGGGTTTATTCGTTTGACTCCTTGTAGACTCTCCTGTTTCCCCTTTAGATACCTGCGTAAATACAGCAGTCATGGGATCTGTCTCAGTAGGGAGTGAACGTCTCTTTCTGATCAATTTAACTGTTTTTTTACTCACTAAACTGGTGAGTTGGATACCTATTAGCAGATCTAGATGTTATAGCACTATTCGCCCCATGCCTAGTTAAAGAGCAGTTTGACCTTGCAAGACCAGCTTTGGAGCTTTCTACCCATGACCCTTTTCGGAGCTTTGGTAAGGAACTCGCAATTTTGACAATAACCATAGCTGCAGGGTCATTAACAGTTAAAATGGTTCCATTTTACCCTCGTCAGATAAAAGGTTTTTCTTTAACTTCATTGCTAAGGAAACATTTCCTTATCAATGCTGTGTAATCTATCACAAATGGACGTAAGGAAAGATAGTATTAGTTCTAAAGTTTTAAGTATGTTTTCATCCAAAGAGAGACACTTTCTCATATTTTCTGAAGTGACTGAATGTTGTGTGATCAGCTAATTTTTGGCTGGAATGTTCTCGGGCAGATAAACCTAAAATGCAATCTAATGAAAGTTGAGTAGGCAGGCATACCTGCGCCTCAGACGTTAGCTTACTTCATACTTGCACAAACGTCTGGGCACTCATGCACTTGCTAGCCATAGGTCTTCATCTGCAACACCTCCCCTAGCATGGTGTTGTGTCTATTATGTCACTGCCACAACAATGGCTGCCATTCTACACCATCCAAGACTCATGTTCGCCCACAGACCTAAAATAAAATAACAGCAAATTCTCATTCACCCATTTTATACTTTAAAGCACAGTTATTTTGACTTTTCAATGGATCTTTATTTCGAATGGTTTGTGTCCTCCCACGGTTTCCTCATCTTATGATAATTCGTTATCGCCAGCTTCGCTGCATCAGAAGTTTTTTTTTGGCAGAGGGCGATGTGCTTGAGGTCGTGGCGTTGATTGTCTCTCAGCAGGCTCCGTACCTTGTCGACGTCACTGATGGTATAAATGGCTCGATCCGCGCCGTTGCCTTTAGTTCCGTTTTTCCGATTGCTTCGCTCTCGAGAACGGCGTGCTTCGAAATTTTCTACTGAAAATGTCATCTTCTTCAACACCCAAGACTGGGTTTAAAAAGTGTATCGACTGCGGATCGAAGATGTCAGTCACAGATCCCTACCGCGTTTGTCTCTGGTGCCTCGGTTCTAATCATCGAACCGGGGACTGTGGCTCCTGTCAGTCGATGACGGAGAAGGCCCTTTGTGAGAGGAAAGGTAAACTGGCAGTGGGGAAGGAAGCTTTCAAGGCCTTCTCGAAGGCTTTGGCTAAAAAACATAAAAAATCGAGCGATTCGAAAGAATCGGATCGTCATAGACACTCTAAGAGATCTCGATCTCGTAGTAGATCGAGATGCTCTTCATCTTCCTCTTCTAAGAGAGTGAAAAGGAGACATAGATCTCCTTCGTCATCTTCCGATTCATCGACCGAAGTGGTACGATGCCCGACAAAGTCGGATTCCCCTAGAAAATGGGAGGAATTTCGAAAGAAGATGATGGAGGTATTTGAGAATGTGGCCTCAACCCCCTCAAAGAAACCTCAGAAGAGCTGTACCTCTGTCGCTCCATTGGATAACAAAGGGAAGTCGTCGAAGACTCATCGAGAGTCGAGTACCTCTCCGATACCACATAAGAAACAGAAGTCGTTGAAAACTTCCACAACTTCATCAACGCCATCAGCGCCTGCAGCTTCGACATCGAAGCCTTCATCGGGGTCGTCGAAGATTCGTTCGACACCTTGGAAGAATCTTTCCATTCCTTCGACGAAAACCCAGGAGGAAGAGAGGAGATTTACTCCATTACCAAGATCAGACTTTTATGTCTTTGATTTATGAAGAATCTGGCTCTGAGGATGAGGAAATATCTCCTTTTGAAGTGCAATATGGCACTAGACAAGTTCCAGAAGAACTTGTAGACCCAGAATCTAAGATGAGAGACCTGTGCGAGACTCTGCATTCTGCTAGTGGCATTGACACGTCACCGGAATTAGAGTTTGCTAGACCTGACCCTGCAGAACATGCAGATTCAGGGTACAGGAGTCTGATGAATAGAGTGATAGAATATATGGGTTGGGGTACAACCTCACCCATTTTTTAACAGGACGATATGACGGACATAACTTTTTGGGGTCCTCAAAAGGATCCAGTTCTCCCCTTCCATAGGGCACTTCAGAGAACAGTGGAACAGAGCTGGGAAAATCCTGAAAATATTGCAGCTGTAAACAGTAATTTTCCCCAAAAATATAGACCAGCTAGTTCTGATCCTGAATATTTAAACAGACATCACACTCCAGAAAGTCTGGTTATTAAAGCAGAATCTACTTCAAGACAGACTGCATATCCTACTATCTCCCCGGATAGAGAAGATAAAAAAGTTGATTCTTGGGCCCCTAAAGTTTTTACTACCGGTAGTATGGCTCTTAAGTCAACCAATGTCACCTGTACCCTGGTCAGGTTTACCCATACCCTGTGGGACTGCATTTCGGCGGCGGCTGATCATATTCCGGAAGGCGAAGAAAGGGAAGGCTTCCTGAATATTGTCAAAAACGGGAAGGAGGCAATGCGGGAATGCCTTCCAGTCTGGACTGGATACTGCTGATAGTATCAGCAGATCCATGGCTGCGAGCACTGTATTATGCAGATTTGCGTGGTTGAGGAAGTCGGGGTTTACACCAGATGTGCAGGCCAGACTTCTTATTATGCCCTTTGATGGCTCGAGGCTGTTTGGTAGTAAGGCTGATGAAAGCCTAGAAAAACTTCAGACCTCAAAAGCGGCAGCTAAATCTCTTAGCGCCTCCATGCGTCAGCCTCAGAAACCCTATTCCGGCTCATCTTCCTGGAGGCGTTGTTCTTTTCGGTACTAATCCTCTTTTGGTAGAGGAAGAGGACAGGCTTTTCAAAGAGGCAAAAGAAATATCCCTCGTGGTGGACGAGGAAGAGGTGCGAAACCAGCATCAGGATCAGCATCTTTGCCCTCAGTCGCTCCTGCAGCCGCCTCCAAAACACTCTGAGACCTTGTTACCCAAAACCCCAATGGGAGGCAGGATCTCTCAGCATCTGAAGGAATGGCGGGGCATTACCTCAGATGCTTGGGCACTGGAAACAGTAGCTAAAGGTTACTGTCTCTTCTTTCTAAAAAGGCCTCAGAACCATCCACCGGGAACCAACTCTGTCAAAATTCCAGATCTGCTCCTGTTGCAGGAAATTTTAACCCTGCCGGAGAAAGGTGCTATAGAAGTACCTGTAGCGGAGAGAAACAAAGGTTGGTACTCCCCATACTTTCTCATCCCAAAAAAGGACGGAAGATTGAGACCCATCTTGGACTTAAGAAACTTGAACAAGTTCCTCAGGAAGGACAAGTTCAAGATGGTGACCCTTTCTCAGATCCTTCAGGCTCTCCAACTCCAAGACTGGTTGGTCTGGTTGGTATCATTGGACCTTCAGGATGCTTACTTTCATGTGCCAATCCATCTCAAGCACAGAAAGTACCTGAGGTTTGCGATTGGCAATTCTCAATCTCAGTTTCGAGTTCTGCCATTCGGGTTAACCTCCGCCCCGAGGGTTTTCACCAAATTAATGGTGGTGGTGGCAGCGAATCTCAGGAGAGGGGGGATTCACGTCTACCCATACCTGGATGATTGGTTGATCAGAGCACATTCTCCCGAACAAGCTCAGGAACATCTTTCGATCACCTGCCACTTCCTTCACAAATTGGGCTTCTCCCTCAATTTCAAGAAGTCCCACATGGTACAATCCCAAAAGCTCCAGTTTATCGGAGCAGTCTCGAATACTTCCTCAGGAAAAGCCTCGCCTCCCGAGGTGAGAGCTCTCCACATTCTGCAAATGGTAACAAAGTTCCGGAATGCCCAGCTTCTGCCGGCCTTCGATTTTCTGAGGTTGCTCGGCCTCATGGCATCCTGCATTTTCCTAGTACCAGAGGCCAGATTGAGAATGAGATCCCTTCAATGTGCACTCAGAACTCAGTGGTCCCAGTTCTCAGGGAATATATCGGATCTTCTCCAAGTCCCGAGCGCAGTAGCTCAGGATCTACTATGGTGGGCTGCAACAACAGCATCCTCAAAGGAGAATCTTTTTGGCAACCATGGCCGGAGATAACAGTAGTAACGGACGCCTCACTCACGGGGTGGGGAGCACACACCAACGATCTGACAATCAGAGGTCGTTGGTCTCCATCTGAGTCCAAACTACACATCAACCTATTGGAGCTGAGGGCAATCAGACTAGTGCTGAAGGCCTTCCTGCCCTCTGTATAGGGAAATAATGTCCTGATAATGACGGACAACACAGTGCCCATGTACTACCTCAACAAGAGAGGAGGCGTAGGGTCACTACCACTGTGCAGAGAGGCAATGCAGCTCTGGTTCTGGGCAATACGAGAAGGAATCTCTCTATCGGCAGTTCACCTAGCCGGAGAGCAGAACACGGCAGCAGACGCTCTGAGCAGGTAGAGCACAGTCTCCCTCAAGTGGGAGCTAGCTTAGTAAGTCCTTCTGGAGATCTTCATCCTTTGGGGAACTCCTCAAGTGGATCTGTTCACTACCACGATCAACCGGAAGTGCGAACAGTAATGCTCAAGGGAATTTCCTCCGAGAGGAGCTCTAGGAGACGCTTTCGTAGTGGAGTGGAAGTTCCCACTGCTGTATGCGTTTCCTCCAGTCCCCGTGATTCCTCAAGAAATCAGGAGCTTGAGAAAGCTCAGGAAAACCATGATTCTAATTGCCCCGGATTGGGCCAGGAGGACGTGGTACCTGGACCTTCTGGACATGTCCATCTGCCCTCCAATACGTCTTCCGCAAAGAGAAGATCTTCTCTCGCAAGAGGAAGGTTGGGTTCTCCATCCAGAGGTCAAGACACTCAACCTTCACGCATGGTTTCTGAGAGGTTGAGATACAAGGATTGGGATTTTCCGGATGACGTTATGGAGATTTTGCTTTCGGCCAGAAGGCCAGCAACGAAATCTTTGTACTGATGTTTTTGGAACAAGTTCAGTAACTGGTGCAAAGATAAGGATGTGGACCCTTTTCAATGTGGCACCCCAATGGTGCTTTTTTTCCTATTACATCTAGCCAATCTGGGGCTCCAGATCGGAAAAATTGCTGCACTGTCTATTTTCAAGCGCTCCTCGGAAGAGGTTTCCTACTGCAAAATTCCATTAATCATCCAATATCTGAAAGGGCACACTAACGTATAATCTCCAGTACCTTTTCATGTCCCAACTTGGGATTTAAATCTAATACTTAAGGTTTTAACTTGTATACCTTTTGAGCCTCTACACTCTTGCCCCTTGAGGCTTCTAACATTAAAAACTGTCCTTCTTGTGGCCTTAACATCAGCCCGCAGGGTTAGTGAACTACAGGCTCTCTCATGTAAACCTCCATATACTACTTTCTACAAGGACAAGGTAGTTCTTAAGGTTAAACCTTCCTTTTTAGCAAAAGTAGTTTCTGACTTCCATTTGTCACAAAAAATCATTTTACCAACATTCTATCCTCCTCCTCATTTGGGCAAAGAAGAGGAGAGACTGCATAGACTGGACCCCAAAAGGGTTCTCAGTTTTTACATTTCAAGATTGTCAAAATTGCATCAGGATGACCAACTTTTTGTAGGTTATACTGGCCATAAATTGGGATTAGCTGAGACAAAACAGACTATATCCCGCTGGATCCATCTGGCTATAAATGAATGCTACAGATTGGCGGGAAAGGACCCCTCAGATGGGCTGCAAGCCCATTCTACTAGGGGGATGGCTACTTCTGCGGCTCTGAAGAGGGGAGTTCCTGCAGCAGATATTTGTTCAGCTGCAACATGGAAATTGATGCATACTTTCATCAAGCATTATTGCTTAGATGCTTCCTCCTCCAATGAGGGGTTATTTGTCAAGGCGGTACTTCATTCCGTCCATGAAAACAATATCTAGTACTCCCACCTCCAAAATTGCCAGTGCTATGGGAGTCTATCATAAGACTAGGAATACGTGGGAGGACACAATCCATTCGAAGAAAAAGTTACTTACCAACTGTAACATTCTTTCGACTGGATGTTCCTCCCACGTATTCCTCATCGCCCCTCCCAACCTACCCCGCAGTACAGTTTGCGTTTTCTTACACTTTCCTCTCACGAAGAGTGCATCAGTCATGAGGCACGCCTGGGTGTTCCTCCAATATTTCATCAAACAAACAGAACTGAAGCCTACGAGTGCGGCTCGAGCCATTTATACCATCAGTGACGTCGACAAGGTACGGAGCCCGTCGAGGGACAATCGACGACACAACCTCGAGCACAGTGCCCTCTGCTGAAATTTCTTTTCCGAAGCAGCGAAGCTGGCGATAACGAATTATCATAAGATGAGGAGTATGTGGGAGGAACACCCAGTCGAAAGAACGTTACAGTTGGAAAGTAACTTGTTCTTCTGCACACTTCCATAATGTAGCTTCATTCCACCATGTGTGTCCCCTTTCATAGCTCCTCCCTGCTCCTTAATAAGGGCATGGCTGTCTCCAAAGTCGGGTCCGGGTTCCCTGAATGGGGAAATACCGGGCCATTCCGACTTTGGAGGGCCCAGTATTTCCTCCTTCAGGGAACCCGGACCCGGTCCTTCTCCATTCTCATTTGAGCCCCCATAGGGCCCGTTGTTAGCTCCCTGGTCCCCTCGCAGGACCCGCTCTGGACGTCTGGTAAAACCAGTTTTTCAAACCAGACGTCCAGAGCTGGTCCCGCGAGGGAACCTCGTAATAGGGCGGAATGGGATTAACAGCGTCGGCACCATTACCGGCACCGTTAATCCCATTCCGCCCATCTTGTAATGAGGCCCACTGTGTTTATTTAAATTACAGCTTAAGCATCCCCAGACAACTTCCCTGCCTCCAACCTCTCTCCCTTTAAAAGCCAAACATTCTAATCCTCTCCAGCTGGGTCCTAAACAGTCCACAGTTTCTAACATTTTAACATTCAATCAAATGCAGATCATATCTACTTAACCATTACCTAAATCATGTAATGATGTGAGATACTACAATAATGAAACTTTGCAAAAAAAGTATATGGGCTGCTCTGAATTTTTTTGTAAACTTTGGTGAGAAATCATCCAGGGGGAGCAGTGTTATAGGCGGGGTCCCAAAATGTCTTTTTTTCCCACAGACTGAATGGGGGAAAAACTTTGCGCAAGGCTACAGGTGAAACCGCTGGACGGATTTTGACAAAATCTGCGGAAGGTACAGGGGCTTGGTCCAGAAAGCGGGCTTTTGTAAATTTTGTCACCATACGTGCAGTACGTTTATTTATAATTATGAAAAAGTAGGTCTGACATAATTAGTGATATCTTTGTTCGCTCCACGGTCAGACTTCCCTGTTCGGTCGATGAACAAGAAACCGATTGGCTAAGGGGCTGCCGTCATGACCGCGTACACGCGACGTCTCTGCCCATTGGCAGCTGCGAGACGTGTTCTGCGTCAGATGGTTTGGATGCGCCCGACATCATGGATCTGCGGAAAGCGGAGCAACAAGCAGCGTACACGTGCTTTTTTCATTAACCTATTTTGCTGTGTCACAGAGCAATGGGAAAGGTTCAGACAGTAAGAAATGGGTGATCTATGCATTTATTCTTCGGCCGTCATGATGTAATTTCTATGGACACCTTGTACGTACAGTAAATGTGAGGGGTAATAACGATAGCACTTCAGTCCATATAGTGGGTAGGAAATTTGTAACACTTCAGTCCATGTAGTGGACAGGAAATTTGTAACTCGTGAAAGCACACGGGTATAGGTAGGCAACATTGAAATTGACAACATGCCGTGAACGTATTATTTCCCCCAATGGCTATTTCTATATTCATTAGCACGCCGTCATGGGTGGCACATGCTACTTTGGTAGTGGCCAGAGGCTACAGTCTTAACATATGGGTAATTAATGCACTGGTTCTGGGGGTCGGTCGTCATGATGTAATGTGTATGGACATCTTGTACGCACAGTACTCTTATACCTACTTAATGACGTATTTTCTATGGCCTCCATGTACGAACAGAAAAGGAGGGGTCCAATAAGGGCAGTATTTGAGCCCGTGCACTGCATGGGGGAGTTGTTACATTTGTAAGGGCATGTGTGGTGTTAGGGAACATTGAAATTGCCTACATGCTGTGAATACATTACTGTTTCCAATGGCTATTATTATATTCATTAGTAAGCTCCCATGGTTGGCACATGCTACAGTGGTTGTGGCCAGGGCCTAGAGTCTTGGATGCATGGCCGTCGGCTGAAGGGCGAAGGCCTTACTTCCAAGACTCTAGACCCTGGCCACAACCACCGCTGCATGTGGCACCCATGCATACACCCCTTGTGTTGCATTTTCATTGGCAAGTGTGGAGAGTGCGTGCAGTGTTGGGTGCATGGCAAGGAACAAAAGGTAGTTGTGGGGAGATCCTGCACTCTTGTGGGTGCAGGGCCGAAGGCCATGCACCCAATAATCCAATTATACCTACTTTATGACGTATGTTCTGTGGCCTCCTTGTACGCACAGAAAATGATGGGTCCAATAAGGCCAGTATTTCAGCCCGTGCAGTGCACGGGGGAGTTGTTAGATTTGTAAGGACACGTGCATTACTGTTACCAATGGCTATTATTATATTCATTAGTACGCTGCCATGGTTGGCACATCCTACGGTGGTTGTGGCCAGGGTCTAGAGTCTTGGATGCATAGCGGTCGGCCATTGTTAGATTTGTAAGGACATGTGTGGTGTTAGGGAACGTTGAAATTGACAACATGCCATGAATGCATTATTTTTACTAATGGTTATCATTAAATTCATTAGTAGGCCACCATGGGTGGCACATGCTACGATGGTTGAGGCCAGGGCCTAGAGTCTTGGATGCATGGCCGTCGACCAAAGGCCAAAGGCCTTACTTTCAAGACTGTAGGCCCTGGCCACAACCACCGCCACATGTGCCACCCAGGCACACACCCATAGTGTTGCGTTTTGATTGGCAAATTGTGGGGAGTGCGTGCAGTCTTGGGTGCAAGGTCATGCAACCAAGAACAAAGTGGTAAGTACTAGAGTTGGAAGACACTGCACACCCATCCCATGTCAGATCTACAGACACACACCTAGGAGGGAAGCCTCTGGGCAGAGGTACTTAACGATAACACACATATAGAATAACCCCCACTACCACACATCACCGAGGTAGTTGTGGGGAGACCCTGCAGTCTTGGGTGCATGGCTAAAGCCCATGCACGCAAGACTGAAATCATTAGCAGTTACAAGTTAATATGGGTGTGGTGGATTGTGGTCGCTGTGTTGATGCCCTAGTTTCTTCACTTGATGGCTGCAGATGATGGTCCGCAAAGTACATTTATAACCAGCTAATTTACAAGGACCATGTTTTACATATGCAGCGATGGTTGTGGATAGGAACTGTACTCCTGAAACTTGGTTGTAAGGCGTAGGCGGTAGGTTACTTACCGCAGACGAAAGGCCAGCCTACAGGCACTGCAGCATATTACTACCATAGATAAGACGAGTTGATTCCCATATGTAGAAAATGCCTGCCAATATACTTACTCCTTGCTTTGTTCAGAATCCATAATTTTTTAAAAAATTGGTTATCGTACTAGGCGGAAGTATCACTTTTTCCATTTCTGTGATGAAAGAAAAAGGTGTTTTTATGTTTGCAGTTTTTCCAAATTTGACACATTGCATAATAGAGAGTTAACTTTTTTTTTTTAGACCCTCATATTTAGTTTACAAACCAGTGGACTGTGCATTGTGCTCAGTTTCTGTTTTTGCTTTTCTAATCCTTGGGTCTGGGGAAAAAAATCCTTGTCGGATTAAAAAAACCTTCATTTCTTATGCAACTAAGTACTTCATTTTTTCCTTTCAGTGTTTTCTTCATTTTTCTAATCAATGTTATGTTTGTTGCCTTCCTGCCCATTTTTAACAGAAGTTAGATACCTGTAGGTTTATTCTAATTGAGCATTTGTTCCTACCGATTTTTGATACTCATTCATTTGTGTCGTTGTTACATCCTGTTTCCTTCATCTTTCCCATTAATGTTTTATTTGTTGCCTTCCTGCCGATTCTTACCAACACTTAGATACCTATAGGCATATTCTACCTGTGCATTTGTTTCCAACGATTTGTGATTATCATTTGTTTGTGTCATTCTTCCATCCTGTTGGGTAGTTAGATACCTGTAGGCGTATTCTAACTGTGCATTTGTTCCTACAAATTTGTGATACTCATTCATTTGTGTCGTTGACATATCCTGTTTCCTTTATCTTTCCCATTAATGTTTTCTTTGTTGCCTTTTTGCCGATTTTTAACAACAGTTGGATACGTTTAGGCGTATTCTGCCTGTGCATTTGTTTCCAATGATCTGTGATAATCATTTATTTGTGTCATTCTTCCATCCTGTTGGGTAGCTAGATACCTGTGGGTGTATTGTAACTGTTTGTAGTCTTTCACATGCTTTGTTGACAATTTTGAAGTACATCTTATTACGTAAATTTTGGCTTCAAGAACATTAAATACGCATTTGTTAGGTTAGCTGGCAACCTCTGCTTTAGAGTAATGTTGCTATCATTACATTCAAACCAACCAGAATTCTTTTTAATGTATGCAGTGTAGTGACCTCCATTGGTTGTAGCTCCTGCATGGTAGATTATTCCTACTGTTGTAAAGGCTTTCTTTCCAATTGACACTTGACCGTGTGTAAATCCAGTTAGTTTGCAATTGTTTTTGGTGCCATCTGCATTATAACATAGAAGCATAACTATTATGTAGGCACTATGTGATTGTATCAGTAAGGTAGAGCAATTGTCTGAATTGCAAATACTACATAATCTGCCATGGTTTGCATTTTGTACAAGTTTCTGAAATGCAATGCTCTGACAATTTGGTATGGAAATATTCACAAATCGCTCATTTGGGATTTCTTACTGTGTCACTTTGTTACAGAGAGTGCATGTATGTTTCCACATGTACGAAATTTGGAAGATTTCATTTACAGGTATGCTTTTGTTTTCCAATACTAATAGTATGAACATTAGAAATTCTTGTGGATCTTCTTGTGAGTTCATAGTGAATCTCATCATTCCAGCACAGTCGTCCAATTGTTGCCTTACTCCATGAACACTGTATGTGTTGTCAGGATTGCTTGTTGCGTTTCTATGCAGCACTAACATTTGCAAACACAATTGGTCTGTGCTGTGCAGGTAAATATTGTTAACAATTGGTGGCAATTGAAATAGAATATTCACTGTTACATTTGCATAGCAATTTACCCCACTTTCATTTGTAAATTTGAATGGGCCAGCAAGTTCTGTATCTGAGTGAATTTTTCGTTTTTTCTGTTGCTTCTTTGCCGATGTGCCTGATTTACATTCCCTAATAGGTTCTTCTATGTTTGCGGCAATTGATGAAACTTTAGCTTCTTTTCTTTTTTTTTCGGAATTTCCTGTTGCATTATGTTGCATTTCTGTTTCATTTACTTTTCTTTTACCACGTTTCACTTT
This sequence comes from Ambystoma mexicanum, assembly GCF_040938575.1. Taxonomy (NCBI): domain Eukaryota; kingdom Metazoa; phylum Chordata; class Amphibia; order Caudata; family Ambystomatidae; genus Ambystoma; species Ambystoma mexicanum. Next base: position 586,751,404 of record NC_090939.1, on the reverse strand, counting down.
ATCTGGCACAGGGTATTGTTTCGGATGAGGGGAGTACAGTGACCGCAATCTATTGTATTCTAGAATGCAAGGAATATTAGCTTTGACTTTACTTGAATCAAAGTTTATTAGCAATAGACCGTCAAGTGTACGTAAGCGTGATAATGCTACGTAGCTCATGCCTTCCTTAAACACTGTCTTTCCTATATCTATCATTGCTTTCTCTAGGGTAAGACCTTGGGATTTATGAATGGTAACTGCATATGGAAGAGTTAGAGAAAATTGCTCTCTACGTACATACATGTCTTTGTACAGAAGGAATCGAGCCATTGAGCGCCCTATCCTTTTTACTTCTGAAACTTTATCAAAGCGAATATTGACAAACTGAATGCTGCCATCACGTGGGTATGAATGAAAGCCAACAACTGTGCCCAGTGCTCCATTAACTAGCCCTTGCTCTACGTCAAGGTTACGTTTAAGCATTACTCTACAATTTAATGATAATTTCAATACTTTTTCCAACCCAGCTGTGTTGGAGATTGAATTTTCTAAACTATTTAGTCTTTTTGTGGCTTGCTCACACATGGGTACTGTCAAACCATGTACATCTAGTTTGTCTGTGGCGCTAATTTCTATTATTGCTTGCATTTCTTTCTTTAACATTGTTTCACTGAATTTGAAACAGCTTGCAAGAGTTGGCATTAAGGCCATACAATTGACATTTTTGTGCGCTATTTGTTCCATAACATCAGTTGCACATGCATTATCGGCATAGAGTGCATGTATATGCTGCTTTTTCAATACAGCTTGTGCTTTTTGCGATAATACACCAACTCTAATACTTTTCAAGATGTTGACATAAGTGAGACCTGCAGATTGCTGCATGTTCTCAGTTAATTCTCTGTATTGGAAATGTTGCCAAAGGTTAACATTACCTAGGCTACCAACAGTTTTCCGGCAGAGTTTGTGGCCTAAGGTTTTAAAAATCATTTCACCTTTTACTGGTGTCAATTGTAGAAGATCTCTGAAAACGATAATGTGTTTCCCTGCAAAGAGTTCTTCGTTATTACTTTTAAGTAATTTTTGCAATCTGAGATGACTCAAAGCCAACATTAGATTGGAGACCATGCTCACTTAATCTATTAGTAGCATTTTCATTTGTTTCAATACTCTACGTAATTCCATTGCAGCTTCTGCAGAAAGTTTGTAGTAGTCTAATTTATTTTGATGCTCTACTGGAAGCAGTAGTAAGTAGTAATCGGTGTAAAGTCACACTGCCTATGTTGCAGGCAGCTAAACCTGTGGGGGCTGTTACAACAGCTGACAGTTTGTTGTTTGTCAATTGTTGAAGGAACTTGCTGATAATTTTGATTAAGAATGTTTTCCCTGATCCAGCTTCACTACTGACGTACAGCAGTATAGGTTTGTAATTTTGGCAAATACACTCTTTATTTTTGTGTTGTACACCATGCACAATTTGTTTTGTTACCTCTTCAAAAATGGTGCGCTGATCGTTGTTAAGTTTTCCTTTTTGTACAGTTAAGTCTTCTGTATCTTCTTGATACTGATACATTGTGCTTTCTAATTCTGCCATAGCAACTTCAGCCTCATTTGCTATTAGTGGTTGTCCTAATGGTTCTTGACTTCCTGTTACAGAAGGTGGACTACTGTTGGAAGAGTCTTTATCTAGTTGGGCCTGAATTTTTTTTTTTGTTTTGTACTGCGTAAAGTTAACATCAGTGATAGTGCTTTCATTTGCTTTGAAAGCATCTTCATAGCACTCATAATTATCTAGTATGTCTTCATCTTTTCTCCATGGTTTGAAAAGTTGTAACAGAGACATGTATATAGTTCTTTCTGTTGAGGAGTTTTTAATGACAATATCACGTGATTAATTAAGCTTCGTTTGTTAAGTTTCACTAAGCTCCCTTCACAATCGGGCACTCTATATCTGCGTTTGCTTTCATCGGGTTTTACATTATTTTTGTATGCAAAGTTTTGAGCTATGTGGTATAGACACATGCTTTCCAGAGTGGTACTCCTGTTCTGATAGTGTGTGTCCAGTAAATTGTTTTTTAGAATGACTTGGATGTTGGGATAATTTCTGGCAATTGTTTCTATGTCCTCATATGATTTTAGCACTCTTTCTCTAGATTTTCCAGGACCAAGACTGAGCCATACTATGGCTTCTGATTTTCCATACAAAGCAGGGCCAGTTAAATGATCTGCTGCTTCATAGGCCCCACATTCTCTATGAGAGAGCATTTTTATGCGTAGGCTGTACAATTTCTGTGATAATGTTTTGTCTGATGTTAGGTCATCCCAGAGGTCTTGAAACTATGTTTGTTCTGCTTTTGTTAAGTAGGCTGTAACATATCGTGCAACAGCAGTTGAATTGTCTGCAATGTACTGCAATGCAATCATTGTCCTATTATGGAATGTTTGCATTCCATAATAGGACAATGATTGCATTGTAATCATTGATATAGTTTGATTCTTCCCTTCCTTTTATGTAGCACCTGTTTTTATGTGATTTACCTTTAACACTATGTCGAACTGAAGACATGAAGTTGTTTACTTCACCTGTTTCTGTAACTGGTCTAGGGAAACCAAAGCGGCATTTGGTGTAGTATTTATCTTTGTTTTTGTATTTATGGCGACAATATTTGCCACATTTGTGTCTTTGAAATTGTAAAATCTGCCCATGCAGCTCACAATGTGTCTGTTGTGAAGGGATTTCACATGTGACATATTTTTGGATAAACTGCAAAACAGTGCTATCACTGTCATGCGCAAATTTCGGAGCACCTTTGATCAATAACAGCATGTGAATATGTGGTGCTCCTCTCGCTTGATATTCTTTTCTCCAAAAGAAGTGTTGCACTTCTCCGAGGGGAGGAACAGTTTTATTGCAAATAAAGTGTAGCATAGCAATGAAACGATGAGGGAAATATCTTGACACATTAACTGGATCTAGAGAGCAAAGTTCTCCAGGTGTTAATATATTTATGTTGTTTTTGTTGTTGTTTGCTATGCGTAGGAACTCATGTAAATCTTCCCATGCATATTTGGCACAACTTAGCGTAACAAACCAAGTCGGTGGTCCTAGGTTTCTGATCATATAACGCACGTCTCTGTGCCGTCTGAACCAGTATTCCTTTGTACCACGCATGTTTGCAAACAAATTTGTTATACTTGATTGTAAAACCTCATCTTTTTCTTGTACTTTTTGTATTAACTGCGTAGCTGACATATTTTGAAAGTGCGTTCCAGATTTAAGAATGTGTGCAACTCCATAACATAGTGTTGCTAATTCACTTTCATAGAGTAGGTGGAATATGTATTCCACATTTTGCCTAAATCTGGGATCTTGCAAATACATTCGTAATGAGCGATATTCTGATGCCACAATCCGCGTGGGTCTATCATCGTATCTCCCACCTTTGCCAGTAGGAAATAGCAGTGGAAAAACACGTGCTTCTATACTTTTTTCCCAAATACTCATTGGTGACCCTTTGGTTTGTCGCATTTGGTAAGTTTCTAGTGCATCATCTATGCTTTCATTGGAATGCAATGCATGAATTGTGTAATGGTCCAAAACAGTAGATACCGTAGCTGGATCCAGACGTTCGAATTGCCCAGTTTCTGATGGCTCTTGAATTATTTCAGTTGCTTGCCTTAAGCTTTCATCAATATTTATTTCCTTGTAGTACTCATTGTTATCTTTTAGATATTACAATGCTTGTGTAACTTTGTGTAAGTCTACTAATTGTTGCCAAATTTTGTTATCCTTTGTTGGTACTCCATTTACCAAGACTATTAAAGAATGGTCTATTGAACGTTCCACTCCTAGAGTGTGCACATTTTCCGTTAGATCTAATGGCAAGTAAACTACTTTGCTACAAATTCCTTTCACCAGTTCAGAGGAAGGTAAATTTGCTGTTTTTGGATGAAGGCGTATAATTGCTTGAAATGGGTCAACTGTTTGAATTATTATGCTCTCATACAAATTGAACTGTTGCAGGATTTTTGGTAATGGAAACAATTCCAAATTATTTGTAATTGCACGTGAAGGAGTGTTTTGTTGTCTAATTTTGCAGTACAGTGGCCCTCATTACGACCCTGGCGGAAAGTGACTGACCGGACCGCCACAGCGTAAATAGCGTTTCCGCCATTGCACGAAGGAGCAAAGTGCGGCCCATTCCGACCCATCGGGCACGAGCACCACGCCATGGCGGAAGTGCAAAGTCCGCGATGGCGGAAATGACCCCAAAACGGCCCACACCGCCGCCGTACGGCGCCCTAGGTGCAATACCGCCACCCCTCTTAGCGGTCACCGCAGTGTGCGCCTACCGGAAAGTACGGTGACCGGAAATATACGGAAACGGAAGTAAAAACATGGGCCCGGAACGGGAAACATCCCGCCGTACACCTATAAAACCACTAAAACCACACAACCACTAAAATCACTACCCTGAAACACACCCCAACCCGTCATCCACCCTAGCGAAACCAAGAAAAATGGGAAAAGTAGCGAAGAAAGCGTGCGACCGCAAGCGGCAGGTCCACTTCACCCGTGAGGAACTCACCGTGCTAACAGAGACCCTCCAGGAGAATGCTGCCGTCGTCTTCTCCACGCAAATGACCAGAACGGCACTTGCAAACAAGAAGGCCATATGGGCTCTGGTGGCACAGCGGGTAAGTGCGGTGGGGACCGCACCCCGCACCCCACAGCAATGCCGCAAGCGATGGGACGACCTGCGGATACGCGTCCGCAGCATACTCTCTGCCAACCGCAACATTGCCACAGCCACCGGGGGAGGTCCTGAATCACCCATCAAGTTGACCCCCTGGGAAGAAATCTGTGCCTCCACCATCGGAATGGAGAGCATAGAGGGAGTCGGAGGGATGGAGAAAGGAGTGCAGACATCCGAAGATTCAGGTAGGTGGGCCAAATAAAACAATGCCAAATCCACACAGTCCATCCATGTGAAGTACCATGCGTCCACATAGTGCAACCGAAACACATGTCCAGGAGAACGTCCACACACATCGGCCTGATAGCGCACGTTAAAACCCACAATAAATACATAAATAATTAAAAACCCCTAAAACATGCACTACACGTGCAGCAGGCACACCCTAACTGCAGGCTGCCAAACAACTGCACCCTCACTCCACACACAAATGAAAGCACCTCCAAGGCCCCGACCCAAATCACCCTCAGGTACCACCCCAATGCATGTGATACAATGCCATTCCAATTCCCACAGACCCATCAATAACCCTCGCCCTCCTTTACTCCACCACAGGGTCCGATCCAAACGACGAGCTTCAGGACACCCCTACCAGCACACCTGCAAAGAGGGCCAAGACCAACGGCCAGAGACCCTCCACCTCAGCTGCACGCATCAAGACACGGCAGCAGCACAAATCAGGTGGCAGCACAGAGGAGGGAACATCAACAGGCACCCCAGCAGCCAGCATGCCCACACCACCACCACCACAGGTCCCCCCAATGGATGCCACAGAAGGCACTGCCTCTGGTGGCAGCAGCACCATAGGTGACACCCCATTGATGGCAGCATGCTCGGACACAGAAAACGGGGATGTCGAAGTCAGATCCATCCATGACCTGTCCCAATCCCCCTGTCTGTCCCATCCCGTACAACATGAGGATACCACGCAGGGGCACCCACAAGACGACGACTGGCCATCCCCCACAAGCCCTGTGGCAAGGCAACATGAGGACAACAGCCCCTCTGTGACACCCCCGCAAATGGCCATGGCCCAGCAGAGGCAACAGTCCCTCGACCAGTTAATCGTGCAACAGCAGCAACTGGCCACGCTCCTCAAGGACCATGCCGATGAATGTGGGGGCACTAAGGCAGACATAGAAACATCAACTGAGACACTTAGGGCAGAAATGGAGAGAGGTACAGAGACACTAAGGGCACAAATGGAGAGTAGCACCGAGAGCCTGAGAGTCCAAATGGAGAGTAGCACCGAGAGCCTGAGAGTCCAAATGGAGAGTAGCACCGAGAGCCTGAGGGGGGAACTGCATGCGACGTCCAAAGACGTATGTGCCGAACTTGCTGCAGTGCGCCGTGTGCTCACTGAGCTCTCGCAAACCCTTAGGGACATGCATGGACGTGAGCAGGCAGACACATCATCCGTTGCAAGTTCCGTCCAGGGCAGCCCCCAACGTAGATCTGGGAGGAACCTGCGCTCCACAGGCAGGGGTGCCCCTGATACCCGCAGAGGGGGCTTGCAATAGCGACAGCCCACTGACAATGAGCATCTTTGGACACTGGTGTTCGGGGGGGGAGGTAGGAGGGTGGAGGGGGTGTGTTGGGCTCACTTGGGTGGCGGGTCGATAGGGTGTTCAACATGATATCACATATGCCATAAACAGTGCACGATCAACCAATGAGATGTGTGGACATTGATCTTTGTGTACTAGGCCATCATAGGCGTACAGTCCATATTGTGCATGTCCCAGACACACACAGTGCCACGAGTCCCGTGTCCATGTATCAGCCACCAGGCGTGAGTGCTAGAAGCATGCATCAATGAGATGCTGACGAATGTCACGGGCCTCCGGTGCCTCGCAGACTCCATGAGGTGCTGCCACATCCCCACCCTCATCATGACCATCATCAGGTGCTTGCAGTTCTGCGTCAGGGGGCATGGGCACATTACTACGTACGCACATGTTGTGGAGCATGACACATGCCATGACCATCTTTGCAACCTTCTCATGGCGGTACAGGAGTGCCCCGCCAGACCTGCTGAGGCAGCGGAAACGAGTCTTCAGTAGGCCGAATGCCTGTTCAATGACTACACGGGTACGTGAGTGGGCATGGTTGTAGTCCTCCTCATGCTGGTCCCGTGGGTTCCGGACTGGTGTGAGGAGCCATCTCTTCAGTGGATATCCAGCATCACCTGTATGTGGACGAGAAACGTATGATGTGGAATGCCATTGCTACGTACGCACACCCCCCCCCCTTCCTGCCAGGTCATTGCCAAATCACATACCCCACATAATCATGCATGTAATGAGACTCACCGAGTAGCCAGGATCTGTTCCCTGCGTGTCGCTCCATGTAGCGTGGTATTGTAGAGTTCCTCAAGACCATAGAATCATGGGTTGATCCAGGGAATCGGGCACAACAATGTGTAATGATCCTGTTGTGTGGAAATCGATATAATATTGTGACCCCAATCGCATTGTTTAAATGTATGTTGGCCTACGCCAAGCTGTCTAAAGAATATTGTGAACATAGGTTCCGCGGCAAGGTCTTGACCTTAATGTATCGTGTAAGCTGCCATCTTGGATCTAGCCGCCATTTTAGGTATTCTTGCAGTGTGGAAGTCACCCCGAATCACAAAATGGAGGCCGAATGACATTGCGAGTAAGACTTCGGCCATGGTGACCTCCGCACACGTGAATGAATAATATGTCCGCAGGCTACTTGTTAGGGTCATGAACTAAGACCCTGTCCTCTGTTTAACCTAGGTGTAAATATGTAACTGTATCAGCGGAACCGATCTAATATATGGAGATTGCATGTTCGACCTGGCTACGAACCCTAGCCATGGTTCCAGAAATGGTTAACTTGTAGGAGGGCTGGCCAATGCAGTACTAAATGTATAAAAACCCAAGCATCCCGATGATCGGTCTCTCCCACTTTCAGTGCGAACCTAACGTTGAAGGTTCGTGTGTTAGTCAGAGGGCCGAATAGCTATTCGCATGTCAATTGACCTTGATAACTTGGTAACTTTGTAACTTTGAAATAAAGCGCTTTATATGGTCCTTTGTAACCTGTGTTGGTGTGTTTCCATTTGGGCTTCCCGGCCTCATGTCAATTTCTCTGTTTCCACAGTTGGCGCCCGAATAGGGACCCTCAAGATTGATGCCGGATCATTGAAGGTTGACGCAGACTATCGAATCGGGATCGGACGGTGTGATTCTGCGGGCCCGACCGATCGAGACGCGATACCTCGGCAGCGCTGCACGATCCGATCCTTGGGCGATAGTCGTGCGGTCTGACACGGCATCTTGACGAGGGTCCAAATCCGAGGCGGGCAGATTTGCCGAAACCACTGAACACAGGTAAAATTTGTTAGTTGAAGTCCTTTGAAAACCGTACGGTCCTCCTTAGGTTTGGTCAGGTGTAGTCGTGACCCGGCTCTTAATTTAACCCTGACAATTTGAATTTGGCGTATTGTATCTGCAGACACAATTATTGGACCAGGTAACACCAATTCTTTGAGAAATGCCTGGGAAATTGTCTAGCTGTTTTAGGGCTCTATTCCGCAGCGATCGACAATCTTTGGAATTTAGCCGTCCGGCACCACAGGAGGGGTCGCCGGCGTGTACTATGTACTGTAAGTATGGCATTGGTAGTATTGTATTTAATGACATTTGGCACAGACAGACCAGAAATGCCTCCGAATTTCAGTGGCCAATCAATGGTAGTTTTGAGATCCCCCGTATTGAATACTTAGAGTCGATTTTGCTTAAGAAGAAGGCTAGGCCAGCAGCCTTTGATGTGTTACAAAATTGGAAAAAGGAAGCATTACAGCAGCTTAAAAGTAGGGATAAACATGCACGACGTCATAAAACGAATGCCGAAAAGGCATTGTTATACGACAAGGAAAAACGATTAGATGAAACCCAGAAAATGGACAGAGCTTTTTCGCTCGGAGTCCAGAAAATTTACCCTTCTAAAGATTTCCATGTTTCCGAGGAGTTTATTGAGAAAATATTAAACGAACGGAGGCCTGATTCTTCAGCGCCACCTCCGTATGCTCCTGTTGTGGGCGCTCTTCCCATTCCTGCTATTGCTCCTATCGTTATTCCTACTCCTCTTACACAGCCTACTACCCCTAGTTCCTTAGTTGTCGCTCCTCCGTCTATTTCGTCTGCTACTTTACCTCTTTCCCCTGCACCCATGTTAGGTTCACCTACACTTTCGATTTCGGGGAGTCCTGTGTTTATTAAATCAGATCCTGGTGCAGGGTCGGGGATAGTGACTCGTAGTACTGTTCCTGCGGGCAGGAAACAGGAACTATTTGCTTGGGCTAAACATTGCATGGAAAAAGGTGATCAAACTGAGGTATTTTCAACATTATCTAATTTGCACGATTTTCCCGAGAAAAACGTTTTTATTGAAGGACTGGGGATTCATTTAGGTGTAATGTGGGGTAGATTGCAGACTTCGGATCTCCCACAAGGGGTGAGAGATCTGAACGCTTTGGCACTCTCAAGGGATACCGAACAGAAAGTATATGGACATGTTGATAGATTGTTTGAGTTTAGACAGGATTTTGAAAGATTACAAAATGAGGATGATGAGGACGATAGGATATATATGCAGAAACGGTTCCTTTCGTGCCGAAGATCAGCACCCGAGGAAGTACGGATCTGTACTAGAGATGCGGTTCGATGGATCTCGGATTCATCAATACCGCCGGATGAGGTATACGATACATATAGTCAATATACGGTAGAAATGCAAAGGAAGGTAATTCAAGTGATGGTACAGCACTTGCAGGAAGAATGTATAAGAAAGAAGGTTGGTTGCCCCACAGAGTTATTAGGTATTTGTAAAAGAGCTTTTTCGCCTGACACTTCCACAGCTGCTTTAGCGCTTGATTTGGCCTTATTACTCAGTAAGCGGTCGGAGGTCCCTATATCTCAGTTGCCTATGAGAGAGGTCCCTCCGACCCTTGTCCCAAAAGTAGAAATCCCCGCCAACGCGGCGACTGGTGCTCCCGCGGTGGATATCCCAGCACATTACGTATCACAGTTTGTTCACGTCCCGTTCTCTCGACAGGAAGTGAACACGATCAGACAATCAGTCCCTGATATTAGGAAGAACCCGACAGGGTTTTATAAAGAAATAGAATCCGTTTTGCAGTCTTCCGTGTTCACCTTAAGTGACATGGATTTATTGTTTCCAGTGCTTTTACCTGTTGATGTATGGAAGCAGGTACGGACGGTAGATGATGTGCCGGGGTTAGGGGATACATGGGTAAATCTAACTAGAATAGATGGGGAACGACCAGCTGGTGAGAAACCACCCCAGGTAATACTCACTTTACCTGATAGAATAGTTGCCAAATTGAAAACTATAATTCCAGAAAAAAGGATTATTTGGGACAAGCTTACGGCCTGTGTCCAAGGAAAAACTGAAGGTACCACTGAATTCTTTAATAGGTTTGAACAGGTGTTCTCCGACTTCAGTGGACAGGATTTGGGTACAGAGTCGGGGAAGAGGTTGTTTGTGGACAAATTTGTGCGTGGATTGTTGCCCGACATCCAGTCACAAATTATGTCCTCAGAGAGCGCTTGGCAGGCAAAATCTCAGTCAGAGGTTTTGCATATGGCTCAGTATTATGAAAATCGGGTTAATAACGAGAAAGAGAAAATCGAAAAAAGAAGGGGTGACCTAAAGACTAAGGTATTGTTGCAGCAAATTGTCAGGCACCCCAGAGGAGGTACGACACAAACTAGAGGTCAGTACATTCCAAGAGGAAATACTCCTCTAAATTCTATTAATATTAATCAGTGTGCTTATTGCCGCCAGGAAGGTCACTGGCGAGCACAGTGCCCTGCCCTCCGTCAGAGGTCAGGAGGCACATTCGGAGGTATGGGTAGGCGACCACGGGGCCGCCCTGGAGCAGGGGGTCCTGATAGAGGTCAGCTTCTACGAGATCCCCAGCAACCTTTTTCACAGGAAAATCAGACTTCGAGTATGGACTCAAGAAATATATTTGATCACCCTTCCGCCGTTTATCTTTCTGAGGAACTTCCCTTTGATGAAGTTCTGCCTTACTAGGATTGCCCGAAGCAGCGTTTGGAACCTTTACCTATTCCCGTTATTCAGAAGGGCCCCTATGTTGAATTATTGGTGGGGAATAGGAAACATCAGTTCTTGATCGACACTGGAGCGCAGAAGTGCTCCATTGACCATTCTCGGGTTCCAAACATTCCCCTGTCAGGGCAAACAAACGTTTCTATAGGGTTCTCTGGTATACCAACTGTTTGTCCGGTCTCTGCGCCGGTATCCGTTTCTTTGGGCCCTTTTACAGACCAGTGCCCTTTTCTTCTTACTTCAAACTGTGGAGAAAACTTGCTGGGGTTGAATTTGTTGAAGAAACTGAATGCAGTGATCCATTGTACCCCTGACGGAATAAGATTGACAGTTTCACCACAGCAACCTTTTAACTCCCAGTACTTGACCCGACCTCTACCTCCCGAGTTCGGTATTGTCCCAGAATGTTTGTGGGCAATAGACGACAATGATGTCGGAATATTGCACGTTGAGCCCGTTAAGATAGTATTGAAACATGGGGTTAAACTGCCGCGCATTCCGCAATATAAAATTTCAGTTGAGGGCGAGCGCGCTTTGAAATGCATTGTCTCCGATTTTGTACATCGTGGAGTGATCGAAGAGATTACAGGTAGCTTATGTAATAGTCCGATCTTACCGGTATATAAGAAAGGCGACAATGCAATTCCGTACCGGTTTATAATAGATCTTCGTGCTATTAACCGGGTAGTGGCCCCACAATTTCCAATAGTGCCAGATGTAACAACAATCTTAACAATGATCCCTGCTACGGCTACGCACTTCAGTGTCGTAGATTTGAAAAACGCCTTCTTTAGTATTCCGATACACAAGGAGAGCAGGTATTTGTTTGCGTTCACCTTGGGGGGACGCTCATTTACATTCACAAGAGCACCTCAAGGGTACACTGAAAGTCCTAGTATATATAGTAGAGCCTTAAAAGAGCAGCTCGACACCCTTGAACTGCCACCTACTTGCACGCTGCTTCAATATGTAGACGATTTGCTCTTAGCTGCAGACTCTGAGAAAGCTTGTAAAGAAGGCACTATATTGTTGCTTGTTCATTTAGCTGAACATGGTCACAAAGCTTCACTTAAGAAATTTCAATATTGTTGCCAGGAGGTTGCCTATTTAGGCTACCTCCTGTCAAAGGGGGGGAGAAGATTGACACCTGAACGAATAAAACACATTTCTGGCATGTCTGTCCCAAAAACACAGAAGGAAGTCAGAGCCCTGATAGGGATGGCGTCCTACTGTAGACTGTGGATCCCGAATTTTGCCCTAGTGGTAAAACCGATGTTGGCTTTGACGAGGAAGGGCATTTCTTTGCCACTGCCATGGGAATCGGAACATCAACGATCATTTGAGCTTCTCAAAGCCGCGCTGTGTTCAGCACCGGTTCTGGGTACACCAAATTACGATAAGGCCTTTGTGTTGTTTGTGCATGAATGTAATGGATGTGCTTTGTCTGTGTTAACGCAGGAACATGGAGGGAAGAATAGGCCGTGCGGCTATTATTCCTCCGCCCTTGATCCTGTCGCATGCGCTTTGCCGCGATGTCTGCGCGCTGTTGCTGCTGCTGCTGCGTCTGTAAAACAGAGTGAGGGGATGGTCCTAGGCCACGATTTGATTCTGATGGTACCTCACTCTGTTGATATTCTATTGAATAAAACTCAAACACAACACCTTACTTCTGCCCGGTTGACCAGGTATGAATTAGTTCTATTTGCTCCTCATATCCAAATTAAAAGGTGTTGTGTTCTCAATCCGGCTGAACTTTTGCCTCTCCCGCAAACTTCTGCTTGCGGCGATGATGGATCACATGACTGCCTGTACGCCACCGAACAAGAAACAAAGGGCAGAATAGACCTCTCAGATACTCCTTTGGATAATGCGGAAGGGGAGCTGTTTTGTGATGGCTCCTGCTTTAAACTTCCGAATGGCACATCTACAGCTGCTTATGCAGTTACTACTTTGAACAAGATCGTAGAAACTAAAAGGATTCCGTATAACTCTGCGCAGGCCGCAGAGATTATAGCGTTGACTCGTGCTTGTGAGCTCTCCCAAGGGCATAGAGTTAATATTTATACGGATAGTCAGTACGCCTTTGGGGTGGCTCACAACTTCGGAAAATTGTGGTCGGAAAGAGGGTTTCTGACCTCACATGGGACCAAGATTCAGCATGGTCCCTTAATAGTACAGTTACTTTCAGCACTCTCACTCCCTAAACAACTAGCGATTATGAAATGTGCAGCTCATCGTAAGGTCATAGATGATGTGGGCAAAGGAAATGCTTTTGCAGACTCGATAGCTAGACAAACAGCTACAGACCTTAGCACAGACATGTATACCTCAAGGGAAGTGAGAGATGGTTGTATAATAGATGAAGGCATTGGGTCTGTGCGAGATATTCAGACTGATGCCTCTGTTGATGAATCTAGGAAATGGGCTGAAGGCATGGGGAAATTGGATGACGAAGGGTGTTGGGTGGACGCATCTGACGGGAAATGGTTGCTTCCTGATTCTTATGTATTAGCAATGGTCACAATGGCACACGGTCCAACACATGTGTGTGCCCAGCAAATTGCGAAGATATTACAGCAGGTTTGGGTGAATGATAAAATTTTGGAAACTGCAAAAAGATACGTTAGTAATTGTATGATTTGCCTACAACACAATGTGGGTAAAGGGACAGTGACTCCAAGGGGAAGTTTCGGGCCCCCCTCTGTCCCCTTTGAAACCATTCACCTTGATTTCATTGAAATGGAACGTTGTAATAACTTGAAATATGTTCTTGTCATCATTTGTGCTTTTAGCAAGTGGGTCGAGGCTTTCCCTGCCAAAGATGCTACCGCCATGACCACCGCAAAGATCTTGGTGAAAGAATATTTTCCTCGATTTGGGCTCCCGAGGATAATCTGGTCGGATAACGGCCCACATTTCATCGCAGCTGTAATATTGCAAATATGTGTTGCCTTAGGGATTGAGAAACGTTTTCATTCAGCTAGGCACCCTCAAAGTGCGGGGTTGGTAGAAAGACACAACGGTATTTTGAAAAACAAACTTGCAAAAACATGTGCTGAGACTAAATTAAAATGGCCAGATGCTTTACCTATTGTATTGTTAGCTATGCGCACCACACCCCAGACTAGAACTGGGCTTGCTCCATTTGAGGTAGTGATGGGAAGGACTGCTAATATTTGGGGCCTCCCTAAACCTAAAGCCCTGAGGGATGTGGAGAATGTATTGCTTGTAGATTATTGTAATCAATTGACTAAAAACCTGTATTTCATCTACCACCAGGTGAAGGCCGCTTTACCTGTACGGTTTACGGGCCCAGGACACGATATATTGCCCGGCAGCTGGATCCTGGTAAAGGCCTACGAAAGGTCTTCCTGTCTCGCGCCTCGCTGGTGGGGACCCTACCAGGTTTTATTGGTCACCAGGACGGCAGTGCGGGTGGCAGGAAAGAAGAACTGGATACATGCAACACACATCAAGAAGATCCCTCACCCGACGCCACAAGTTACAGAAGAAACAGAACCCCTTGCTGATGCTGCACTTTCTGATCTCGGAGTAGCAAGCAGCGTTGTGAGTGCGTCGGAGAAGTTCTCTGAGCCTGAGGAGCTCGGGGAGCCGTCCATTTTGTCTCCGCACTCCCTTGATCAATCACTTCCGGAAACTCTGGTTTCAAGTTCTGCGACTTCCGTCGCCACCGACGTGACGCTCCCCTCAGGGAGCGACGATACTTTGCTTTTGGATTCGGAAAACTTGGGTACCATCAGGTACAACCTTCGACCACGAAAATAAAATCGTTGCACGAGTATCGTGCATCTGGAAGAAAAAGGAGTGATTGGAATACTATTGTCTTTCCCTTTTTTGGAACACAGAAAAGGAGGGTTCTGTTGGCTAGGGTTGGGAAGGACTAAGAAGTCGCGCGGCCGAAGTGCCGCCAGCAACGAACATTGGGGCCGTGGATCGGGACAACCATGATGCCTGCCGCCTTCACCGCTGCTCCTCGTATTGAACTATTAGATAAGGAGGTGACCAGTTCGAACAATGGACAATGTGCCTGGGCCCTGAAAACGTACTGTTGTGTTCTTGTTTTGATTATTGTTAGTTTTGCAACTGCTGCCGTGGGACTTTGGTACTTTGAAGAGATTTATCCTTTGAAGCCTCTGTTACCGACCGAAATTGTACCAACTGTTTTGACTCCCTCTGTACACCTTCACACTCTGTCCCCTAGGGACTCTCGGCATAGACAGAAATATTATAATAACACTCTGATGATAGTGATGAATGCTACGCATGCTATTTTTAATAAGAGTAATTGTTGGATTTGCACGCATTTGCCACAACATGGGAACAAGGGACTGGGATGGTATATACATCCCTTACCTCTAACGACTTCCTGCTATGCCTCTCTTAGAGCACTCTTCTTTGGCTGATGGAATGATAGCATCTCAGGGAACTTCGATGGCACTAATTTGAATGAATTTGAGAGACGTGAATTGACTCCCCTGGGATGCTCGCTTTTCGCAAATAGGAGTAGACCTAATATCGCTTCTATTAGGCCGTCTGATAAACTTTCCTTTCCTTTCCAAAATCTAGTTTCTTTCAAGATGGCTCCGATAGGCAATAAGGATGCCATGCCTCCTTCTTATTCTGTAAATCACAATCCTGATTCTGTCCCTTTCTGTGTACAAAGAAATGGCACTAGGCCAATGGGAGATTTTGAGCCTTGTATACATATTGTAAATTTGACTGGGGAAAATAGGCCTTTGTATGTAGGGGGACCCGTTTATTTTGTTTGTGGTAGTTTAGCTTTTCCCTGGTTGCCCAAGGATTGGCAGGGGACTTGTTATTTAGGGATATTGTTACCAGGTGTATTTATAGCCAGTACCTTAGAGGTATCCAAGGATCGCCCGCGACGAGATAGTGATGGAGATACCCCCGGACAAGTGTTCGGGGATATAGCCAAATCAGTAGTCCCCTTTTGGGGACAAATAGCAAATTCAGAAAACATTAGGGGATTAGCGAGGGTATTGGAGAAAACGATCAACCGGACCACGGACATACTTTACAATATGACCTTAGAGCAAAAGGCGATAAGATTGGTAGCACTGCAAAATCGAATGGCATTAGATGTCATTTTAGCCGAACGAGGTGGAGTATGTAAATTAGTGGGGTCCGCTTGTTGCGTTTTCGTACCAGATTCTTCACCAACAATATTTAAAGCAATTCAGAACTTACACAGTCTTAGTTCTGAAGTCCATATCCCTGTAGGAGACTGGAGCCTTAGTACCTGGTTTTGGGATTCTCTGCGATCTTGGGGGTGGAAGGTGCTTTCTGTCATTTTAGGTATTTTAGGGACTCTGTTATTTCTTTGCTGTTGTTTTCAATGCCTCCCAAGTATATGCGGAATGATGGGGGAATGTTGTGCCCAGGTAATGAGCGCAATAGGGCGAAAGATATACACTCCGAAGACAGCATCTAAAGAGTTCATGTTGCAAGAAGTTCTTACGAACGACCTTATGGCTATTGATATTTCAGACAATGATGCGGAACCTATGAATGATAATGCCTTCAAGTATTTTCGAAAGTATTAGAAAACTATGTTTTAGCACTTGGCATAGGCCAAAAGGAGGGTCTGTGGAAATCGATATAATATTGTGACCCCAATCGCATTGTTTAAATGTATGTTGGCCTACGCCAAGCTGTCTAAAGAATATTGTGAACATAGGTTCCGCGGCAAGGTCTTGACCTTAATGTATCGTGTAAGCTGCCATCTTGGATCTAGCCGCCATTTTAGGTATTCTTGCAGTGTGGAAGTCACCCCGAATCACAAAATGGAGGCCGAATGACATTGCGAGTAAGACTTCGGCCATGGTGACCTCCGCACACGTGAATGAATAATATGTCCGCAGGCTACTTGTTAGGGTCATGAACTAAGACCCTGTCCACTGTTTAACCTAGGTGTAAATATGTAACTGTATCAGCGGAACCGATCTAATATATGGAGATTGCATGTTCGACCTGGCTACGAACCCTAGCCATGGTTCCAGAAATGGTTAACTTGTAGGAGGGCTGGCCAATGCAGTACTAAATGTATAAAAACCCAAGCATCCCGATGATCGGTCTCTCCCACTTTCAGTGCGAACCTAACGTTGAAGGTTCGTGTGTTAGTCAGAGGGCCGAATAGCTATTCGCATGTCAATTGACCTTGATAACTTGGTAACTTTGTAACTTTGAAATAAAGCGCTTTATATGGTCCTTTGTAACCTGTGTTGGTGTGTTTCCATTTGGGCTTCCCGGCCTCATGTCAATTTCTCTGTTTCCACAGTTGGAGTCACACACCATTTGTACATTCAGGGAATGAAATTGTTTTCGGTTGCGGTACTGGGCCTCCATGGCATGTGGGACGACCAATTCCACATGGGTGCAGTCGATGGCACCAATGCAACCCGGTATGCCGGCAAGTGCATGGAATCCCACTTTTGTGTTGGTAATTTCCTGCTCCGAGCGTGGTAGAGAGATGTAGTCGTCTGCGTGCTGCAGGAGGGCATCGAGCACTTGAAATAGTGTCCGTGAGAACAGTGGCTGAGAAATGCCATGCAACTGTCCGACTGTGTGCTGGTAGGTGCCTGTGGCCAGGAAGTGGAGTACAGACACCACCTTCAGTAGGGGTGGGATGGCGGTTGGGCTATCTATCATACTGACAAGGTCAGCCTGTGTCATGTCCACAATGGCGGCTATGGTGTCCCGGTCCAGACGGTAGAGGGTGTGGATCTGCTCATCAGTGAGGTTGAACGGATGTGCTCGGAGGCGTGGGATTGCGGGCTGCCTGCGTGGTGGTAGTGGCTGTGCTGGCGGCCCTTGCTGGCCCTGCCTTGGCCTCCTCCTCCTCCTGCGTCTCCTCCGTGCGGCCGGTTGTAGTTGGTGTTCGTCTTCTTCTTGGAGTTGGAGTACTTGCAGTGCTATCAGGTCCCCCAGGGCCAACATCGCGAGTCCTGCCGGTAGCATTTCGGTGTGGTTGTGGGAGGAGACTGGCTGTGCAATTTATGTGTTTTCAGGCTGTATGGCCTCCACCTGTGGTGATTAATTCCACCTGTGCAAACTGCTCTCCCCTTTGGCCGAGCACGTCCCACGCACAACGCTGCAATTCGGGGAATGGCATCTTGCTATTGCAATCATGTATTTGTACCCGATGGCCGTGTAAGATTGGTTGATATGTTCATTCTGCTGTGGTCCCATTGTTTCACATACTATCTGTGCAGTCGCGAACAGACTTGTGAAGGGTCAGTGGAACGTAGTACTCGAGTAACGGTGGGCCCTCATGCATCACTGTACCGAGTTGCAACGACGGGCGGGGCGTCCCATTTGTGGGTGAAGGCAGTTGCCATTTTCACACACAGCCGCACTCGATGGAATAATTAGTGATTTCAAACGGCCACAGATGCCTCTTCGACGTGATGTTGCAAATGAGGAATTCGAAGGGCGGCGCTTTCGGTTTTCAGCTAGCGGCGAGGAAATGCCCACAGGTCTGACTGCAAATATAACGTACTATTGTTCAATGTCCTTGAGACAGGGGCCATGGCGAGGATGCAATGATTGATATGAATAGTTTGGGATGCGCAATTGCGACGTGGGCGATGAGGCCGGACGTTCCCAAATACATGTTACTTCACTACACTGGAATTACGGGCTGGGGCACTGTGGATTTTGCAGGCTGCATAACGCACAGACTCAATGGATATTTCTAATGTTATGTGAGTAAATATTCAGGCTTTTAATCCCGGGATGAGGGAATGATGAATGGATGCATGGGCAGGTGATTTGATACAGAGTTTGCCATGTACAGGGCTTCTTGGGATCTATCCGCCTCCCCTACGCTATGTGATGCAGGGCTGCCATAGTGGGACCATCGTCTATCTGGCCTTGTTGAGCCCTCCCTGTCTCGACGCGCCCTCAGACACTTGTGTCCATGCACGTTAACATTCCCATCTGATGGATTCTGTTTTGACAGACGCATGCACAGGTACACTCGTTTGTGATGGTGTTTGCACCTCGATATAGATGGTTATGAGTCGCAAGTGGTTTTGGGGTGGTGATGATCCTTTGGAGTGGGCTAGCATGCATATGGCTGTGGATTTAGTGTGATCATTGAAGTGAGTTGTTCGAATGTAGTTCTGATGGCCATTCTGTTCTTTTTCTTTTCTTTTGGTTGACAGGTATCTCCTCCCCTTTTGCCACTGCCATCTGTATGCCACTCCTGCAGATGGGTTTTACTCCCGACACCTGCTGCTTCGTGTTAATCAGTGGAGCAGCATTACGATCTTATGGGACGATCGCCAATGGCCCACATGCCCTTACGCAGTACTGGTGGCTCGGAGCAACATTTCGGCCTTTCAGCTGGACTAGTGCCTCCCCATTGGGACGGCCCTGCGGTTCTGTGCGCTTCCATGTTGCCTTTTCGTACGTGAATGTGGCTCTGTGTACCATGAGGGAACAGGGCGTCACACAAGTAGTGGCTGGTCATTTCTTGCGGATGCAGCCCACAATGGTGAAAAGTGTTTTGGAGTTCATGGCCTGATGGCTGTATGGGCTTGGTGATTTTGATGTGCATTAAATTTCTATTCTGATTTGGCCCGTGTAGCGTTTTTCTTTGCAAGTGATGTGGCATATGCCTATTTGGGGGGCGATGTATTGTGAGGAGATCTGCATTGGGTTCCAGCTTCGGAGTTTAGTTGCGTGGTACTGTACTGGGCGCGTTTGCCTACGAAGCCCGTGAGGTCAGGGATGGGGGCTGCCAATATGACAGTTTGAATGTTGTCATGCTCAGGGGCGGGGGATTGGGTTTTGTGTAACAGATGCCGGTCAGCCAGGTGGACTGGTGGAATGATGTGATTCTCGGAATATTGCTGGTCACAGGTGCCTGTGTTTGCGTGCGTTTCTTGGTGGGGGACTGTGGTCATGTCCATTGGGATGGCTTCTGTATTCGTGCCATCTGTGCCCTGCAGCTCCCATTGGCCCCTGTTGTGTTTCTTTTGTTCGTTGGCATGCATGGGTGACTTGTACATTTCAATGGTTGCATTGTGACTTCATTGCACCTACGGGGAGTTGTACTTTGTGGGCAGGGAGCGGTGTACAGGCACTCAGTGGGGCCGTTTACGGTTGATTCGCGATGCCGTACTTCTCACCATGGCGGAATGGTACATTCCGCCATGCTTGATGGCGTTAGGTACATGTCCGCTAGGGTCGGAATTGGCGTACCCTTGCGCCATGGTGGTGTTTGCGGTTTGGCATGGCGCGCGCGCGCGTGCTTGGTGCAGTTAGCGTTCACTACGGTGTCGCTAATGGCTTCGTACTTTGCGGTGACGGGTCATAGTCGCACCGAGCGCTATTCGATGGCGGTATTGCATTTCCGCCATCGTTTTCCGAATTCCGCAAGGGTCGTAATGAGGGCCAGTAACCGCAACATATTAGGCGTTCAATTATTTCATATTTGCTTTCAGCTAAAAGGTACAAAGCTAATTCAAACCATTTAGAGTCTTCATTGTTTTCTATTTTGTATGCTATGTCCACATTTTTTGTGTTGCTTTTGTAAAACGTTCTGCGGCAACATACAAAAACATGGTTTGGTACTTCAGCCGATGATGACCTTTTAAATTTTAGTATATCTTTTCTTTATGTGTGTAATAGAAGGTTTCTATGTGCAGAATTGTTGCTACTATGCTCTAAAACTGTTGCATTTTCTACGTGGCTTTCACTTCCAAAATAGTTTTTCTGAATACGGTCCATTTTTTCTTGTAAGTATTTGGGTGTACCATGCAGAAAAGTGGTATTTAAATTGCCTAATTCTGAAGCTAGACTTTTTGCACAGAATATTTTATACACTAAATTTCTTACTTTGGAATGATGTACTGCTATTCTTTTGATATCATGGAAGGTACTTTTGCAAATAGGGCCAGAAATGCAGGCTAATGAATGTCCTTTTAGTCCTGTGACTTTCCGCACTACACAAATATCCATATTTTGCAGCACTTTCATTTTACTTTTGTCTTTACCTTTTACATATTGATTGAGGAACTGACGTAAAGATTTGAAAGCTTTGTTTGGAATGGCACACATTGATGTGCACGGCCATTTGTATACTGGACGGTGTGGTTCTGCTGAATCAAGAAGTAATTCTGAGTTTTCAGAAGACAGTTTTGTAAGCAGTGTTTCTTGTTCCATGATGGTAGTATTGATTTTCTCATACCCTCGTCCACTGCTATGGATGGCAATTGTGTTTGTCTGATTTTGTTTGTATGCTTCTTCATTAACATATGGCTCTGTGGTTGTTGTGTGACTCCATTCACCACCACAAACATGCAAAAAATTATTTTTGTTCACATTCCGTTTATTGCGGAGTTTCATTTGTAGTTTGGTACTTAGTTTTGTTAATGCTTTCATCCTTTTCAACACTAATATGAACAACTTCCTTTTGAGAAGGATTGCACTGTCCACGAGTGCTTGTAGAATTAACTTTCTACGGTACGTTTTAAGGGGCGAGGATGATTTTGGTCCTCTGAAGGACTCTGTGACGAAACATTTTTGCTAAAATACTTTTTTTACTATGGGTTCTTCTTACACTTTCAGGATTATTAGGAACATTGTTAGCTGTACTGGCAGCCATTTTTTTTTTAACATTTCTGTGTTTTGTGACACTTTTTGATGGAGGAGGTACAGTTTCGGTAGTTGAGACTTCTTTTATTATGTTACCAAACTGCATTAGGTGGGTTGTACCAAGATTCTCCACTAACTCTACAACAGGTGGATGCTTACATTGGGCACCTTTAATTTTATTTGCTCTAATTCTGCGTTCCTTTCTACGGAGCTGCTTTTTGGTAGGCATTCTTTGGTGTCTGTTGAGAAAAAAAAGTATACTTTGGTCTGTTGTCCAATGTATGTGTGCTGTGTGCATTTGTGCATAAGTGTGATGGGGAAGCTCTTTGGCATGGTGTGTCAACGCACAGTGACCTCTAACTATCATTTGGTAAGGCTACTTTAATGTTTGTATACTAGTACAATGTGCTTTAGATGAGAGCACAAAGGGCCCTACTTGTGACGAGAACCATTATTAATAACCGAAATGCCAAAAACTTGCTATCACAACTTACTTTCACAATCTAACCTTCTAAGGATTCCCTATGTTATTTCAGTACCAAACACACGGATTTGTCAGCCATTCAACCTGTTAATCTTTGTTCAATAAATGGATATTTGTAGGTAGAATGGTTTACAAATGGATGCTTGCTGTGGTGCCCAAAATAAACAAATAACCCACGCAGCCTCTTTAAGGAGTAGTTACAATATGAAGGTTGTACTGTACTTACTTTTTGTACAAGTTGACCAGGTTTCTTCGGATATGTCATCTGCAGTGTAGATGCTGTTGATTCTCAGGACAGTAGTCTTCACTGTGAATTAAAAAAACTATATCAATTACTTTGTGTGTTTGCAGCGGTCATGATGCTGCAGACTTTACTTGTACTTCTTTCATCAGAGTATTTAACTTTCATATTTCAACCCAGTCCACGTGCACATTTCACTTCTCTCTGTGCAGTCTTTCCATACTACTTTCAATATGGTACTTGAAAGTCCTTCAAAATAACTACATTTTTTAAGGGTTTTGAAATGCCCTGTTCTCTACAAAGTGTAATATGCATAGGAGAAAGGTTTGTAAGTGATAGGGCAAAGTACTAGATGGGCAAACATTTTGTACTTGTTAATGAAAAGCACGATGTCCAAAAATCGGGAGACCCTCCGAAGGACATGTGAGCACCACAATCGGGAGCGATTACTATTCTCATACGATCACATTGCAAGTAGCATTACTGTAGGCAGTGCAGAGTACAGAACTCCGACATTTTCACATACAAAATTGAGGTCTGCCCTAAATTCTACTTCTCAACTCACACGCTTTTGGCGGGTGTTACCCGCCTTCTAAAGGGCAGACTCACCCACCAAGCCTCCTGCACGGGCATTCAATCCAAAATCGGCTGATTTCACCCACCTTTAAGACAAAAATAGTTGAGAGCTATGCCTAAATAGGCATGCTTGCAACATATGTACAGGTTATGCAGAAGACAGTAAGCAGTCGTGCGATTTGTTAATGACAAATCGGCATTGTTGCACTTTAAAAGGAGGAGCGTTGTTATGTGTACCCTATGGAAATTTACCGCCATTATGTTGTCTTTTAAATCATAAGGGTTCCACATGTACTCTGATTAAAATGTACATACCTGTACTCTATACTGATGCATGTGCACATGCATGGAGCTGTACGTAGAAATTCGCAATCCTTGCACAGTGGCTTGTGAAGTAGGTGCTTTGCATTGGTATGCGATTTTCATTAAGAATCATCGACAGTAATGTTGAAGTGCGCAATGTTGATGACGCTTGTCGGCTGGTAGGGCGTGTCGCATACAGGTTTCTACAGCAAATCCTGCAAGGAAAGACGACTGTAGGCATCAGCCAATCAGATGTTCACATTAGTCTTTTGTGTCGAAAGATGGTGCGCAGTGGGTCAGGAATTCGCTGCTTGGAGACATTTTTGTGCAAGCCATACAACACTATGCCGAGAGTAGGCATGTGGTACACCATTTCGATGTGCAAGGAGTGGAGGTGGTGTGGAGCGCTGACACTGATGGCAATGCTGCAGCAATTCTGCAAGTTTGCAGAGACATACGTCGAATGACCACTCCTCATGTGGTAGTTTTGCACTACGGTGCTTGCCACTTGGGATACTTGACTTCACGTACTTTGTTGGCAGATTTGGCACAGTTGGTTGAAGCACTCCTGACCATCTTCCCAACATCGAAAGTTATTTTTTCTGCTTTATTCCCGAGAGCGCAATGGAGCAACACTTCTGTTTTCTGTCCAGATCAAATCATCGGGAGGTGCATCATCAATCGCACCATGCGTGCATTCATGCTACGACTTGGTATGTTTTTTTGTAGCCACGATTACATTGCTCCAAGCAATGCACATTACTTTGAAGGAGATGGTGTTGCGCTATCCTCTTTGGGAAATGCAATGTTTTTTTGGAACATAAGACTTGCTTTAGAGAAGGTTCTGTAATGTTTGCACGAGTAAAGCAAGGACAAAAAATACAAAAAAATACATAAAATACCACATGTCTGTACCATATGTGGGCAAAAAAAAATGGCTCTTTTCAGAGCCTACCTTAAAGGGGAAAAAGGGGAATAGTACTTTAATGTACCGTCGTCACGCTCTGATCCTGTACATGTCCGCGAACATGGCGGTAGTTAGCAGTCAGCACATATCACCACTGGGGATTGAAGGGTGGAGCCGCATGTAAATGAGAATGAGTGGAGCTAGGGATTGGTCCATAAAGTTCAGTATGTGTGTTCTGACCGATGTACTTTAGTAAGACCGTCTTCTCCCTCACACCACACAGCCATGGCTTTCCATGCTCGAAAACAGATTATCTGGATTGTGGGAGACTCATGGATACATTGATTGAAGGTGAATGCAGAAAGCTGCAGTTTATCCACAAATCTCGGATTTCCACATGCGGAAGTGCACTGGCATGGCGTGCGTGGCATGAGATGGGTGGACTTGGTACCTCTTTGTGTTACTTTACAGACAGAGCGTCCTCCATATATACTCATCATTCATTGTGGAGGAAACAGTTTAGGCCACGTATCTGGCATTTCTTTACAATTTGCCATGAAGGAAGGACTCGCGAAGCTCATGGACATGTTTCCAAATTGTCAAATACTTTTTTCCCGTATTGCCCAAAGACAAAAAAGGTTGCGTTCTTCTGCATTTGGTCCACAAATGGAGAAAGCGAGACGCAATGTGAATAAGGCTGTGTGTGCCTTTTTAAGAGATGTTGGCATATCCTCTTTCCACAATGAAAAAATTATGTTTCGTAGCAATTTCATTTTCCGCAGAGATGAAGTCCACCTCACATATGCTGGTAATCAGATGTTTCTTCACAATTTACAAAATGCATTGCACCCTCTTTTGCAATCACACTAACCTATTTGACAATCCGTTTTCCCCAATCCACTGTTTTTGACCCACACAACACACCACCAAAAGGCTCTTTTCAGAGCCGCCACTTACTCCCAACGTACACTTTATTGCGTTTGCGCCGCTTGCACCCCTCCTTTTTCCCCTCTACGACTGTCCTCAAACTTTTGCTGAACTCCTCGGGGGTCTACGGCCTTCACTTTATAGTTCTGTTGTTACACTGAGAAAGACAGCTCTGAAAAGAGCCTTTTCTGTCAATCTTTGTTGTTTTTACGTTCATTAATTAACAGCACTCGGCACACTAGGAGAAGAGGTGAAAGGAGAGTAAGGAAGGGACACCAGCCACGGGGATAAGAAAGGGCAACTCAACAGACAAATATTACGGGTGATCTTTATTTAGGTAAGGAGCAAATCTTCTGGTGCTTGGTGACTGCAGCCTAAAAAGCACTTCGAAAACTCTCCCTCCTGCAGAGTACTGCGTCACAATACGTGCACACTACTGTCACCTTTGAAAGGTAAGGGTCCACAGCATTGCGAATGGCTTGTGAAGCAGCTGGAGGGAGGCGCTCCCCTGCAGGAGTGTCTCTTGTGGTGGAAGGAGCAGATTCCTAGGATGCTGTGGAGGAACTCAAGGGACTATGCTCTTCACATGGCACCACCTTGCGAATGTCCGGAGTGTGGATCGAAGTGAGGTGTCGCTTCATGGTTGTCGTACCAAAACTGTACGCTCCAAATCTCCCGCGACTCAACACCACATCGCACTGGTTACACTTCACCAGGTTCGCACGTGCTTTTGGTACGTTCCCATAAACGGAAAACAACCGCCACACCCACGACTCCTGCAGAGTGCTCCTAGTGCGGAGTTCCTCCACTTCATTCTCTTCCTCCTCTTCTTCCTCAGTCTCTACATCCTCACCCATATATCTCTCGGCAGGCCCTTGGCGAGGTGGTGATGGTGGTGGGTTTGGGGGTGGTGCAGAGGCTAATAACCCAACAGCAGCCATGGAAGCCATACCGATTAGTTTCTTTTTCGTCACTACAGCAGTAAAGGCAACTCACCTCTATCTGCTATAGCTAGAAGGACAATGAAGATGCGCTCGGGAGTGTGGCCTTTTGAAGGGGTGCAGGGGTGTGCCTCGCGACCGTCTTCATCCCTACAAAGCGGTACACACATTTTACACAGCAACTCCTGAGGTGGCCTATTGTTTGAGATGTGTGAAATTACATTTTTACACTCCTCAATACTTTGCCTTGTGTCTACAAGTTCATTTTTAGTCTTGCGGAAGCACACAAACCGCGGAAACTAGTCTCCATGCGCAGCGTAGGTGCGGTTACAAGATGACGTCCTCAACACATCCGCCCCTTTAATGAAAGTCCCCTGGATAGCAAATGCAAAGAATCAAACATGCGCATGCGCAAAAGTGTCCTACGGACAGTGTTCGGGTTCTCAAACTACTTCAAAGTGCGATACAAGTGAGACGGACAGTTAGGAACTGGCGCAATGTTGGCAATCCTTTCGTTTGTACTGCGCATGTGCACGCATGCTGTGTTCACTGTACGGACAGTTCCAGTGTCCTTAGGACAACTCCATTTTGTTTGCCTACGAACTTGCCGGCCACCGTGCCTGTTCTACGGACGGCACCATTTTGACTGCGCCCAATATGGACCGCTATACTGTCCTTCACACACTCCCTTTTTACTCATTTACACCCATTCCGGACATCTTGTGTGTTCTACGACCATGTATTATCTCGTTTCCAAGCGGTACGCCGAGGTAGTATATCCTTTGGACACCCCTTTCTGTTTATGTACGCACATTTTGAAAAGATGGTACAGTCACACATCACATCCGTTTTACTTGGCATTAGACAGCACACACATTTCATCATTGCTTGCGAATAGGTCGAAGAGGCGCGCTGTGCGCGAACATTTTACATCTTTTTTTTTTTAAAAAATGACACACAAACTCTTTCTCTACAAGTACTGTACAAAACCATTTACTACACACACACTCACACATCAATCTAAAGAAACAGCGGGGGAAGCGGACACTGAAACAAATATGGGGGAATTTGGATTTAAAACGGGCTGGTTATGAGGGGAAGATTTGTGAGGGGGAGAAGGGATGGATACTTCGTTGAAACGTCTATTTTCCTCTTGCAGGTTTGGGGATGTGTCACTAGGGAGTGGAGAAGCAGTGCAGATGCAGGTAGGGCAATGGTACCGAACTTTTCCTCTCACAACGTCCTCTACAAGCTCCCGTAAACTTTGAAAATTGTCGTTCAAAATGTCAATTTTCTGCTCTTTCCTTTTTATCCTGTCTTCTTCTATCTCGTTTGTTGCCCTTTCTTCTTTTTTTCGTGGTCTGTTGAAAAAAAAACAAAAAACATAAGTTAAATGCCTATAAAATACTGGTCACTATTCTCCATATGCAGACCAATGTGTACCATTGTTGTCGCTGTCTTCAGACATTTCCCCGTGCGGGAAATACTGCTCCAGCCACTCCAAAGTACTAGCCATTTCTGAGTCAAAACAATAGAAAGAAATTATTATTTCTGCACCACATACCAAAAAAAACCACACCCACATATAAAAATGGCCTGCACTCACTCTTTTGATGTAATCTCCCTTAGTCCTACTGCGTCCGTCCACTATCGTTCCAGGCTGCCGAGTTTCTGTGAAGTGATTACAGTGGAGGCATCCTTTCTTTTTTTTGGTACCATCCACTTCATTCTACATGGTTATTAAATGTGGTGTTTTCTCTTTCCACCTTCAGGTTTCCATATTTACTTATTACTACTTACAATATCTTTATGCCCTTGTTCAACAATTTACACTTTTTGTGTAAGACAATAGTACATTTTCAGATAGCCCCCGCCTCTTTGGGTAATGTTGATCCTGTCCGCCCCGTCCGCAAACAGGCGCTCGGTCCGTCCCTTTCTAAAATCAATAGGGAGGGGGTTCTGTATGTTCTATGTTAAATGTATGACAAGTACATAGATTATACTACATATCTCTCAAAATCACATGATTACAGTGTATATTCTTCTCAACAACTTCATTCGCACAATTTCATGCTTGGGTTCCACCTTCCAAAAACCTGTACAATTCCCTACAAAAAAACCTTTGTTAAGGGGACGTTATGGTTAAGTTGCCCTCCCAAAAACCAGTGAAATTCACTACAAAAAAAACTTTGTTGAGGGGACGTTATGGTTAAGTTGCCCTAACAAAAACCTGTACACTTCACTAAAAAAAACTTTCCACATCCCCTTTATGCTTCAAATTAAAACCGAAAAACCCCTGAAATTCAACAGTTATGGTCAGCTAAGCCCCCAACCCTGCCACCACCCCTGTGCACTGCTAACACTGACACCCAGACCATGAAAGATGCCATCTCACATGTCAATGATGCCATCAATGACAACATCACTTGTTTAGCCCCTTTCTTTCCCTTCCCTGCCATACATATATATGTACATTCAGTAAAAAGATTTCACTAAAGGAATGTTACACTTCACAGTGCAACCAAACACCACTGCACATTCCCCCTTTATAGCAAGCTAAGCAACCATAACTCGCACCATCTACGTGCATTGCTAAGACTAACACCCAGGACATCAAAGATGACATCACAAATAACATAACAAATCCCCCAGCGGAGGTCCCAAATAAAGCCTGCATTCCAGTTGCCCATTTTGAAGTTCCAGGGACGTTCACACCAAAATATGTGATGTATGATGAGCAAATAAACCAGCAGAGAGCCACAGTGGGGCTCTGCCCAGTGCCTATTAGAAGAGCAACACATACTGAAGTACCGATACCCAGAAAACCATGGACAGTATGGTATCCATTGAGGAAACCCTACCAGCAAATGAAATGAAATGAAGATTGCCTAAATAATGTCCCGGAAGAAACGAAAAAGGCCTTAATGGAAGACGAATGGTGATGTCACGAGGGCCCGGACTAACGTGCAGATAGAAGAAATGACAACCAAAAAATGACACAGAGACGAAACGCCATGAATGAAGATATCATGAACCTAAAGGAGAAGAATGATGTTGAAATACAAAAAAGTTCAAGCTGTAAGCAAGATGAAGATATTCAACTAATACACCTGTAAATATGCTTGGAACCGCAAGAAAGCTAAGGAAACAGTGCGAGTTGCTATGCTAAGTAGAAAAGTAGTGCGGCAAGCGCCATTATACATAATCTACCTCAAACGAAGTACCTTATTATAAGTATGTTTCCACTTTGCAAACGAAGCACAACCAACCCAGGTTGCTAAAGGCCAAATGAGCAGAGATTCATATTTAGCAAAATGAGAAGAGACGGCTGAATCGAAACTCTGCAGAGGCAACTCGTGCCAGGGAAGCCAAGGTCATACCAATAGAAGCTATGAACAGTGGCTACTTCTAATTGAAACTAAGACCAGAATATCCTGGCTCTGAAGGATCGAGATAAGAAGGCGAAGGCAGGTGGCGGGTGAAACGAAAATGAAATACACAAATTGAGAGAAACGAGACAAATTCACGGTGTGGGAATCATGTGACCAGCTGAGCAAGAAGAAGCACGGGTTCACACCATCGCTTGGCACCGGATCAAGCAGAGATATCAGAACCTTTCCAGACAGAAGATGCAGTTTCGAGGCTAACCACAGTGAACTAATCAACACATGGCATTTAAAGTAATGATTGATTGTAACCATAATCGGAGGAAGGCCGGGTAACTAAGGAGCACCCCGCACCTGGCCGACCATTCTGTGTGCTGCTAAGCGAAGTGGAAAAGTATGCATGGGGTTGGTGCTAACCCAATCACAATGGACCAAATAATCTAGGATCCTATATTTAGAAGAACCAATAGGACGTTGTACTTTTAGTGACGTTCGCAGTAGTCATTTTTGAAGGAAGGGCTTAGATGCCCACCTGACAGTGTTTACCCAATCCCCTCACTCCGTTACCATATACAGATATAGTACCTATAGTCCTATATCAATAGTATTGATATGTTAACTTTTGAGTGTTACACGTCAATTATGATGAGTTTTGAGTATAAATGTTACAACTTGTATGAAGTTCTTTGGAGTTGAAGCGAGAAGGACGATCACATCACTGCTGATATCCATGACTCCCCGTTTTTTGTACTTTTCATTAAACGGACTCCCTTTGCCAAACCATTGAGTTGTCCTTATTAATTGGTGTTGGAGTAATGAAACTGCACCCCCATCCATCTAAAGGGTGCAGCTATCTCATCTTAAAGTACTTCTGAGCAAACCTCGGCTCTATGGGCCGGCTGGGGGTCTCGGAGCACACTTGGTAGCAGAGATTGATGGTTATCGATTATCGATTATTGATTAGACTATGGCACCCATTGACCGTCAACATAAAGTAACTCTAGGTCTTCGGCAATATCATGAGTCTTTTGCCATTCAGCTGAGTATACCTTGAAGCTCCCCGTAGACAGTGGTAGTGTAAAAGAAGTCTGCAGACCAGGGTCTGAAGGAACCCGTGTTACCCACCTAACCCCTTCCCATTCCTACGGGCAGCTGAGCGGGCGAAAAACCAAAGAAGGCGGTAACAAAGGTGGTGATCCCGAGGGTCCAGAGAGGAAAAAAAAATGTGAACAGTGAGTGAAAAAAACGGAGTGCTTTGGCAAAAGGGCATGCTTTAGAACCGTCCCCTTCCTCCTCAAAATCCTAGACAAAGCTGCACACAACCAAATCCAACAATACCTGGAAACCAACACCATCCTAGGCAAAAGACAATTAGGTTCCCGCAAAGGCCACGGGACTGAAACTACCCTTCTAGATCTAAAGAATCAAATTACCAAGATAATGGACACAGGCAAACCTGCTCTCCTACTGCTATATCTTTCGGCAGCATTCGACCTGGTCGACCACAGCATTCTCACATCTCACCTCTTCAATGCTGCACACTTCTCTCACAAGGCAACCACTTGGATCACATCCTTCCTTGAAGGTAGGGCCATGAAAGTGTACTCAGACCAGGCAACCACCCCCCCACCACTATAAATTGTGGATTCCCACAAGGGTCTTGTACTGCACCGACCCTTTACATCCTATTCACCAAACCCCTCTTTGATTTACTGGACTCCCTCAACATAGCCTACACAAACTACGCCTATGACACGCAAGTTCTCCTCCCCCTCTCCGGAAACTACGACCAAGACTCAGAAGCCCTCCTCAAAATCTACTCCACTATCCGAAACTGGATGGCTATCAATGGTCTCTGCTTAAACGGAGACAAAACCGAAATCATCATCCTAGCCCCCAGCGAAACATTAACTAATCTTAGCCGTGATTACTCTCACATGATTATCGACAGTATTAGCATACCTGTCTCTTCTGCCGTCAAAACCTTAGGAGTCTACTTAGACGCCACACTCTCCATGACCAGACAAACCAGCGCCATCGCTTCAGCATCTGCTCTGACCACCAAACTCATTTATGCCATAAAACCCTACCTTACCACGCCCAACTGTCTCTCCATAGCCAAAGCTACTATGGGAGCCAGATTGGACTACTGCAACGCCCTCCTGGCAGGCACATCGACTAAAAACCTAAGCAGGCTCCAAATAGTGCAAAATAATGCCCTCTGCGCTGCATTATACATCCCCAAAACTGACCATATTTCACAGGCCAGAAGACTCGTCCACTGGCTCCCAGTCACGGAAAGAATTAACTTTAAAATTCTCACTCTTACACACAAGTGCATCAATCACACAGCACCCCCATACTTATCTGAAACTATAACTAAGAACTCCTCCATCCGTCCTCGAAGAAGCCATCATGCCAACCAACTCCGAGTACCCACTGTAAGAAGAGCCAAAGCCGGCGGCATTGGCTTCCCACACATGGCACCTAAGCTCTGGAATGCCCTCCCCAACTCACTCAGAGCAGAACCATTGCTTTACTCCTATCGCAAAGCCCTCGAAACCACACTATTCAACTAACATCCTCCCTCCTTCACCTACACTTGCTCTTTATGTCGGCTACGAAATGTGTCCTGTAATGAAAATTGCTTTGTAACCATCTTCCTTCCATTGTAACCAGATTATGTCTTCATGTAAAAGCGCCACGATGCCCCCGGGCTGACGTGCGCTTTACATAAATTTGAATAAATAAATAAATAAATAAATAAATAGAAAAGGTAACGGAGGGAGAGGGGAAAAACAAAATATAGTTAGAAGTAGAGAAGAATGTATATATCTAAGGGGAAGGGAATAATGACTCGAGAATAATTAAGTAAATAGAGAGAGGTTACCGGGGAAGACACCCGAGAAGTGTGAGGATTCGCCTTATTCCTACGCTTTTAATACAAGCGGCTAGCAGAAATGTGTATCCATAGTCCCAACTAAAGAGGAACACATAGACTACCACAGTGATTAAAGATGCTGTGAAAAGGATACATTTAAACTCTGTGAAGGGGTAGTAATTAGAGGCAGCGATACCTGTGACCAGCTGGTGTTCGTCTAGTCTGTTAAATGTCTGTCTTACATTTTGTTGTGAAATCACAAACCGAAAAAATTTCCTTTGAGAAAACTGATTTTAATTTTACGCGATTGAATAGCTAAGAAAATATCTTATGCAAATCAATGTTTTGTGTAAAATAGGAGATATAACATTTTGTGGAAAAAATCGGGATTGGAGCTTGCAGTGTTTGGTGCTCGCTCATATTGTTGGAAGTTGTTTAAGTCACATGAAGCGTTGACAACTGTTATATAATGAGAAAGGGAACTGATTTAAGCATGCAAGACATAACTCCATTGGCACACCTATGCAAACAGTTGCTGAAACATGCACCTAAGTTAAGAAAATACAGTACAGAGTGGGTTAAAGGAACCGCCCACAACAATTTTATGCCATGGCCTCAGGGTGGGTCCTTATCTAAAGCTGTCTTGCAACACATGACGACATATTTACACGCCACATACACGGGCAAAAAGTTAGACAAACGCCTCGCTGTTCTAGAACTTTGGAAGATGTATGAACAGGGACAGGAAGAGGAGCCACCAATAGATTGGATACTTAATGTATGCACAGACGGGGGTGAGATGCCTACTGCGCCACCCGCCCCATCTGAAGCGAAGATTGAAGGAAACAAAGACGCGGGGTTATACCCGCTGGGAGAACTTAAAGCAGCTACAGGGTATAGTAATCCAGCATACGAGTCACCTTCGGAAAGTAGTGACGAAAATCAAGGGAGAGAAAAGGATAAGAATATTGCCTCCACGGTCCCAAGGGACAAGCAGAGACGCGATGATGAGAGAAGGGACCGGCCACAGACAAGGGTATCTCTCGATAAAGAAAGAGAAGGGAAAAGATGGAAGGGAAACGAAGATAGAACTGATGAGATAGCATTCGCAAAAAACGAATGGATGGGAGGGCAAAGGCATTGATGATTGTTAGGGAGAATTCTCTGTTTAGGCTGAATTTCCTAACCTAGTGAGTCCCCCAGCAGTTTTGCTGGATTTTTGGGGTTTATTTTTTTTCTCCTGCCAAGAATGAGAGTCTTTTACCCTCACTCTTGGACATGATTTGAGTGTGTTTCTTTGAATCTAGATGTGTTTAATGGGCTATGGGGTCTTTTACTCCATAGGGCTTCATGTGTTTTTGTGATGTGTGTTACACAGCACCCTCAGTGCAGTGACACAGGGGTGTCATAGTGACCCCCCAGTATAGACTCCATACCCTGGGACTGACTACTGTCTCCCAGAGCATGTAAAGTCACCATTGACTTTACTAGTCTTAAATTCTGAACAGAACCAGTACAAACCATCATATTGTGGACGTACTGGCTGGGGCAATTCAATTGCCCTGGGGTCTGTTAGTCGAGGGGGCACGTCTCCGTCCCCCTGATCGAGTTTTGGCTGGTGGCAGTGGATACTACTTTTTATATTCTACCGCAATATTTTCCTATGGGATTTCCCATTGTTTTAGGCTACTATCTTTATTAAATTATTTACGGTAGCCTCGAACATACCGCCGGTTTATTTAATATTAATTCTCTGGTTGGTATTTTTTGCCAAAACTTGATTCTAAAATGGCGTTTGTGTTCTCTTCTGTGACTCCAACTCAAGTCTAGCCCTTTGTTCCACTTTTTGGCGGGCTTCTCCACAGAAGCCCTCCAAAGTGGTGCCACTCTGTCTGGGGTACTTAGGAGGGGTGGAGGGGGATTTAGGCACCCTGGACTGAGTTGCCTAGGCAACTCAAGTCGCACTCCGTCCTGATTGGCCCAAGTGGTGAGCCGGCCGGCTCACCACTTAGCATGTTTGAGTGACAGCTAGGCTGAGTGAATGGGAGTTTTCTGCATAAAAGCAGGGCTTTGGGGACTGGAACTTCAGAAGTCGCCACAGGACCTAAGAATCCGACGAGGGAGAAGCTGAGCCGACCTGCCACGACACCACCACCGGTGGAGCCCTGCTGGACCGTCTCACCACTTTTCCCAACGACAGAGGAGATCTCCCGCCGGAGAGTCTTCTTCCTTTGACTGGTGAGGATAACCAGTTTCACCATCTTTTTGCCTTCCCGATGTACCTCATGGCCGCCTTGCCTGTGCCAAGCACCCCGGCAACCGGGATACCACATTTTACCACGACCGCGAACAAAGGTACCACCTTTAACCGGAAAACTCTGCGGCTGGTTTCTTCCCTGGTAGTGCAACGACCTCCATCTTTCTTCCAAGTCGAGATCTTCTCTTCCCCTGGACGACGACGCGACTTGCACCCACTGCCAGGAACAACTGCCACCGCTGGAGGATCCTTCCCACTTATGGTACCATGTCCCGCCTGGCTTCACTTGCTACCGACTGTACGGGGTAGATTTAGCCCCCGGCTTTCGAACCTGGGTTAGCCTGGGACACCCTGGCTAAACATTCCTAAAGCCTCTCTAAACTCTTTCTGAACCCTCTGCAAGACTTTCTTAGCCTAGTGTAACTGTGTGATCTTGGGCGCATTTGTGCTCTGCTCTCTCTAAGAGTGGGCCCAGCCTTTGGACTTTAGCTCACTAGTGACTTTTGCTCTTCTGCCTTGCTAACAGTGTTCCTGAACCTTAGAGTGGTGTACCTTTTCCATATTCTGTCTTTTTCCCTCCCTTTCTCACAAACTTATTGGAGTGCCCTTTAGTTAAGCGCTCACCTCTGTATGAAAATAAGTTGTGTTTTACTGTGACTTATCTGATAAGGAAAAAGGGGTGTATATATTACAATAGTAACTGTGTTTAGAATATTTTACAATAAGAGTGCTGGAGTGTTTCAAATAGTGCGTTTTTAAATAAATAATTATATACTTTGATACCAAAGCTCTGGTCAGTGTTTGCTTGCATTGGTGTGTCTGAGTGCCTATTGTGTATACTTTGCATACTGCCTAACTCTTCTTGAGAGAAGTCTGACTGCTCAGCCACAGCTACCAGGTAAATCTGGGTGGTACAGACTGCTACCAAGTGGGTTTATTGCTAACACCTGTAGTCCTAAATCTTTTGCAGTGTTCCCTAAGGGAACTGCACAGGTTTCTGCCTAACAATGATGCGAAACAAAAAGAGAGGCTTGACGAGGTACAGAGAAAGGGGAACGAGAAGGAATTGAGAGACGAAAGAATAAGGAAAAAAGATGGACAAAGGCGTGAACAGCTATATCGCTAAGAGCAAGAAAGACAGCTCGATCGCAGACAGAGAGCAGCCAATGATCAAGACAGACAGAAGCAGCAAAGGTTAGAGGAATAGCAAAGAATACGAGAGAAGAGAATAAAGAGACGAAGGGTTGAGGAAATTCGAAGGGCAGATGAAAGTAGAAGCAAAAAGAAAAAGGAAGAAGATAGGGTCAGAGAAGAGGCGAGGAAGCTCAGAGAATTTGATGACGATGTAGAACGAAAGCGAAGAGACAGAGCACGCGATCTTGAATATCTGGAGAGCAAGGTTAAGAAACCCGCTCCAGTGGTAGATTGGGAAGACATCGAAGAATTCTTCGCTGTGTACGATTCAGTACCAGGAACGTCTAGGGCGAATATTGAGGATGACTTTGACACCAGAAGCATCAGAGAAACGATCGATAGAATATATGATGAAATGGGGTTAGAACAAACACCCCAAGGGGAGGGGGAAGACGAGCGCCTGGAGAGCACTCAACTATACGACACTGAGGATGTCTCAAAAATTAGTGAGAATAGAGAACTATCCCTGGATAGACTAGAAATAAGTAGGAACAAAGACAACACAAGAAGTGGCACAATTTGAGCACAGACAATGTCCGACTCAGAAAGGGAAGGGCACGAGGAAAAAGAGGAAGTAAGAAGGTGTGAAAGACGACTCCCAAGGGAGAAAGGGATAAGGTGGTCAGACACTTGTGAGTCTGCACCAAGGGCATCAGAGTCAGCCACACAGTCAGGCCGACATGAAGAAGTATCTCATGGTCAGAAGGGGGTGTCATCACCGCCCTATGTGGACAGGCTAAGGACATTGCCAGGCAGGTGGCAATGTGGGAATATTACCCCTGCAATAGACAGGAGAACAATGAGAGAAGAAAGAGAACTATTCATCCCAATTCCCGTTACTCGAGAAGGGGGTGCGAGACCACAATACATTCCATGGCCACACATGGATCGAGAAAACTTGAAAAACAAGCTTCCAATGCTGACATCGGGAGTTGGAAAGTGGATACACGAGTTAGAAAAAATGACAGGAAGGAACACATTAGCTGCAGGGGATATCAAGGGTCTTCTAATCGCCGTATTTGGTGAGAGAGCAGACGATGCATGGACACAAGCAGGCTACCCAGGTGTGACCACAATTAACACTGCACATGATGGAGCTCCATTTAACAATTGTAGAGCCGCAGTATGGAAGGCACTATGAGTGCTTCACCCAGAAACTTCCTATATGGGAGCTATAATGACGCGTAAAATGAAGGAGTCTGATGATCATTTGATTTACATACAGAATTTTCAAGACGCGTGGGTACTCGAGACTCATGAATCTTGGACGAAATCTATACCTGTGTTCTACCATATATTGTGCCAAGGGCTGCCAGAACCAGTACAGAAACAGCTCAAGAAATTGGTAAGAATCGAGGATAAACCTTGGGCAGAAATACAGCTGACCATTGCACACTATTGCAGGTTACTGCAAGAGAAGAATCGCAAAAAGTAAGCTGCATGAAAGGGTGAGGAATCTAAATTGGTGCAGAAGAAATTGTCAAAATATGCTCTTGAGGGAGCAATGATAACTAGCACAGCTGAATCGAGGATGCAGCAGGTCAATAATCTGCAGCAGATTAATCAGGGCAGTACTGGGTTTTATCGCAGGGGAAGAGGATTTAGAGGAAGGGGATGGCAGAGTAATCAGGGAGGCTTTCAGGATAATCAAGGAGGTTTCCAAAATGTGCAGAATGCCAATCAAGATATGTGAAATGGGTAAATGATCCGACCACCGCTAGTATGTTGGTTGTGTGGGATGACTGGACATTTAGCGCGCACATGCAGAAACCAAGGCATGATGCAAAACAACCAAGGTATGGGAGCAGGTACGGTGAATCCACCTGCCGTTTTACTGCAGGGAGTTGCACAGAATCACACGGTCCAACAGCAAACACCAGGAGCTCAGCAAAACCCACAGCCCCAACATATAGTGACTTTCCCACAAGGGCAGTCTCAACAGTCACTGCTGCAATTGTCACAAACAGCGAGCTCAGGGCAGACCATGAACCCTGGAATGAAGAGTAACTCTGGGAATGGGGGAAATCGGCCAGTACACAGTGGGCCAAGATTGTATATGGACTAGGACAGCTCACTGGGAACCCTGATGTGTTCTATCCTATCAGTGACACCAGACCCTCACCGGGAACCTAGGGTGGATGTCATTATAGAGGATAAAGAATATTCCTTCTTAGTTGATACGGGTGCAACACCCTCGTGCATACGTGAAGGCAAGTTCTCCTTGTCTCACAGGAGCTACAAGTCATGTTCCCTTCACAAATGCACTTCCAGTCTCTCTAGGAGAATGTGAGATGAATGTGCCGTTATTATATTCATGTCAGACCCCAGTAAACATTTTGGGTCGAGATTTAATGACAAAGTTAAACATGACGATCTCGTTCACGAAGGAGGCATAGTATGTTCAACTCCAGGAATGCACTATTCAAATGTATGCGAAATGATCAGAGCATACGTAGGCCACACAGCCATGAGGGCTGTACCATTAGAGCCCGAAATGTTTGCGTATGGTATGCGCATACTAATGGCAGGGCTGCCAGGCCTTGTAGACAGAATCATGAGAACCCCAGATGAATTCCTATTTAGACCAAGAATACCGATGCATTAAGAGAAGGGGCAGGTATTTCCCTTGGTGATACATACAGCTGCAGTACGAGGGAGGATGGCCTTGATTGATGGTTATGATGACGAAGGCCGACAATGGTGCGCAGTAATCGCCATTGAAGAAGGATATCGATTGACTGACGTCACCGATGACGATCTGTTTGAAGAACAAGGAGATATGGGAGAGACAATGGTGGAAGTGAGTCTTACGTTTTGGGTGAGAATGATCAAAAGAGAAGTGCATCAAAGAATGATGTTGGCACGGAACCGTCCAGAGTATTTTGTTGACGACATGGTCCAGGTGCCTGTCTCAGTGTGGACCACAGGACCTTATGACGTAGGCCTATTGAAAGGGGGTGGAGAAGTGAGAATTAAGGTAAAACCAGGAGCAATTTTACCCAAAGCAAACAATATCCCATGTCCAGAGAGGCAGATGAGGGGATTTTTAAGACAATTTCGGCTATGATGGAGCAAGGCATCTTAGTGACGTCAGAGTCGTCATGCAATACTGCGTTTTATCTGATCAAAAAAACAAAGGGAGGGTCTTGGAGGCTAATCCAGGATTTACGCCCAATAAATCATATTGTTAACCCGGCTACAATCCTATGTAATATACCTGTTGAGGCAAAATATTTCACGGTGATTGACTTGAAAAATGCATTTTTCTCAATCCCGTTGCACCTTGACTCGCAAGATCTGACGTCATTCACATTCAGACAGATGCGTCTGAAAAGCACAAGGCTACCCCAAGGGTACTGTGAGTCTCCTTCTATTTTTAGCAGAGTCCTGCAGATGGACCTGAGCAATATTGCAAAGTGTTGTCCTGCAATACGTGGATGACATCTTAATTTATAGCACAACAGAAGAGCAATGCAGGCATGATTCTGTTCAGCTGTTGACTATACTGGCTGAGTAGGGATATAAGGTTGACAAGGTAAAGTTACAATATTGTCATAAAGAAGTGCTGTACATAGGCTAGCTGATCTCACATGAGGGGAAGAGGGTGATCCCAGAAAGGGCTGACACCATACTGAACACGGCTAAGCCACACACAATAAAACAGATGCAGAGCTTTTTAGGCCTATACAATTAAGTCAGAGCATGGGTCTTTGACCGCCTGCTACCTTTTTTGGACTATAGCTCTTACACTAAGCCTTTACTTCAGGCCCTAAAACTCTGAGTACTTATTAGTGCAGGAATACCATCTCATTATTCAGGGCAGGCTGCAGAATTATTGACGTTGATACTCACCATTGAGAATCACGCAGACCAGGAAGTAACGGTGTACAGTGATTCCGCCTATGCGACATCGACAGTGCATGCAGGCTTAGCGTGCTGGGAAAGGAGGAGCTACCTCCGAGCAGACGGCACACCAGTGCAGCCCGCAGCCTTATTGGACAGGCTGATTAAGGCACTACAGCTCCCAGTGGGCATAGCGGTCGTGAAATGTGCCGCCCACACGAAAGGGACAGATTTTTATCTCACATGGAAATCAAGCAGCAGACACGGAAGCCAAGCGTATGGCATCCAAAAGTGAGACGATCATGGAAGTGGAAGTCATCCATACCAATGAGAGAATGATGGCTGCACGAACGACAACTGAAGGGTATAACAATCTTGGGCTAACACAATTGATGGAACTCCAATGGGAGGCAACGCAGGAAGAGAAGAATCTTTGGAAACACGAGGGTGTTCTTTAAACCCCTCTGACAGCTTGTGGCGACAAGACAGCACTGGTAAACCAGTAACGCCTGTAGCCCTATTAAAAAGAGTGCTGGAGCAGCTGCATTATCCGGCACACATGCAAAAGAAAATTTAGCAGCAACACTCGCAGAAGACTGGTTCATACCGAATTTAACCGAGCATGTTGTATTCTTTATAGTGAACTGTATAATCTGCCAACAATTCACAGCTGGGCACATATTAAAGGTAATGAGAGGAGACATCCCAAGGCCAAATGGGCCTGTTCAGCACTTGCATGTCTATTATGTCGACATGATTCAAGTATGTAACGGGTACAGATACTTAATTTTTGGGGTGTGTCTATTCTTTAGCTGGATTGAGGCAGGTCCATGTACACACCCAGACTTTACCTGTGCGGCCAAATGTTTAGTTAGAGAAGTATTCCCCAGGTGGGGGGTGTGCGAGGTCATGAGATCAGATAACAGAGCTCAATTTGTAAAAGTGTGATTTTTGAACAGATTCATCTTGCTGCTTGGTATAAAGCACAAGTTCTCATTGGCGTATCATCCGCAAGGTAACGGGATCTGTGAGAAGCTCCACGGCTTATTAAATGATAGGATAGCCAAGTTGAAGCTTACTCTAAGAAAGGGATGGTTACACTGCCTTCCTTTGGCATTGTATGCACTTCGGAACCAACCCGGTTCCGAGCATCATCTTATGCCACACGAGATAGCCACAGGAAGAAGAATGCGTACTCCTCTGACACCCCGAGATAGAGCTAGATGTGATGCCCAGTCAACAGGAGAAATTGTAGGGTCTGAAATGCAAAATTACTTGAATTGCATGACATCTTGCCTTACTGTAATTTCAGACCAGCTGCAGCGACGACGAAAGGGGTGCAGGGCAGCATGGAACAAAGAAGGAGATACTACTACAGACACATCACAAGGACTTTGTGTACCATTCGTTTTCCCTGGCGACACCGTCCTTGTAAGGAACCATACGAGGAAAAAGTGGGATGAGCCACGATTTAACGGCCCCTTCAAATTAGAGGACTGCACTCCGTCAGCAGCAAAACTACAAGGCAGGAGAGCTTGGATTTTTCTGGGCGATATCAATCCCTACATCGGAGAAGGCCCCCTGCCTGCACCCCAACAAGAGGAGTCTACGAGCTACGGGGAAGAACCACAGCACGTGCAGACGAGATCCATGAGGAAGAAAAAAGACGCATGACCAGCCAGACAAAGATAAACGAACTTTTGTAAAATTGTGGCTTAAATTGGACACAGCCTCTAAGCAAAAAAGCCTCAGCCTCAGTGCTTTGGTATAAAGCGCTATATAAACAAATAAATACAAATACAAATACAAAAAAGGGGATAAGGACATATAAACGGACACTTTGTGCATCCTAGTTGCAGGGTGAAGAAGAAAACTGCACGTATTAGCCACAATATAATCTGTTGACTTTGAACCTCGGACTGAGGCACAATTAAAGCCGTGATAAGAAAAGACTATGCCAAATTTTGATTGAGGACACATAAATTGGGAGAAAATACAGTATCCAGACTCATTCCACACCGAGACCCTATTCGGAATCACTTATAGTGTGCCGCAGTAGCGACATCACCAAAGATGTGGTGATATACTTTAATATA
The DNA here is from genome assembly GCF_040938575.1 of Ambystoma mexicanum. Taxonomy (NCBI): domain Eukaryota; kingdom Metazoa; phylum Chordata; class Amphibia; order Caudata; family Ambystomatidae; genus Ambystoma; species Ambystoma mexicanum. Next base: position 586,709,862 of record NC_090939.1, on the reverse strand, counting down.
GTGCTAAGATCATACCCGTCATTGGTGGGGAGACTCACCACTGTTGCTGACTTTCTTCAAGTTCCTGAAAACGAAAAGACAATAAGAAGATTGCTTACTGTAATTACTGAAGAATTCCTCTTACTACCTGAATACAGTGAGGAGAAACCAAATGTCTCAAGCAGAGAAGGAAATGAGCTTGTAAATACGTTGTTATTTCGCATAATCGAGGACTGTCCAAATCTTGTCGTAAGAACGATAGACACACTGACACACTCACGTTTCTTCGAGATCCAGCGAATACAAAACATCTAAGCCAACTTCTAAATAAAATTGTGATCTCAGTTGCACTCCACGCGAACGGACAGTGCAGACATTGTTTACATTGAAGAGAAAGCATACAATCCTGAATCTCAGCAAGACATGATAGATGTCCCTGTCACTAGAAGACAGCAGATTGGCTCACAACGTCCTTTTTCATCTAGTCACTGACTTCTCAGAGCTAGTGGGGAGACTGATCGATGTTGACGTCCTCACATTCATCAGAGATGCAGCTAATGTTGCACAGATGGGCATGCTCTTGCATGGAATCGTACTACAAATAGAACTCTCTAATCATCAACAGAACTATCTGTGGAGATTCTAAAAGCTTTTCGCCGAGGGACAGATCGAGGAAGCAGTGTCAAGGATTTCACATTCTTCCATTTGTTGTTTTTTTGTCTCTCTTCTACATCCTGACCAGGATACAACATGTCTTTGGGACTGAACCAAATCCGAGGAGTGGACTGGGAACTGACCTACTTTGAACATGCATGGTAAAAGGACCTGCCGAAGTGTTGTTTGATTTGATTTTTCCCATAGTTTAGCAAAGGAACTGTATCCTGAAATAAGAGGCAATTCATGCCGCAAGAGGGGGACCACTTGTAGGACACCTGAACCGCTTAAACACAGAATCCGACAGACAATATTGTCCAAAGAAGTATAGTTAAAGGTAGACATTTTGCGAATGATGGAGATGGGGATCCAGAGCAGCAATCTTGTCCTCCCACAGGAGGAGAGACGTCCACGTTTCCCTGGAAGTAAATGCTGCCGCCTGACCTACAGGGGCATAATGTATTTGTGTATCATATTCATCATTGTTTTACTGTCATTAACAATCAGAACTGCATTTTTTATTGGTGCACAAAGCGTTCCAATTCCAGTGCACCCACCTCATGATGCACGCATGAAACCGACAAAGGCACCAGACCTTGCATAGTCATTCCGGTCCCTAGAAGATCTGATGGTGGAGTGAATGAGCTTGAAATGGATGTGATTAGCAATGACACACACACACACTTGTGGTAACAAACAAAAAGAAAGGCCGTAAACAGGGTCGGCAAAGAGTGAATGAAGAAAGATTACTGACAACCACGCGCATGCAAACACTGAATGCACACGCAACAGGCCTAGTGTCAATGACTGCAGAACCACAATTCAAAGCCTCAGAGAAGAAAAGACTGCCTACTATGGAAAATATCACTACAAGTAAAATAAAGAGCCAAATGAAGGAAGCAGACATAGTAGAAAGACTAGAGGAGCTGAGGAAGAAACACACGGAGATAGCAGTGACAAACATATAAGTTCCAACGAAAGGGACCAGTGCAAGTTCCACAGTACAGCCATATACCGGACCAATTTCAGGGTGGATGAGATGGGCATTTATAACAAGCAGGAAAAAGATGTATGAAGACAAGGAAATAACTGCCAGACATTTGTCTACTCAAATGGCGCAGATAAGGAAGCCTGCACCATGGACCAGGATACCTGAGAACCTTCCAGCAAGAAGGAGCCACACAGATGCATTCAGGGATGTAGTGATAGCAAATTACAGGAAAACACTAAGAATCAAGAGAAGCATGCATGAAGATGACAACAAACTAAACGACTACCTGGATAGCACAGCACATCTGGGAAACATTTGGTGCCAGCACATGAAAGAAGTTGGAAGACGAAATTCAGGAAGGGAATGCTTTGTTTGTGCACTCCTACCATACAGCATGGGGAAGTCCAAGTTCTTTGTAGCTGTAGAAATCGATGTTGAGACAGCACACTGTCTATCACACGTAGCAATTTACAAGACCAGAGGCCAGTTCATGGGAAGTGATGATTCACTGAAATGGGCTATTGAAGCAACTGATCCAAATGAAGATGACTATATGTCCAGTACATAAAGACAAGAAACAATGGAAAGGACGAAACACATTGTGATCAGATATGAGAAACCTGGAGTGAAAGGAGCAGGAATCAGATGGGAAGTAAATCAGAAGCTAAATGTCCAAAGAAAAACTCCAGGAGAGGCTTCAAAGTTAGATGAACAGAGGCCAAATGCAGATTTGGGGAACAGTGCTTTCACCAGATGGATGGCAAAAAGGAGTAGTAATTTGCAGAGTATGGATGGTCCTCGGAGTCTGCAAAGAAGCAATTGAAAATTCACAAAGGCTCTGTAAGCCACTATGGCCAAAGCTCTCAAAACTACTTACATGGGTCAAAGACAGGGGAGGACCTTTGCAGATAGTGCAACTAGAAAGCTCAAAATTGTGCTTCGGGAATAATGGCAGAAGAAAAATGAGAGATAATCAGAACTATGGACGAGTTTTCGACGCTCCAGGAATGGTTCATGGCACTGCCGTAATTATGGATCATTATTGGGCATGTGGATCTAAAGCTTACATCAGACTGCCAAGAAACTGGGGTGGTATATGTACAATAGTGAATGTCCAGGTTCCAGCATTAGTGATCCCAAAAAGTGACTTGAATATTGACAGTTTCCCGAAAGCAGATGCTCACCTGAGAAAAAGGAGCTCTGTAGAACTGATGACTCGATTGAAAAGGGAAAATTACTTCTCTGCCAAATCTGAAGAAACCTTTCATGCCAACCCATACGAACACAGACTGTTTAGCTTCGCCTCGTCAGTGTTCGCTAGAATCCTCATGCCAAGATTACAAGTTGGAGCAAATACCAAATGGTTACAGATAACCAGATGGGAGTTACTGCAAACCATCAACACGACCATAAAAGGATTCAATGAAATCAAGGAAAAGCTAAGAGCCATGCGACTGATGACTCTCCAGAACAGATATGTCCTTGACATGATCCACAGCTATGGATGGAGGAGTTTGTGCAAAAATCGGAGAATCATGTTGCACATTTATACCTTCTCATGATGAGGAAAATGGAACTTTAATAGAAGCCATAGGTATGCTGACAAAACTACAGAACCAGATGATCGATGAAACTGACGAAGTTGATGATGACAGCTGGTTTGGATCCCTATTCTCATGGGTCCCACAGTGGATGGCAGACACATTCAAGTTCTTGGGAGCCCTGCTAGTGATGATACTGCTAGGGTTTTGTGTTATCAAGATAATAATCTCTCAATGTCAAAAGACTGCTAAAAAGGCCATAGGGATGAAGATCATGATTGAAGTCAAGCCAGGATGGAAGCCCAAAGACCTGACTGATAAAGAAATAAGAGACTTTGTGAAGGCCAGCATTCACGCACCAAAAGGAACAACATTTCCCTATCCCAGGAAGCACAGCAATGATGTGGGAAGATGGGTTTATTGCAGCCCAAATGGACAATGTCAACTGATGACATGGAATAAGGACGAACATGTAAGGACAACAGGAAGCCTGAAAGGAGTAATAAAAATCTGGACTCCAAAGAGACACTTCTTCAAACCTTCATGTACAGATCTCGAGGACAAAGAAGAGATGAACCCAGGCGATGGAGTGAAGATGAATACAGAAGAATCGAGTAAGATGAATCCAAAGACGGAAGTGAAAGTGGTCGATAAATCGCCCAGAGGGGCGAGTGTAGAGGAGGTCCCAAATAAAGCCTGCATTCCAGTCGCCCATTTTGAAGTTCCAGGAACGTTCACACCAACATATATGATGTATGCTGAGCAAATAAATATGCAGAGAGCTGCAGTGCGGCTCTGCCCAGTACTTATTAGAAGAGCAACACATATTGACGTACCGATAACCAGAAAACCATGGACAGTAAGGTATCTATTGAGGAAACCCTACCAACAAATGAAACGAAATGAAGATTGCCTAAATACTGTCCCGGAAGAAACCAAAAAGGCCTTAATGGAAGACAAATGGTGACGTCACGAGGACCCGGACTAACGTACAGATAGAAGAAATGACAACCAAAAAATGACACAGAGACGAAACGCCATGAATAAAGATATTGTGAACCTAAAGGGGGAGAATGATGTTGAAATACAAACAAGTTCAAGCTGTAAGCAAGATGAAGATATTCAACCAGTTTACACCTGTAAATATGCTTGGAACCGCAAAAAAGCTAAGGAAACAGTGCGGCTTGCTATGCTAAGTAAAAAAGTAGTGCAGCAAGCGCCATTATACATAATCTACCTCAAACGAAGTACCTTATTATAAGTATGTTTCCACTTTGCAAACGAAGCAGAACCAACCCAGGTTACCAAAGGCCAAATGAGCAGAGATTCATATTTAGCAAAACGAGGGAAGCAAAGGTCATACCAATGGAAGCTATGAACAGTAGCAACTTTTAATTGAAACTAAGACCAGAATATCCTGCCTCTGAAGGATCGAGATAAGAAGGCAAAGGCAGGTGACAGGTGAAACGAAAATCAAATACACAAATTGAGGAAATGAGACAAATTCACGGTGTGGGAATCACGTGACCTGCCGAGCAAGAAGAAGCACGGGTTCACACCTACGCTTGGCACCGGACCAAGCCGAGATATCAGAACCTTTCCAGAGAGATGATGCAGTTTCGAGGCCAACCACAGTGAACTAATTGACACATGGCTATTAAAGTAATGATTGATTGTAACCATAATCGGAGGAAGGCCGGGTAACTAAAGTCATCCCACACCTGGCCGACCATTCTGCGTGCTGCTAAGCGAAGTGGAAAAGTATGCATGGGGTTGGTGCCAACCCAATCACAATGGACCAAATAATCTAGGGTTCTATAGTTAGTAGAACCAATAGGACGTTGTACTTTTAGTGACATTCGCCGTAGTCATTTTTGAAGGAAGGGCTTAGATGCCCACCTGACAGTGTTTACCCAATCCTCTCACTCCATTACCATATACAGATATAGTACCTATAGTAAAGTTACCTTTTTCCAACCAATAGAATTGCATGTTAACTTTTGAGTGTTACATGTCAATTATGACGAGTTTTGAGCATAAATGTTACAACTTTTATGAAGTTTGTTGTAGTTGAAGCGAGAAGGACGATCGCATCACTGCCGATATCTTTGACTCCCCGTTTTTTGTACTTGTCATTAAACAAACTCCCTTTGCCAAACCATTGAGTTGTCCTTATTTATTGGTGTTGGAGTAATGAATCTACACCCCCATCCATCTCAAGGGTGCAGCTATCTCTTCTTAAAGTACTTCTGAGCAAACCTCGGCTCTAAGGGGCGGCCAGGGGTCTCGGAGCACACAACCATATTGGTTCTCTGCTGATTGTCCTTTCTCTATTATTCATCTGCTGTAGAATCCTTCTGTTTGCTTGTTTGTGTATGTCACATATTTAGCACAATGCTCTGTTTGAGTAGTTTTCTGGGTTGGTTTTGGCATTTTAACTTTTGAATTATCTTTGGACTATGCTTGACTTTTGCCCATTTCAAATCTGGCACTGTCTTAGCAAACATCTCTCACCCAACCCTCTTGTACCCACTCTGAAAGACAGTGCGCACAAAGAGAACTTGTACAAACGTACACTGTTATGCACTCAAGATAAACCTGAGATAATAATGCCACGCTCCCTTTAATGAGACCCACAAGTCCTGTTCTGCCAGGTGATTATGTTCCTACATTCCACCATGGACAGCTCATGAGCTGTGTCAAAGTTATCTGTAGTTGAACGGCCCCATTTCCCATCTTTATATTCAACCTTCCTGACACAAACGTATTCAATTATTTTTCTTCCCCAGAGAACAAGATAAGCAAAAACAACATGTTGACACTAAATAATATGCACAACAACAATGGTGTCACCAATGTCCAGGGATGCTTCTGTGTGGCAGTGCGGTGTATGTGTCCTAGTGGATACATCCCTGCAGAGAACGCCAGTTTGCATTGGCAGCAATATTTCATTGCGCCCCATACAGCATTTGTCTAATCAATTCCTCCTCGTATACTACTTTATGTGAACCCACTGCCCAGGCTGGAAAACTTGGCACCAAGTTGTTGGGCTTTTGGGTAAGGAATTCTGGACCTGGTGATAGATGGAAGAAACAGTTTTCAACAAACGTTTACCATATTGAAGTACTTCATCCTCTGCTAACTGTACTATGTCCCAATTTAAAGGCACCAGTGAAGTTTCTGCCAAACTCATTGGTCTACAAGTAAGTATGTCATAGGTACTTTATCCTGTTATTCTAATAGCAGTCCCCCTCATGTTCATTAAAGTTAGTGATAGTGCGACTGGCCAATTCAAGTCATTTTCCACACATATCTTCTGGCATTCCAGTAACCCTGCTGATTGTGGATTGCATGGACAGAGGAGTAAATGTTGTATATTAACTATTTTGCATTGCTCCTAAATAAGTTTTCCACTGAAATTCACAATTCCCAAACCTAGGAATTCAATTGTATGTTAAAACCTTCAGAACTGCATGTGTGTATCTACCTTAAGAGTGGGATATGCCTCCATCCATTCAGAGAATGCATCCACAATATCCAGAACATATTTCTAGCATGCCATGTTTGGCATTCGAACAAAATTGCACTGAAGATGTGCAAATGGGACCCATGGGGCAGGAAGTGCCCCTTGTTGTACATCAGTTGTTTTTCTATATTTTGATTCTGGCATATCAACGATCTCTGAACCAACTGTTCACTGATTTGTGGAAAACATCGGTCAAACCATTCACTTTTCATCCTATTTACCATTCCCCTTTTAGACAAGCGTGCTATGCTAGGTAACATTTGTGTGAAATAAACTTGAAATGTTTTGGGAACAACTAAACGTCCTTTAGGAGAATGTGTCAACTTATCACTATGAAGATCCTGCCTTTCCCCATGCATTCTTCTCTGATTATGGAACTTGCTCTTCCAATACAGACAATGGGCCTCATTACGACCCTGGCGGAACAGGTTAACGGGACCCGCTAAAGGAGGCGGACCCGTTTAACCAGTTACGCCACATTACGAGGTCCCCTCGCGGGACCCGGTAAGGACGCCTGGTAAAACCAGGCGTCCTTACCGGGTCCACGCAAGGAGAAGAGGGAGCAAACAACGGGCCACTCGTAATCGGCCCGTTGTTTTCTCCCTCTCCCATTCCCATTCAGCCCTATGGGGGCTGAAATGGGAATGGGGAAGGTCCGGGCCCGGGTTCCTGGAGGGAGGAATTAACGGGCCCTCCGAACTCGGAATGGCCCGGTAATTCCTCATGCTGGGAACCCGGACCCAGACGCGATTTTGGCGGCAGCCAGGCCGCCAATAGCAGCATGGCTACCGCTGAGGTCGTAATGAGGCCCAATATTTCTAAAATTCCATATGTTGGCTTTTGTGACTGCACTTTCATCTGAGGCATCATTTTCTCTGCAACATTTCTAAGGACATAGCAGCTCTCCTTGCTATTTGATCAGCAAGTGCATTCCCTTTGCTGACATTGTTCCATGGGGCTTGGTGTGCAGTGCTTTTGAAAGCCTAGTTATTTATTAGGTGTTCCAGTGGCACTTAAATAGGCTTGATCCTTCCACAAGCTACCATAATCATGTACTATCCAAAAGGCTTAGCGCAAACTTGCTTGCCAACTGCTATGGTGCATGCACGTGTAAGTGCACCATTTCAGTAATATGTGCCCAATGTATCCGCTCTAATTGTGTGCTTTCTGACACTTCATGATCTGTACAAACTGTGTAGGGTGCTTTAAGGTCCCCTTTTCATTTCTCACACAATTTCCATGCACACAAACTCCTCATCTGGGTTTTGTAATGGGGTTCCTGTAAATATGATCTAGGTTTCGTGAGAGCACTTTTAACAATACAGTCATGTTGTTCATCCTCTGTGGGGCATCGCAGTAGGGCTTTGTGATTTCAAACTGGGCATTGAGTAAGAGTAATGTTTGAGGAATTTAACACTATTAGTTCATATTTAGTTAACAACAATGTGGATACGTGTTATGTTTTTGCTTTCAGTCGCAGGGCAGTTATGGTGTGTGGGACTGGTAGCATGAGTGTCCTTCCTAATACTTTAATTTACATAAATTACAGAGCCAGCACAGTTGTGCAACTGACCGACTGCAGGGTAGTACCCCCTACGCTACTGGATCTAATGCAGCACTATATTATGAGATTGGATACTTCTGAGTCAGCACCACTTGTGCATAACCCACTTTTTATGCACTATACGATTAATGGCTTCTTGTAATCTTGTAGTATGGCATGACCCAAATAATGCATTTTCTTGTATTAGATTTGTAATTTTGCTTAGAATACTTAAGTCCCTTCTTGTCCAAGGCTGCTAATAATACAAATGTATAACTAATATGTAGTAGACTTAATGATCCATCGTAAACCTCTCCTCCCCCATGAATTTAATATCATCCAGATCTTTCTTTATGGATTGGCTAAAAAAGGTGGGGATTTCTGTTTACCCATGTGGGAGATTGGTCCGCGTCATTTGCCAACCGAGATGGGGAGAGGCGAACACATTTTGGCTGTCAGGTTATATGGGAGCCCATAATGTCGACTTTCATTTTGCTGATTCCCATTATGGCTTGGTGCAGTGAGCACGTAGATCACTGTGTCTGGCATCCCCCTACCCCCCTCCCCCCTTCCCACTTAGCTTGCTGGCGGCACACATTAGAGGTGTGCCACCGTCTATCCCGTATCCCTGTGTCGTCAGTTCTAACCCACTAACATGGGTCAAAACTGGCATCACAGAGTCTGTTTTTTTCCACTTTTCTTTTTTTAATTGACCCCCACTTCCATCTAATGGAAGCGGGGGACACACCTGCAACCCTTGACCCCATTACACTGACTAAGGGTAGCGGGGGACACCCCCGCAACCACTGTTTCCCCTAGTTGCAGGAATGGGGGGGTCAGGATTTTTGAACTGCACAAGAAGTACTGGGTGAAATGTTTTAGTCGCCGTAAATGTACTATCCTGTTATATGGGGACTAAAAAGAAAACTGAACATGTTTCAACCACTTCAAACCGTGTGGCAGTAGGTTGTATACATGACACTATATTTCAGGGTTTGGAACAATTAGGAAAAATGGTAAGAACACTGCCTTTACAGCTCCGAAGTTTTCAGAAAACCTACACACATGCAGTCCAGGTTTTTCAATAGATATTAGTATCCGGCATGCCAAAATGAGAATGAAACAAACGCACTGATTGGTGTGTTTGTGAGCCTTACCTGCCGGTAATCCCACTGACATTTCTGCATCTTCCACGTGCTTGTCCCCAGCACTCTTTTCCATTCCTGACCAACTTGATCATGCCACCATGGAAAGGGAGAAGGGACTACATGTAGTCCCTTCTCCCGTTCCTCAGCTGCCATTTTCTTTGTTTACCATGGCGGCCACGGAAAGGGATAACAGACTATGTTTCCCAGTCCGCGGCAGCAATTTTCTAGTTATGGCCTCAGGTCGCATTACCCAACTGGTAATGCCCCCCCCCTCCTTGGCTTATATTGCCTAAAAATGGGGGTATTTCACTGGCCTAGTTGTAGGTAGCAGTATTCTCATATCCAATAATGCATTTATTGCCATAGATATTCATGCTTCCTCCTCTGGTTTTATTAGATAATGATGCTTCCTGCTTAGGGGTTTACTTGGACCTATTTGGAATCATACTGTTTCAGAATTGTGGATTAACCCCACATCATTGGCATGCTGAGACTACATGTTATGGGTACCTGAGGTTTATGTTTATGTTTATTATTTGATAATGCATTCCAAGCCCAGGGTTAGCCGGGCGCAGCAGGTACAAGATTACTTAAGCTTAGGTTACATACAGAGGATACAAATAGCTGATTCAATACAAGTCATGTTACCATATTTACAGTACATATATACAAAAGCACAAGATAGTGGTACCTCACAACCCACAGAGGGCAGTGAGATGGTCTGCAGTCCAGATTTCAGAAGTATGAAGGCAGTTGTATGCAGTGATCCAGGGCCTAGTGCAAGGGTTCAGTTTGTTAGTTGTCGTTGGTCCAGATCCAACTTTTCACCTTACATCTTAATCTGGAGTTGGGTAGATTAGCTTTCAATGCAATAGGAAGTGCATTGCAAGCTTGGGCAGCTCTAACAGGGAATCTAGCTCCACCCACTTTTGTCCGCCTAAATCTAGGAGTTTCTAGTAGGAAATGGTTAGAGGCTCTGGTGTGGTGACTGGAGGATTTTCTGGTCAGTCTGGCCGAGATATAAGGAGGTGCAGTATTGTTCAGTCCTTTATGCGTGAGAGATAGCGTCTTGAGAAGAACTCTGTCACTGATTTTTAACCAGTGATGGTCTTTCCTGATCTTAGAGATGTGCGCTCTGCGGGGTATGTCCAAGGCTGCTCTAAGAGCATTATTTTGCAATATTTGCATTTTGTTTATGACAGTTTTATTGACGCCCGCGTAGAGGGCGTTACAGTAGTCCAACTTAGACATTACTAATGCGTTAGCTAGTGTAATGCAATTGGTTTTGGAGAGGTAAGGTCTGCAGGTCCTGATTAATTTACAGGTGTACGCTGTAGAGGAAGCCAAAGTGTTAACTTGTTTTTTGGTAAAAGTTAATCTCAATTCTTGGCTTCCCTGTGTGCCTCCTGACTTTCATTGTTTTCTGGTTCGTCACACAGCATATGGATTACCTTTTTTTCTTGTTCAATAGGAATATCTGCATACATTCCGTCCATGGTAAATTAATTAATACATCTCAATTAGCCCAAAAGGCCTCTACCATACAAATTTACTGGGTATATGGACTTCAGCAAAAAAGTGTGTGAATAACTGTATTATTTGTTATGCCAACTCCTCCCATGGTTTCAAAGAATAAAGTATATTTCTTAAAGTTCTTTGCTTTTATTGTAGAGCAATTCACTCCCATATCTATTAGACATTACACTTCCTTACCTCTAATGTTTCCATTAGTATACAGACCATCTTGGTCTACCGATGTTAATGCTTGCAATAGGACATCAGCTACCCCTTGATAATCCTAACAATTATTCCCGTTTGTTTTCAATATTTCTCTGGCTGTCACGTTTGGAAAAGAGGGGCAGAAGACACCAAGGGACTTTCCTTTGGTCTGTCCACTGCCTCTTAATGGTTTGGTCCCCGACCTCCCATATTCCCAAACACTCCCCCTCTTCTCATCATGTGTGGTTGTTTCTGCCAATTGGCCTGCTTCCTTTTGGTCTTGAAATGAGACACAATGATGGCGACAAAAATTAACTCACAAAGGGGCGTAGTCTGCCATCAAAAACATACAAATTTATTTTTGCTGCACCTTAGGCACAAATGTTGCTTCTATTGTTTCCTGTGCCATCTCAGCCAGCTTATTTATTCCTGAATGATATGTAACAACAACCTTTAAAAGGTCTAGTAAATTGGCTGGTGATTCATCTTTTCTCTGCTTCCAATTAGGCATCTAGCGACAATCAGTTTTACGTGGACACAATACAGCAATATTTTGTACTAAAGCATCTCTAATCTGAACCAACTCAGCAGCATACCTACCGTACATCCTCTGTGGGCTGGCTGCTCTCTTGATTCTAACAATGGCACACTTGAGCATGGATAATCACTCTCATGCGCTGATTCATATCAGCCCAAGAATTGTAGCATTGTATAACTGCATAACTCCTCAGTGAATTTCTCAGGTTCCTCTCTAATATTTGGAATCTTTTTTTACACAAATTATTTAAATTCCCAGGATCCCATATGGCATGTACCGTTATCAGACTACCAGTTTTATCATCATCAACACCTGGTAACTGTCCCAATGGTGCTTGGAAGTGTGCACGCTCTGTACCATAAATCACACCTTCATGAGTATGTGAAGGCTGATAATGGATATCCTTTCTGCCTGTGTGACCAGTTCTTGGGCAGGGGTTGCGCTCTCGCTGCACTTTAAAAGGGGGCTTGCTTGTGTTGCTCTTGCATTGATTGTGTGGGTTAAGTCACTTGCACAGTGCATCCCTCATGTCTCAATAATATCCTCTGTTTCCACCTTCTGTGTGTCCCTTTTTTATTTCTGTTCAGTGCATGCATAATTTTGCATGGGAGTACAAAAGTTACATCTTTCAACTTCTGTTGTTCCCTTCTTATGGTATTGAGCCTTTTCTAGTTTATGGCATGGATTCATGTTTGTTACTTGGTTCCTTAATCTTGAGACCCCTAATAATTTTGAACCATCTGCAAGCCAGTTTAGAATGACTTCCCATTCTGCTGGTTTTAATGACAAACACTTTGCTTCCAGAATGCTTCTTAAGTGAAAAAGTATATTATGTCGAATGTCCCAAAAGGAAATTGTATGTAAATAACATTTGTTTTCCAGGACACTCCAGTGAAGAAACTCCTTCTTTGTGACTAAGCAGACAGGGGGAGGTTAGATGAAACCTCCTGACAGTAGTGTGGACACTGAGGTTTCAATGCAGCCTAATATCAGGAGAAGTCTTGAGGGCTTTCTTCAGAATCTTCCCACCAGACTGCAGGCCAAGTTGTCTGATAGACCTCTTCAGCTGTTCAAGCTGTTACTCAGGCTAGAAAGAACAAACAGTGTTCACCGAATGTTTACTGTATTCTGACAGACTTATCAGCATTCAACATTCAGGGCCTCTTCGCAGGCCACTGGGCACACTGTTGGCAGGGCAAACCCTCTCAGTTTACCTCCAGGGCATTATGGGTTCACTCCTCTTCTTCCACCTCTTCCTCTTGCAAGGTCTGTGTTACTTCACGCACTCCTATGACTCCTAGGCCCAGGATTCACAAGCACTTCTTGCTGATGCCAGAAGTCAGGTACCACGATTTTCACCCTAAGAAAAAGACCCCTTGCTCCTTGCTGTGGAAGGCTCCTGTTTCACTAGCTTCTGAGAAAATAGGGTCTTTGACTCAACTACCAGCATGTGCTTCACTAATTGGCAAGTGATTTCCACCAACTCTGCCACAGGCTTCGGCTCATTTGCCCAACAGACTACCAGTTTGGAAGTGCGGGTATTTTGGAGCTGCTGGAGACAAGATTCTCAGCCCCAGGTGGACTGATCAGCCTTTCAAGCTATGGATATGGGCTTTCCTTTCTCCCCATACGTTTTCCTCCAACAGCTGCCAGGTCTGACCTCACAGAGACTGATGGGAACTGCTACCTCCTGCACCAGGTGCTCCTCAGATTAATCTATTACAGGGCCCATAACATTAACATGGTCTCCTCAACAATCTAGATGTTTAAGCATACATGATTTCTTCTGTGAGTAGGAGCTTTTTAAAAGACAAAATCATTGAGACCATGCCAACTGCCCTTGAGGCTCCTACTCCCCAACAGCACCCTCTCCACAGGCTTTTCCGGGTCGTCCTATGCAGGCTCCCATACCACATCCAAACCAGCCTTAACCTCTACCCTCACTCTTTCAGGGGCACCTTCCATAGGCTTCCCCTCCTCTGGATCCTATGGCTGCATGCAACCCCAATCTACCTCTTCTAGACTCTGCAGTCCCTTGTGATCACAGACTGCTGGAGGGTGCACTTGTTAAATTAGTCAAACATTCCATGAGCGCATCCTTGCAGTGATGGACTTTCTTGAATTAAAAACCCCAAAAACAGAATGTGCAGAGACATGGGTTTGGGGCTGCAGCCTTCTGTGGCACACAAGAGAAGGCTGTCATTCCTCTTTAGTCTGGCATGATCAAGAAATGTGGAAAGGTCTGCAAGGTCCCTAATACGATGCATCATATATACCACAAATAAGATGCCAAATTCCATACTGAGAACGTATGCCTGGACTCAGACCACCTCTAGCGAAGTCAGTGGTAGTGACAACAGTGCCCTTCCGTCTCCAGCATTGCATCTTTCATAGATTCACATGGTGTGAATTTTCCCTGGCGTCAGGTTGGGAATCCTCGGTTACCTTATTATTCCTTACCTTGCTTAAATCAAAGAATACATTCCATTTTGAAGGCTCTCACCCTCCTTATGGGTGCTTTTGGTACCAACCAATAAGACATCGAGTAGTTAGACCCTTAGACCCTCCTCTTCCTCTCCTCAGATTCTGTGTGTCGTGCTGATGGAGTCCTTGTGTTTTCTCCTGAGGAAAAAAGTTTATTTGTTACCACACCTACAAGAAGTCTTGTCGTCAATACAGATAAGTAGGAATTGAAGGCAACAAGAAAGCCTTGTTTAAAGCTTGAGGGAGCCAGGCACACAGACTTTATCTACTGCTTGTACCCTTCCACACAGTAGAGCAGTGTGAGATTTATAGGGGATTAAGTTCTACAACCCTAAAAGACAGGAATCGCTGCCTTGTCTGCTGGCAATGTCAGTACAATTATTGCTTGCTGTAGCAAATGAGACTTGCTCGTATCACCTATAACAAGCATTTCAGATATTTACCTCTGCCCTCCATCACCATATCTACAAAGATACAGTGGAAGCTCACCCACCACATCAGCCCTAATGTCAACAGCAAACAACCCATCTAATAAAACCTTGCATGAAAAATAAATAGGTTAGCACTCATCTTACAAGGCTACAATGCAATAGCATTGGGGACACACAGACCACTCTCATTAACATTGAAAGGTGGAGGTCATGGGCTAGAGGGCATGGCTAGGAATCTTACATGGGCAGTGCCTGTCATACGGGAAGAAACATCTCGGGATAGTCTCAGGGTAATCCCAATGTAGCTCAAGTTGGAGAAGTGTGTTTCTGGATTTGTTTTTCCAAGAGCTGTTGTGTATCCTGTGCTGAAGAGTAAACATGCACTTTGCCTTGTGCAGTATCTTCATCTTGGGTGGAAACAGCACCTGGTATTGAATCCCCTTCCTTTGCACCACTTTCTTGACTTCCAGGAATGTTTTTCTTGCTGATTGCACAGTGGGGCTGAAATAGGGATATACCCGAAGCCTGATTGTTTTTCTATCCTATTTCCCTAATGTCTCTAGCTACATTTGGAACGTTCATGATCCCCATAGATAAAAATTATAGCAATGATTGATCATGGTGGTTGCCTTGTTGCCTGGATTTGCCTCAACGAACAATGCACGCTATCAGTCATAAAATACTGCAAAATAAACATGTTTTCCATGATTTTCAGGTAGTATTCAGCAACAGTTCTTTGGAGCTCTGAACCTCTGTCTCCTGGCAAACCATGTAAGCTTATTTTGTTTTGCCTTGAGCAAGATTTCAAATCTTCGTTGTTTGCCTTGACATGACCATAGCCTTCTTTAATTCCATTTTCATGATGATTCACTGCATCTGCTACCAGCCCTGTTCTTAGCTTCACTTCTATGAGTCTGCCACAGATTTGTTCAATTTATTGATGGCAGTTCTCCATCTTGGTTAACAACATGTCCAGTTTTTGGTCCATTGCGGCCATTGTGCCTTTCAGCACTTGCTGCGAGATCTTCAACTCTGCATAACGATCCACAGGGTCTGTTATAGCTAGCTGTGAGGAGCTCTGCTGCCAGACCAGCTCTGCTTCTGGTGTTACTGTGTATTCATCACGCTTGGACTGATTTTATTGTCACCCACAGCTACTAACTGCTGCAGCTCTGCCGAAGGCACTATAGCACTATAGTTATCAGAGAAGGTTCACCACAAGCCTGGGAGGTTCACTGCCTCCCCTACTCACTTACACCTCCACCCAAAGTGCCTGCAAGGAAATATATCCTTTCAGACGTTCCACAGGTAGTGTGCTAGTGAGGCAGGTGCATGCAACCTTCTCTGGCTGGTCCAGAAAGTGGGTTTATAGCAGTCCTGTTTTGCTGACATCAGTCCGGGATTCCCTCGAACCACCAGCAGTAGAATTTCACCACTCTCATTGAGAAAAGATTGGTCCTATGTATGCAATTTCTTGGGTCCACACACCTGGGGAAGTGAGCCTCTTTGTTGCGGCAAAACAAGACTTCTTTGGTGCAGTTTAGGGTCCCCCGTGCACTCATTAAGGACGAAACATAAAGTATTTTGGAGTTTTTGAAACTAGGAGACCATCATAAGCACCCCGTCAGTGGTGTTTTTTATACATCTTTTGCGCTGCACTGTACTGTATCTTTTTCCCGCCCAATGCGCCTGTGAAAAGCACCAGGTGACCTTCACGATTTTCCTCTTTGCTTGCCCCTCACTATTCGCTGCCACTCTTTCCCTCACCATCCCTCTTACTCTTGCTCATGTCCCCCTTCTTCACTCTTCACCATCTTTCCCTCTGTGCACTCATCCTCCTTACTTCACTCTGACCCTCTTTCCAGTGCCTAGACCTAGTCCCGAACCTTTGCATTTGGCATATAGGCTGTTTGGGGTGTTGGTGCCAGAGGTGAACCACCACCCTATGGCTAAAACCAATGCAACAGAGAAGAGACAAACGATTAAGGGTGTTGTGAAGCATAGCATTTAGTTGACGTGGCAACTAGTAACGCTTTGTGGCATTCTTTCACAAAATAAGCTCTCATTGATTCATATGGTGGAGAGCACCAAAACAAACCTATCTGAAGTTTCTTAAACTGTGTGACAGGCTTTAATTTCTATATAGTACATAGTTTACACCATGGTGGTAAGGGTACGACCCAGGCGGTAACTTACCGCCTGGGTCGTAATGAGGCCCATAGTCACTGAATTGCAGGAAACAGAATTTACTCCAGTTGACCTCGGGCGCAGATGTCTCTTACTCTTACATTACGCCTTTTTATCTTTATAAATATGCTGGAGGTAGTTGTATTTGTTACATTGCGTATCAAGTTGCCAGGTCACGTTATTGTCTTTCTGAGAATTTTGGGGGCACTACAGAAAATCATAAGCTTTCACTACACACTAATGTTACTAACTTTACCCACCATGTTCATTGCCTTTTATGTGACAGTGAATGACTTGTAAACACTAAAAACTAGAGTCCAGGATTCTAATCTCAGCGTCTCCACTCAACCACATTGTGTGATTCTGGGCATTTTACTGTCCCTTTTTTCTTTAGCAGCAAATGCAGGGACGAGTTAGAACAAAAACACAGACATTTGCGTAGAAAGTTATTAGCCCAGGGGTGTCGAGCAAAATACTGCCGGCTGGATCTGTTGCTCAAAGCCCACTTCTCCAGCACCGGCAGGGGAGACCAAAGACGAGGATTCCCTGCTGCAGTTTCTTCAGTGGCAGTAGCATGAGACTGTCAGCAGTAACTGATTATTTGCAGATCAACAGGAAATGAAAAGCGCAACAGCCATAAGGATGTGTTATACAGAGTCGAATGGATGGGATATACAAACCAGCTAAACAGCACAGAGTCGAATGGAAACTTAACTAAGGGGACACTACATAGAAATAAACATTCACCTTACAATGAATTAGCTGTTTTCTTTTAATTAAAAGCAAAACGATGTTTCTTTCTCCGGCCACCACATCATAATGTTGTAATCATTTATAAACAGGGAATGCTATTATTCTGAGCTCAAAACACAAAGAAATGGCCTATCAATCATCAGTGGTGCCTCTAATTAGGCAATAAACCCCGAGCTGAGGAGGGGGGGGCATTACCACTTCAGGTAATGTCCCCGGGCACATAGTTACAGCCCTGAGCCAAGCAAAGGCCTTAACGCAGGCCCGAGGATTTTCCTGAAGCGGTAATTGCCCCCCATCAAGGGGCTTATTGCTATTAGTATCTTGGCACGTTGTACCCGGGATATTAATAGTTGGTAGGTTGCGTTTCAAAACTTTGAAAACAAAAAAAACAAAAGTTGGCCGCCGTGGATCGGGGAGAAGGGACAATAGTAGTCCCTTTTCCCTTTCCATGATGGCCTTTCTGATGCCAGAGCTGCGCCAGCTACTGCCCACAGCGCAGCCAACGGACATGGACGCAGACAGTAGGTGGGGAGGGGCTGAGGGGTGCCTTGTTGTGTGGAAAAGGAGGGTAGGGGTGGGGTGATGGGATGCAGAGGCATGGGGAAGCGCACTTATTTGTGGGTACTTGTTCCCTTTCTAAGGCAGGGGCTGTACGGTGTGGTAAAGCCCCCGCTCTGAGCCTCCTCATTGGCTGGGAGTTTGCCCTCCCGCCGTCGGGGTACTAATATACCATGAAAACATGTATACCCCACTGCTTTAACATATCCAATGGTTGCCACTGTATGCAGTTATGCTTTTAATTTTCAGAGATCCAGTTGTATGGACCCCAAGAGGTGCACGTGACTCCAAACTGGCCCCTTGGCCGAATTAGTTTTTTCCCCCATTGAAGTAGCCATTATACCCACTTTGAATGCAGGGGTTTCAATTTAAGGTTTTGTGGCTTTGCCATTATGCTGCTACCCACACACTCGCCCAACTACCCTACCCAACGACATAACTTACGTTCCAAAACACTCTCTCACCCCACCCTTGCCTAGCCACGCACCTATCCCACGCCTCTGCACCCTTCCTCATGCCAGCCCATTCTGCATCACTACCTATCGACCTACCTAATCTCATATCTGCCTATCAAACTACCCACTCTACCCGATGCCTGTCTACCCACCTACCCTACCTAACACCTGAATATGATTCCCATCCTACCCCATTCCGACCTCTCCACACCCAACCACACATCTGCCTATATACACCATATCTACCCAATGCCTGTCTACTCATACTCACCTCATGCCATGCATACCTAACCCCACACACCCACACAATTACATTCCTGCCGAACTCCACCTTCCCTACCCTACACCTCATTAACGTTACCCACCCTACCTCACTGCACAACTGCCTACCCACCAACCACCCTGCACGCATCCCGTGTCTGCCAACCAACCCACCAATGCTTGCCTTCCCCACCTTTCAAATCCTGGCCACACAGCCTACCCTTACCTGACACTACCATCCTAACTTCACCCACCCTCCTACCTCACATCTGCCTCACACGTTCTCTCCCATCCACCCTTGGCTGCCATCGCTGACCCCTAAAATCACCATGATCCCATAGAAAAGCCATACATAAACAGTGATTACTTCACAATGTACAACGATTTTTCGCCTTGAAACGCTTGTGTACAGGCGCGTTTTAAATGCCATATCATATCATATATCATGCAAGTTTGTGTTTGCAGGCACATAACATTAGTGATAGATATAGTGAAAGGTCATCCATGCACTGGGTTGAACATACACTTTTTACTGAGTAAACTGCTGTGTGTTTGCATACACTTACTTGTGGTCGTGTTTGGAATTACTGGACTTGTAGGACTCAAGTATTTACTGCATCGGTACCTATAAATGGAAAATGCAATAAAGAACTTCAAATGTCAAAACTATCCACTTTGCCAGTGCTTGTTTTATACAGTAGTTTACCTCAACATTCAGCTAAAGTTACCCTTTCTATATGTGGCTAGATAATAAAATCAATTAACACTGCTATTGAGAAATCTAGCAAATGGAGAACTAAAAGTGAATGCTGACATTTTGTAATGAATAATTGGCCATGTGAGTTTCAGCAAATGATTAGTACTAGTGAAAGGCTGTTGCACATGATTAGGCAGAATTCAGGTGAACAGTTAAAATGTATCTTCATAATTTACAAAAAAGAAACCATTAATAATATACCAGCAAACAATGATGATCCTTGTAA
This sequence comes from Ambystoma mexicanum, assembly GCF_040938575.1. Lineage (NCBI taxonomy): Eukaryota > Metazoa > Chordata > Amphibia > Caudata > Ambystomatidae > Ambystoma > Ambystoma mexicanum. Next base: position 586,690,111 of record NC_090939.1, on the reverse strand, counting down.
TTTTGTAAATGCATGTGTGCAGATGTGTACTCTCAAAATACGAACGTTTTCTCTTTGTACTATTGTATTTTCTAGATGGTTACACCACAGATGACATTGAGTTTTATTGGAATGGTGGGGACAATGCAGTTACTGGAGTAGAAAGAATTGAGCTGCCTCAGTTTTCCATAGTGGAATACAGATTGGTGTCCAGAAATGTTGTCTTCGCCACAGGTAATGTATTTAGGACATTGGTGAAAGGGCGTGCATGTGTAGATTTTAATCAGATCCTTTGATATTTCCCTAAGATGCAATCTAAAGTTATTTCTTTGAATGAATGAACACATATACCATGTCAGCAAATTGCTTCAGACATAGCATTACAATAATTAAAAGTGTATAGGTTTGCAAACTTTGAAAATAAATGTGTCTGTGTTCGGCATTAACACAATCCACTTTGTTGATGAAATTAAACATAGATAACAGTGTCAGTATAATATATCATGTTTTTTTGTCTCCACACGTTGTGATTTCTTTAACCGAATTTCCAAATTAAAACATGAGTAGGAAAGGACAGCGTCGAAGGTTCATTCCTTTACCCACTAAGCAATTTTAAACTGACAGCCAGAGAGAGAGAGAGAGAGAGAGAGAGAGGGAGAGGGAGAGGGAGAGAGAGAGAGAGAGAGAGAGAGAGAGAGAGAGAGAGAGAGAGAGAGAGAGAGAGAGAAATGACTAGATATGTGGATAAAGAGTTACAATCTTTTCTCACATTTTTGGTGGTTTTCAGTTAATTAAATGCCTTCAGAAGTTGTCACCAACCATATTTGGCCAGTTAACAAGTGAAAATACTTTTATGACTGTCTTCTAAGAACTAGCTCGAGAGACTGTTTGCAGTGGCCATTTGGCCAATGGACCATAAACCTTTATCTTTATGTTGTACATCGACTGAGAAAGGAGCGCTTTTCTTTTTCTGTATCCTACTAGACTAGAGGCACACACGCCTTTTCAAATGTTTGCTAAAGTGAGTGTACCCTATGAATTTGATGATGGTGTCAAAATGTTGTGAGGGAGCATGTCTCCAGTGAACAACAGAACAGATGACATAGATTTATTTTATGAGATGGTCTTAAAAATACTACCTTGAGACACCGCGTCTGGCCAACTGCCCATAAACCTTTATCACTTTGTGCTGTATGTTGACTGTGAAATGAGCACCTTTTACTCATCTTACTGGACCAGTGGTGCAGACCCCTTGTAAGATTTTTGCCAAAATGAGCCTAAACTGTAAATATGGCGATGGTCTCAGCATAATGTGGGGAGAAATGTTTCCAGTGGACAGGTGAAATAGGTTTATTCAGTTGGAGCATCTTTAAAGCTAGCTAGAGACACTGTTTGTGGTACCCATTTGGCCAATGGCCCATAAATCTGAATTCTTTTGTGGTGTACATTGGCTGTGAAAGGAGCACCTTTTCTGCATCATACCAGAACAGTGGAATACACAGCTTTTTAGACGTTTAGAAATTGAAATTGCACTGTATACAGTATAAAGGAATAGGTGGTCAGAAAAGGATGTCATACAAGCATATGCTTGTGACAGCCAGGAATGCTTCATTTTGTTTGAGGCATAGGGCCTCATTACGAGTGTGGCGGTCTGGAAACAAGGGTGCCGGTAAGCTTACCAGCCCACTTGTTTCCGGACCACCACACTATAAGTCTGCCTGCCGGGGCCGCTGCGCCCGGCCAGTCTAACCCTGCCGGGCGCAATGCACCCAGTAGGCAGAGTTATCATGGAAGCACCAGCACCGTTAGCAATGGTGCCGGTTCTTCTAAGTCCCCATTTCGTCACTGGAGTGGGGACTTACCGAATTCCCCGCCTGACTTCCCACTACACCAGGACTTGTCATGTCCCTGTGGAACTGGAAAGTCAGGTGGCGGATTCAGTGTTTCGAGGTTGCGGCAACCCGCCGGTGCCACTGACCCCGTAATGAGACCTAGAGTTTATTTGATGTGATTATCTGTATATCATTGATGAGACACAGCATTGTAGTATGTCAGATGTTGGACTCCTTATCTATATATATAAAACTCTTAGGTATGTTTCTGTACTCAGCTGATGCAATTTATCAGTGTTAGGTTTCCCTCTGCTGTCCATTTGGTAAAGTGCACCTTTGTGTACATTTTCGAAAATTAATATTGGTGTTAGGTTGCCCTCTGCTGCACAAATGGCAAACTGCACCCCTGTGCAGATTTTTTAAAAATTAAGACAGTAGATTTTGTTTAATCATTTTGGAACACATAATGATTTGTCTGAATGTTAGGAGTAACAAGGATCACAATACTGAGTACCTGCCCCATCTACACGGCAGGTTTTGCAGCAGCATCTCCAACAATCCCATTTAAGAGCACCTCCCTCCTTTGTTCTTATAGAGCCAAGTGGATTGAAACAACATATAGATGAAGCAAGGCGGTATTCATTATCATTTACATTGGATGTTAAATTTGATGTCATGTCATTTCTAAACATGACGTGCCTATTCAGCATCTTTGTGAAATGATAAAATATTTGAACAACAATATCTACTTATGACCAAGCAACATGATGGAGTTTAGCTGACAAGTTGGCAACATACTTAATTTGAAACAATAACATAAATCCAATCTAAGGAACAAACAAGATATTCATGTGATAGATAATTTTGATGATTTTTAATAAACAATTTTTACTGTGACTAAAAAGTATAAATAAAAACAGATTTCGTTTAGGTTTAATAAAAAAAATGACTATTAAATCCAGCTTGATTTGCTTGTCTCTTAATGAACCCTCTGTATATTCCAGTCGCACAAGGAAATTCCTCCTTTATGGATCATGCAACACATCCAGTTATCACTCTATGCGTTCTGACCCGTAGTCTTCCATTAATCCACCACATGTAGGCTCTATACACCACAATTCAATTGACAGAACATATGTATAAAGGTTGATTTTTGCTACTAATTTTAAAAATGCATACTTTTCTAGAAGATCACTAAGCAAAAAGTAGTGAGCTATAGAGGTCGACAACAACTAGAAATAAAAGGAGGAATATAAAATCCATATACAAGGCCAATATTATATTAAGTGAAAAATAAAAAAAAGGAATATATTGGACATACAAGTATTATTTTTTGGGGCGATTTTGTTTGTGAAAATAAACTTTGTATACTTTATGTCAAGAAATAGTAACTTGAGAACACTGATTGGTTGACTGTAACAAAAAACAAGAACTATAACAAGATAGAAAACACTTGAGATTCTTGGGAATATGGGTATTATAGTACTTTTTACCCAATTGCATGCCAGTTAATCTATAAAAAGGATAGACACAATGCTCACTCATGATTAGGCACACGTAGACAAACGGTGCTACAAAGTTCATTCAGGAGTGCCATCAGCTTTTGAAAAACAGAAAGTGCATGGCACACTGCCCTGAATTCAGTTATGCTTAGTGGCTCATCCTCCGATATGTAGGCCATGCAGATAGAGTTTTCATGGCAAAATGTATTTTTATCCAAACCAGGGATCAGTTGACAATGATGGCAGCTACACCAAGTGGAAATGTCCTCCATGTTACTCAGTTCAGGATCAGGAGAATGTTCATCCTCTGTGCCAGTCATCTCCAAAATGTTTCCTGGCTTTGCTTTGAATGCATTTCTTAATCAGTGTATTTGGGCTCCTACATGAGCCTCTGAATATTGGCCATGATTGTTGCGGAATGAAACCACAAAAAAACAACTGTTTATATAGACAAGAAATAGGGAATTATACATAAAATCACAATTCAAATCACAAGAATTAAAAAAAATATATACTAAGGTAATCATGTTTCTTCATTTGGAAAGCGACAAATAAGGGACAATTGATTTAAACAATGTTGACAACAATGAGGTAGAACTTATCAATGGGTTAATGGTGCCAAAAAGACATCAAAACAAAGATTTGGGGACAAATAGCTAATTCACAAGGTGCCACATGAGGTTGAGCATGTTTCCAATAGCATAAAAACTTAAATAAACATACTTTTTGTGTTGTAGCCAACAATAGATTTTGTAGGACTTTAGAAGTTATTACGATTCATAAAATAAATAGCGCAAGCACTAAGTCATGCAAAACGATATTACTGGGATCGGAGAAAGGCTTTGTTGATATTTATTGAACGAAGACGAGTCTTGTGTGACATGTGATTACTGAGAGAAGTCAGAACTGAGAGGCAGACACAAAGTTCTAATGTTTTAACATTTACATTTTTTATTAAAATAAAAAGGTGTTTGGATTAAGACCCATCTGTCCCTATCCTAATAATAGTGTTACCTGCCTATGAAACTAAATCTAAAGCAAGCTGACCTTGTGTCCAAAATATATTTTACCCCCACACTAACATACACAATTAAAAGGTGCAAGGTAAATGTCTCTCTTTCCAATTCAACACAAGTGTGTAAAAGTTCAAAGGTGTAATTCCAATAAAATAACATTTGTGTCCAGGGGTTGGTTCCCTTCCACTGTACTAATTCAGGGAAACTATTTTGCTCCAACAAAGTTCCAATCAAGTCAATGAACATGTCTCTTTCACACAATACTTTCCTTAGATTAGCAAAGCAAATGGCTCTTCTATAAAAACTTTTCTCAGGATAATACAACAAATGTCTTTTCCATATAACGCTTTTCTCAGGATGACAAAACAAGTGTCTTTTTCATAGAACACTTTTCTCAGGATGGCAAATCCTTTTAACTTCAACAATTGCTTCAAATGATAATATATCTCTTTCACACAACTTTTCAAAATTTTGATTTTTCTGGTATACTATCCTGCCAGGAATTTCTCAAGTGAATCTTTTCATTTCTACCTTCTAAATTCCTGGTGTACTCCCCTGTCAGGAATTGCCCCCTTCGGTGTTCGCAGATCCCCTGGTGTACTCTCCTGCCAGGTATCTCTTTCCTAAAGGGCTACCTGATATGTATCATTCACCAGGTTTTTTCTACAATGTTCACTTTTCTAATATCTTTTGGCTTTTGCCAATGCTTGTTCCAAGTTTCTCCATATTGACATTTCATAAAAGGCCGACATTCCAAGATGGCCGCCCGACCGACGCAGCTTGCCTTCTTCCTTGCATAGGCATCACCAGGCTGCCGATCCGCTGCATTCACCCATTTGCCTTCTTATCCAGCCAATCCTTAAACCGGTAGGCGTAGCCGGCCTCCAGCAACAAGGCCTGCACTAAGGCCTCTTACCTGTCCCAGCCTGTCCACGCCTTCCCAGCCGTCAGCCTGTTACTCTGCTCGCCGGAACTCACCACAAGGTACACTGTAACTGTTACTCTCTAAGAGAGCGTGGCTAATTAGCACAACGCGGCAAACTGTCTGGCCCCCTGTACTAGCTTGCCCTCCCACGCATATACCTGTCGGCACTTTGCCTAATGCGCTATACCTTACATGTATAACTAAAATAACATTTGTTTGCATGCTAATGTTACTCAAAGCTACAGCAGCTGACTGCCTGACTAGTTCCGCCTACACAAGCATTCTGCATGTCCCTGTTATAACATAAAAGTGTCCCCTGCTTCCTAGACTGTAACTTTACTCTGGTGTTAGCACACTGCAGGCATAGCATGAGAATGTCTGTGGCCCTTTTTCAGAAATGTACTTGTACTTCAACATAGAGCACCCACTGAATACAGTATTATAAGTCTATCTGTCTCTTTTAAATGGTCATTGCACCCAGATGCTAGCACATACCACAACTTAGTCTCGAGGGTCTCGGGCCCTCTGCATGAAAATCGAATCTATATGCTAGCACATCCAGACTTAGTATGTTAGAATTTTCTCTGCATCCTATGCCATAACTGTACTTGATGTTAGCACACAGCATATGCAAGTCCTAGTGTGTGTTTCTGGCCTTCTGCATGAAAATCGAATCTAGCCGCTAGCACATCATGGCTTAGTATATTAGAATTTTCTCTGCATTATATACCATAACTGTACTTGATGTTAGCACATAGCATATGTAAGTCCTAGTGTGTGTTTCCGGCCCTCTGCATGAAAATCGAATCTAGATGCTAGCACATCCATGCTTAGTATGTTAGAATTTTCTAAGCACTTCTAAGCATACTATAACTGTATTTGATGTTAACAACTGACTTCAGATACCTATACACAGCACCCCTAGGTATAGAACAGAATTATACCCCTGCCTTCCATAACGGAAACAATATTTTGATGTTAGTGTATAATATGCTCCTACCATAGTCTGAAAATGTCCATTGCCTGCTCTACCAAATTAACTCAGACCTTACTCCTTAGCCTTACTATCCTGTCTATTACGGCCCTTGCTATTAAAACAAGCCCTCCTAAGGACAGAAACTTGAGACTCAGGGCTAGACTGCCCAATCTCTACGAACCTAAAAGCAACCTCCCCAACAATGGTAATAGACGTACTACTACCCAGCCTAAAAACTCTCCTGCGACATCAACGCAGACTACCTATACCTGTGCTCAAACCGCGACCAAGATTCACATTATCCAAAACACCCTCTCACATAAAACCACCCCAACAGCCAAACCCAACAGTACCTTAACGCTAACAGGGTCCCTCATCAATGCTAGATCAGTGGTAGCCCATGCTGCTGAAATTGCAGACATCTTAAATAATGACAACCAGGACCTCAGAGCAGACCGACCTAATGCCAGAGGTGGTGGCCTAGCCAGCATCTTCAAAACGACCCTTCCTATTAGACTTGCCACATCAACACCCTACTCATCCTGTGAAATACTCACAGCCAAATTGCCCCGTTCCAATAACCGTACTCTATCTATCCACCGGATATATAGTCCACCTGGGCCACTAGGCACATTTGAAGACGACTTAACTAGTCTCATAGCCAACAATACAAAAGACCACTCGCAAACTCTACTGATGGGAGATTTTAATCTCGGCTTTAATGATATTGACAACAAACATGCTGAATAAATTGCAGCTTTTCTAAAAGACCATGGTCTTACTCAAAAAGTCCTCTCCCCGACCCACATTAAAGGCAGTACCCTCGACTGGGTATCTGAACTAAACTGTAACATCAACATCACTGATGTTATCCCACAACCATGGACAGATCATTACTTAGTAACCTTCTCCGCCACACTAGATCTTCTCAGCCCTAAGATCAATAACATGGTACCTCCCCTCCCGACCAGAATGAAGAAGGACATTACTGCTGAAAAACTTCTCCCTCTCCTCCTCCCTCTCCTCCTTCCTGCTATCTCGGGATTGGAAAACCCCTGACGCCCTAGTAAATACCTTCAATAATGCCATGACCAAGGCACTGGATACGATAGCTCCTGTCAAACTACGCAAGCTAAACAGGAAGCCACTTTAAAGCATGGTTCACTCCACAACTCAAATCTCTAAGATTACAAAAAAGAAAGCTTCAATCTGTTTGGCCTCACTCCCCCTCTGAAAATAATAAAAAGAACCTAACCGAATTTGCTAAACTATACAAAAAAGAAATAACTAAAACCAAAAAGAATCACTTCAATGATAGGATTGCGAAAGCTAATTCTAACACCAAAGAACTATTCTCCATCCTCTGCGAATTAAAATCCCCTATCCAACCGACTGACAATGCCCCTAAAGACAAAGCATGGTGTATCAACATTCAAAATGCTCTATCAAACAAAACCTCTTCTCTCCAATGTAAAATTGCAAAAAAAGGCCACAATGCCACCTTCTAATCAACAAACATCTCAACCCCAGGAGACTAGGACAGCCCCACCCTTTAGATTCAAGACTATCTCCATAATTGATACAGAAAAAATAATACTTTCCCTTAAACCCTCAAATTGCAAGGGTGACATGTGCCCAGCACAAATAATAAAGGACGCGGCTAGGGACCTAGCCCCCTTTATCTCCAAGCTTATAAACTCCTCCTTTAAATCAAACACGGTACCTGCCAATCTTAAAGAATCCTGGGTCCTCCTTTTACTTAAAAAACAAACCTTGTACCCCACCATCCCCACCAACTACAGACCAATCACCACCATGCCATTTCTACTTAAAATCCTAGATAGAGCTGCCTACATACAAATCCAGGACTACCTGGAAGCCAACCACCTACTTGGCTCACAGCAATCTGACTTCCGCCCCCTCCATGGCACGGAAACAGCTTTGCTAGACCTTAAAACACAAATTGAAGAGTTAAAGGATAACGGAAAAACAGCTCTGCTTCTCCTACTGGATATGTCGACAGCCTTTGATCTGGTGGATCATGCAGTCTTATGCAACCACCTCATATCTGCCGCCAACTTCACTGGAGATGCCATAGCCTGGGTCCAATCCTTTTTAGCTAATCGCACGATGAGAGTCTTCTCCACCTCTGCCTCCGCTGACCCCATCAACATAACCTGTGGTGTCCCACAGGGATACTGTGTCTCCCCCACCATGTACAATATCTTCACCAAGCCTCTGTTTGACAAGTTGGACAGACTGGGCGTCACCTACACTAACTATGCAGATGACGACACCCAGATCCTCATACCCCTTTTGGGCAACTTTGAGGCGGACTCAGCCTTGGTGAACAAGATTTACACCCTCATTCAGGCATGGATGGCATCCCATGGCCTCTGCCTGAATGACGATAAAACTGAGATACTAATCCTAGGCTCTGAAGCCAACATCCAAAGACTCAGTCCCAACTAGGCAGGCTTCAACATTGATAACAACCCTATCAAGGTGATGTCCGTGGTTAAAACTCTAGGATTCTACTTGGACTCCTCCCTCAGACTTAAAAAGCAAGTCTACTCCCTCGTCTCCTCTACAACATATACCTGCAAACTAATCCGAGCATCCAAACCATACCTCTCTAACGCTAGCTGTATCACACTAGCCAATGCTCTTATCATGTCGAGATTAGATTATTGCAATGCCTTGTACTCAGGAGCCAACAAATATGTTACCGATAAAATTCAAAGACTGCAGAATAACGCCCTAAGAGCACTACTGGATATCCCCTACAGAGAGCACATTACCAAATTCAGGAAAGAGGTTAACTGGCTGAAAATAACGGATAGAATCCTCCTTAAAACAGCTTCTCGGCTAACATGCTGGAGATCCCTAGGTTCAAACGGGCAACAGCGGGAGGAACTAGCTTCCCCGTTAAAGCTGCGCAATGCTGGAACAAGCTACCACTTGACCTCAGACTAGAACAACCATACCCTAAATTTAGACACAAGGTACTCAATTGGTTGTGCACTACCGACACATAACCTGACTTAGACTTATCCTACCACGCCTGGCCTCTATCTGACCTTGCACCCACTGAATTACTCTGTACTCTAGGCAATTGCGCATGTATGGCTATTTATAATGTTATATATGCATATGTAATATAGATATATGTTGTTGTATATTCATGTACCTGTTGTACATATTTGTTCTAAATACTGTAACTAAGCTATAAGAATTCTTGTGTACTGCTGCGCCCGGCTATTCATCCCCTCCCACATGATCCTCCCTCCTCCGTGATGACTCTGCAGGATTCATCACAATACATTATGTAGACAGTACATTGAGCTCCATCATTCACTAAATTCATGACAAGGACTGTTGCATAGAGGATGCGCCAGCTGATGTCAAATTGAGGGGTGTGAGCTATGATTTTTTGCCAACAGGGTTGTGGGGAAAATTATAGGCAAATGAAAACTGCCTGAATTCAAAGCAAGAGGCGCTGAAAAGTTGCATGGATTTTCGAAGAGTGACACCTATGATTCAACTGTTAGGAGAAATATTGCGCCTAAAAATCAGGTTATTAGGTGCCTCCTTTTGTAATGGACAGCAACAATACAAGACATGGAGACGGCCTCAATGTAGAGCAATAGGTGCCAAAAGACGACATTCAGTCACTTGCTTCCTTGAGAGACGGCACTGAAAACAGGAGATTTGTCCATGCCACACTCGAAAAGCGAAAGGCCTATGTGTGCAATTTAAATCAACAAGGAAATAAATCCAGCCTATCCTGTAGAAATATTACGTCAAACAATGCATAAAGCCAGTGTATTCACATGTGGGGATTTTCTCAACTAACTCACTATTTGCTTTTAAATACACCACAGCTTATTGATAAGTGGATTGTTTACTGCAACACACTGCATTCCAATAATGTGAAGTAATGATGAATGAAAAAAAAGATAATTATAAATGAACAAACAAAGAAGCAGTTGTTCTATTGGTTTAAATAACACTTGTATTAAACAGTTCTTTATTGTGCTAACTTCAAGTTTACCTGAATTTCAACTCAGAGCCTGACCCCCAACTTTAGGAGTTATCCAGGGGATATAAAGACAAACCGACATACAAAAAATATAAAATCTGAGGGGGTTCACAGAAGATTACATTATAGAGTGTCCAGATGGTCTATTTTGCAACCTAGCCTCAAAGGCAAATCCATCCATTAAAAGTAAGACTTTGGAACTTTGGCTGGGAATACAACTGTTCTTCTAGAAGCTAATGCAATGTGAACAGTGGGCCTGTCAAAAAATCCTGATCAATAATTAACCAAGACATCACAAAAAGTGGTTTGCATATAGTATTAATAATAATAACAATAATAAAATCTGTAATTTTATAGCACTTTTGCCAAAATGCTTTACATACTATTATTAGCACCCAACCAAAGTTGGTGCTCATTTATTGACCTCGAATTAAAGGTTGAGTTGGCATGGCCAGTATTAAAACCTATGAGCTGCAGATCACACTGATCTCAGCACCGAGCATTCAACTCACTGAGATATTGTAAAGGCTTTATTAAATATAACTCAAGGTCCCGAGTGGATTTACAGGGCATGTCCGATCAAGTATTTTCTTTGATTTAAACTGCACACTTTATTTACCATTAACCTTATATGCAAAAAGCAAACATTACTCATAAGTCTGGAACTATAAGACTTAGAAACATGAGAATGGGTACTCAGAGAAGGATTAGGGACACCTCTTTATTTTGACACCAAATTAAAATCCTATACAATAATCAGAAATTATTAAAATGAGAAAAATGCTTAACTTAAGCAATATGCCAAATAGTTGGGTTGCATACCCAGGCGTGCATCTGCAAGCACAACTTCCAGCAATCCTTATTTCATTAAATTAGCATATTGTTGCCATGAATTATGGAGCAAAAACTAAATGGCATCCTGCAGTGAAAGAGTGAAATAAGCCCCATCTGAGGCTGTTGTTATAAATATAGAAATTATAAGTATCAAATTAAGATTGGGAGTATGCATTCAAGAGGAATGTCTGAATATGAGGCAGGCCAATTGAAAGACCAGGCCAATCACATAGTATGACATGACTATGACGTAATCATGGGAATTTCGCCCCCTTTAAAAGTAGTGTGAGCACAAAGGAGGGTATTCTGATTTTGGAAAAGCTTCCAGGAAGAACACAATTCCCCATTAGATGAATGATGAATCTGGATACCATTGAGATAATTGGGTCCTGGTTATGAGAGATTCAGAACCAATTTCTCCTGGAGGCAGGCCTCCTGTGGGGAAACAGGGAGAAAGGCACCAGGAGTGGCCTGCTGACTGGGAGATTTCTAATCTGAGATCGTCACACTTGGCACCATGCCATGAAAGGTCCATTCTAAGTGAGCATGAAAGCTCACCAAATCCAATTGGACAATACCCTATCGTTACTGTCTAATAGCCCATGTGTGCTAAGAGCCACTCATCCCAAATATTTGCTTTGAAATGCAACAGTGTTTCCAATTATATTTAAAGCTCAGTGCAATTTGACTGCATATAGATTATGTTGTTTGCTAGTGTGAGTTACATCCTAATTTCATTACATTTGACACTAAAGGAGATTGCAGTAACAGCCTTTGTTGGTAATATTGGGCAAAGCAAAAGAAGATGCTAGCATAGTAGAGAAAGAACCAATGTTTTCAGTATCTTATTATTATGACATATATGCCATCCTGATTGCTATGGCACATTTAAATTCAAGGGCCAGTAGGCAGCAAAGTTACAATTAGACTGTTTTATTTATTCAGACCTCAATGTGTATACACACTCAATTATGGAAATGAGGGATTGCGTGTGAGTGTTAGTGATTTAAATTCAGGCAAGTCGTTTTCGTAGACAAGCTGTCTGTGATTGTGTAACATTGTGGTGACTTCCCCTGCATAAAGGTAGAGGCATCCTTAGCTGTGATTTCACCTTTCATTTTGTTATTTAAATACATTTGAGATTTGATCAAATCACCTGTTTATTGCCTATAATTGTGGGATGGGACTGTATAACTAAAGGGGTTATTAGATCAAGATGCAGAAGATTTCATAATCACAAAATGGCAGATGAGAATAGGGGCAGTTAGCAAATATTATTGTTCGAAATGTAAGTTATGGACCACAGAAATAAGACATTTAATACATTGTTATATGGTACAATGCGGATTTCATTTTCATTGGTCAAATTAAACATGTGAGTTAGATAGTTAGATCTTCCTTAAAGTATACATCATGTCCACAGTATGGGATTCCTGGTGTGGATGTATGCCGTAGTTCAATATTGCTGGCCTCTGCTCAATGGGTCCTTGAAAAGGTGTATGTGTCTCCACTGGGGGTGTGGGGGTGTAACCATTGTCATCTGTGGGTGAGAGTATCATCATGTAATGTGTTATATCCTAGGTACTAATAGTCAAGTGAGGAAAGTTGTGTCATAATGTGCCATGCATCCATGTATCGCCATGCTGTCCTGTCCCGCTTAGAAGGAATTCCTATAAATATGGTGGAAAGGGGACTATGCACTAAGCGTAAAGTAGTAACTATAGTGAGCTCCCTTTGCTTTAAAGTCTACTGTTTGGTGTATCCTGCTTTGCTGAGTCTATACATGGGGCTTAAAGTAGTAATGTGACACTCCTAGACATGATATACAATAGAAAGTGGAACTCATGAGTTTGAAGGTTGACAGTTATGTTGGTGCTGAGGCTGGGTGGATACCCTACTGGTTGTGTGGCGTTTCCTTATAAATAGTTTAACCTATGCATTCCTGCTTTGCCATTCACTTATTTTATCAGATACTTTGTACACTTTGACAATGCAAAATTAAAGTTAATTTTCCATCCTTTAAGTCAACTAAAATATGAAACCACGATAATAGTTTGAAGTGATTATACAGGAAGATCGTTAAAACACTATTTACATAATTTTATGAATGTGGACTAATGATTGTGAACATTACTAAAACAAAAACAATAAATTGATTGTGTAAATACAGTACATTAAAAAGTTAGCAGTTTCTATTTTGTGGTGCATTGTGATAATGTTAATTAGTAATGGTAATAGCGTATTGGTCATATAAAGGTGGTACAACAGTCAATGAAATGCATACAATGTTATATTCTTTATTTGAATAACCTTCTGTTGCTTTTCTCATGTTTGGTTTCTAGGTGCCTATCCCAGACTTTCATTGAGCTTTAAATTGAAAAGAAATATTGGATATTTTATTCTCCAAACCTACATGCCCTCCATTCTTATTACTATACTTTCCTGGGTATCATTCTGGATCAACTATGATGCCTCAGCAGCAAGAGTTGCTCTTGGTATGTAATCAACCTTTAAATAATTATCAAGTAATGATTTTCCCAGGTTTTACAGCTAAAAAACCTATTTGGATCAAAGCATTGGTTTGCATATAATAAGTACAATAAATATCATGTATGGAAATATGTTGATGTATTCATTATGCTCCTGTGACTATGAAAGAATTGGTGCCAGAGGTTGACACAAGAATAAGAAATAAAGTGTGTTGAAGTAAGGGAAGCTTGCTCAGAATAAAATTAGAAAATGTATAATTTTGATAATTTACAAGTGTGTATTGATATATATTAAAGAACGTTGAGGCCAAGAGTTACCAAAACATTTTAATTTTTTACGCGCACCTTCCCATAAGAGTGTTATACTTTGAGGCACACCCACAAAAGCCCCAGTAAATTCCCAAAAATCCATAATATAATATAATTGAAAATGTTTTCTTGTTTGCAGGTTTAGCTGGATGTATTAATAAATGTTACACATCATTAGGCCATCTACCTCAAATTATAGCTCTGAACCTCCTTGATGAAAAGATGTTGATTCTCCTCATGTCTTGGTACAGGACTATGTAGAAAGAGCAATCAACATGTAAATATGTCAAATGTTAAAATATATCAATATATGAGAATCTGGTACACATCCAATATTCCCAGGCTTTATTAGAACATACTCAACACATATCAGAGATGGTTCACCATTGACTGGTAACCTTTTTTAGATAGCCCAAATATTAACTGTCTGAAGTTACACTATTTTTGTATAATCTCAGGTTGGTTTACTCATTAAAATCCCACAAGGATACATTATTTATTTATTGAACCGATCACCTATGTAATTATCAAGAACCAAACACCTTTTTACCCATACATTGAAAAATACAAATTTCATTTTTAATTTCATACTAACAAGTAAAAGTGTCATTGTATGAGTAAAGGAAAAACACCAAACAATCACATAAATACAAGCCAGTAATTAAACATGAGGTTAGTAAAGAAGTAATTTAACAAAATCCAAAAAGCTGGTTTGGGAAATCCTATATTTTCATAATTCAAATTTTCTTCAGCCAAAGTTTGCCTGTGAACAACAGAACAGAGAAATTCCTTAAAATAATTATCTTATTTAAATTTTCAAATGCTTTAGTTTAAATCTGTGACTGGGTAATTCTCACTTTATTCAGAAATCTCCAACGCCATTCCAACTAATCAAATGGTATCTTAAACATTGTGTCCAGCGTTTGGGAATCCATCACTGAACCCCCCATAACACATAACCCATCAGGTTCTGCTTATTTTTCAAAATCTTTACTTATTAACCATCCAGGATCTAACAATGTAGCATAACAGTTTAGTTCATAGATACAGGGCCTATTCTGTAAGTTGAATCCTAGATGAGTTTACCATCAAAGCGGACATCTGAAAGCACATGTGTCATCAACAGAATTTCAAATGTAACATACCTGTATCTTGCCTGTTTGGCCGGTTTTTATGCACACCTTTCAATAGAGTGTGAGTGTCCAAAAGGTTTTTGCACAATAACAACTCATTGTATTTATCGGGAAAGACCCTGCCAATCGTACCCAATGGATGACACAGCAGTAATCAAATAATGCGCATTCCGGTCTCCAAAGTATAATTGATCTCTGCCACCAGGCTGCTCTCGATGTCCAGTGCTCCTCCTAAAAAGGTATCTGCATCTAAGCGGCCTTGTCGATCTCAACAACTAGAACATTTCACTTATTACATGCATTCCACTTATTTACACAGTGTCTCAGGATAACAGGAACATGTTAGGTAACATTACTTCCAAAACACTCAACTGACCATTCTATCCATGATCATTAAATATAACAGATCTGGAAAGGATGCCTCTCCTGCAACATACAGCAGATTTATAAACAAGAAATGCACTTTTCATCACTAATTCTTTTCCCAAAATGTGATTATGGATTTCAAACTAATGGTTTTATGCCATTACAAGGTGCAAATGAACCTTTGTATGAATGGATCATTAGGTACTAATATTATTCCTCTGCATACTTATGTTCAGACACGTTTGAACTGATTTTGAACAATACATATATTTTTACTCAATAGGAAAACATGTTTTTTATATTACCCCCTCAAGTTCCTCTCCATTTGCTGTATTACAAACCAAAATCGGCAATCTGCAGAGAGTTTTTTATTTACAAAATGTTCACAAAAGGTTTATCTGGAACTTTATTTCAAACAGATGACTTATGACTTATGTTCACATATTCTTTGTCTCAATGGGGTGTGTTTTCCCCACACATATCAGATCACAAGGACACCCGATTATGTACATTATATTTGCACTTAGGCAATTTGTATGTGCACGCATTTTCCAGTGGACATTTCTATGTTCAAATTCCTTTTTTGTTCCCATAAAGGGCAAGCAGCACAACTATCAAATTTAAAATAACCAAAACATGTTTGTAGACCCCGACAAGCTCAAGCGGGATTCTGCCTTTTTAGGCACTAGATAAAGTTTAACCAATGTCTTAAATTGTCTCCCCTTTTATAGGTCGCAGTGAGACTTCTTTTTAGGGGACCCTATTGCTTGGTTAGATGCCAGCGAGCCTTATTACAAGTTCAGTGGTGGGGGAAAAACTGCTGGTAATTCCATTACTTTTATTTTTTTTGGTGGTAACAGAATTTTTCCTGCACTGGTAATGCTAATCGATTCTGGCGTAAATTCTGAAGATTTACTGCAGAATTTTTGCCAAAATCTTAGTGAGGCCATATGTTTCTTGTTGATTTCTGTATCGTGGTGCTAATTGGACTAAATGGAGTTGTTGTTAAGAATTCTATCAACGCTTGGTCTCTCTGGCAACATTGGAGGAAACAGCATCTTCAAAGGGTTATTAGCCCTTCAAGATGGCGGTGTCTTGGATCACTACACAGAAGTTGGTAATGCTTCAGTTCTTTCCAAGATGGCGCCCAGAATTCACCATGTCTCAGGGGTTGCTGCAACATCTGAAAACAGCATAAGAAACTGCCTAACAATGAGTGCCTTGCATTGCTTCATTATCCTTTGCTAAGCTAAGACGCTGTTTCTATTCTCGCTCTGTATTCATTTTCTCCCATTTCCTGTTCCCGCTTCACTACCTGAATAAATCGGGCATGCAGCCTTTGCTCTCGCTTGGTGTCGATCTGCCTTTCTTTTCCCTGCTCTTCCCCACTCTTTTTCTGCTTGCTTTCACGCTGCTAGCTGCTCTTCGAACACTGCCACCGGAGGAACCTGTTCCCTTTTCTCTCATTCTATCTGCCTTTGGCTCTGCCTTCACCCTTGCGCTCCAGAACCTTTATTCTGCTACCCTCTGGGCTACTCCACAAATGCTTACCGTCATTCATCCGTGCTGGGAACATTATCACATTGTCATCCTTAAAGCACACACTGACAAGGGTTTTCCCTATATGGGTATTCCTCTTGGGCTTTGCTCATAGGCCACACATGGCCGCCCTGCTCTGAAGACCTAAGTGAATGCTCTTTTGGTTCTGTCTCACTGCATCTCATTGTAAAGGATCATCGTGGGACTCCACAAGGAGATCACAGATCAGTCTCAGACTGCCAATTCCTTACAGTTGCTCAGACCAACTGATTACCTACTGCTTGTATTATTTTCTCCAGAAGAAGGACTCTAGTTGCATAGATGGTATGTATATGAGCTTTTTGCCCATAGTTAAGTGGATATCTGATAGTAGTCTTATGCCCTATACCCTTTCTCCCATACTTAGATCCATTGGGAATGGGACTGGATAATTTTGCACAACAAAAAAAGGAACTTTCCCTATGACTTTGTTGCATGACTGGCTGTGGAAAACCCTGCTTACTCCACCCACCGGCAACAACTGTCGGTGCCTTTTTCCACCATGATGGGACCAGCTGCTTAACACGGCTTAACAGCGCTTTTTTTTTATTTTTTCCACTGGCTTCCCTTTTTTTTTAACATTCCTTCCTGGTTGCACCCACTTTTCCTTTTATGTCAGGTCTAAGTGGGTTGTCCGTATGCAAGTCCTGTAGCAGGCATTACATATTGGCCAACTCACATGCTCTCAGCCTCAAGTTCTTAGGCCCGTGCGACTGATTGGGCTACTGTGCAGCCTGCCACACATATGTTGCTGTTACCAGCATTTGGCTGAAGACCTCACTTGTCTGCTACTGTGTACATGGGACCCAAGGTGATGCATGAGCTTTAGAAACCTACCTGTAACCCGGCTTCCTGAGACTAAGGGCCATCAGCCTTCAACCGAAACTTGTCTTGAGGATTTCCCTTCTGCCACCAGCGCTTGCCATGATGCCCTGCAAGGGTCTCCCACATGGAGCTTTGCGCTGTGTAGCAATTATTCCCACTCTTAATATCTCTGGACTAAATGGACATTGTTGATATTTAGGTGGGGTATGTCACAAAAATTCACATGTGCATCTGCTGCACATCAAGGGGTATCATTAAAGTGGCAGGACCCTGCAAATGGAATAGAATTAGTCATGTAGTACAGCATTACAGGAACATGTTATTTTCTTTCTCCTCATACAAAAATCTCACATGACTCTTTTGGATTGAAAAACTGAAGGCAAAGTTAATTTTTGACAGAAATGAATGTTAGTGACCAACTATCTTGACTCCACCATATCTGCAATGAGCATTTCCACCTATATTTATTTTACCTGCATATGTGAAATACTTTTTTAATGCCAATAGTGTTGCCAAGAGCAGTAGAGATGTCATAAATAATAGCATTAAAAATACTACACGGCCCACGGTAGCAGCCGTGTAGTTATGGTTAAGTTGCTAAACCCATAGGAAGACCACTTTTTCTGCGGCTTTTGACCTCATTTCCCTGAAGGAATCGTCACCAAACTTTGCAAAAAAAAAAATATATAGCCATCTCTGAATTCTTTTCGCCAAGTTGGGTGAGGTTTCGTGCAGGGGGGGGCAAAGTTATGGGGAGGTCCTACATTTTTTTTTCTCCATAGACTGAATGAGGAAAAACTTTGCGCACGGCTACAGGCCGAACGTCCAGACAGATTTTCACCAAATTGCGGCAGGAGCGGGGTGTTGGGTCAGAAAGCGTGCTGGAAGTGGAAGCAGTGGAAATCCGACCAGTACTTTTGTTGCAAAGAACTGAAATGTACATCTCTAAAAATGTGTGATATCTGGGTCCGCTCGGCAGACTCCTTTCCCTGTTCGCTCCGCGGACAGAAGTGTCATTGGCTTGCAGTATGGCGTGCTGTAGTAGAACTTTGGACGCGGCTGGTGGTTGGCTGGAGGGAAGCGTGCTGTGTGTCAACATTTTTTGCCAAACGCTGCCATGGTGTATTGGAGGACAGTGCTGCGGCAGAAGGTTCTAGAAAATATACCGTACGCCATGTGTTGGTGGCAAGAAGGGATGGAAAGGGTGGGGGACTGAGAAGTGGTTCATGTGACATATGTAATTAGGTGGAAGAAGATCAAGGTATGCCTGCAGTATTCGTGCGTATTGCGCCAATTCGCGGGCACCTGGACAGGCGACTACTTCGTGTGGTGAATGGAGGGAACTGTCATAATGGCCCGCTAGCTTGTGCAGCGTCCTGTTTGCGGCGACCTGTTTCCGTGGTGAGTGTTGGCAGGTGAATTTCAGAAGGGGAGTGAATTGCACATGACATAGGTTGGGTTGGAGCACGTATGGCCGCGCTATGTGGAAGGATTGTGGTAGTTGGGCACATGGTGGCATGCATGGTTGCATAAAGTTGCGGTGGGTGTGTTGAAGGACTAGACTATTGGGTGCATGGCCAAAGGCCGTACGCTGGTAGGCCATGCATTTATGAGCCTAGGGCGTGAGCACACCCACCGCAGCAATGCATATTTGACTCTGCATCAGGTAGAGGGTGGTGCTTGCATATAGTGGTGTGTGCAGATTTGTTGGAGTAGGGCCAATGTTGTGAACATTATGTGGATAGTTTGGCAGTGACAGAATACTTTGTGAATGGAAGTGGGTAGAGCTATAGTATGTGAATGAAAGTGCGTAGGTGTGCTGGAGACTATTGTGTGCATGGCAAAAGACCGTAGGCCGTAGGCCATGCAGTCAAGAGCCTAGGGCTTCAGCACACCCACGGCAGCAATGCATTTTTCACTCAGCATTAGTTAGCGGCTGGTGACCTGTAAAGAATGGTTGTGGAGCACATTTCAGATGCCATAGAGCAGCAGAAGTGAACGGCCATGCATGGTTTTTGATGTGTGGTTGGAGATGATGCAGTGAAAAGTCATGGAGTGTGGGCATTGGGTGCTTGCATACTGTCAGTATGGAAGAGGGTGTGGTTGAAGTGCAGCTTAAATGTGCTTGGCTAGTGTGCTGTATGCAGATTGGTTGGAGTAGGGGCAATGTTGTGAATTTTTGTGGTTAGGTTGGCAGTGGCACAATACTCTCTGAATGGAAGTGGGTAAGACAATAATATGAGAATGAAAGTGCATAGGGGTGCCGGAGACAGTGTTACGTATGTAGATAATGGTAACTGGTGAATTTTTCGCTGTACAGCTCCATTGCGATGCAGAGGTTGGGTAGGAGTGTGCTGGTGGCAGTGGCGCGTATGTGGATTGTGGTAGTTGGTGAAATGCTGACATGCATGGTTGCATTATGTTGCGGTGAATGTGTGCAAGGAACACACCCACTGCAGCAATGCAGTTTTGACAGTGCATCAGGCACAGGGTGGTGATCTTAGGAGAATGGTTGTAGAGCACATTGTAGACGTGCTACAGCAGCAGAAGTGAGTTAGAAAGCATGTATTGTGCATTCCATGGTTGTGGTGATAGTTGGAATATTCTACAGTATTTGCTGTATGGCAGGAGATGGTGCAGTGAGAAGATGTGCAATGTGGCCACATGGTGCAGTGTTTCTATACTGTGAGTATGGAAGAGGGTATGGTGGAAGTGCAGCTTATATGTGCTTGGTTACTCTGCTGTGTGCAGATTTGTTGAAGTAGGCCCAATGTTGTGAAGATGTGGTTAGGTTGGCAGTGACAAAATAATTTGTGAATGGCAGTGGGTAGGGGTGGCAGAGGATGTGCAATGTTTGTGGATTCTGCTAATTGTGAAATGTTTTGTGGATGGCTGTGTTATGGTGTGGGGGAGTTGGGTAGAAGTGCCGCTACATATGTTACGTTTGTGGATAATGTAAGCTGCACACATGGTCGCATGCATGGATCCATAGTGTTGTGCTCTGTGTGGGCAAGGTCTGGACTGTTGTGTGTATGGCCAAAGGTGTACTTGGTGCGGCTCAGGATCTTTGTGGATGCTGAAATTGTGGATTCTTTAGCAGAAGTTTCTGGTGGAGGTGTTTTGGAAGCAAATGCAACGTGCACTGAGAGTGTTTAATGCTAAATATGAAGTGGGTTACAGAAATGATAGTGTGCAATGCAGAGGTTTTGTATGTGATTGGTGCATGCGTGTTTGAAAATTTCACAGCACCCAATGAGGAAGTGCTAGAAAAATGCCAGTGCAAAGGGAAGATGTACTGTCTTTCATTTACTGGGGTGTGGCCCTCGCTGTAGCTGGGAAAGCGCACGTGTCACATCCTGCCATTATGAGCATGGTGGCATTGGAAATTGAATTGTGGGAAATAGGCAATTAGGGGTTTAGGGTGTGGTTGACAGGAAGGGGCGGTACCATTTTGTCCCAATACTGTGTCATGAGGTTGGTAGAGATGGAGAGACGCACAGTGCTTATCGTCGGTGATACCATTGTGCGCCATCTACACAGGTGTTGTGTGCAAAGAGGCAGTGCTGATAATTTTGAGTTGGAAGGAGTGGACACTTTCTGGGGTTTTCAGTATGACTGCAGTTTCAGCTGGATGGTTCGCCTTTGCATATATTTGGCGTCCGTCACGAACTTTGACTTTGTCGTGGTGCAGTATGAAAGTCTAAATTTGGGTTACATGTCGTGTGGACGTTTAATCCGTCACCTGAAGAGGTTGCTGAACCAGATTTCTCCTACTGCCAATGTCATTTTTTCATGCATAACACCAAGAGGAGTATGTGCCCATGCCGGTGTAATTTGTCCCCAGCCAGAGGTTGGAAGGTGTGTTATAAACAGAAGCATGTGTGAATTTATGCAGACTGCTGAGATGTTCTCCACTCACTATGAGATCATGAGGTCGCAAAATATGCAGTGGTTTCGTAGAAATGGCATTTATTTGAGCCCCATTGGCAATGCTGTTTTCTATTACACTGTGCAAGAAGCGTTGAGCAGAATTTGGTAAAAATGTGAGGAGAGACAAACAGAAACGCATATAAAGAGAAAAAAAAAAGTTGCTTGCAAGCACGTTAAAAAAAACTTTCTACAGCCACGATGGAAGACTCAATCCCCTACCCTGCTTGAAATTGCTTCACCCGCCCCCCACCACCTCTGCCCCTCACTATCATGAAAAGGTAGCGGTACTTTCAAGATTATACCTGCCACATCCTGGGTAGGCATGTGGATGTATGTGGATGGACAATGTGTGCATACTTTTACTGAACTTTGTAGTGGACGTGCTTTGGAATGGTAGTGTGAATGTGTAACGGTTAATTTGAAGTGTTGTACAGGAGTGACAGTGTTTGATGACGGTGTTTGATGACGGTGGCTTAGATGCTTTTGGTGGATGCGTGTGTCACTATTCAATAGTAGCCAAAGAGGTAGTGGCGGAGCATCAGTAGTGGAAAGGGTAGAAGGACTACTCCTTCTGTGCAGGGCCCTCGCAGTATTTTAGAAAAATGCATGTGCCACATTCTGCTCTTCTCACCATACTGTCCAATGGAAATGGGACTGTGGGAATCGTCCAATCAGGTGCTTGGGGTGTGCATCACAGGAAAGCGTAGCAACATATTTTTTCCATTACTCTGTGCAGTGAGGGTGGCAGGCAGAGATGGACAGATGCACTGTTCTGGTAATCTGTGATGAGTTTGTGTAAGATCTGTTCCAGTATGCTGTCGAAAAAGGCTTTCATTGTGATTTTGATTTGGTGGCAGTGGACGCTTTGTGGTGCTGTGGCGATGTGCGCAATTTTGGCGGTCTACTTGCAGAATGTCGTCGAGTGGCCACTTTTGCAACTGTGTATGCTGTGGTCGTGCACTATGGAGCGTTGCCTTTGGGTTCCATGGGTTGTTCCCGTGTGTACCGTCAACTCAAGAAGTTGATGAAAGCAGTGAAGCACATTTTTCCCACTGCCAAGGTGCTGTTCTCATGTATACCACCACGAATAGTGTGGGACTGTTCCATTGATTGTTGTCACCAGCCAGAGGTCGGAAGGGGTCTAATAAACTGAAGCATGTGTGACTTGAGTGATGCTGGGATGTTCTCTGTGAGAACGGCAACACTGGTTTGCGATATATACACCTTTTCAAAGCTAACAGAATTTCTTTGTCGACCAGCGGCCATGATATTTTGTTTTCCAATGTAAAGGCTGCACTGAAGAGCCTACTGTAAGCATGTGAGCTCAACTACAAAACACAAAAATTGTGTTTCTAAGAAAGCAACTTTAAAAAAAATGTTTTTAAGGCTCTTTTCAGAGCCGCCACTACTGATGAGGTCCCCTATCCTGGTTGAAATGTATTCCCCCACTCCCGCGCCCCACACCTGTAAAAGTCTGCAGGCATTGCGAGAGTTGCAGGATAGCACGTGTGACATACGCCCCTTTTGCAGATGGCAGCCATAGAATTGGGCCTGTGGAGGACACAGGATTGATCAATAAGGTTTCTGGGTGTGGATTGCACGCACAGACTGTTGTACACGGTATATTTGTCGAGCAAAATGCAGAGGGTGTGCTTATGGGTGTGTGTAGCACGAGCCACAGCGTATGCTTTGTGGGGTTGTTCTAAATACATTAAGTGACAGTGAATGGAAAATAGAGTCCAGTGGGAGCTCATTGTGGATTGTATCATATGGATTTGTACTCGTATGGCGTACCTACAATGAAGCGATTGATTTTGGTTTGTCTGTCTGAGACTTTGGTGACGCGCAATCACAACGATATTATTGTTGTTCATTGTGGACGCAAAATTGCACAACATGTAACGTGATTTTCAGTGCCGTTTGCGCTGAAGGAGGCACTTGGCCAGGTCATGCGTCTGTTTCCGATCTCCTGCAGCATTTTTTATCCCATTACGCAGACACCCATGATGCCCTGTTATTTTGAATTTGGTCCGGAAATGGAGAAAGTGCGGCACATTGCGAAGAAGTCTATTTCTGCCTTTTACGACTTGTGCCAATGGCGTACTTCACAAAAGGGAATCTTATGTTTCACAGCACAAAGAGTTTTCCCCACAAATAGCGTTCCTCTTAATATTACTGCATTTCCGATTTCTGCACACCCCACATGAATTGCCTTGCTGCTCATTTTAGAAATATAGGCATAATGTTTGTGCTAGGTGTTGCGCACCTCTGCTCTTGAAAACGCACTGCAACACGTAAAACAATCTCTTTCAACAGTGACCCATTTCTACCCGATTCCACTGAAGTGTTTTCCACAGTACCACAGCTCCTTTTATTTAGCACACAATCTGTGGAGGGTATACAATGCGCAGCGCCCTGCCTCCCTTCATTGCCACTTATATTGTTGAACTCTGAAAGGAGCTTTCTTTACTTAACTTTTTTCCTTTTCCATTTCATTTCTATTTCTTTTGGTCTTGTAACACACGCTATCGAAGGAACGAAAGGCAAGGGCCGGTATGGAAGGGCCATCACCTACAGGGATACCATAGGGGACATGCAGAGAGAGGGTAATGTTGGGTGGCCCTCACTTAAATAGCCGCCACTCATTGTCATGCTCCCGGACGGACTCTTCCCAAGCATTTCAAAGTAGCTTCCCTTTGTAGTGTTCTCTCCCCCTCCCCCTGCTGAAGTCCTGGCTGATACCGAGACTGCACTGGTTACCTAGCCACCCATCTGATCTCGGGCCGAATCCCTGCCAGTTGCACCCCTGCACTGGCTCCCTGGCAACCCCTGCAACTGGGGACTGTTTTCTGTATCCCTACAGTCCCCCACCAGCACTTATGCCTGCACTCACCCTGCACTTGCCACCAGCTGGCCATTCTTTTATTTATTGTGTTATTTACTATCCCATGTACTGCACTTTCCCCTCCCCCTCTGCCCCCTGCACTTTTCCTTTTTTCCCCCCTTCACTTGCACTTGCGCAATCTGAATGACACCTGGCCTAGTAAGATCGTTGTCTGTGTTCCCTCTGTTCCCCCTCCCTTGCCTTGTCACGCCTTGAAACACTTGTGTATAGGCGCGTTATAAATGCCATATCATATCATACCGCATTGCAGTACATGCGCACTACAATGCCCTTTGGCAGGTAAGGGTCACTAGCGCAACATATGGTCTACAAGAGTGTTTTAAAGCCCCAGTGCTGTACAGGAGTGCCCCTGTTGTAGGCCGCAGCCTATGTGGAGAATGCTGTACATGAAATTACCCTACTGCATTTTTGGCAGGTTAGTACCCTGCCCACTGGTCCCTTATGCGTGCATTGCTGTTCGCGTCACATGTGGTACGGACCGTTCATGGTACACCATTAGCCGTAGGACTAGCATGCACGGAGATTAATGCATTTTGAAATACAACAATGCTTACAACATGGAGAAATGCAGCTTCAATACGTGCAGGAGGAAGATATTTATTTAGTGCAACCCATGCGGCTACAGTACTGTTCTAACCACCAGTGATATTCTTTGCTCTCCCAAGAATGTGCTGTTTGCTTATTTCTCTTAACATGCACTACTATGTTAGTGGCCAAGCCGCACCAGCTTTGCCATTTTGCAGACTCACTACAAACTGTCACACCTGCAGTTAAATGTTATCTCCAACTCTACCACCCGCAGGCGAACCCTTGACACAGTGTGTCTGTTTCACGGGTCATGGAAAGGCCAGCAGCACACCAATCAAACTATTTTGACATTTAGCACGCCCACCGTACACTCTAGGTTGCTGTTCCTTGTTTTCCAGTGGGCCTCATACAGGGAGGTGTGGTGCAGCGACAAATTGGTAGGTTTGCAGATCAACCCACGTAGTCGTGAGCAGTACTTGAAATTCAGTAGCCTACCATATCAATCCATAGGGCTGGCGACAGGGAGCTCTTACCAGCACTCTGACGATGCCCCAAGCATGGACATAGTTGTACAACGGATAGATGTGCACTCCCACAAGTAATTAAAAGTGCTATAGAACATGCGGCCATGTGGCCAGTACTGCAGTCCTACGGATACCGGCATTGTGATTGCACATACGCCGGCCACGTGCAGTCTGCATAGCAAACCTCCACAATGCGTATCTGCAGCTATCTCGCCTAGTAATGTGCGGCACAGATTCCCCATGCTATGTTAACACAAAAAGAAACACCACTCTCAGTCTCACCAACACTTAACATGCACACCTTTCATTTGTAAGATACATCAACACTATTAGGCAAGGGAAGGGGTAGCACAAATGGATAGATGCACAGGGGAATTTGGGCTTTCCAAAGGTTTGTGAGGAGGGCAGACAAGCTATCAGTGACAAAATGTTCTTAACGGGACTTGATGGTTTAGTTGTGGTACCAAAAACATATCAGCTGTACAGAAAACACTATGCTAAAGCAACGTTCCAGTTACAGTGCCCTACTAAACACCTATGAAATTCACTAACAGAAAACCTTGTTAAAGGGACGTTATGGTTAAGTTGCACTAGCAAAAACCTATGAAATTCAATGGAAAAACATTGTTACAGGGACATTATGGTTACAGGTAAAACCAATAAATTTGCCAGTTATGGTAAGCTAAGCAACCATAACTCATGCCACAAGTGTGCACTGCAAGGATTAACACCCATGACATCAAAGATGCCATCATGAATCTCATTGATGACATCACTGATGACATCACATGTGTGGCTCCCTCTTTTTTGTTCGCTGACATAAGTAGTCAAGGTTCTTTTCTTCACTAACAGTCAGGAACTAACACTTCAAAAGGTTCTATCTTGGTGTACGGCACCCTTCTCATATGTTCTTGCACTACTTTCCTTAGGGTTCACACACATCATATGATACATATACATATAGGGGAAGAAGAAAACGTAAAACACAGCAATCATTTCTGTGCATGAAGATAATCAGTTATGTTATTTACAGTTTCTGGTAATACTGCTCCTTATTTGCTTACTTTAATTTCCCTGTAAATGCTCATATTTTTATCCATTTTGGTGTCTTTATGTTTTCTGTGCAGTAGTGCAATTATGTAGTTATTAAGGCAATGGTAGCTACTTCTTACATGTTTCACAGTACCCAAAGCTCTAAAACGAAAGCATTCAAGATTTTGAAGATTACACTTCTATGGGGCATGGTGCAGACAATGGCTACGTTTCCACATGAGTTGGTTCATGTACTGCAAAGAAGTCTGTAATACAATGGTGTGTGTATCACAATGGATTGTGCAATGAACTACTTATCTCATGATAGTTATTCCAATGATCTTTGAAAGTTTTCTACCACCATTACAATAACAATCCCTTGCGGAGGCTTTCCATGAAAACTAAATGCACATGTGATGTCTTCAGAGATGTCATCAATGAGATTTGTGATGGCATCTTTGATGTCATGAGTGTTAGTCCTTGCAGTGCACACTGGTGGCGCGAGTTATGGTTGCTTAGCTTACCATAACTGCCAAATTTCGGGGGGGGTTCGGTTTTACCTGTAACCATAACGTCCATGTAACAACGTTTTTACATTGAATTTCATAGGTTTTTGCTAGTGCAACTTAACCATAGCATCCCTTTAATAACGTCTTTTGCTAGTGATATATACATAAACACACTACAATAAAAACCCAGTTTCTTTAAAAAAAACTATTTTAAAAGCAGTGCTAATGTATGGCAAAATATGTTCTGCAATTCACAACTGTACCAAGAGTCCTTTTCATAAAATCAATAACACATTGTAATCAGTACATATTTTCATAATTGTCACACAAAGGCCAACCAAGGTGCACTTGAATTAATTATAAACTACTGGAGGTGATTTATCATTGTTTAATTATGGAATACTGCTGCAGGGTATGTCAGAGTAAACTATGATTTGCTTGTGCCTACTATAATCTTCTTTTAGTCAGGTTCTTTCAATTCCCATATTGCATTGCCATTGTTCATATCCTGTTATGTGTTCAATGGATTTGAGGAATAGGGTAGATCTCTGATTTAACAATACTAGAGAGGAGCAGACACACCGTTCAGTACTTAGAGTGGTACAAGGAGCCCTACAGATAGGGGGTGTATAGGCCACTTCGACTCCCAAAAAATAGGCAAATACTCCCAAAAAATAAAAATAGGGAGTAACAATACTCCCAGCAAAAAATAGGAAACAGACTTGTATGACCTTGTGACCCTGCTTATACATGCAGCTCCATGGATATGTTTGGACCACAAGTACACGTAATACCACAGAAAGAAAATACTATCATACCTGCCTGATCAGAAGACGTAAACATGCATATTTTAATGTGCATGAATAACTAGGTTCAATGAAATACATATCACAAAACCATTTCCGTTTTGCAGTTAAAACTATTTTACTTGCTTATAATATACTCTCATTGGGAATGCCACTTACATTTTTACTCCCTAAAACATTATTTTACTCCCAACTTTAAAAAATAGGTTGTAAAATACTCCCTCTTCCAAATCGTATCTGGAGCACTGGGTACAAGTTGTGACTATAACAATACTAGGCAGAGTTTCCAACTGAAGTGTTTCAATTGCCCTACAGAAATTAAGAAACAGAAACATACATTGATATGAAGATTCAACTTAAATGCCAGCAGCAGTCTTATAAATTATATGTATATGGAGTTGTGTAACACGCCACCTGCAAAGAATGTTGGCTCAGAATGCCAGGCATGAAGGATGTGGGAAGGGGAATGGAGAGGATGCTGGGGGTAGTACTAACGAACGGTCTGAAATCCTTTTCAGTGGAAAATTATTTTTTTAACAATGAGTAAAAGTAATGTGATCTAGAGGGTAATGAAGGCCTAGAGTCAAAGTAGCATTTTCAAAAACGTCTCGAATTTCAGCTTCTCCTATTCTAGTCTGAGAGCTTGAGGAAGCTTGTTCTATACTTCTGGCCTCCGATGGCGAGCTTTGTGCCCAACGACTTGTACTGAGATAACTTGGTTGATTGAGTTAGTTTGCAATTGATAAGCAGAGCGCTCTGTGTCTTGTACTGGTTTGACCTGTTTATCTTATTTTAGGCAATTTATTCAAATACGATCTTTGAGTAATATCATTACATGTTTGCCGTTATCCTTTAAAAGTGCTGGTAATACCATGTAACAACATTTGTACAGGACCGGCATAGTATGTGTCACATGGAACCCATTTGCCAGAATTACCCAATTTGCCAGAATTACTGGCACCCGTAACACCCCTCACGGAATTACCAGCACTGGTAACACAGGCAATGTAAATACCGCAATGCTGGAAACGTGGCATCAAAACCGGTAGAATGGTATTACCGGGACATTATGAGCATGGACTTGCCAGTAATATAGGCAGATATTTGCTGGTAGTACTAGCAAATCCATGCCGGAGACACGACCACCTCAGAGCTGCTGGTAAATTGACCCAGGTAGAGGAAATAAGGCCACAGGTGCACCCAATCCACTCGGGTGCACCCAATGCATACCAGACCAGTACTAAAGGGCCACACCCACCCCAAGAACACTTCCCAACAGAGCCATGCTGCCACCCATTGTCGCTGCAATGGGCCTGGAGAGGCTGCATGCTGATGTGCAGCTGATGGTGCTGGAGCAGCAGCAGTGGCAACAGGAGGCCAGGGACAGAATGAGGAGGAGGAGGATGGGGGTACAGTGGATGCAGGTGGTGAGGCGGAGGCGTGCCATGATCCCCCGCACAAGGGCCACACTCTGGGCCCTCCCAGACAGCCAGTTAACACACCCTGTACACTATAGACAGGGAAACCATTCATGATCTCCTGACCCTCATCCAGGAAGACATTGGGAGCAGGATCGCCATCAGGAGAGCCATACCACTGCTGTTGAACCTGGTGTCTGACCTGCACTTCCTGGGCACTGGCACGTTCCAGCACTCTGTGAGCCAGCTGCATGGCATTTCACAGCCTGCCTTCTCCAGAGTTCTGGTGCAGGTACTGGAGGCCCTCCTGTTCCATCTGGGCCAGCACACCGCTCTCCCAACTACCCAGGCACAGGTAAACGCCACCAAGGCCTTACATGATGGATCACAGAGGATAAAGGACCTAGATGTTGGGTGAGTACATATTAACTTACACCTACATTGCTGCATGGGTTACAGACACACTTCCCACCCCTGAACAATTCATCCATCCAGGTGTGATACATTTCCTGACCCCAACAATCAATCTCAGGAAGCAGAACCCAGCATGACACAGATTTAACACAGTGCCTGTCTCAGAGGGCAGCAGGGAGCATAAGGCTCAGCTATACCATTAGACCAAATGCATGATGTGGAAGTGTAAGACATGGCAAATGTACACAGTTCTGTTACATGCAATATAAGACTAACCTTGTGTCCTTACCCCTTGAGGTGACTCTGGATATGTGCTGCTTCTGTGGCTGATGACCCCTTTGAGGAATCCCCAGACGCATGAGGGAATGGCATACAACAGGGTGCATGTGAGGACCAGGGCGACCATCTAGCGGACAGTCAGGCTATTGAAGGCTGGGGGTGCACTCATGTACAGTCCAGAGAAGGCGGGGAAGACCGTCCTGGCCTCTGCAATGCTGCATAACATCTGCTTCAGACACAACATACCCTTGCCCCCAGATCTGGACATTCCTCTGCCAGAGGATGACGATGATGATGATGATGATGAAGACGATGCAGCGCCAGCCAGGCCCAGTCATGTGCGCATGAAGGCCAGGCATGGGAACACAGACCATCTAGAACTCATTGATACTCCTTTCACTGTGCACTTCCCTTGCACCTTACTGCATATGATGCACACTCACAATAAACACTTACACCAAAATAAGGAATGTCCACTCATTGCTTCATGTGTTAAGTATTATATATATTATATTTTAGATTACAATGCCCTGTGCCCCCCTCCCCACACACCCTGTCCCCACCCTCTCTCCCCCCCACACACCCTGTCCCCACTCACCCCATCCCACTCCCCACACACCCAGTCCCCACACCCATACATATCCTGTCCCCACAACCCTGCCCCTGCACCACACACCCTGTCCCCACACACCCCTCCCCACTCACACTGTCCCCGCTCCCCTTCCCCTACCCACACACCCCAAACACTAAACAACCAAGCGACAAACGCAAAAAAGTGTCAAAACATGAGTCGTTTCTTTTTAGGCCTGTTGGCCACGGGGCTCTTGAATTGCCAATGTGTGGTTGTTAGCCGCTGGGAGCGGCACCTTGGGCCACCCTGATGTAAGCTCCTTGGGGTGGTCACGGTTGAGGGCGGGTCAGACCCTGGTCCCCCAAATGCTCCAGGGTGACATATATGGTGTGGGAGAGGGACTCAGCCATTGCCGTGACCCCCTCATTCTTCTCCCAAACCCTTTTTCCGAGCATGACGAGCGCAGCAAAGGTGCATCCCTGTGCCAGTAGCTCCTGTAGCTGCTGGCCTATATGAATTTTCACAGCAGGCGCAACTCATTGAGCTGTTGCTGTACCAGGTCTGACATGGCCCATGCCGGAACTCCATTGCATGGAGCTGCACATCCATGTCCGGGATATAGGGCATGGATGGACGAGGGGGGATGTGCAGTGTTGCTGGGTTGAATGATGGGGTCGGGTAGGGGGTTTGGTCCTCCTCCTCCGATGAGCTGTACTTGCCACGTTTGTGTGTTGGCTGGTGTACCCATGGTGGTTTGGAGGGCACAGGAGGGACAGTGGGGCCACTGACCACAGGTGCTGGTCTTCTTGCAGCTGGCAGTGGCACAGCTGACAGCGGCGCAGATGCAGGAGGAGGTGGCAGTGGCACAGCTGACAATGGAGCAGGTGCAGAAGGAGGTAGATTTAGCACAGCTGGCAGTGGAGCAGGTGCAAGAGGAGGGGGAGCTGGCACAGCTGGCAGTGGCACAGGTTCAGGAGAAGGTGGTGTGTGTGCAGGAGGACATGGGGCTGGTGCAAGAGTTGGAGGTGCTGGTGCAGGAGGTGGCTGTGGTGTGGCCTTGGTAGGGCTGGGCGCACAACCAGACCCTGATGACGTTCCAGCCATGACATCATCATCAGAGGATGTGCCTGTTGTAGTGACAGGAAAATGCTGTAGTCTTCTGGGAGCCACAGCTGCATGCTTTGTGTCCTGCTCTTGTCATGCTGTTTGGTTGGTCAGTTTGCTCTAATGTGTGCTTCTACATGTGGGTGGTGGGTGTGCACATTGACTATTCCTTTCATGTTTTCCCTTGGCACACATGGGCGCTCATCATGTGTCCATGTGTGAGTGAGGGCATCTTGGCTACAGTGCTTGTGTCTGGGTATGTCTACCTTCAACCCCTGGCATGTGTGTGTGATTGGCCCATTTGCTATGACTGACGTGTGTTCCCTGCCTGGTGATGCATTTATGTTGACACATAATTGGCATTTACATGGGGTTTGTTGTACTTACCACCATCGCCTTGGGTCCGAGCGCCGGCCTCTGCTGCCCCAACTCCCTTGATGCCCTCCAAGTGCAAGATGGAGCTGCACATCTCCCAAGGACTCAAGGTTGGGCTTATGCTGTTATGTTATATGAATTCATAACGCGCATGTTCAACATAGGCATCTTGGCGCAAGGACAACACCGGCAACAATAAGCAACCGAACTAGGATTTAAAACAACCAGGTTTTGAGAAGGCGACGAAATCGAAGATAATTAGGTGTACGCCTGAGATCAACTGGCATAGAATTCCACAGTTTGTTCACCGCTACTGAGAAAGTATGACCTTCAACTCTACTCTACCGAACTTTGGGCACCACTAAGAGGCAGTTATACTCTGAGTGCAAGGTCCTAGCAGGGACATACATGACAAACTTCTCCTTAAGAAAGCTACCACTGACTCCATATTGGGCACGGTGAACTAAACAAAGTGATTCAAAAGCAGTCTTTTTCTTCACTGGAAGCCAGTGAAGAGCTCTAAGAACTGGACTAATGTGTGTCCCGTAGGGAGTAGCTGTAGCCACTCTATCTGCTAAATTCTACAACAGTTGGTGCCGATGGATAAGGCCTTTTGGCTGTACAAGATAAAGCGCATTACAGTAGTTGAAGCAACTCGTAACCAGAGAGGACACAATTATAGGATCCAGGTGAACTGGAAGAAATGGGAGGATTTTACCCACGGACCTTCAAGATAAAGTGACCAGCCTTGCAGACAGCACTGACCTCAGGCGCTATAGACAGTTAAGAGGAAAGGTAGACTCCCAGATTCTTCAAGACTTACACTGGGACCGGTGTTGCTCCAAATGAGGCCAGCCAGAAGGAAGAAGACCAGGGAGCAGTGTCGTCAGAAGAAGATGGGGCGGCCACTATAAGGACATCAGTCTTTTCCCCATTTAGCCAATTGAAGCCCATCCACTCCCTAACAGTATCCAGGCAAGCTCTCAGGCAGGACAGCATCCCACTCTGGTCATGATCTAATCGGGCCAGAATTTGCATGTCGTCCGTGTAGGAGTAGCAGCTGAACCCGTGCGAGCGGATCAGGGCAACGACTGGCTAGATGTACAGGTTAAATAACAGCAGGGATAAGGCCGAGCCTTGAGGAATGCTGCATGACAGAGGAAAGGAGACAGAGTATAATGGAGGTAGAGAAAGAGATTGGCTCCAATTTCCCAAGAAAGATGTACCACCGTCCCACCTCCCGTGGTAGTAGAATCCTTCCGATGGGTGGCCAGGATGTTGTGGACCTGCAGCCGCAGGTCGTCCCACCGTTTGTGGCAGCCATGGGGTGTGCGTGGGATGGGTGCCACTGCAGTAAACTTGTTTGCCACCGCCTGCCATATAGCCGTCTTCCTCCTTTGACTTGTCCACCGATTGCCGGCCACAAAAAGTGCATCTCTGTAGGCAACCGCATTGTCTGTGAGTGCAGTCAATTCTGGCTCTGTAAAACACAGCTTGTGTAGCCGGACCTCTGGCACCCTTGATTTGGCACTACCTGGCATGTCTGCTGTGTTTGATGGCAGCAGGAAGTGGCAGATTTTAAGTTTAAGTGGACTGCGTTTTTCAAAATGGCCACCGGAGTGCTGCCCGTTCCTGCGATTACACTATTTCCAGTGTCGTAATTCCTGCGCTGGAAATTCTGGCTTTATAATTACTGGCACCATGATTCCGGCAGTCTGGATGCGAGTAACCTTGTTTCCGGCACATTTCTGCTGGAAACATTGCCAATTTCTTGTCTTTGCCGGTTATTCCATCATGATGGTAGCACTGTTTCCGGCAAGGGGGTAAGCGCATGCCCATAAACCTGGAATATGCTGGTAATTCCAGAATTCGGAGTGCCGGTAATAGTACTACCAGCATGCCAGAAATATCAGCATTTTTCCCAAAAACTCATAATGAGGGCTGATGTCTTCAAATCAATGTTTTCTGTTCAGGGAACGAGTAGAAAGATTATAGGTTATTAGTGGTGTGGCTGTGTTTACACAGGTTCAGGGCTAGACTTTTTGCTCGATTTTGGGTATGCTATACTGCCTGAATGTCCTCCTTACCGAGACCTCGATATATGCTTAGAACGTTTACAGAAAACATTGTACATAGGGCCTCAATAACTAATATACACTTTGTACAGTTGAGACATTGAGCTGGTTGGCCTGCCCTCTAACCTTCCAGGTGCTCATTGAAAGTGGAAAGTTCCTGTCTATGCTTCCATGCAAGTCTCACAAAATGAAGGAGCGTGGGGGGGTGTGTGTGTGTGTGTTTGTGTGTGTGTGTGTATGTGTGTGTGTGTGTTTTGGTTTAATGATGCATGCATGGGGAATAAAGCTTTGGGGGTGAAATGTAGATTGCCTCGTCAGTGTGCCCTTTGGAAGGGGAAATGAGAGTTCTAAGCACTCTCAAGGGATTCCCTTCACTTGGTCATGCAGTGGCAAACTGCCTCCACTGTGGAGCCCTAATCTGTTCCAAAGGGAGGACTTGTCCAACCACGCTAACAGTGATGGTGTGGCTTATGCTGAACCGTTAGTATTAGTATGGGTGCACCACCAGCAAGCATACGTTGATAGAATGATGAGTCAACCCACTGCTCTTTTACAATATTCTGGACCACTGAACACTGTTGCTGCACAGCTTTCTTATTTTCAATATTTATTAAAAGATATTGCATTGTTGTTTTTTTGAGAAAAAAAACAATTCATCATCCAAACCATCCTGAAATAGGGCAATATAATGTGGAAACCCGCAACCCCAGGCCCTGGCCTCGGCTATTACACACTTCAGTTGCTGCTGAATATATGCATTAATTTCCACATGTAATCCACAACCATTAACCATGGGCATGAGGGTCATTCAACAATGCTTTACAAGGTGGTCCCTCTTTCAAAACTATATTCCGCTTTCCTAAGCTGTTCTACAGTAGAATGTTGTCAGAGGATCTGCATAGTTAGTGAAGAATTGGAACAACTCCATGTCCATGTTCCTCCCCATTTCTGTATCAAGGTGTGCAAGTTTATCCATCATGTAGATCTTACATACTTTACTAAGCCACTCCTGCTAGGTTGGGGAAAATGGTCTTTTCCGGGTACGCAGGAAACAGAAAAACAGGTGTGCCTACCTTACGGACTCAGGGAACATTGAACGACCTAAACTGAAAAATGAATGTGGAACAATAACTCTAAATAAACAATGTAATAATCATTACAAAAAATGAAGTGATATCAATCAAATAATTCAAAAGCAAAACAACAGTACAAAGACAACAATGGACATGAAATAATACAGTCATAGAAACACAATCCACCGTTCAACACTAACGTACCACACTCTCACATTCCACCGTTTCAAAACACTCTACAACTTTCCTCATCCTCACACAGTCTTATTAGAAAACAAACTGTGTGCAGTGAGATCCACAAATAATTAACATAACACACAATACAGAATCAGAAGTGTGAACACAAATAGCCAATAGGGGAGATGGTTAGTAGACTCATGTTTCCATCTTCAGGCTACTTTTAACACACCGACCGGTTTCAATGTAAGTATTAATTTAAACACGTCTTCATCAGGGATACAGTACATCTCGTCAGTCATGACCATATGACTCAAAATGCCCACGTTTTCAATTAACGCAGAAGGGGGCACAGGGCTGCAGCGTAATTGGCAGCATGATCTTTGGCAATTGGCAAGTGGCGATCCAAAGGGTGGACAGTAATTGATTTCAGAGCAGTACACATAAGCTAATGTCCATCTGTAAATTAGGCCACGGACATGTGAGAAGCAATATACCGCACTATGCAACTCGTTACCCGCACAAGGAAGACTAAGTGGCACAAGTTATTGCTGCCAAAATAAAACACGGGACATGTCTGTGAGGCAGCGAGTGGCACTGGAAGCCAATTCGATTGCGAATCGAGCCTCCAACCAATAGACTTGTGCATACGTACAGTTCAACCACATGTTCCAGGAGTTGCCCGCCTACCCTTAACCTCTCCAGCTGAGTAAAGCCACCTCCAGCCTCTTTATACATAGTTAACTTAACAGACCAAACCCCCTGTTGTTGCTTAAACGCCTCAAGATAATTTAATATAAATTCTATCCTGTGAGCTCTATCCATAAATTCCTAGATCTAAAGTAGCTCTGTTCATAACTCTGTTGGGATGCAGATCCAACTGCCACTCTCCCCCAAGCGATTTTGACTGAGGGCTATGCAGTAAAGGGAATTACAATAATTAAGATAAGGTAGCAGGGGGATGGGGGAGAGGCATGCAGGGGATGTTAGAATAGGTATAAGGGTTTAAAATGGGAGGATTCCCCTCAGACAAACCTATACTGAACTGCCACCATTGTAGGGAGCTGGGCCTAACGTGAGAAGGATGCAGTACTACCAGAACATGGTAACAGGTACACATTCACAGCACACACTTCCATCCCCATCCCCCGTCTAGGCCTGGAAAAAAAGGTCATTTCACAGACGAGCTACAACCATCTATTGTGTTTACTGCAGGCCTGTGTCAGTGGGGAGAAATGTGGATAGCAGAGCTCAGGGAGGGGAGTGCCTGACTTTGAAGGACGATCTCATGTAAAACAGGGCAGATGTCTGAAGCTGCCAAACATGGGTCCCAGATGTAGAGCACCCAGGTCACAAACCCCCAATCTAGCTGCTTTGAATAACCAGAGGGTGCTTGCCTTCTTGGCTTGCTGACCTTCCCTCTGCTACCTCCCCTCCCCTTTCTCCACATTTCCTCTTTTCTCCCGTGATGAGGTAGCTTGACAAGTCCGATCTATGAAAACCTCATAAAAACAGGTCCATCTCTGTTCCTCTAAAACCATTAAGTAAGGGTGAGCATTGAAGCAGATGCATAAATGGGGTTGATTTTGATGAAGAACTATTGATGAATGTGAAGTATTACTTTTTGCCTACTGCATCCGTAGCAACGAGTACAAAGGCAAACATGTACCGCATAAAAAGAGAAGCAGGTACCATAACAAATTATGATGCATACAAACATTTGGTTCAGATATAATAGAGGATGTACACAACCCAAAATGTAATAATATGTGGTACAATGACAGTAGTGCTGTGGGGACGGAGAGGGCAAATGGAAGCTGCTATGTTTGTTACTTAATCCCCACGCCTCTGGGGCCCCCAAGATGCTAGCACCACAGGAAAAGCCATTGTTAGATGCTCAGTTTTTAGTCAATCTAGCGCTATGCTGAGTGTGGAATTTGTTCGAGGTGCATGCATTGCAAGTGGTGCTAATGGATAAACACAACAACAAATGTTCTAAGAACAGTAACACAAAATACTTTCAGTGTATGCCACCT
Organism: Ambystoma mexicanum; assembly: GCF_040938575.1. NCBI lineage: Eukaryota > Metazoa > Chordata > Amphibia > Caudata > Ambystomatidae > Ambystoma > Ambystoma mexicanum. Next base: position 586,652,549 of record NC_090939.1, on the reverse strand, counting down.
CCACTCCTGAAGATGAACGGTGCTTTGTTTGTATCCAATTGATGGGAGGCGGGAGTAGTAAGCTGCACCACTGGGGGCCAGGTCGGATTTGGAGAAGAAGTGATATGGGTAGTTAACAACCAGTGTCAAGATGTCTGGGTGGAACATGGTTCCAAACTAACATGGATTGAAGCAAAGGAGAGCCTAATGATGGAGCATGCACAGGAAGAATATCAAGTGTGCTTTAAAGGAAAAGGAACCTGTGAGACTGACATGATACCAAGAGAGATGACACAGACAACGTAAGTGTAGTTTAAACAACTGAAAGCTATCCCAATTTACAGGGGTACCGCTAAAATACAGGTACCCCTAATCACGCTCCCACCAGAGTAAATGCACCCCTCTAGGGAATTAAGGCCAAGAGTCATATTACAAGGATAACACACTTTAATCTGTACAAAGATGAGGATGGGGCAGAGGACTCTGCCCCCCAGGCCCCAGACCAGCATTCCGTCTTCCGTGGCTGACTCCTGCAGACTAATGCCAAGCAGGCGTCTTTGTATACTGTTCAACTTGGTCACTGGATACTGGCATAGCTCATCAAAAACTGTTCCTCTTGCCTTACAAGGCATTCTACAGTCTCCCTTCTTGCATGGCCGGTGTTCCGTTTGGGACAGGCTACTTAACATAATGCTAGCCTATGCAAAAATACAATGCAGCTCTTGTTTAGCATCATTTTCTATATTATAAACAGTTATATATAAACACATCTTCCCGCCATACTCTCCACACTCCACTCAATATAATTGTATTTTATCTGTTCCAGTAATTCTCCTAAAAACCTTGTTTTCCATAGTACTCTGTATGTCATGCATTGAAAATGTACAGTCCCATTTTAAAATGCATGAGCTTTTGACAGACAGCCAACAACTGCTGAGTTACCTTGTGCTTTCTGCCAGCCTTAGCCTCAGTGACGAAAAGCCTGTAGTCTATTTTTAGCACAGGCTGCATTTACTGTGCTTTGAGATTTTAAACTACAATTTAACATTTATTACAAATTCATTCAACTAAATAGTTATTTGCACCTTAACTTTCTTCATTAAGTGACCCTCCTGCCCACTGGACTCTTGTAATGCTTAGAAAACAGTTAACAAAAGTCTTGTCTAATTGTAATGAGCTTGGAAAGCTTGGGATTTAGGAAAAGCACTAGCTCCTTCCAAACATTCCCCCCTTTTCTTCGCTTCTACAGTAACAAACGCATCCCCACCCGGCACATCTACAACCCCAGAAATATTAGTTTGAGTTTGCTGTTTATTGTATGGCAAGGTGTTTTAGATCTCCCAATTAAAACCAGCATCTCTGCACTATTAGGAACTATATGAACACATCATCGGCGACCCAATTGGCACATGCAGAAGAGAAACAAGAAGAACACAATCACATGCACCAGTAGTTTTACTACTGCCCATAGCCATGACGGGACCCAGTCAAAGGCAAGCAATAGCCAATCTGTGTTCTGAACTCCACCTTCTTTCTTCATTTGAACACCTAGATTGTGTACCGCCTTGATGACGTGGGATAGTGACCCATTCTCAGCATCCTCCGGGGGTATAAAAGTGCAGCAGCTGCTTGTATCCGAGGAGCCAAAAAAGATGAAAAATAAAATTCTTTACTGAGCTAATAGGCCAATATTCGTCAGGTATTTCTCTGAGCAATGCGGAACAGTCTTTTGAGACAGTTTGATCTTTTCTTTCTTCCCTGCCGTTGAATTAGTCCTTTTTCTGGCAGCATACCAAATTCTTGTGTGATCTGCAAGCTTCTTTCTGCTTCTTTAGGTGCTAGACTGGCTGCTGGCACCTCCACAGGCATTTCATCTTCCTTCAGGTGTTCTTCCAGGATTACAAGTAGCACTGAGTGCAAGGTGGCCAGTGTACACTTGCCCCTCCAAGATGGTAGGAGGTGCAGGTAGGCTTGTAAGCCACAAACCCAGTAGTAACCCATCACCGCTGCCATACCTTTTGTCATATCAGGCATCACAAGAGTGTGGTTGCACTGTGTGTTTGTGCCACCAGGAACTGTTCCTTCATTGAGTCTATGGCTCTATGTACATGCACTGGCTTCTTCATTGTTGCACTCCATGTCAGCCTTGTGATGTGCTGGGACCATATTTGCACACACATAGTTCCTATTTGGGATATTGCTTCTCCACTGTACTAGATCAGCCCATCTGTCAGGCACATCACTGTGGTGCCCTGCCATTCGTCATTGTCATTTGAGTAACCTTGCAAGGAAAAATATGGTCCTTGTAGACACTGGCGGTATTTTGTGTTGCCATTGCATAACGCTGGGTCTAGATCAATGCTCCTCAACTGCACGCTGTGTGAATGGAATGTGCCCTTTATCCCCTATTGTGCAAGATGTACCAAGCATTGTGCCTCTGTAATTGGAACTGGACGTGGAACTAAAACCTTCGGAGCCCCTGATGGGTGCGGAATAAGTGCACACACGTAACAGCTTTCATTGATTTCCTTCCTGCACTGCGCATATCAGAGTACCAGCTATTCAATGTTTCTACATTCAGGAATAGTGTCAAAGCCTAACCCCTTATATAAATCATACGTAATTCATACTTCCCCTTTCATTCGTCTAAGAAAACTTGTTGGGGCGGCCGGTAAAAAGTAAGCCAATTTTAATTCCTTTTTATAGACATTAATTTTAGCATTTTCTTCCCAACTGTCCACCCCCCCCCCCAATTATATGGCCACCCCATATAACAGACCTCCCATCATCCACTCTAACAACCACGACCAGTGTCACACAAAACAACATAGTACTATATATATAATACATATTTCCTAGAACAAATTACTTTTGTTTAAATCTTATCCCTACATAACAGAGAGGTCGGTCAGCCATCTTTGCTTATTCCTGGAGAGGAGAAAAAAAAAGTTATCAAGAAAGAGAGAGAAAAAGAGAAAGACAGTGAGAAAGAGGGAGAGAAAAAGAGAGAGTGGGAGGGAGAGAGAAAGCGAAAAAAGGAAAGTGAGGAAGAGAGAGAAAGAAAGGGAGGGAAAGAAAGAGAGAGAAAGAGAGAGAAGGGAGGAGAGGAGGAGAGAAGCGAGGGAGGAGAGAAGGGGAGGAGAGGGAGAAGAGAAGGGAGGGAGTAGAGAAGGGAGCGAAGGGAGAGAGGGGAGAAAAGGGAGCAAATGGAGAGGGGGAGGGAGGGAGAAAGACTTTTTTTTCCACAAGTGCCGACTGGTTTCTGGACCTTCAAAAATTGAAAAATTGAAAACAATTGAAAATAGATAAAGAAATTAAAAAAAAATGGAAAAGAAAGAAAAAATCGGGTGTGTGCCACTGCACACCACCCTTAGTAATGGAAGGGATGGCCCCTACTGTGGAAGGATGAGAGGGCTATTGTACAATAGGGAACAAAAAGGGGAGTTCCAACCCCAGATATACTTTTTGACACTATCCTTAGGTCGGTGTGTCTGAATGTTTTTGTTCAAATTATTTCCAAGTTGAGCTTCAACTAGTAAGCCAAGTATCTTAATGAGTACACAATTGCGTCACCAAGTGTGACAAAATAAGGCACAAATCCCTTATTCGTATAGTAATAATTATATTATTCTATTTATTGATTGTATGTATTGTTCTTTTTTTAAAGAAATCACACACAATATCAGACTTTTTTCAAAAAGGACATCAACACAATATAGCGGAAAAGAAAATGTTTTTGTTGTACAAAAATCACATAGTTAGTTAGTGAGTTAGTATCATTTGAGTGATGCAAGTTTCATTATACAAAATGTAGAGAAAAAGAAAAACAGTAAAAGGTATTTACATTGTATACCAAAAAACTGTTCGACATTTGCACAGCACAGTTAGAGAGAAATAGTGGCCAAATATTTGGTCCCTACATTTTTTACACAAAGGTTGTTTAGTAACCTGGGTAAACTCTAAGTGCCTAAAGGTGTTTGATGAACTAGGCTGAGTTAGATCTTGGCGGGACCTAATTTGTTTATCCAAAAGTTCATATTATTAATATTGACTCAAAGAAATGGAGAGTGCGAGGTAGGCCTGATTTGTCAGACCTCAGGTACAGCGAGGTACACTCTGCCTAGCTGTGCTTTGAGGGCCAGGAAGATCAAACCAGGATGTGGATTGAATTCAACGAACAGAGGACCAAAACCATCGGTCTACGTCAGGGGGAGGGGCCCCCTATCTATTTGGAAAAGGCAATAAAGCACAATATGTGCTTAGTTTGGTGGCATTTCGGCTGGTTGTTAGAACGCCTTCGTCTGGGCCTCCGGATTGCGGATCTCTGAAGATAAATGAACTGAAAAGAAAAGAAAAAAAGAAAATAAAGAGGGGGGGGTGAGATCTAGATGGAGTCTCAAATACTGTTAAAAACAAGAAGTGTTTTAAAAAAGGGTGAAGCATTGCTGCCTATTATGTAGTCATACTAGAGGATACTTGTAATGTAGCAAAAACAATATCAGCCATGGTCTGATATGTGTAACATAAGGAGCTGTGTAAAGGCTAACCTGTGAGGAAGGCACCGCTAGGCATCGCTGCCTAGGGGTGGTGTCCTGTATTCACAAGTAGTACACTTGCAGGGTAAATTCTGCTGTCATGTTGACAATACTGCGTCAGCAGCAAGGGGCGTGGAGCATTAGCGAAGAAGGTCACCGAAGGGTGGGTGAACCTATAATAGAATAATGGAACAACACAAGGGGAGCAATGTCACCAGATATATGTATTGCTAATTGCTGGAGTGCAAGACAGAGTGAGAAGAGATGTACAAAAAATGCTCTACCTGAATATCACATGGTGGAATTCATAGTTTCCGTGTGGGTGAAGGAGTGCAGTCAATCTTAGCACTGTGAGCCTGGTCTCTGTGGCCGTACTTCTCGTTCGTACAAAAGCGGGGCTGCATATGGAGAAAGCGGCAACAGCAACAAAGTGAGATGCGGGTGGCTCTGCACCGAAATGGAAAGCAACCTGGGTCAAAGACCATCCTGGGTCTGGCTTAACGACTCTCGGGTACTTACCTGGAGTTAAATCCTGCCTCGGAGCACAGGCTGAATCTAGAGGGTCTGCGAGCCGTCAGACCGCTGGTCTCTTCATCAGCCGCGGGGGAGCTGCGTCGTGAAGAGATGTACTATGCATGTGTAAGGGACTAGTGTAAGTAGCCCTGCGCATGTGTAGGATGTGCGTATACATTCTATCGTCATGGCAACGTTGCAACGTTCAGGTCCGTTGCACGAAAGAGAAAAGACAGTGCAGAACAAACAGACCGGCTGCTGCTAGAACCCTGTCCCACGTCGGTCTGTGTCCTTGAATCAAGGGATCACGCAATAGGCACAGTGGCCTATGCAGTCCTGCGTGATTTGTGGCATTAGAAGGTCTTGCGGGTACGAAGGTAGGGGTGTGTAGTAGCATGTGTTTGAGGATGAAAACATATCTCTTAAGAGAGATGGAGCAAGGCATGACTTGAGTTATGTCGTTAGGCTCCAGTGGTCACTGTTGTAGGCGTAGCCACAGGGCTCAATATGTTGATCGAAAAAAAGGGGGGAGGGACTCACACATTGGTCACTAGTTCGGGTAGGGACCTTGCCTAGTACAACGCAGTCTATGGCTGCCTGCAAGGTAATGTCAGTTTGCGGCCAACATGGTGTGCAAGTGGTGGCCATGCACATGGAGTAAAGAAGGCAAATCTCAATCCCATGTAACCTTGGCTTCATTGAGGCCATGGGTTATTGTCTGCAGTTTAAAAATCCACCATGCTTCCTTGTGTTTTAGAGCGTTCCTGATGTTGGTATTGCTCTCCAGTTTGTCGATCACCCACCAAGTGAAATCATCAGGCCCGTGGCGGAATTCAAGGAAATGTGGAACCATCAGAGCATTATGCGTCTTACAGCCGATGCGTGAGCGGTGCTCACTTATTCTTTTGTTGACCGGTCTTTGGGTCTGTCCTACATACCTTAGGCCACAAGGACATTCAATTAAGTAAATTGCATTATTGGTCTTGCAGTTCGAAACATGTTTAAGAACCCAATCCTTGCTGCCAATTTTAAATGTTTTCACCTTTTTAAAGAGTTTGCATGCTACACATTGTCCGCATGGGTGGGGGCCAGAAAGGTCTCTCAAGGTCCACAGTGTCGTAGGAGTGTTTTTTTTTTCAGATGGGCATGGGTAAGATGTTCTTTTAAGTTTCTGGCACGTTTAAGTGCCATTCTTGGTGGTGCTTCATTCGTCAAACTCAACTGTATTAATGGCCAGAATGTTTTAATTATCTGTTGTACTTTGGTGGTGTTTTGTCCAAAAGTTGTGACGCATGTTATTCTGTCTTTGTCCTTGGTCCTGTTTTTGGGAGTAAGGAGGGCATCTCGTGGGATGTACAGTGCTCTTTTGTTGGTATTCCTTATCAATTTCTCGGGCTATCCCCTTGCCCTCAATCTCTGTTCCAGCTCTGCTGCATGTTCTTTAAACTGTCCCGTTTCCGTACAGTTCCGTCGTACCCTAAGAAATTGTCCATAGAGCAATTTGTTCCGTACATTTCTGTGATGATTACTACTGTAATGCAATAGAGTATTGCGATCAGTCTTCTTTCTAAATAGATTGCAGGAAAGTCTATCCTCATTTGCTTCTATTTTAAGATCCAGGAAGTTGATACTTTCCGTACTGCAATTCATGGTAAATTGAATTTCCACCATTTGAAGGTTCAACCATTCATGAAAGTTATTAAGTGTGTTCATTTCTCCATGTCAGATAAAGATGATATCATTTATATACCTGAACCAATCTGAGATATGGCTCAAGTATGGGTTCTGTTGTGTAAACACATATTTTTCTTCAAAGTTGGCCATAAAGATGACCGCAAGGCTAGGGGAAAGGCAGCCCCCATGGCCGTCCCGTTAGTCTGTATGAAGAAATCATCATTGAATGTAAAGTCGTTTTTTGTAAGAGCCAAGTCCAGTAGTTCAGTGATGAAATTCACTGGGACCCTTTTGTCTGTCAAGTGGTGGGTAAGATGGTTCCTTATACATTTGATTGCTGCTTCATGTGGGATGCTGGAATATAGTGCAGCAATATCCATCGTCACCAGTACATCTGTAGTATTGTTGAACGGAAAGTTCTCGAATTTATTAATGGTGGACATAGTATCCCTCAGATACGTCCTTGTGGTCTGACTCAATGGCTTCAAAAAATGGTCTATAAATTTACAAATTGGTTCAAGGATGGATCTACATCCGGAGACAATGGGTCTCCCTGGGGGTTTTGTTATATTTTTACTGCACACCACCCTGGCATGGATCCTCAAAAGTCTCTTCTTTGGCTATGCCCTTACTAAACTTTTCCTTGTCTCAGGTGCTCTTCGGACATTCGAGAGATGCACCCAGTATCTAACTCCTTCATACGGACAGCAAGAGGAGTACGGAACACCACCTCATATGGACCTTTAAACCTGGGGCTGATCAGTTCCTCAGATAATAATGGTCCAGTTGTAATATGGGTAATGCTGTGTATGGAACTATGGTCTTGCTTTTTACAGGGGTGGTCACTATTTCTCCCCCCTTTACCACATGCCACTACCGCTCCTGTGTGCTTCCGTCCCGTCCCCTGGTCAATTATTTATAACCCATCAACATATAATATCTTTCCTTCCATCAATGCCTGAGACGTTCATCAGAGTGGGAAAATAAATAAAACTCCTTTATATAATCCAGGGTTGCTTAAACAGGGGCAGTGCAAATTGCTGAAGTCCTCAAATTGTCTAGTCATATTGTCAGTCCATTAAAATGTACATTTAAGTCCTCTGTCCTTCCCTGAGACTTTGTAACAGTGGCCCTGTGTAGACTGCGTAGTCTAGGATCCATGCCCTACAATAATTACATAAGCCCAAAAAACAGATACATTTCCTTCACAGTACTGGGCCTGGGGGTAGCACGTGCAGCCACCCTATCAGATTATATTTTTACCTGTTTACAAAAAATGAGTTGTCCCAAGTATAGTTCCTCCTCCTGGCAGTATTGTAGCTTCTATTTGTCTGCCTTGTACCCTTTGTGAGCCAGCAATTACAATAACACAGCAGAATCCCTCCTGCACTGATGTTCATTTTCACTACATACCAACCAATCATCCACACATTGGATGAATGTGCTAAGCACCTGACTTCAATGTAATCTGTACTGATGTAATCTGTACTGGGGTCACATCTCTCAGTAAACCACCATCATGTGGATTAACAGTCCATAACTATGCTGGCATATATCGCGAGTCCTCCTAAAAAAAAAAGAAATGGGGCACCACTGCATCAGGGGCACTGTGCCTTCCTATACTGCACCATGATATCACAGGGGATGCAGCTTTCCAAAATAATTTCCAGATTTTGTTCACTGTCTTCAAATAACTCCTCATCAGTCATTTTCTTTAATTACACTGTCGGATTTACACATAGTACTGTGCACCACTCGCACCCATCCTGGTCTGTTCCAATCAGGACCACTTTTTTGTCTGACACTACTAGTCCTTGTAAATCCAATGACAATATTGTCCCTGCCACCAAATAAAATCTGTAGGCACTTGCCAACATTTTGTCCCAATTTGAGGCACTAATACCTTAATACCATAAAAATAAATATATCTAGGACCACAGGAACCACATGTACTACTGACTCCCTTACTATTGCATTGATTATTACTATTGATTGAGCTACACACATTCCTGGAGTGGGACACACTATCCCTTGATCTGTGAATTATATAGTTACATTTAGTGTACTGAGCAGATCCCTACCCAACAGGTTCACAGGGGAACACTCTGAATATAACAAGGGGCTCGTACTACCTCCCCTCCCACTTTTATATTCAGCTCCTCACTGTATGAAACTGTTGAAAAAGCCCCAGAGAATCCTTGCATGTAAAGAGTTTTACCTGATAATGGAAAGTTTTCCTCCATGATGCATGATTTGGTTGCACCTGAATCTACCATAAATATAAATTGCCTGTTTCCTATGTCCTCCTCCACCAAGTGCACCTCTTCAGGATGTGCGGTTATCAATAGGATTGGACATGCCAGTGCTTTCTCTGGGCTGTCCTAATCAGAATATGTATTTGTACAGGGGAATCGAAAAGGGCCGCACCCGCCATTGCAACTCCTTGGAATAGGGTCCCTGTTTCCCCTGCCATGCTGTTAAACTGTGTTCCCTCACCCTGCTGTAGTTGTTGCCTACATTGCCCTTGCCTGTCAGTCCCATAAGGGAACTGATTTTGATCCCCTCGCTAAATTTCTGTTGTCTCTTTCCTTGAGGCCCTTGGAATCCCTGCCGTGGAGGTGATGGCCCATAATTAAATCTCATCCCAGGCCTGTTTCCTGCACTCCCTTGCGAAATGCTCCCATTTCCCGCAATACCAGCACTGTGATGTTCCCAATCCTCCTCCCCAAGGACCTATCCTTCCAAAGCCTCCTGCTCTTGCTCCTCGAAATCCTCCTCTTCCCCTTGGTGCTCCTTCATACTGCCACTGTGGGTTGGGGTACTGTCCCCTCCCACCCCATTGTCCCTGTCCTTCTTCACCCCTTAGTGCCGCAATTGTGGCATTCCCAATTTGTTGAGTGTCTCCTGTCCTTTCCCTCTGAGCCGTTGCTGTCACTGGTGCTTGGACGACAACCTTACTTAGTTTCTTTTCCACTAGTATTGCCTCGTCCGTTTTCCACTTCTGGGCTGTCTCCCTGTCCCGCTCCTTGATTCTCTTACAATTGTGGACTATTATACTTTGTATCTCTGCCCACCCTTTGGCTTCAATTCCCACAATTGTATCCAGCACCTTATGGACCTCATTTGGTAGTCCCCTCATTACAATAAAATAGAAAAATGGTACTGTTTCAACTCTACACATTTCCTGTGAGTAAAGAATAAACCTAACTGGGTCCTCATCATCACCCGTTGTGCACTGCATTAAAGAATGTAAGTCAGGGGTATCTGGGTACATCCTTCGTAGGGGAGCCCTACCCTTGCCCTTACCTCATCAAAGGCAGATCCATCATGTTCATTATCCGCAAGACTTACCCCATAGTACCCCGCCCTTGCCCATATGTCCCCAGCCTGGTCCCAAACTATGGCGACCAGTAAACTCTTAAAATCTCCTAGTGCTAAGGCTACCCCTGCTGTTTGTTTTTCAAATTCATAGATCAATTTACTAGCTCTGGCTATAAGCTGGGGGAGAGCTTTAATCAAATTATATTGTGTCCATTTGAGGCCATGGCACATACTGCGTTATCCCTACTTATGTACAAGAGGCATCTGCATATCTATGTTTATCTTCTACCCCTTTAGTATTCTTCTGATCTTGAACTACCATGATTAAATCTGGTCTATTTCTTAGTCTGTCCCTCCTCACTGCCTCTTGTGGTAGGGACGGGTTTCTTGCCATCTCTTCTCCTTGATCTCCTTCTTGCTCTGCCTCTTCATTATTTCTAACACCTTGATCTTCCCCTCCATTATCCCTTGCTTGTTCAACTTCTTGTCCCAGGACCGTCCATATCCTCTGCCCGGTAATATTATCCCCATATATATGGTCGCCGTAAATAATATCGCCGGGAAAAGGTTGCAGCGATATTATATGGGTGACCATATATATGGGGACAGGGGCAAAAAATAAAAAATAAATAAATAATAATTTGGGGGTTGCGGGGGTGTCCTCCGCATGTTCCATGCAATAACGACTCCACAAAAAATGGCAATTTTTCTGCGATATTTTTGCATGGCGTGATTTTTGTGGCAACATTATTACATGGAACCCTCTGCCCATCATCTTTTTCAACACAAACATTTCTTATTGCCCCGGGGTTAGACTTAAACCAAAAATCTCCTGACTTCCAATCCCCTGTTTTCTGCAACAGTACCCTTATTTCTGGTGGTAATACTACTTCAGGTTCTTGTAACCTGACCAACCTTTCCTGCAATGCTCTTAACTCATTGTCTATGTCTACTTGTGGACCCTCTGGGGACACCAATACTACGGGAATATTATCGCTTGTGGATGGGTTATATGGAGGTGCAAAAGCTCTTGAGTCCCCCCCCTAGTTGCTAATCCTGATAATCCTGATGACACTCTCTCTACTACTGGAGGTTTATAGACTGGGTTTGTATACCCTACTGCAGGTTTAGGCGTTACAGGGTATATCCCCATTGGATCTCTTTTGCACCTTCCTGATCTTCCATAACCTCAACTAATTGCCAGAGATCTAAATCTCTTTTCTTTTTTTAGGACTTGTTCCCTTCATATTTTGCTGCTACAAAGATTGACATTTTTTCTAGCATGTTTCTGTTACGGGAGCCCTACTCTGGCCAGGAGCAGGACACCCCCCTTCCTCTGTTTCTACTATCCATTGTTCATTTATTCTTTAACAATACAGTGGCAGAACCCTATGCATGTGTTTTATTGGAGGTTCCTCCTCCATAATGTTGGGTGTGTCCCTAATGCTTCACTTAAGCCCTATTGCTATGCATGCTTCAGTTTTTTACTCAAAAATACAGTTTTACCCACTTTTTTCCCACCACCTTACACTTTTTCCATTTTGATTTCACACATACAAACACACACCGCGACTCACCCACCTTCCTTTTTTACCACAAAAGAAAACAAGAGAAAATATAAAAAATAATTGACTAAAATCCAGGCCCATTCCTATATGCCGAGCCACTACTTTTGTAATACCACCTTCCAAGCATTTTATAATATGCTGGGGATCCCATTGCTTTTATCGTCATAAAAGAATAATGCGTGGTACTACCTTCTCAACCTATTATGGCTGAGGATCCCTTAGATCCCAGTCCTTATAAGCTGAGGTTCCCTTCTTCCATTATAAAAAGTAGAAAAACAAAAATGCTTGACAATTTCAATACATGACCCACCTCGTATCGAATCTACTTCTTAACACATCACCTGAAACCCTATCCAATCTATCCTATCCAATCTATTTCTTACCATCAAAAGTCCTATTCCATAATACATCACCAAAAGTCCTATTTCATAATACATCACCAAAATCCCTATTCCATCTATTCCATTGACCTCGTACATCATTCACATCACCAAATATTCACATCACCAAATGTTTTGTTCACATCATGATACTATCATTCACATCACTGTATTATACATAAATGTTCCCATTTTGTTATCACTTGCAAGAGTATACTCACGTGAGCATTGTTCACTTGAGTTTTTCCTCCATTACGAAGTCCCCATGTTGGCCTGTCTGTCTGGAGCCACGCCCTGCTTCAGTCAGCATACATACATGGGGGTTTTTGATTAAGAGTACCGATCTCTATAGTTGAGCGTGGCTCTTTTCCTGGTGACTAGGATTAGGCTTCACAAAGTGCGGGGGAACACTGAGGTCATGTCGGGTTCCCCACTGAAAGGTAGCCAAACTTACAGGGCTACCCCTAAAATATAGGTACCTCTAATCATGCTCACACCAGAGTAAATGCACCCCTCTAGGGAATTAAGGCCAAGAGTCATTTTGCAAGGATAACAATTTAATCTGTATAAAGATGAGGATGGAGGCTAGAGGACTCTGTCCCCCCGACCAGCATTGTGTCTTCCGTAACTGGCTCCTGTAGACTAATGCCAAGCAGGCACCTTTATATACTGTTCAACTTGGTCACTGGATACTGGCTTAGCTCATCCAAAATTGTTCTTCTTGCCTTACAAGGGATTCTGCAGTCTCCCTTCTTGCATGGCCGGGGTTCCTTTTGGGACTGGCTACTTAACATAATGCTAGCCTATGCAAAAATACAGTGTAGCTCTTGTTTAGCATAATTTTCTATATTATAAACAGTTATATATAAACATACCTTCCTGCCATACTCTCCACACTCCACTCAATATAATTGTATTTTATCTGGTCCAGTAATTCTCCTATAAACCCTGTTTTCCATAGTACTCTGTATGTTGTGCATTGAACATGTAGAGTCCCATTTTAGAATGCATGGGCTTTTGACAGACAGCCAACAGCTGCTGAGTTACCTCGTGCTCTCTGCCAGCCTTAGCCTCGGTGACGCAATGCCTGTAGTCTATTTTTAGCACAGGCTGCATTCACTGAGCTTCGAGATTTTAAACTACAATTTAACATTTATTACAAATTCATTCAACTAAATAGTTATTTGCACCTTTACTATCTTCATTTAGTGACCCTGCTCCCCTCTGGACCCTTGTAGTGCTTAGAAAACAGTTAACAGAATTCCTGCCTAATTCTAAAGTGCTTGGGTAAGAAGAAAAGCACTAGCTCCTTCCCAACACAACTTTATTAAGATTCAGGATGGTGTAACGCCTAAATAACCCTGTACTATGGTGGGATTTGTACCTAACTAAATAAAGTCTGTGTCAGCAAGTCCAAAAGCAAAACTCTGTCTTTGTCAAAACCCCATGCTGTCCTCACAACTATAACAAAACCAGTGGGGAAATATTCTCAACCAAAATAAATGTTACAAAGCCAAAAATGTGTAAAGAATGTTCATTCAGATTTCCATGAAATTAAAGTTACCTTTTAACACAGTTCCGATATGGCTCCCTTTCAACCAGGACTGCACCAACTCTGAAGTTATCTTTTGTAGACTCGTAAATGTCACAGCTCACATCAAAACGAAGATTTAGGGGTTTCCCTTTCCCCAGTATCAAATGCAATAGAACAACACTGTTGTCTGGGGACTCCCTTCCCAAAACAAAGTTTCTCCAGGCTTTACCTCTCAGGGTTCCCTTCCCCAAGAGTCAATTTCATAATAGTTGCTTCACAAGTTTTCAAAAAAAACATAGGGTCCGTTTGACCCCTCCTTTGTTTATTATCACACCTCTCAAGACTTGTCAACTCTTTTGTGGCCTCTGGTCTAGGCACAGTTGTCGGACCGCACCTTCCACCCATCACAGGTCACACAATCAAAAGCGAATTGCCTTGCTTGTAACTTGGTGTTTGATGTTAACAAAGTTGACAAATAGAAACCCAATGGTCTAGGCGCAGTTGTCAGACCGCATGGTCCACCCATCACAGGTCAAGCAACCATAGGTTTCCCCCTGCTGATGTTCAGTGGTTTACAAGTTCAAATATTTCTTGAGGGGTTAATTTAGCAAGAAAGTAACAGGAGTCAATTTCACTTATGTGTGCTCCTTCAACCCTTCTTGCCAAGCTATTCGCCAAATTCAACCTTAAAGTCAAAGTCTCAGACTCTTTCTGACTCTTTCTGACATTCATTCAGGTTTCTTAATGGTGACTCATTATTGAAAGTTGCTGTATCACTTTCAATGTATTGCTTCTGATTAGTTAGGTATTCAATAAATGCTAATTCAGTATTATTTTGTTCAATACATTGTTTCCATTACTGCTGCATTTGATATATGCTTTTTCAGTATTGCATTACAGTTTGTTACTCACTGAAGTTTGTTAGCAGCTTCCGGACCTTTGGAGTGCTCCTCCGACCCTCCTGTTTACTTGGTATCTGATTCCTGGGGCTCCCGCGGCTTCCTTCTTTTGCTCTCTCTCTCGGGAAGCGGGTATGTTCACGGAGGCAAGCCTCACTTGCTCACTGCACGGTTTCTCTCTCTCTCATTCTCACTTTCATCAGCACCTCCTTCACTGGCATTCACACGCGGACCGCATCCACGGGGATCTGAACTCACCTGCAGCTCCTGCTGTCAGTTCCACACTGAGAAGTCTGGGTTCCACAAGTCCTCCGGGTTTCTTGCCGGCAAAGTGAGTGTTGCGATGGGCAATCTGCATTACTCCTAGTTGCCTCTTCTTCTTATTACTAAAGTGGTTTTTGTAAGGGTCAAGGAAATAAGACTGATAATAGCCCATAAAGGCTAAAGGAAGGTAGGGTTAAGGTAGGTCATTGTCAGGAAAGGGGGATACCATGGCTCACCATCAGGTACCCACTCTCCAATCCCCAAAGACCCTTCACTCAGGTAGTCCTCCCTCGCTTGTCCCCCCTACCCCAGGGTCGGGATCCAAAAGCGATGGCCCTTCCCTGGCCACCTGAACAGAAGATCCCGGGGGAGTAGATGAGAGACTACTCTCAGGTTTCTCACAAATCATCCATGTGGTAAGCAACGCTATGCGCAACAAGACTCTCTACATCCCAGATCTCAAGAAGGATACTGCAGCACTGATGGACACGTACTGGGTGTACAACCAGCAAACGTTCCTGCACCTCCCACCATCATGGAGCGGCATATGTTCGCCACTCTGCACTCTCCAATCCTAGTGGTTGCAGAAGCGCATCTCTCTGAGAGGCCAAGAGAAAGCAACACGCGACTGGTACCAGCCATACCCGACCCAGCCAGCAACAATAAGGAAATGTGCTCTCAGCCAACAAAAGAGACGGTCCAAATACCTGTCTGAAGGCTCTTGTGAGCTACTGAATGAGATGCTAGACTTATACAGATTGTATAATAAGGCTGAAGTAGAATGACTGCAGATCGTGAGATGGGAAGTGATCCAGTTGGCTAATGATACAGAGCAAGGACACAGCGCCATCAAGCGCTAGTTGAGAGCGATCAGGTTGATAACCCTCCAGAGCAGATACATTCTGGCACTCCTCACAGCGATGAAAGGAGGGGTGTGCAATAAAATAGGGTCATCTGGCTGTACGTACTACCCCCAAATGACTCAGACAATGGGTCCATGACGAACATTATAGGGGCCCTACACACGCCGAAGAAAAACATGCAAAGTGAAGGTGGAATGGAGGAAGATGTCTGGTTCGATTACCTGTTCTCTTGGGCCCCATCGTGGATGGGAATGCTGGTGAAGATATTGGTCCCCATCACAGTCCTCCTGTTGGTGATGTTCTGCACTAGCCAGCTAATCGGTCAGTATTGTGCAAGGACTCTGTATAGCGCAGTGATGATGGTAACAATTGGGGTAAATATTGCATCTCACTTTACAAAAGATGGGCAAATACAGAGAATCTCACAAAGCGCAGATTTGTATGAATAGAAAGAGCCATAGATACCCCGGGGACTGTAACAACACATCCACCAGATCCTGAAAAGTACACCGAACACTGGGTAGATTTATCTGGGTATGGGGGATACTTTTACATGACATGTACTCCAGAACAATAAGCCCAGGCAGGGAAAGTTTGAGAGAGGTTTGTAGAGTGTGGGAACCAAAGGAGGTGACGTGGAGGTATGAGGAAGCGCAGTATATGGCAACAGGGCTAGTTAATGTAGGAGTAACTAAGGGGGGGATGTTGGGATGAAGGTCCAACTCCCACTCTCCCCCAAGCGGGTTCGACTAAGGATTATGCACTAAATGGAATTACAATAATTAACAGAAGGTAGCGGGGGGAGGGTGGAGAGGCATGCAGGAGATGTTAGAATAGGTGTAAGGGTTTAATATGGGAGGATGCCCTCAGACAAATCTATACTGAACCGCCACCATTTTAGGGATCTAGGCCTAACATGAGAAGTATGCAGTACTACCAGAACATGGGCAGAGGTACACATTCACAGCACACGCTTCCATCCCCATCCCCCATCTAGTCCTGGAAATAGATGGTAATTTTGCCCACAAGATACAACCATCTATTGTGTGTACTGCAGGCCCATGTAAGTGGAAAGGAATGTGGATAGCGGAGCTCAGGGAGGGGAGCACCTGACTTTGACGGACGATCTCACAGGAAGCAGGGCAGAGGTCTAAAGCTGCCAAACATGGGTCCCAGATTTAGAGCACCCAAGTCCTAAATCCCCAAACCCTGCTACTTTGAACAACCAGAGGCTCCTATCTCAAGCGCTAAATCCCTCAACTGATGATTGATTTGTGTGCTGACACCAAGCCACCAGGGTGGGGGTTGGTGCCAGGGCATGTGGGGGGAGTCCAAAGGCCCTATCCAGTGATTTGTACTGTGACGTGCGTGGGGTGAAAGGAACACATCTAGGCCAGTGATGGGAAGACATGGCGGGGCGCCAGAGCATCTAAGATTGGGCTAAGCTTCTCACATTCCTTGGGGACTATCTTGAACTCGAGAGTATCCACGGCGCTCATGTCTAATTACCAAGTGCACATCACATGGGCTAACCATGAAAAGACAGTCTATTCATCTAAGGAACCAATTGAGTTGCTAGTGTGTGAACATATTGTTGCCAAGATCTACGCGGAAAAAGACTGATACACGCTACACCAGCCAATCATTGGAAGATCTCTGAGTGCTCTACTGTTTGTATATAGGGGCTTCACCAATAGTAATGAAGACACAACACTGTAACTGCTTTCATCATAAGTGACGGTGTTATGCTTTACGAAGTGATGTTTGCTTTGATCTGGTCAGTGCGCTCCGTAGCAGTAGGGTGTGAATGCTCCTACTGACACGTAGTCTTTCTTTTGGAAGTAAAAAAATGCTGTTATCCTCGCAAAAGCTGAGCTGAGCTTTTTTCCTTAGAGGGTTGCATTTACTCTGGGTCTGGTTGTCTGGAGGTCTACCACACAACTCCATGAGCCTTTCAATGGGGAGTGTGTGTTCAGTTTGTTGAACTTAATTGCCCTAAATATTTTCATTTTAGTTCCCCTTTTGTTTGTTTGGTTTACGATAAAACTGTATGCCTCCCATGTTCCATTTTACAGTTTGTTCCTTTCCACTTGTAAGCTTCCATAGTGCATGCTCTACCTCCTCCAGCTGATCTATATATCATCTTTCGGCCTCCATGCTTGAATATCAGTAGAAAGGATATCATAATCTCTAGCAAATGTTATGCTAGGAGAGCCAGGCAATAACTCCTTTTATTAAGGGTCAAAGTAGAGAGATCCTTGAAGATATCTACCCCCTCATATTACATTGCTTTTATCTGTCTCATATCTTTCTCATTTTTGTCACTGTAATAGTGGCAGCTCATCATGATTGACATGGGGACTTTTGCTGAGCCTGTTCCTCTGTGCGACCTGTCTAAGACTACAGGAGGAAGATGGGAACCTTGTTGGATAGCAAGTGTAAGGCCAGCGAGGCATCTGGGATGCGTGGTCACGCTGATTTTTTAAAAGATCACTGTGACCGCGCATCTCCTTTCCAGAGGCATTGCTGGCCTTACAGTTGCTATCCAGCACTCCTTAAACAGGAATATATTCTAGCATTACCCACCCGCCTTGACAAAGACCCTTTGGTCGAAACACGTGTCGGCACTCTTCATGTGATTGGCACTACAAGTGCTGTATGATTGTGGCAACCATATGCCAATAAATCAACACTGCAATCAAACCAATGTAGTAAGACTCATCATTCACTCGCGCCTGACGTACTACCTCAACTGGTGAAGATATTTTAAGCCCATTGCCACAACAAACAGGGATCCCATCTTTCTCCTATACCTCACAATACAGGACTATTTGAGCATTGTCCCGCAGGTACCCAGTTAATGACAGCAGGACACATAACAGCCTACAGAACCAGATCAGTGCAGGGATACATTTTTCCTTCAATGCTCTCACCACTACCTCATCTGTCTAAGAATACATTTTTCCCACCTTCCACTTTAGCTCATTGATGAAGTCTTTGGACTTCTTCCTAGTTTCCTTCTGATCATCCTCTTCTTTCTCTGGTGCTCCCAATTCACACATCCTCTTTCTCAGTGAACCACATCATTCCGTTTATGTTCTGTTTCCTTCCCATGGGTTTTGTGATTAATCCAGGGAATTTGTCCCTTCTTTCCTAAAGAGAGCCACCCCCTTTGAATCTAGGGAAGTGAGCCCACTGAATCTAGGGAGGTGAGCCTGCTAAGCAAAACTCTGCCTAGAGGTTTAGGAAAGTGCGACTTCACTGGGAGTGACTCCCCTCCAGGGGACACAGTCTCCCATTCGCATGGGGAACTCCCTATACCTAGAGTTTTATCTGCCTACATGGGAGTAAGAGAGAGTGCATCAATATGCTGGACTCAAAACAACTCTGACATTACCTCTCTGTGTTTGGCTCAAGGTAATGCTGAACTCCCCATAGCGTGACAGCTGACGGAAAACAATACACCCCTTTGATGTCGCGGAACGAGAATTAAGGGTCAACATCCCTTCAAAGGAGGGAGAAAAACCCACTCGCAGAGGCGAGTCCCTGTTATGGGGACGTAGGTGAGGGGCAGAGCTGCGCTGCACAGTGGTGGCAGCAAATCCTCGCACTCAACATGAGAGGACAAGTGCGAGAGAAAACCAAAACAAGCAGAACCAGAGAACCGCTTGTACCCAATTCGGGGGAGCAGCAGACCGTGGAAAACGTTGCTGCTGCCGAAGAGACACATCCTCCCTGAAGCAAACCCTGCAACACTAAAGGTACGCAGGTTTCCCAGGTCTGAGGGAGGCATAGCGAGGAATGAGCAAATGTGAAAGAAGGAAGGATTGGCCTAACCCCATACCTGGATCAAACATGCCCAGAGAGAGGGAGAGCATGAGATAAGGGTTACAAGAGTCTGAAACCCGAGTATTTTCAACCTCCAGAAGGGTCACAGGAACCCACAAGAACTAAGAGAGCCACAAGGAAAGAGTGGTTACCAATACCCCAAGAGATAAATGAGACAGTGGTACAGATGAAACCACGGGAGCCAGAGGGGCCCAATAAGCACAGAGAAGAACAGATACGAGGGTAGCATAGAGGCTTCCAACATCTGAACCAAGAGTTAAAAGAAACAAATAGAAAAGGCGGTCATCACTGCCCCAGAGGAATAAATTAAAGAAGGGAAAAAGAAAGGACTTCCCTAACACCCCTACAAGAGTCACAGGAGTCTGACAAGAAAGGGAAAAGAAACCTGATGATTGGAATTGTTATTTATTTGACATCAATAAGTTGCCAGCTGCGAGAACAGTCTATTTGTAGGACCTAAGTGTTTGGTTCCATCTCTCTATTTTCCATTCCGGACATCCAGCTAAAGATCCCAGTCCAAGGGTCACTAATTTGTAATCCGTGAATTAAATAACCATTCATTGCATCTCAAACATTATTTTCACAATTCGGATACAGATTATGTGATTTAGCGGCGGTATCCTAGTGCCGAAATTATATGTTGTGTTGAGTTTTTCATAGTTGTTTGGTAAGTATTTTTTATTAATTCTTGGTCTATTCCCAGAGTCTTTCTCTGTGAAGGTATAGTTACGTTTTTCTGACCATTTGTTGAAACATGTAACCCCTGGTCCCATGCTGGACCCCAACAAAATGTTATAGTAACGGGAAGAGATATGTTTCCTGGTAATGAGTGAAATCATTAATGTTTGCTAATATATATCTATTCGATTTAATTATCTGAACATCATTTACGATTTGTTCAAAACTGAAATATTTGTGCTTTGTTTCTTAGGAATTACAACTGTGCTGACCATGACAACGATCAACACCCATCTTCGAGAGACTCTGCCTAAAATACCCTATGTGAAAGCCATCGACATGTACCTCATGGGATGCTTTGTATTTGTCTTCTTGGCCTTACTTGAATATGCCTTTGTCAACTACATTTTTTTTGGAAGAGGACCACAGATGCAAAAGAAATGTGCAGAAAGGACTTCTAGAGTCAACAATGATCGCTCCAAATGCGAAACTAATCGGGTAGGGAAAATTGCTCCATTGGAGGCTCTTTTGTTTATAATCATATACTATTGCATACATTTTGTGTGCTCTTTCGAGCTAGTATTAGTAAATAGATTTGTTAGACAAACTTTGACCTCTAAAAAGTAAGCGCGAGAAAAATAATTAGCAAATTATCGTCTCAACCCTTAAGGTCAGTGAATTTATGAATTTGCTTTGAACATGTTTTAATTAAAAAATATATAGTCTGTGGTGGGTTCATAAGAAAACTAATCTCTAGAAATGTGAATACGTCTGGCTCTGATTTTAGGATCATCTAAAGCAGCTGAACTGAACACTGATGCACAAAGTAAAGAGGTTATATTTGGAATTCATGTTATCCATATTTTACACCAAGGTGGGGATCGCAATTAACAGCTGGTTTTGGAATTCGCAGAAAACCTAGTGTAACATAGCCTTAACAATAACCTTTTTGTTATTGGTGGGAACGCGTGCATTTGTTTGTAGTGTGTAGCATGTAGTGTGTGTGTAGTGTGTGCATGTAGGGGCAGTGTTTGTGTGTGCATACTGCATGTAATGTGTACAGTAAACTTACATTGTGTTACAAAAGACTATTTTAAAATTAACTTTTGATTTTCTTTTCTGCTTAGCTACAAATAATTTTCCATGTTTCTGCAGTAAATGTGGCAGTAATTCCATTACTGCTAAAAAAAAAGTTGCAGTAACGGAACTACAAACTACGAATATTTCTCGGTCAGTACTGTGCGAGCTAAAAGAATGGGTACTCCTTTTGTGAGAGAAATAAGTAATTGATTGATTGATAGTTTATTTGTATAGCGCCTATACACACGTGTTTCAAAGCGCTTCAAGGCAAGAGAGGGAGCAGGGGAAAATTCAATGAAATTCTTAGAAGGCATTGAGACAATAAGAATGTGAAATTAACTATCGTACTAGGCCTGGCGACATTTCAGACAGTCCAAGAGCTTTCACAATGGTAAGGCAGAGAGGGAGGGTAGGGGCAGGGGGAGTAGGAGATGAGAACAGACAAGCGTCTGTCGTACTAGGCCTGACAACATTTCTGGTTGAGCTAGAGATTGACAGGAGCTTAGGGAAGGGGGCGGAGGGTGGGAAGAGAGGAACAAAAGAATCGACTATCGTACTAGACCTGACGACATTTCTGGTAGTGCTGGAGATTGACAAAAAGGCGAGGAGGGGATGAAAGGGGGAGGAACAAACAAGCTACTATTGTACTAGGTCAGGCAATATTTCTGATACAGTAAGTGCAAGAAATATAGTGAGGGGAGGGGGAGGAGGAGAGAAGGAGAAGATAGGGAGAGGAAGAAAATACTGAGAAGCGATTGAGTGTGGTGAAAGAGAAGAAGAGGCAAGCAGGCGAAAAACAGTGTTATAGAGCAGAAAAGCAAGTGGAGAGAGCACATAAGTTGCAGAGGTAAAACACTGAGCACATAATGTTGCAAGAGAATGGCAAGTGCAGGCCAGTATTCAGCCAATTTGTTTTTATAGACTAGGCGAAAGTGGGCACTAGTGTCTGAATCAACATGCGCTTCACTGACTGTTTAGCTATATGGTTTGTTTTAGGTTTTGATAATTGGATTAGCAGCAAGTTCACGGGAGGAAGAGTTGTCGCCCACATCTCTTGTATTAGCATGAAAGAGTTGGACCCCGTCATTCTGGCGGTGATAGGGTAGATGACATTTTTCTAGTTTTTCATATACAGGATTTAATCAATATTTGTACTAGGTCAGCTGACATGTGTTTCGACCCATTAGGGTCTTTCTCAAGGCTAAATTGGCTCTTGCCTGCCCATGGTTGATGGGTCAATGGCTTGCTGGTTGAACAATCCTGTTGGCAAAGTAGAACTGGTTCCTTGGCTCAGTTGAGTGTTATGCGATGAGCCACTGGTATCTACCATTAATCCATGGTGAAAATAAAAATAAAAGAAAGCAACGAAGTCCAACTATATACAAGGGTGAAGGATCCATGATCCGAATAGTCAAAACAAGATATGCCAAACACCCTATAAAAAAGAAACTATGTACAAATCGTGGAGTTAAGTCCATGGACTCCAAATAATAAAAAAATAAACTCAAACGAACACTACAGAACTATATACAAGGGCAGCAGGCTATCCCTACGACTCACTGATGTACCAAGAGTCTGGGCCAGGGCATCATCAAGCTCTGTGTCAATATCCCGGAGGCGGGACTCAGCTCTATCCTCGAGGGCTTGCAGGGTTTCCATCATGCTCCTCTGAAACTCCCTGCGAGTCTCCTCGAGGAACTCCGCCCGACGCATGGAGTTCTCTGCTCTGGCCATGGTGAGTCATGCCCTCCGTGCCCACCGCCGATCTGCATCTATTTTCTGGCCCATCCAATGCCACACCCAAGACACACTTGTTCCTTGGTCCTTCTGCCCGTCGGCCCCAAGTCCTGACTCCTCCTACATTGAGCCTGCTGCTACCAATGTGCCCTGTCCCTGCACCATCAGGACTGCCTCCCTGATGATGACAACCCCCGGGGCAGTCGTACACGTGCCCTGTGTTAGGCAGAATTACATGCAGTACCTTTTGGGAACACTACACATAATTAAGACTACAGGTGTAAGCACAATCTCACCTTTGATACAAGCCCGTACTACACAGTTATGTGGTAGCAGTGGCTGAGCACTGAGCAGCCAGACATAGCTCAAAGAGGGATGTGAGCAGTACAAGATGTTACACAAAGGACTTGCAATCACAGTAGTTCAAACAAACACTATTCAAGGTTTCTTAGTAAAAGAATACACATTTATTTACACAGTCAGTTGGAAAACATTCCACTAGTAAGAAGCAGCTCAATATCACAATCTAATACACTACAGTACACAACCAATAGGTTTCTGAACAAGTTAGGCTCCCCTGAAGTGGGAGCAATATTGCACTTCAGTAACTTTCAAAAGGGGTAGAAAGACAAAGGTTAGAATAATTAAAGCACAATTACTTTCGTAGGTAGGGCAAATAATTTCAGTTAACTACAACTGGCAATTCAATTCAATAGTCCTGGGCCAAAGTCAATGGTTCAGAGTCTTGGATAGGATAGCACTGTTCTGTTAGGAAACGGTTAAGTCTTTGCCAATGTTCGAAGAAGAAGTTTGCCAGAAAAATAATTATATGTCTGATTAGGAGCGAACAAGAATCAAAATTGGGAAAGTTTCACAAACTTTCACCACGGCAGAAAGGATTTCCACACAGTGTTTGCACAGTACCTTATGAAGAAAAGCTGTTGCTGAGGCAGTTGTTCCTGGCAGTTCCTGCATTCTCGCTGTTTCTGAGCTTCAGTCATGGGGACAAGAAGGAGGACATTGGGAGGTTCCTGCACTGCCCAGGGAAGAGGCCACAAGCTTGACTAAGCGTCGGTTTTAAGGTTTGAGCGCCTTAAAGTCCACAAACTGCTATCCTTCTCACTGGTTATCCGGTTTTCAACAGCACTCTGATGAAAATCCGACCAGTATGGAGACAGTGTCCAGGTGGCTTACGAGTTGGTTGTTCCCACCAGCTCAAAGGAAGAAGTCGTCCTTAAAGGAGCTTCTCTGTCGATGGATTTTCAGGCAATTCGGACCTGCAGTAGGGATTCACCTGGCAAACCAACGGTCCAGGAGTTGCAGCAGTCGTCTTCCTTCAGCTCGTCTTTGGTTCTTTCGTTCCAGTGGTCGACTCTGCCTTCCAGGTCCCAGAGACCTGCTTTTAAACAGTTTTCTCCCATTCATTCCAGCCTAGCTGTCACTCACCCAGCAGGGTGGCTTCCTTGCCAAACAGTCAGCCAGCCAATCATGCCAGAGTGCTTTCAGGTCTCCTAGGAGACTAAGCACAGGGAGCTTCGGGCACCTCCCTCACATCCTGTCCACCCCAGACACTCAGGCACCAGAGGAGGGCTTCAGCACTGAAGCCTGCCAGAGGGCATCGAACAAAGGGACCAAACACAAGAAGGTCCTTTCCTAAAAGAAACAGCGAAAAAAGATGACCGGAGTCTGTTTTTACAGAGGGTTCATGGGAGCCATATTGAAAAACATAGCTGACCCGATTTTTAGCTACCGGTGTTCGCGGTCGGAAAAAATCATGGTAGTTCGTTCTAAAACCACTGCCACCAGCCATTTCAAGAGGAAAGGGTAACATTTGACTATTACATGAGTGTTTAGACACAGGGGATGCTAGGCAACCCCTCCAGCACTCCGTAGGAAGATAGTGTGTGCTGGGTCTATGAATTTAAAAAGACTAGCAACATCAATTTATCTTTACATGCTCTGGGAGACGGTAGTCAGTCCCAGAGAAGGTATTTAAAACTTAGGGAGTCTGAAAGACACCCCTGTTCCACTGCACTGAAGGTGCTGTGTGACATACAAGAAAAGAATGATGCCTATGGAGTTGTTTAAAACGCCATATCCAAAGAACACAAAAGTAAAACATCAAAATACATGAAAGAGTGGGACAAAAAACTCACACTCTTTCCAGGTAAAAATTTAAATCCTAGAAATCCAGCAAAGTTGCTGGGGGTCTCAAAAGGTAAGGAAAATTGGCACATTCTTGAGAATTCTCCCTAACACCCTACTGGAAGGTGCCTGCACAACTTCCATTGCTGGTGGTCCTGTTGCTGGGGTGACCACCTCTGCTGAACCTCCGGCTCCCGACTGTGGCAGGGATGTGATCTCCACCAGACTGGCCGCTGTGGCTGGGACAGGTCCACAGAGTGCCCTGGTGGCATCTGGGCCGGAAGACGGCAGGGAGGACTGGTGCATAGTGGAGGAAGAGGAGGAGAGGGTTGCAGCAGGGCCCAGCACAGGTAGCAAACCCACGAAAGTGAGCTGTGCTAACTGGTTCAGAAAGGCAAAGACCACCTCTTTCTGATGACGTGTATGGTCCCGCCAGGAACCACTCACGTCATCACGAATGACGATTGTGCGCATCGCGACACTGACTAGCACGAGCTCAACCCTATCACGGATTGTCTGGTCCGCAGGCAGAGGAAGGTCAGTTGACGTGGACTCATCCTCTACCTGCGAATGGGCCTGGACTGAGTCATGGCTGCAGGTACACACTGATGCAGTCACAGGATCAGGGACAGGATTAGGCACAGGCCCCTCCGCAGTGACCTGTGCTGCCTCTTGCCCCTGGACTGCAACAATTGCATCTGCGGCATCACCCCCTCCAGGCTCCATGTGCTGTTCTGATGAAGCCTCCTCCCCTTCCTCGTCCACCACCAACCTGGATGACTCTGAGCCGTCTTCTGCATCGGATTGCCCCTGTGGGGGCTCACCTGTCCCACCCGCTGCTGAGGAACCCACGTTCAACTTCGCCTTCTTGGGCCTCCCCTCAGCACCTATGGCCGTTCTTGCAGACGCGGCACCAGTCTCCTCACTCCCGGAAGATGTTGTAACCTGGGATGAGGACTGGGCCTTGCGTCTCCGCCTGGTGGAGGCATTCCCGCCGCGTTGCTCCACAGCGCCGTCTCTGCCCTCTTCCTCCATTGTCCCTGTTGATAGGGAGACATTGAACACAGGTATCAGTGCATCAAACAAATGTCTGCTAGACACAAAGCAAATGCACATGAGTGGCACTGTCAAACATCATTACCATCATCACCCTCCGCAACACACAGGTCAGTGCAAGCAATACACATGCACAAACAAGAATAGCATGTGCAACAGACATTCACATCCATGTCCAAGGCACTGCAGAACATCAGAAGGGGGGCTGAACCTCACTTGCATCATGGGACATGCACATCACATGCACGCTCAGCACCGGACAGTTATGCATCTGGCCATGTCTACCTCCCGTCACAGTGCATTCATGGACAACTGGGCCGCATCAGTCAATTCACGCATCGTGATGGTCATGTTTGCATCCATGGCGTTTTCCAGTCACACACTCACTACTCAGACACACGCACATGTACACCATGCATGTCCATGAAGGAGACGTGAGCATCCATGCCTCACACCCCAAACATGGCCAAGTCCAGACACAGGCATGCAAACATGTGTGCATTGTCAACATGCTGGTGCACATCTTGCATTGCAACACAGACACCATTGATGTGGAACACGCTTGACCGGACTCACAAGCAGCACTGTCATGGCCCTGCACATAGACATCCATACATGGGGCAAGCCAGACATAAGGCCAAGGTGCACACTCCAGCCACACCTCAACATGCACTACGCTGTACAAGAACACATGGACACTTACCACTTGACTCCAACCAGAACTGCAACTGTAGGACCTGGTGGTAAAGTGCTGGTTGTATGTGCTCCAGGACCTTCATCTGGTTGTTTCTCAACTGGCCCCGGCGCCCCACTTCATCATCAGCCGTGACGAGGCGCCATACCTTGTTGAGGGTCCTGGACCTGAAGTCCTCCCAGCGCTTCCGGACGTGGTCGTAGTCGCGGGGTGCTACCCCCTGCGTGTTGATGGGACCCATGATGTCTGCCCAGATCCTACTCGGTCCTTCCTTGTCGAGGCACAAGGTTGAGAAGAGGGCATCATAATGCCCCAGGACTTGCTACACCAGAATGCCAACTTCATTGGGACTGAAGCTGGCAGCCCTCTGCCTCTCTGCCGGGGGGTTGCCACTAGCCCCAGATGTTGCTTGGTCTGACATGGCAACCCCCAAGGCAGATGTGGGTGGGCAACTGGGTCCTGGGGCTGGGCTGTGGAGCAATGGTTCATCACTCTGGAGTGTTCTGTGTCAGCAGAGGTGGTCTCAGCAACATGATTGCTGGCAATGGCTTCTGTGCAGGCATCAAATTGCAGGGCACGTAGGCAGCAGGCACACTGAGTGGGCTGGAAGCAGCAGATGGCTCGTAGGAGGCAGCTCGGGGCATTGGGGGGCAGGAAAATGGCCTTGTGGGCAGGAGCGTGGTCTTCCATGTGTTGTCGCGTGGCCAGCTTGATGCAGAGTGACTCCACATGTGCAAAAACAGGGTGTCAGCGTGGAATTCGAGGAAAGGCCATTAGTGCGTAAGTGACGTGACGTATGCGGGCGTTGCCTTCGGTATGGGTTAAAGGTCCACGTAGGACACAGTTCGCTGTACGTGCTTTTCGTGGGGACCGACTCGTGTTATTCTTCTTCTTGTGGGATCACACGAGATATTTATATCTTCACTACGGTTACAGTTCGCACTTCTTATTTTGGCGCGGGAGTTGCCTACGTGCACACGCGCATGTGTTTTTCTTTTTCACCCAAGGCAGACGGTGAGTCGCGCACGCTTTTTTCCCACTGTGGTTGCCCCTGTGTGTTGCATACCCCATTTTCGAGGTCAGAGTAGCCTGGCTGTTCCATGAGTACGCATTTTCATTGGTGCCACGGCTTACTGCGGGACATACGGGAAGGGTCGCCTTTACTGGCACCATTAACCCCTTACCGCCAACCTCGGAATGAGGCCCCATCTCCGGTATTTCATCCGTATCATGGTATTTAGTCATCCCTTTCATGCTCACTCAGGGTCAGTTCCTCATCAAAGCCATTTTTTGGGTGTCCTAGTCTGTGTCGAACGTAAGCCTCCCTCTGGTACAGCCTCCCTGCCTCTATGCAACTGGTGTTGCGGCTTCTCCGTGTCTGGTTGAACTTCTGATGATTCCTCATGGGTTGTGCTTTCTGCCCTCCTCTCATCTGCTGTAGTCTCAGATGACTGAGATGATGTAATTAACACCTGCCCACACTGTCTGCTACGACCCAGTACTCTGATCCACCAGTCTGAGCCATGCACTGCCTCCCAGCCATTCCCCAAATAGGGGAAGGGGTGTGTTACTGTATCCCTACAACCCACTGCAAACACTTTGCACATGATGACTGCACTTGTCCTTACAGTGCCATCATGAAACAACATTGCCATTATTGCGTTTGCGTTTCTATTGATAGTTGAGGCCGTACACATGTACTGCACTGCACCCACACACTTCTGAGCCCTGTTTCAGCCTTCTACATGCCTATTCAATTGTGTGATGTCAAAGTCACGTAGCTTTACTGTATCCATGTGCCTTCCTTCACTGTATTGCAACACACTAGCGTTGTTGCATCCTGTGACACGTGTCCTTTTTGTTGTAGTGATTTACATATACTGTATGGTGACATGCATTTTACATGGGTCACGGACAGTACTATTTAACTTCCACCTTGGGCTGGTTGACAGTTCTTCCATGTCTATGCTATGTGCCATCTGTTTGTTGGCATCTGTCATTTTTGTGTAAGGTCTATGCCAGGCAGGTATATGCTGTTGACATGTGTGCTCATGTGTTCTTTTGGTTATTTGCAGGTGATGAGGCACTGGGAGCAAAGGAGGAGGAGATGGCAGAGAGGGTGGATGGTTCAGGGCACAAACCAGGCACCAGTGGAGGGTGTGGTGTGGTAGCCCATGAGCATCCATTGGTGCTCCAGACCATCCTGTCCAGGGCTGGCTCTGGGTACACCTCTGAGAATCTCTTTGCCTCTGATGCCAAATTGGATATTGATCAGTCCATGCCGTCGCAGGTGATTGATTCTGCAGTGGATGCTGTTCTGTCCAACACGCCTGCAGTGGGGGGATACCCCTTAAGGGGCCAGTCAGGGTTGTTATGTACGCCTGTGGTGGTTACGGATGCAGGGCCACGCTCCACACCAGTTGCTCCTGTTCCTGGGGCAGCAGATTGATGGAGAAAAGCAGTTCTGGAGCCACAGGCAGCACCAGCGCTGCAAGGACCAGGTCTCCTTGGGCCCAACAGGTGTGCTGTCCGGCAACACGGTAGCCGTGTACCACCCGGGAACACTGTTTGGGAGAATTCCATGTATGCCATTGCGCAGCAACAGGGGGCATCATGTGAGGTGATGGCTCAGGGCGTGGAACGTGTGGCCGATTCCATTCTCCAACCTGAAAGGCAGGTGGAGCTCCAGCAGCTGGCAAAGCAGTCCACGTGCCGCTCACACAGGCTTAACACGTTGGCCGCCAGCAGGGATCGATGGGCTGAATTGGAGGCTCTTCGCACAACCATTGATGCTGAGGCAGAGGCCCTTAAGTAGGCCCTGAGGGAAGAGAACATCTCCTTCAGAACTACGCTGGCTACACTTTTGATGAGCCAGGGCACACGGGCGGAACACCGCATGGAGCAGCTGGAATGCACCATCTCGGCTGAACTCCATGCAAACAGTAAGGAGATCCATCTGTCATGTGAGGCCTTGCAGGCAGAACTCTGTGCTACACGTGAGACCTTGCAGGAGGAACTCTGTGCTACATGTGAGGTGCTGCATGGGAACCTCTGTGCCATCTTCCTGCAGGACCAGGCTTACCAGACCCCGCATGTTTGCTGCCATGGAGGGGCATGCCGGGGATATGCGTGGGCAGGCACCCTTACCACACACATCTCCTGATATTCAACCAGAGAGTGACAACAGCGACGACTGATCTCTCACTATGGCCTAGCAGTGCAGACCCTGAGGCCATGGAGGATTTTTTTTTATCTCAACATCAACGCATGTGGGTGTTGAGGTGCACCTTGCACCTCCTTCCTCCTGGGTGCCCCCTGCCCCTGGGTCGTCCATGACTATCTTCATTTTTAATTCCTTTTTTTGTCTATTGTGCATTCATGTGACAGTGTGTTGCTTTATGTGGCAGCCAAAGGCATCCACTGTGTGTTCCGGCTGGGCCCATACAGAAATGTCTCGTGTTGGTGTTTGTGGCTTGGGGTCCAGACACATATTCCACTCCTGCTTCCCCTTTCCATGGGCTTGCAAGGATGGTACTGTGTGACAGTAACTTACACAGAGGCATTGGGCTTCTGTCATATCTGTGGCCAGTCTGAAGTCCAACCTGTGTATACTCCCCGCGTGTGGATTCATGATGGTTTCTCCAGGGCATGGTTGGCCTGCATTGTGGTTTGTATATTGTTTTCATGTTGCTTATTCATGTATTGCCTTGCATGTCTACATTGTTGATGCACTTCATGCTGTATGCGGTACCATGCCCCCTCTAGCTGTCAGAGAAACACTCAAGATGGAAGGTGGCCGTGTGGTGGCAATGTCACATTGAGACACTTGTGCTATAGTGATTGGTCACTGTCCGACATTGTCACTGTTGGGTCCTGTGTTCATTATATGTTATGCTGGTGAATAGATAGTCCTGTGTTGGGTTTGCTTTTGGTGTGTCAGGGAATCGGCGTGATTTTTGCGTTGCTGAGAAGTCTGCGATGGAGAAATTCTAATGAGAAATGTACGCAACACTGAAGGTTTGTACATTTAACATGCAAACATGCATTGAATACCCCTACAATCCCACACCACCACCCACACCCACAACACACACAATACAATCCCACCCTCACCGCCAACACCACCCCAACATACCCCCTACTTACCTTCTGAGACATGCTGTGTCCCTGCAGCGCCAGTTCACTTTTACTTCCGTGATCGGGAACCGGCACCGCAGGCTACTTTATATCTTTTTTTTTCAGGGGCAGGTGCAGGGGGTTCCACCCTGCAACCCCCGCTCACTATACTGTGTAGTGTAGTGAGTGGGGTGTTGCAGGGGGACACCCCCGCAGCATCCGTATTGTTTTTTTTCTTTTTTAATTACCTGAAATGCATGCCACCAAAGGTTCTAACTTTGGGTGTTTGAACCTTTGGTGGCATGCATTTATGTACTTTTAGTATAGGTCGGACATTCTTGGTCAGTCATTTCGTCAGATTCCGTGTCAGAGGGAATTCTCTGGCCTGTTTCAATTTGTCACTGTGCATTTTGTAACAGTTGTGTCATGTGTTGTGCATTTAATTTGGAGTTTTCACATTGCATGCCATGGCATGGTGTGTCTGGCGGGTGATATGGGGTTTGGGAGCGTTTAGGTGACATACCAGGATTTGCATGTGCTGTTTTGCATGGGGGTGGTGGATTATACACCTTGCATGTGTGCCTTTTGGTCACACAGGATTGTGGGTTTTTTTAAGTAGCTAAGGATGCACACAATGTAGCACTTCCAAAGACACATTCTCAGGGTGGTAAGGCTGTGACAGTTGACTGTCCATTTGTCATCATCGATTGTCACCTGGAATATGCCAGGCCTGTGTGCACTTTGCAGGGGTGGGATTTTAGGTGAAAAATGTGGCCACAAGCTGGGTACGGGCTGCCTCGCCACGTGCCCTTTGCCTACCGATGCGCAGGAGCCGTGTGTGTTGTTAGGGATGTGGGGGCACCACCATGTCCACCGGTACGCCCCGCCGTGTTGCTACGTTGTGCAGGACATGCTGCCACGATGATCCTGCCCACTACTTGGGGTGCATATAGTAGCTGTCCACCAAAGCGGTCAAGGGAGCGGAAACGTGACTTGAGCACTCCGAATGTGCACTCCTCTATGCCCCTGGTTGCAATATGGGCTGCGTTGTATCTTACCTGGGGTGATGTGGTGGGGTTCCGTATTGGCATCATCATGTAGGTTCTCGGAGGGTAGGCACTGTCCACTGGGGAGTTGAGAATGATTGTCATTAGTTGGGTTTGTCTATTTGTCTGTGTGTGACATGCATGCCTGTGCACAGGCATTTGTGCTCACCAATGAGCCATGTGTTGCCATGCCTCCCAGCTTCCAGGTCCCGGTTTAGGGCTGACATTCTGAATATGAAACTGTCATGGGTGGACCCTGGATAGTTTGCATAGACAGAGGTGATGATTCCCTTGGCATCTCATACAACCTGCACGTTGATGGAATGCCAGTGCTTGCGGCTGCGATAGCTGTGCTCAGTGGCCCGAAGTGGACGTGTGGCCACATGTGTGCAATCAGTGGCACCGAGCACTTTGGGGAAGTGTGCCACCCTGTAAAGGTCCTGGACCATGGCCTGCCTTTCTGCGGGTGTTCTGGGCATGTATATAGGCCTGCGGACTGAGGAACGTACAGTCATGATTGCCAACACATGGTGACGGCAGCGTGACTGCGTGGGCTGTGAGACGCCCCAACTATGGCAGTTGTCCGCTAAAATGACCCAGTGGCCAAAAAGTGCAGGACTTTGAGCACCTTTTCCAAGGGGCTCAGTGCTTGGGAGCACAGGGTAGGTGATGTGAGGTCATCCTCCCACTCAGTGACCAGGTCTAGGATGATATGAGGTGGAAACCTATACCTGCCATAGACCTGGTCATCAGGCATCCCAAAAAGGCTGGTCCTGTGTAGAAAAATGCAGGGGCTGGCTCTCCTCCTCCTCCTGCAGTGTCCCACCATCACTGCTGCGAGAAATGGTATGTTCATCATAGCTGTAAATGCGTGTTTGTTGTTTGCGCGCAATTTTATGCTGCGCGGGGGCGCTTACGACAGCTTTCGCCTGGAGTATGTGTTTCCGGCTTTGCGCGTCTTTTGGCGCGCACGGGTTTGCCTTGTTGGTTTCCATGAATATGTGTTGTTAGCATGTGTGTGGCCGTTGCGAGGATTTCGCAGCAGTACTTCCCTCGTAATGCCCACATTTTCGCATGTTGTTCCCCATTCCGCATGTTCCGCCCCTTTTTAGGTGTGTGCGCTGGTCTGCGTGCTCCTTCTCTGGGCGTCTCGCGCAGGGCTTCAGTGATGTTGCAATTACGTGGGGAAGCCATGCGGATTTGGGCAGGTCGAGGGTAAGCCACGCGCAATGTGTTCCATGAATGGGGAAACAGGTGCTTGTCGGCATTTGGCACATGTGCGCTGCGCTTTTCACGCTTGCACCACCGTTTTCAGTTCACATTTATTCCATGAATTACCCTGTAAATTACATGTATTTATTAACAGGAATGCTTGCTGTTAAATGGGCTTCATCAGGAGTTTGGCAAAGTGGGAAAAAGCAGCAGTAACGCTATTACTGTCGTATTTACTGCTATGCCCAATCCGGAGTATGGCAGCTGTATTTGCACTGGCGGTAATTGCACCAACCATCCCCGTTGGGTCCAATGAACCCAATGGGGAATGGGGATTTACCACCTTACCACTACTCATGATCCGGCGCAAATTGCTCCAGACCGAGTAGCGTTAACACTAATTGCATTGGGCGGTATCCCAGCGCAATTATCGCC
The DNA here is from genome assembly GCF_040938575.1 of Ambystoma mexicanum. Taxonomy (NCBI): domain Eukaryota; kingdom Metazoa; phylum Chordata; class Amphibia; order Caudata; family Ambystomatidae; genus Ambystoma; species Ambystoma mexicanum. Next base: position 586,618,971 of record NC_090939.1, on the reverse strand, counting down.
AGGATACCGCCCAACTTGTGATGAGGCCCATGTCACAATATTTGCAAACCACGATTCACATTGGTAGGGAAAGCCATTACAAATGGTGTATCATCAATGATTGAAAATACAAAAGGTTTGGTTGCTTAGCTCATCATTTGGGGTCTCATTTTAATGGCATGTTGTATAATTCGGACCGTAATTAAGAGGTAAAGGCAAGCTTATGCCTAAATATTACACTCTGAGTGATTTTCATGAAATTTCACTTATGGAGCTGGGCACAGAGCATAAACTCTACTCTCTTGCTTAACATTGATAGACGCACAAATTACCAAATACAAGTATGTGATTTTTAAAAAAAAGCTTTCTCAGGAGCTCTCTTTAAATTAGTATGAGCATAATAAACAGGGAGACTTTTAACTGAACCAAAGTTGTCACAATGGTGATTCTCAAGGCTCTCATGGAAGTTAAAGAAGGTCCAAATAAAAAGTTCTCTGTAATCCCGGAGCTAGGTCTGTACCGGCAGGTTAACGTCCATACTCCTACGTCCCGTCCCCTTTCCTCCATACTTATGGGACATCCCTCCGTCCTGTGGGACGGGACCGGAGCACTTTGTAAAAAGCATCCAAAAAAAGTTTTTCAAAAATGTGTCCTTCATCTCTTTCTTGCGTGGGGCCCGGCACGTGGCCGTAACCCCGCGCATCGCCCATCAGTCCTTTTCTCCGCTCCTTCGGGACTGGCGCACTTGCATCATCGGAAGGTTTTCTTCCCTTTTTTCCTCTCTGGCTCTTGCTAGCGATCGTGTACTAGTCTGTCTATGTCATTCAAGCTAGACTTTCCAGATTGTTCATCGTGTCACTGACGCTTCGCAAGGGCGGATCCCCATCCTCTTTGTTTAGAGTGTTTGGGTCCGGATCACTGTTGGGACTCCTGTTTTTACTGCGACTCCCTTTCGGTCCGGGCACTTCAACATCGGTTGGAGCGGTGGGAGGAGGTGTTCCAACGAACTCCTCCTGCTCATTTTCAGGCGTTCATCGACGAAAAGAAGAAACGCCTGGTAAATTCTTTACTTTTCAGAGCACCCCGGCTGGGGGATACCTTCCCAGGTTCCTCCCGGGCCGAGAGGGGCGTTGGGCCTAATAATTGTACCAGAGTTTTCTCCAAGGGTCTCCGTAAGGGTCCTGTGGATACCGGAGCACGCTCCGAGGCCCCTCCTGTGGGGGCTGTTTGTAGACCCAGTTCTACTGAATCGTGGGGTACCGGAGCTCGCTCTGAGGCCTCTCTATCGGCTTCCCTCAAGAATAAGACCGTGGTGTGCCCCGAGGCCTTGGTTGGGCTTGGTGTCACCAAACGGATGTTCGAGGCCCGTGCGGATAAGGCTGTTACCGGACCTGGGTCCGAGGTCCCTCGTACAGAGGCTAAAGCTACTAACATTTCTGAGAAGCCTGACAAGGCCTTATCAGTGAAGGCTGTTTCTCACCGTTCCCGCTCTTACAGCAACACCAGATCTGTTGAGGGGGCAAAGAAGGAAAGTTCTTCTTTTACCAGCGGTGCCAAGGTAATTCCTGGGAAGGTTAATTTGGCGGTTGGTATATTGCAGAAACATTCCAGGCCTCATAGTACCGGCTCTGCCGAGGTTCCTTATTTTAAGGCTAATGTTACGACCCCTGATCCATCGACGGGGACCCCTGCCTCACTTCCTCACGTGCTGCAGTTCCACTTAGGCAATGACAAAAAGGCGCCCGTGCCCGCCACGACCGCGGTGGCCATTTTGGGTTCTACCCCTACAACTACGCCATCGGCCTCAGGTGTAGGGCTTGGTTCCGTGGGTGAACATAGAGTTCCTTGTGCGCATCCTTATCAGCCAGGTTTTGATTGGAACGCCCGGATGCCCATTCTGCACAATGTTTCGTTGCCTGCGGGGTTGGCACCTTTGATTTATGTGGATACGTCGGTGGAGGGGCCGGTGTGGAACCCTCCCCTGTTACGTCCCTGGAATTATCCCCCTCATGAGAGGCCTCCTCAGGTTCCAAAGCAGTCCCCGGAGGATGCCTTTTTCGGGAAATTTCAAATGCTTATGCGTACCGACCCCATGAGAGAATATTTCAAAGGGCTTTTAATGGAGATATGTCTGCCCGTGCCTCCGGCTCCACCCGTTCCTCCGGTGGTTCTGCCGGTGCCTCCCTTGCCTACGGTGCCTTCCCCGACTCTTCCGCCTTTGCCCCCATTGTCCCCCGTGTACAAGGCAGCGCCCGACACGGCTCAGCAAGATCCTGACCTTTCGGATGACGCGCAAGGCGATCAGGACAACGAGGACCTGCCCTGCTCTATTAGAGCTTTTCATGACCGGCTACTGGACATGATGTGCTTCTTAGATGTTGCGGTGCCCGAGGCTCCCGCCCCGCAGGAGGGCGTGCTTTCTGGGGCGTTCACCCTGTCTCCTTTGGAGCATAGCGGCCTGTTCTTGCAGAAGGACGTTCTGGCCGAGGTCAGCAGGGTCTGGAAAAAGCCACACTCTGGACGTTTCGTCAATAAGAAAATTGACGCACGATACAGGCTGCATTCTTCGGAAGAGGTGGCCCTGTCATCTTTTCTGCCCCCCTCCTCCACAGTGGTGGCTGCGGCCACTTTGCAGTCCAGGCCTGCAGCATCCTCTTCCACGACGGCTACTCAGGTTCTGGGAAAGGAGGATAAGCTCCTTGACTCCCTTGGGAGAACATTTTTCGCCAACTCAGCCTTGCAGCTCAGGCAGGCCAATACCGAACTGGTGTTAGCGGGGGATAATATGCGGATGTGGAAAGGTCTGTCGGAGTTTGACAGGCAGGATTATCCGATGCCATGGTCTTGGCCCAGGATCTCCTGGAGGCTGCGGCTCATCACGTAGACACCTCGGCTCGGGGCCTTATGCTGGGGGTTGATAACTCATGGCAGGCGTGGCTGCATGCCACTAAATTCTCAAAAGAAGTGCAAGACAAGGTGTTGGATCTTTCGTTCAATAGTAAGGAGCTCTTTCATTCTACAACAGATGTAGAGCTCACCAAGACGAAGCATAGCACTCAGACAGCTAAGTCTTTGTCGGTCCTTGTTCAGACCCCTTTCAAATCCCAGAGACTGTTGTCGCAAAGCCCCCCCTCACTGGGTTTAGGGGCTTCTTTAGCCGGAAATCTCTTTTCGGGGAATAACCACCGTAGTCAACAACGGACTTGGTTTTTCTCCCGCTCCTCAGTCTCCTCCTCAAGTTCAGGTGGCAACACCACCGAAAAACCTACAAAATGAGGGTTCTCCGCGCTCGAAGGAGACCTCGGTGGGAGGACGCATTGCGTCTCATTGGGAGGCGTGGCAGACCATCACCGAAGACAGATGGGTCTTGTCAGTCGCTCGGGCAGGCTTCCGCTTACCCCTAGCTCCTACCCCACCCTTCAACCATCCTTTTCAGCTGTCGGGCTCGCCCTCCCTCAAAGCCGAGGTTCAGAAACTTCTGGACCTCAGAGCTGTGGAACCCATTCCCCTCGGGGAACGAGGGGAGGGCTTCTACTCCCGGCTGTTTACCGTGCCCAAACCCAACCAGGCTGGCCTGCGCACCATCCTAGACCTTTCCCAGTTCAATCTTTTCCTACCCCAAGAGAAATTCAAGATGATCACGCCCAGCCAGATACGGTCCTCCTTGCAGATGGGCGATTGGCTGAGTGTGGTGGATCTTCAGGATGCGTACATGCATATTCTGATTTGGAATCCACACAGGAGATATCTCTGTTTCTCTTTGGGAGAGGAGCACTTCCAGTTTCGAGTGCTTCCTTTTGGCCTCAGCTCGGCGCCGCGCCTCTTCACGAAGATGATGTCGGTGATTGCGGCCTATCTTCTTCTGCAGGGTATCCATGTGTATCCGTATTTGGATGACTGGCTCTTACGCAGCCCTTGTCCGTTGAAAGCAGCGGGCAATCTTCAGTCTCTCCTTCAGCTCCTGTTCCATCTTGGGCTGTCGGTGAACTGGCGGAAATCTTCCATGACGGTCTCGCAGGACTTGCTTTTCCTGGGTTTTCGCTGGAACACGATCGACTGCAGAGTATACCTGACCGGGGTTTGAATGGCGGGTCTGTTAGCCACCTGTTAGATGTTTGCGCAGTCAGAGAGCATGTCGGCCTGGTGGTTCCAGAGGCTTCTGGGCCTCATGGCCTTGTGCGTGTTGCCTCTTCCTCTTGCTTGTCTCAAGATGAGGCGGACCCAGATGGCTCTTTGGAGTTCTTGGCATCAGGCTGTGGATCCGGATTCCAAGTTGATAATGATTCCGGCTTCCATGACAGTGGACCTGGAATGGTGGTCATCTCTCAGAAACCTGTCGGTGGGTGCGGGGTTTCAGGACCCAGCCCCTACGGTGACGATCACGACGGACTCCTCCCTCCTGGGTGGGGTGCGACGTTAGATCCTCTTCAGGTCTCGGATCTCTGCTCGCCTCAGGACAAGCTCCTCCACATAAATCATTTAGATCTTCTGGCGATCTTCCTAGCGCTCAGGGCGTTCAGACCTATCATAGCCAACAAGGTGGTCCGCATACGCACGGACAATGTGGTGTCGATGTATTACATCAACAAACAAGGGGGAACCAAGTCTCCCCCTCTCGTGGACCTGTCCATCCAGATTTGGGAGTGGGCTGTGCTTCATGGGGTTTGGCTGCTTACAGTGCACATCCCGGGCCAGCTGAATGTCACAGCGGATGCCCTCAGCTGGCAGACAGTGGTCAGCTACGAGTGGGAGTTGAAGGCGGAGGTCCTCTCATGGATTTTCTTGCATTGAGGTACACCGGAGGTGGACCTCTTCGCTACGGCGGTAAACAAGAAGCTTCCTCAGTATGCCTCCAGAGGGGGGCTGGGATCCTCCTCTCTGGGGGATGCCCTCGAGATTCCATGGCACAACATGAGAGCTTACGCCTTCCCGCCTCTGCCTCTAGTCCATCGAGCAATTTGTAAGCTGAAGAACTCAGTGAACTGTTCCCTTCTACTCATAGCCCCGTGGTGGCTGGCCAGGTTTTGGTTCTCAGAACTTCAACACCTGTCGGTGTATCCACCGATCAGGTTACCAGTGACCCCCGATCTTCTTCATCAGGGGAACAGCAGATGTGGCACCCCTCCCCACAATCGCTCAGCTTGGTGGCATAGTACCTGAGTTCAAGTCTTTAGAACATCTTAACTTGTCTGCGGATAACATGCGTATTATCAAAGCAGCCAGGAAACCCTCGACTAGATCCCAATACGGAAGTAAATGGCTCAGGTTCTGTCATTGGTGTTTGGAAAAACAGTTGGACCCAAGGGGGGCTACGATTGACACAGTGCTGTCCTTCGTATCCTTCCTAGCAGAGTTGGGTGTTCACGTTCTGTCATGCAGAACTTACCTTTCAGCGGTCTCTGCTTATCTTTCTACAGACCAATGTTCTTATTCTCTGGGTAATCCATTGGTTAAGAGCCATTTTGCAGGCTTGACACGCCTCTACCCTCCAATTCGTAGTCCGCACCAGCCGTGGGATCTAAATGTAGTCCTGACGGCGTTGTGCCACAAGCCTTTTGAACCAATGGCCACGGTGGACCTCAAGTACCTATCCTGGAAAGTGTACTTTTTGGTCGTCGTTACGTCAGCGAGGCAGGTGAGTGAGCTCCAGGCCTTGTCGGTGGAGCACCCCTTTTTGGTCTTTCACAAGGATAAAGTAGTCCTAAGGACAAATCCTGCTTTCCTGCCGAAGGTGGTATCTGAGTTCCATCTGAATCAGTCGATCTCCCTGCCGGTCTTTTTTCCGAACCCTGCCTCAGAGGCAGAAAGGGTTCTGCATTGTCTCGATGTCAGGAGGGCTCTTAAGTTCTATCTGGACAGAATATCCAAGCTTAGGAGTTCCTCTCAACTGTTTGTGACTTTTGGTAACCCTCAGGGTAAGCAGGTATCTAAGGCGACTATTTCCCGGTGGATCGCCGCCTGCATTACGGAGTCTTTCACCGTCCAAGGGCGGAAGCCTCCTAGGGGTATTCATGCACACCTGGTGCGGGGCAAGGCAGCCGCGGTTGCTTTTCAGAAATATGTCCCCTGGGAGTCCATCGCTAGGGCAACTACTTGGGCCTCCCCATCTGCTTTTTGTAAGCATTATTGTCTTGACATGAGCTCAAGAGCTGATGCTCATTTTGGTCAGGCTGTGCTGAAGAACCTTTTTCTGTAAGGGGTATTTCCATCCACCCGTAGTTCCTGTTAGGAGTGCTTGGGAATCTCCCATAAGTATGGGGGAAAGGGGACAGGACATAGGAGTATAACCAGGTTACTCACCGTAGTGACCTCCTTACTCCTAGTCCATAATCCCCTTTCCTCCATACGCCCGCCCGCCGTCCCCTCTAATAAGGTTCCTCTGTTATTGCTAATAGGTCTCTGACCTGGCGATAGAAAAGGACTGATGGGCGATGAGCAGGGCGGAGCCAAGGTGGGCGGGGTTACGGCCGCGTGCCGGGCCCCGCGCAAGAAAGAGAGGAAGGACACATTTTGAAAACATTTTTTGGATGCTTTTTACAAAGTGCTCGGTCCCGTCCCACAGGACGGAGGGATGTCCCATAAGTATGGAGGAAAGGGGACTATGGACTAGGAGTAAGGTGGTCACTACGGTGAGTAACCTCGTTATTTTTATAGTCCCAGATTTTAGGTAGTTCTCTCATCGTTTTTCTGTTGTCTCTGTGAGGGGTTCTCTCTCTGTTTGATTCTCAGTCACAGGTTCAAGGGGATCCCACACTCTTCTACTATGTGTCTTCTTGGGGCCTCCCTCCATTTGGTACTCAGTCTCAAGATCTGCATCCTTCTTTCTTCTGGCTTTCACAAAGTGGAGACTTCTCCCAACTCTCTTCTCCACACTGGAGGCTATTGGCAGGCTTTGTAGGTGGTGTCACGGTAGAACTGGCCTTCAAGCAAGACCTGGATCCACAGAGATACTATATACAGGCCTAATGTATTATCAGGGTACTCCCTGGACACTTATCACATACACACACTAAGAGTGCTGAATCTTCAGGCACCTACCCAAATGACTCTCTCTTGTGGAGTCTCAACTCCTGATTTCTTCCTACAAAGGCCTTCCCTGGACCTTCCCCTTTCCCTCCCTCCAATTTGACCTATTTCTGCCCCTTTGGGCCGCCTTGCTTCATGCTTACTCCTCCACCTCTGTTAGTGGTGCCCCTTGGTGGCTTAGGGTCCACCACTGTTCCCTCCTTGCTGCTGTTGTTCTCTACACCCTCTGTCTTCTCCTTCTTCATATTTCTCCACTCCGCTGAATCTCTCTTCGGCAAAGCGGCAGTCACTTTCCTCTATCCCCTTCACTTTATTTGTCCACCACTCTGTCCGATAACTCTTCTGAGCTCTGTATCTTTCTTCTCCCAGTTCATTGGGTAGCTCTCTTCCTAGCCCACTGGGAATTTCTCTTCCCATTCCCCTGGGTTATTTTCCACCCTGCATTTGGGTGTTCTCACACTCAGCCACTGTGGTCTTTCTCTTCCCAGGCTCCTGTCTAGTTCACCTCCCACTTCCCTTGGTATTTCTCCTCACAGCCCTCTGGATACTTTTCATCCCAACCTTCTCAGTATTTCTCATCCAAGTCCTCTGGGTCTGTCCTGTCTCCACCCCGAACCTTCCGGCCTTCATCCTTACCCAGCTTTCTGAGTCTTTCTTCTCCAAGCCTTCTGGGTCTTTCTCCTTATGCAGATTTCTGGGTCATGCTTCTTACAGCTTTCTTGTAATTTTTCATCCCAGATTTCTGGGGCTTTTCCCCCAGCACTCAGTATTATTCTCACGGCCTCTGGATCAGTCTGCTCCCATCTCTCAGTCTTTCTCTCCCCTGCATTTGTATGTGATTTCAATCCGGCACACACCCAAGTCTCGCCCAGCATGTAGTGTGCAATTGAAGCCCTTATTTTTTTTTCTATAAGTTCAATATTCTGAATGATATACCACTCATATCACACCCTTCTCCCGAGACCCCTCCCAACCCCCCAGTCACACTGAACTAGGAATCAGGCTAGTTTGCAAAGGTAAATATTTATTTATGTATTTAAAATTGAATCACAATATATTTTAATAGGTAAACAACAATCACCAATGGGTTGACAGAACACTGAATAATATCTTTAACGCACTAGGAATCAAGTAATGAGCACAAAAACAAATGCAGCACAGAAAAGAATACTTTTTGAGTTGGTTTGGTATAGATGGCACTATGGTTAGAGGTTCCCCCTGCAACACCCCTCAACCCCCAAATAGGCAATTAAATAGATGTGAGGAGAGGACAGGTATTCAGGAATGGAACAAATCAAACAGAATATTAGTCCCACCTTCCCCCTTTTAAACACAAGAGAAAAACGGAATTGACTTTTCAGCTGTAAGGATGGCTTTGAAATTGTCTTTGGAATTGACTGAGCAAAAACACCAAATATGGTCAAAATGTTGAAATGATCATAAATTCCTGTGGGAGCCGTTTTGAACAGTTGCACACAATCCCAAACAATGGTTTAGTCAAAAGAAAATAATTGAAATCTCAAAGTCCAAGTTGGGAGCAGTTTACAGCTAATTCATAAGTGTAAAATTTCTCAGAATGTAAAATCACGGTAAACTCTTCCTTGCGCGATATTCGCTATAACGGGTGAATCGCACTGTTTTGCACTGTGGTTTACTATGGATAGCTAAAGATGTTAGGTACAAGTAGAAGTTGAAAGTTCGCTTCTATCATAAAAACTGAGGAAGTTATAGAAGTTTTAGTGAGAGACGTTTTTGCAAAAAAGGAACGAGACTGGAAAACAGAAATGCACTTTGAAAAGACAGATGGGTTGATTACAATAGATTATGACTATGAAAAAGAGAATGCCACCGATGGATCTTACAGTCACGTGATCAGCGTAACTTTAATAAAGTCTCTTATTAGTCACACGGGACACACAGACCAGCTGTGGAGACTGATGTTGTTCCAGGTATGCTTTATTGACATAGTATATACAGTTCCAGTTACTCTTATGTATATACAGTAGTATGGATGATAGGACATAGACAGGGATGGGTAGATACAGTACACAAGAAGGAGAGGGCCCACCGGCCATCCACTCACTCCAGCTCAGGCCCCCAACTGACTCACTCAGAACATTCATACACTGATGCACTCAACATTCTCCTGGCTGATTCATACATCACATTCTATTGGCAATCACTCCAGGCCAGTGACAATGTACAGGACTATATATAACATCTCCCTTTCATACCAGATTCAACCACAACATAACATATCCCTTTCATACCGGAAGTACCCACGCGTGACATCTCCCTTTCATATCAGGTTCATACACACAAAATCACCCTTACATACAGGATGCAGAAAAAAACAGCCGAACACATATCACTATAATTTACCACCCGAACACATACATATAATTTTCTCAATTTTTCACCATCACTAATGTTTATGTGATTGAACAACCTATGCTATGGTTATGGTGTTAAGGGTCTGATTTACCCGTTGGAGAGATGATAAACGACACATTAGATACCCTGCAATTGACGTTGGGCCATTGTCTTGCTCAGTTTGTGTAATGTTGTGGCCCACTGTTATGTGTCTCATCCCGACCATGACGCACGTGTTGCAGTTCATGGTCGCGGTGCAGGGTATTCCAGTTAATGTGTACTGACCAATAAGTCTTGGAAATAATTGAAGCTAGTGTGAGAATTTCAAATTACCACTAGAGCCATAATAAAAAAAAATGGCGGTATATGCGTACGCTCTAATGTGAGATACTTAAGTGGGCAACTGACTGAATAAGGGTTGCACCACAAAAGAGTTTGACCAACTGACTGAATAAGGGTTGTGCCAGGAAAAAGTTTGAAATTGCCGGCAGATGTACATAACCTGTATATAGTGCGCACTTTAGCTTTAGTCATTGTTAAGTATTTACTACTGTTCTTTTAGTAATAGTTTTAAGTTTAAGTGTTTGTTAAGTATTTACTACTTTTCTTTTAGTAATAGTTTTAAGTTTAAGACCTCCGGTGCTGCCAGGAGCACCCCATCTGTTACATGTAGTTTATCTGTGTGAGATTCTGGTTGTGGTTAGATTTATGAGTGGGCGAGTGATATGTGTTCGGCTGGTTTTTTCTGCATCCTGTATGTAAGGGTGAGGTTTGTGTGTATGAACCTGATATGAAAGGGAGATGTCACGCGTGGGTAATTCTGGTATGAAAGGGAGATGTTATGTTGTGGTTGAATCTGGTATGAAAGGGAGATGTTATATATAGTCCTGTACATTGTCACTGGCCTGGAGTGGTTGCCAATAGAATGTGATGTATGATGCAGCCAGGAGAATGTTGAGTGCATCAGTGTATGAGTCAGTTGGGGGCCTGAGCTGGAATGAGTGGATGGCCGGTGGGTCCTCTCCTTCTTGTGTACTGTATCTACCCATCCCTGTCTATGTCCTATCATCCATACTACTGTATATACATAAGAGTAACTGGAACTGTTTATACTATGTCAATAAAGCATACCTGGAACAACATCAGTCTCCACAGCTGGTCTGTGTGTCCCGCGTGACTAATAAGAGACTTTATTACAGTAACCCGCCTGTTGTGGATAATCTACTTCTTCAGATGAGAAAAGAAATCAGCGCAAAAATAGTTCTAGCAAGACAATGGTTCTGAATTAGAGATGGGATGGGTTTGATCAGACAATGCAGATATCTTAGGGTCACTTTTCTTCCTATTAGTAATCACACAATAAGTTATTAAATTGGACCGTCAGTTCTGGTGATGGATTGGGCAGGTCCACCGGCAAACAGGCACCTCTGGAGGGATTTGGGTCAGCGGCGCAGTTCAGGTCAAGTTTGGACTGCACCTCAGACTGCATTTGGAAGGGCCCCTTCTGGTGACAGGACGCGGTAGATAGCCGGATACAAGTTTTCAGCAGGCAAGCCTAATGGTAGCCAGCCAAGCTGAATTAAAATTAAGTCCCTTCAGGTTTGGGATTTTTGCAATTGTGTCAGGCTAGCAATAATTTTGCAATGCTAGAGTCTGGATTCTGCAAGGAAATCTGGATCTCTCAAATAATTCTGGAGTCAGCTACAAAATGAAGAGTTCTGGAATAAGGTGCTGCATGGACATCTGGGTGGGTTCTGGAAGCAGGGTGTTCTGGAAGCAAGGTGTAGAGTCCCTATGTCTAGTGGCCTTCCTATATTTATCCATTACACATTTTATGGCATGGGCAGAACTTCAGAACACACCCCCCTATCTGTGAGTGGCTACAGCCGTGCGCTTCGTTTTGGTTGGCAGCTTAAACAGGGCTGTCATTTTATGACAGGATTTGAGAACTCCCCCCTGGATTTTTACCCCACACATACTTTTTGAGCAATGTACATTTCTTCCATTATGTACCCTCACCAAATTAGACACATATTGTTCACATTTGATTGTCTACATCTACAACCAATTTCCATCTTTGTGAGAGCTGTATTGGTCATTTTATGGATTTTTATCAATTCTACCCAGAACACTTTGGATTCCTCATTTCTAATTCCATACACCTCTGGGGGCTGATCAGCGGATTGTGTACATGCAATTTTAAGCTTGCAACATTAATAGTTTTGCCACAATCAGTGTTTTAGTGTATTGTTTGTTCCTTATGTAGTAAAAACTCCTACCACATCTTCAACTGTCTAGCATGAGTTCAGATTCATCAGTTTGTATTTTTCACTTGTCTACTTATTTTGGCTGTCATGTTAAATGTCATAAAGTTCTGAGGCAAAAACAAGTAATTTCCATTCAAAATCCAGGCCAGGTTTTTTTTCTTGCTTCCCAAAGTGAGTAGATGGCCAGTCCTTTGAAGTTCACTGAGAAACCTCCCCCACATCCTGCTCCTCCTTGCAGAGGCCAATTCTCAGCATGTCCTTTGTTCTTTGGTCAGTCAGCAGACGAATATCTAATGCAGCCCCTTTGAGTGGCTTGCTGGGATTATCCATTACCCATTAACAGCTATTACTCTTCCTGTTCTCAAGGGAGTGTCAACCAGAGATGTCAGTTTCACCAGGCCAGGCCCTGTGAGATCAGAATTCACATGTGGATTGGCTTCAGACTGGGCTCTTGGACATTACAATCTTTTCAGTTCACTTATACAATATAAGGACAGCGTATAAAGGATTTAACCATTTTAAAAGAATTAGCCAACCAACATACTTGAAATAGTCGATTTTGCAATTTTTCAGGACAAAGAAATACATTTAAGCTAAGTTTTACAGCCAATTTCTTTAGGCAGCTGTCAGGCTGCGATGCCTGGATTCCTCTGACTGCCTTGAGGATCCATGATTCCAGCACACTATCCTTTCAATAATTCACTAGGTAAAATAACTGAATTGAGCACCAAAACAGCACTTTGAAGATTGCCCTTGACTAGGAATCTGTATTTAGGGGCATTTTCAAATTTCAGCCCTTCTGTGGGCTTGTTTCCAGTGATAGATGACAGATGACAGCAGTGGTGTCTGCTTTTACACCACTTTGCTGGTGTATTTGGTGGGGCGTGCAGCTCTTTTGGTGGGTTATGAACTCTGCGCAATTTTTCAGACTTAGTGCGCACAGGGGTTATTGCCTCCATTCTTGGAAATGTCCTAACCCCATTGGCAAAGGGGTGCGGTGTGGTACAGTGGCATGGATAAAAATACTCCACATATCCCCCCCCCGACTCCAGCGTGAACTCCGGTCGTGGGGGAGTTGTGCAAGTGGGATTATTTTTCTTCTGGTCCATGTGAAACATCCAGTTGCTTCTCCCATCAGCGATAGATGCAACACGCTCTCCTTGCTGGTTCTGGTTGGGAGTATGGAGCGACACTCTGGGCTCTTGGTTCTTTTTACGGTCCCTGAGGAGTCCTCATTGGTGCTTAAATGATCCTTAGTTCCAGTGCTAGAAAACAGAACATAGCATGGTTATGGAAACGTCCCTACTACTACTCCCCGAAGGGATGTAGTGGGGCAGATGCATGCATTGAATTACAATATTCAATATTCCCCGCATATGTTTAATCAGGGTCTTAACACTCTTCTCGCACATACACGGTAAACATTTAGAATTTCTTTTATGTTTCCGGATTTTCCCCCTCTGGATTTCCGGTCGGCTCCTTTATTTGCCACAAAGTATGCCTGGGATGGCAACTTTTTAGCTGGTTTATGTGGAACCACTTGTCTTCCCCTTCTGTCAAACTGCCCTTGGGGATGCGGATTTTGTAGCCGCCTGGCAAGATTCTGTCCAAAATTTCAAAAGGACCCCGCAAACTCAGGAGGAATTTGTGCTCTTTGGCTTGGTTCCTTTGAAAATTGTACAAGTAGACCCGGTTTCCTATTTGAGTTTCCTTTTTAGTTGTCTTGAGATCATAGTGGGTCTTCATACTGTCTGCAGATCTTTCTAGATTCCGCTGAGCATAGGCAAAAGCATGTTGAAGGTGTTTTCTCAGATTTTCAATATACTCATGGGTTGTGGAGGCATTTATCAAGGTCTGCTCTTGGGTTCTGTAGAGCAGATGCTGGGGTAGCACCATCCTTCATCCAGTCATCAGCTCAAATGGAGACATTTTTGTTGCAGAAGAAGGGGTAGATATGATGGCCATCAGGACAAGGGGTAATTGAATGTCCCAACTTGGCCCAGAATCTGCCACAAACCTTTTTAATATGCTCACAATAGTTTTATTGTACCTCTCAACTCCACCACTAGAGGACCGCCGGTAGGTAATGTGCAGTTTCCTTTTGACCCCAAGTAGCTGCCACATCTTTGTCATCACTTCGCTAGTGAAGTGGCTACCACGGACTCAATCCTTTGGGGTAGTCCAAAACACAAGAAGATGTGATTGATCATCAGGGCAGCTGCTGTTTCTGCCTGTCATGATCCCTGCTTCCAAGGGGTCAGGACTTGCCCCACGACCTTGGAAGCAGGCCCATAACTCTGATCCCAGGAACCAGCCAGTCCCGATTGGGACCTTTTGGACCTTGTCCTGGCGTCAGTGGCGCCAGGCTCATGATGGTGACCGGTCCCGGCACTGGAAGCGCCGGGCTCATATCTCATATTAGGTAAGAGTGCTTGGTGGACCTACCTGTAGCAGACCATGCTGCTTACTTACCAGCTAACTGGTCTCCTGATCCTTCTCTGCCTGCGACTACTTTTCTGTCTGGGTGGAGCAGGAGCCACTCCCTGGAAGCAGAACACAGGAACTCTTCTAGAAATCTGGAACTCTTTTCTTACCTGGGTGGAGCTGTGGAAGAAGACGCCTAAGCACTACAGAAGGCTATTTAAATCACACCCGATTGATTTCACGTGCTTCGCGTTATTCTGCATCTGCAGCAGGACGCTCACCGTGTCAGCTCCAGGAAACCTCCAGCTCCAGATCCTGTGAATACGAAATAACCTGCTGGGATCCAACCTTCAGTCTTCTTCAGTCTTCTGCAGCTCCTGCAAGACAAGGGCACAGGTTAGGCTAAAGCAAAGGCAGCAAATCTACTTACCAAATCCAACGGCAGCTCCGAAGCGCCTTTTTCTGCCTTTCTCTTCCAGCATCCGACATCTGCAAAGAGAAAGAACATCGGTCAGTAATATTTAACTACAGAGCCTGCTTACCTGTGTTACGCCCATACCAACTCAGCTCGCGCTGCATTCCGGCACCTGCAAGGCAAGATACTTCGGTTAGTAACGCTTAGTTACAAGACTGCTCACCTGTGTTACGTTTGCTTCCAATCTGTTCGCTCGGCTCCTCGGCACCTGCAAAGACAACAGAGACATTACGGTGCATTCTACAGCGCTAGAACAGTCTTTCTACTTACGTGCCATTAGAAGGATAATCTTCATCGCCACAGCATCTGAAAAGGGAAAAGACATAGACTTTAAAGACTTAAGAGAACAATCTAAAAGGAACTTTATTACTTACCAGGCACGCTCGTGCATTAACGGCGTCTTCGCTCTCAGCAAATCCTCTGCTATCAAGAGGCAGAGCTCGCATCCAGTGAAGCAACTGGACCCAGCGCCCCTGCACAAGACGCAGGATGGAGAGCCCGGCAATTACCTATATAAGGTAAGCGCAATATCAACCCAGTTCCACGGGGAAAGAAAGGGCGAGAGGGGCAAGGAACTTTCCAAACCTTCCAAACACTAATACCTTGGTTTACCCTTGCAGACATCTCACTCTCCAGCTTAAATTGTCGGTGGGAAGGGGGCCCAGTCCGGGAGCAAAACGAACCCTGCGCCTAACACTGAAGACAGTATCCTCGCCAGATCAAGACCTGCGCCTCCGGGGGAACCAGGTGAGCGTTACACTGCCTTGCAATTTGGGGCCGGGAGACATTCCGCCCATTTAGTAAACAAGCATGTCACGGTCAACATGTACTTGTTCCCCCTAGAGGAGCGAATCACATGCCCGATAAAGTCGACTTGTAAATCTGACCAGGGCAGTGTCATCCCCCTCTTTTGGAGGGGAGCACGGTGTTAGGGAGAATTCTCTCTTTAGGCTGAATTTCCTAACCTAGTGAGTCCCCTAGCAGCTTTGCTGGATTTCTGGAGTTTGTTTTTTTCTCCTGCCAAGAGTGAGACTCTTTTTCTTCCACTTTTGGACATGATTTATGGTGTTTCTTTGACGGTTAATGTGTTTTATGGGCTATGGGGTCCTTTACTCCATAGGGTCTCATGTGTTTTTACTATGTGTGTCACACAGCACCCTCCGTGCAGTAACACAGGAGTGTCATAGTGACACCCCACCATACACTCCATACCCTGGGACTGACTACTGTCTCCCAGGGCATGTAAAGTCACCATTGGCTTTACTAGTCCCAAATTATTAACAGAAACCAGTACAAACCATCATATTGTGGACATACTGGTTGGGGCAATTCGATTGCCCCGGGGTCTGTTAGTCGAGGGGGCACATCTCCGTCCTCCCTGATCGAGTTTTGGCAGGTGGCAGTGGAAACTACTTTTTATATTCGACCGCGAATATTTCCCTATGGGATTTTCCCATTGTTTGAGGCTACCAACTTTAATTATTTAATTCTCATAGCCTCGAACATACCGCCGGTTTATTTATTTAATATGAATTCGCCGGTTGGTATTTTTTGCCAGGACTCGATTCTAAAATGGTGTTTGTGTTCTCTTCTGTGACTCCAACCCAAGTCGAGCCCTTTGTTCCACTTTTTGATGGGCTTCTCCACAGAAGCCTCCAAAAGTGGTGCCACTCTGTCTGGGTACCACAGGGGATGTGGGAGGGGGTTTAGGCACCCTGGACTGAGTTACCTTGGTAACTCAAGTCGCACTCTCGTGTGATTGGCCCAAGTGGTGAGCCGGCCGGCTCACCACTTAGCATGTTTTGATAGACAGCTAGGCTGAGTGAATGGGTGTATGCTGCATAAAAGTAGGGCTTTTGGGACTGGAACTTCAGAAGTCGCCACAGGACCTGAGAATCCGACGAGGGAGAAGCTGAGCCGACCTACCACGATGACACCACTGGTGGAGCCCTGCGGAACCGACTCACCACTTCCCGATGACAGAGAAGATCTCCCGGCTGGAGAGGCTTCTTCCCCTGACTGGTGGGCTCAACCAATTTACCTTCTTTCTTCGCACCCCAGACCGGTTTGTGGTTGAACTGCCCGTGCCAAGCACCCCGGGGGCCGGATAGCCACTCACCACTGAACCACGAATCAACGGACCGCTCCTTGTACCTGAGAAACTCTGCGGCTGGTTTCTTCCCTGGCAGTGCAACGGATTCCTGTCTTCCTCCCCGACAAGATCCCCTCTTCCCCCGGACGAAGCACCGACTTGCATCCGCTGCCAGGAACAACTGCCCCCGCTGGAGTGTTCTCACCACTTTAAGGTACCGTGTCCGCCAGGCCTCCCTTTCTAAAGATTGCTACAAGGTAATAATAATCCCTTAACCTTCTGGATTGGGCTGGCCGCCTTGACCATCTAACTGGTCCCTTTCTTTTGGTCCAAGTCTTTCTGAACCTTTTCAAGACTTTTGTGCACTTCAACCGTGTGACCTTGGACACATTTCGTTCTGATCCTCTTAAAGGGGATCCGGCCTTCTGAACTCTAACTTCACGGTTTTACTTTGCCTTCCTCTCTTGTTGTGTTCTTGTGAAAGTGTTGGGACCTGTTTCAAATTATTCTCTGCTTTTCTCTCCCTTTTAAAACGAATTATTAGAGTGCCATCTGCGTTAAGCGCTCACCGCTGTCTGAAAATAATTGGGGCTTTACTTAAGACTTGTCTAATACTCTTTTAAGGGAGTGAATATCTTTTAGTGACCGTGTTTTTGAATTGCTTACTATTAGTGCCTGTGTGTTTTTCTAGATGTGGTTTTAAATAAATAATTATATCTCTTTTACACCAAGCCCTGGTCAGTGTTTACTTGTTCTATTATGTTCTCTTGACCTATTGTGAATACCCTGTATACTGCCTAACTCTTCTTGAGGGAAGTCTGACTGCTCAGCCACAGCTACCAAGTGAATCTGTGTGGTACAGACTGCTACCAAGTGGGTTTACTGCCAAACACCTGTAGTCCTAAATCTTTTGCAGGGGTCCCAGAGGGAACTGCACAGGTTTCTGCCTAACACACGGTGTGTGAGTGATGTTGGCTGAAATTGTGCACACACAAGACACCCCTTCAAGTATTGTTCAATGTCCTGCCCCATGCGTGGCCAGTATGCAACCTCTCGCAAGATTTCTAATATTGTATGAAACCCCGATGTCCGGCTGTGGCCGCATCATGGGCGTGATTTAGCATCAGGCTTCGGAATGAGGTAGGGACCACCCACTGGTCATGGCCAGATATGGATCTCCTCACCAACAAACCTTCTTGGATTCGGAACATTTTTGGACATTTCATCAACACTCGCTGAGGTCCTCTTTCCCAATGTAATCGGTATCCGTCAGGGGAAAGTTCTCAGGGTCCTCAATGTGTTGATAAAACGTACCAATTATTGGATCCCCTTTTTGAGCCGTAATCAAATCAGCATCTGGGGTCTCCTTACTCCATTGTGCAGTTGAGAGTTCCTTGTGAGAATTTGCCTGGGACCTAGTGATAGCAGTAACCTGTATTTCCTCCAACAGGGACTCGATCTCAAGTAGAGCTCCTTGGATGGCTCTGAAATTGGCCAGATGATTAGCTAGGTCACTTCCAGTTTTGTCTGGTCCCTCTACTTTAGAATGACCCATGATCTTTTTCCAGTAGATGGTCATCCCATTCGAGGTGACCAGATCATCAATATTTTGTATTAATTTTCCGCGTTTTAATGGTTTATTATTAGCACATAGCATGCCTCTGGTTTTCCAGTTAACCAGGTGCTCCACGAACCCGTTCCGTACATAATCTGAATCAGTGATTATGACCAGTTCGTGGAGTTGGTGTTTAATGGCAGTGAAGATGGCTTGATGCACAGCCATCAGCTCTGCCACTTGACTACTTCGGGGACCGATTTTGTACCCAGCGGAGGGTTCTGGGGCATCATTCACCCATGCATTCCCCACGCCGGCACAAGTTCATTTTCCCCGTTGTTGTCAACATGGTAGGAGCACCCATCCACATAGACAGTGGGCATTCCCTCACACTTGTCTTCTTCATATACTTTGTGTGGGGAATTAAGGTATGCCTCCATGTTGTCCTTGATTTTAAGACAGTTTTCTCTGGCACAGTCATGCAAGTCAGCCAGACCTTGCGCGAGGGAACTCTTCTTGTTTTGGCCATAGCTGACCTCCACAGGAAAGCCTTGCATTGAATTGAAAGAATCCAGGAACTAATTTAGGAATTACTCACATTTCCAGCCTGGATTCTGTCACTTTAAAGATATTGCAGAGGCTGGTGTGGAGCCTCCACTATAATGTGTTCTCCCTGGATAAACAGGCTGTAATTCTTCATTGCCCACACCGTTGCCAGGATTGCCTTCTCACAATCGTAAAATGTTTCCTCCACAGAGGATGAAGTTTTACTCGCATAGGAGATTACTTTATTGACCTTGTCGTGCTTTTGATATAATACCGCAGTCAAGCATGTATTTGAGAACCCTGTCTCCAAGAATTTTTGACAGGTAAGCTAGGCAAGGAGCTTGTGAGAGGCTTCTTTTGAGTTGTCTTTCTGCCTCAGCTTGTTCTGGACCCCACTCCTACTTGACACCCCCGTTCAACAGATGGATCAGGGGTTGCGTGATCTCTGCGTAATCCTCAATTAACTTTATGCTGTAATTAGTCAGTCCAAGGAGGCTCCTTAGTTCCCGCAGAGTTGTGGGGACTTTTATTTTCTGGAGCGCTTCCACTTTCTTTTCCTGGGTACAGAGACCCTCAGGAGTTATCTCATGCCCCAAGAAATTGACACGGGTCCGGCACCACTGTGCCTTTTGGAAAGAGAGTTTTGCTCTGGCAGCCCTCAACTGTGTCATAACATAACGGATCTCTGCTATGTGTTCCTCCACTGTTGAGCTTTTGATTAGAACATCTACATAGGCCAGGTGACCCCTTTCACCCAAGTCGAGCATGGCCTTATGCAGAAAGATGTTACATTCATTGCCGGAGTTGATGTATCCGATGGGAATCCGGGTCCAAGTGTACTGCTGCCCCCAAAGGTAAAGGCCAGATTGTATTGGTCCTCACTAGTGACAGGTACAGTCCAGTACCCATTGGTCAGGTCAATGGCAGTGTATACTGTAAGTGATTTCAACCCGGCCTCCACCTACGTTAATGCCTAGCATGTAATGCACAGTTGGAACCCTTAATTATATATATTTTTGTCTATAAGTTCTTTTATTTCTGAATGATGTACCCTTATATCACGCCTCTCTCTTTGAATCCCCCCGGTCTCACTGAACCAGGAAGCAGGCTGTTTGGCAAAGTTAAAAGATTAATTTTTATGAATTTGAACAATATATATATATATATATATATATATATATATATATATATATATCACACTTTATGAATTCTGAACAATATCTAGATATCACACTATCAATATTTATACAATGATCACCATTGGGTGATATTACAATCAACAATCTCTTTAATCAGTAGGAGTATGGATAAAAAAATAATGCAGCCTAGAGTAATACTTGATAGGGATAGGAAAACAATGCAGCATAGAATAATACTTGATATGGATATGAAAACAATGCAATGTCACTTTTTCCCCCTGACACTACTCAAACCCCCCTTATATGCAATATAAAGATAGAAGGAGAGGAAACAGGTTTCAGGAATATACAATCTCAACCAATACAATTTCAATCACAGTTCCCCCTAGCAAGCATAGAGAGAAACAGGAATGATTTTAAAACAGGTCAAATGCTTTTGAATGTGGTTTGTAATAAATGGGAAAAACACTGGAAAATGGATTGAATTCTCTAAATGGGATTCAAAACTAGTGGGAGCCGCTTTGGATAGTTCCAGGTAAACACTAGCAATGATGACTGGATAACTAGCAGCTTGAAAATTGAATTCTGAGTTCAGATGCAAAGAATAGCTGTTTTACACGTGTTGAAATTGAGCCAAATGCAAATCTGTGGCAAACTTTTCAGCGCGCGAGAACCGCGATTACAGAAAGACTACAAGGAGTTGGAATGCTGTTTAGGGTCGTTTGAAAGCTGAGGATGTTAGCTTCAATTTGATACTTATATTTCGTTTCTAGCATGTACGGTATGGAAGTTACAGAGGTTTTAGGAGAGGTCAATTTTCTCAGAAAGAGTCAAGATTTTCAAATGAAAGATGCGCTTTTGAATTACAAACAAGTATTTTCCTTACACTAGTGAGGTTATGAAGATGCAAGATACCTAACGGACAGCCACCAGATCAGGGCGCCTCTGTTCTGACTTTTGCCCGCCGAGACACTTGTCTTTCGAAGGGATTGTGTCCTCCGACGTATTCCTTATCTATGATATTTGTATCTCCAGCTTGCTGGCCTCGGGAAAAAAAAAAATCCCAGTAGAGGGCACTGTGTCTCGACGTCCATCGAGTAGGTGTTCCTCGTCAGCCACCGTATCGACGCCGACGTCATCATGCCTATAAATGGCCACGCGCCGCGTCCGTTGCTCAGTTCCGTTTTTCCGCGCTTCGTGTGCCTCGGAATACCGTTGCTCAGTTCGTCAGTCGAAATATATTCATATTTCCTCGAGAAAACCGACTCGTATTCAATGGCTTCCTCCTCCGACCCAACGACTCCTCGGTCTGGTTTCAAAAAATGCCGAGACTGTGGGAAGAAAATGTCGTTGACGGATCCACACAGGATCTGTTTGTGGTGTCTGGGAATCGAACACCAGTGTTCGGAGTGTGAGGAATGCCTATCCATGACGGCGAAAGCCTTGAAGGAGCGTAAGGGGAAGCTCGAGAGAGGTAAGTCAGTTTTAACTTCCTCGAAAGTTTCCGCGGTAGAGTCGAGACATTCGTCTCCTCACCATCGAAAGCATTCTCGGTCTAGGTCTCGAAGTGGCTCCCACCACTCGTCGAGGTCTAGACACTCGAAAAAGAGACGTAGAAGATCTCCTTCGTCGTCGTCTTCTAGTTCCCCTGAAAGAGTACATTGCCCCACAAAACACAGCTGTCAGGCTGAGTGGGAGGAATTCAGAAAAAAGATTCTAAGCGTCTTCGAGAAAGCGGCCTCGACCCCCTCGAAGTCAGCTGAGGGTGATACCCCAGGTGAAAAGCCCAAAAAATCTAAATGCCGCGAGTCGAAGCACCCGGCGAAAGAGTCGACTCGAAAGCGCCATGAGCCATCGGGAAGTAAAGCATCTTCGACGCCATCGTCGAAAGCCCCTTCGAAGCATAGATCGGCGCCATCGACGCCGTTATCGAGGGGTTCTTCGACGCATCCGTCGATTGAGTCGACACCGGCGTCGCCGCCGACGTCAACGCCGATAAAAGAAAAAACCACGGCTACTCCACAGCCAACGGTTAGTCCAAGAGGCTCCGACACGACGCCGAGAGCGTCGTCGACATCCTCGAGCAGGGTTACAATCCTTTCGAGTTCTACAGGGACTCTTCCAGTTTTCTCGATGCCTTTGACGGCGCCTTCGAGGATTTTTACATCGGTGTCGACGACATCGACCTTTTCAAGGCCAGTGATGATGGCTCCTTCTGCTTTAGAAATGAGTTTTGTCCCTTTTCACTCAGAACACCCCCCTTTAACCTCAATTTATGAGGAAAGGGAAGACTCAGATCAAGAAAGACCTTTTGGCCTGCAGAGGACCACATCACCTGAACCAGAGACTTTTGACCCTGAGGAAAGAAGGTTGAAAGACCTTCAGGATGTATTAAAGGAAGCAAGTGGTTTAGACACTTCCCCTGAAGTGGAATTTGTCAAATTAGACCCAGGGGAACATGCTGAAACCCCTTATAGGACCCTAATGTCAAGAATCATAGAATTCATGGGTTGGTCTGCACCTTCACCTGTTTTTCAGCAGGATGACCTCACTGACATTTTGGATAAAGGTCCACAGGAGGATCCTGTGGTTCCATTTCACTCTGCCTTATAGAGAAAGATTTTAACTAACTGGGAAACTCCTGAAATTATCCCTGCGGTTAACAAGAAGTTGTCAGCGAAATGTAGGGTATCTGCTTCTGACCCTGAATACCTATCTAAACACCCTACTCCAGAGAGTCTGGTGGTCCAGGCTGCAACTTCATCAGGCAGTACATCTGCATACCCCACTGCTCCACAGGATAGGGATGATAAAAAATATGATGCCATGGCTAAGAAAGTCTTCTCGGCCTGTAGCATGGCTTTAAAATCTATTAATGCGACTTGTACGCTCGCTAGGTTCAGCCACACTCTTTGGGAGTGTGCTTCATCAGCGGCTGACTGCCTCCAGGAAGGAGAAGAAAGGGACGCATTTTTAAATATCATCAGAGATGGTAAAGATGCAATGTGTGAGTCCCTTCAAACTGGCATTGATTCTGCTGACAGTATCAGCAGGGCCATGGCGGCAAGTACCACAATCCACAGGCATGCGTGGTTGAAAAAGTCTGGCTTTGCTTCTGACGTACAGGCCAGACTTTTAAATATGCCCTTTGACGGCTCTTCCCTGTTTGGTAAAAAGGCGGATGACAGTTTGGAAAAACTGCAAACATCTAAAGCAGCAGCCAAGTCACTAGGAGCTGCAATCCGCCAAACTCATTTTTGTCCCTCAGGATCCTCTTGGAGAGGAAGGTCCTTTCGCTATTATTCCTCATATGGAAGAGGCAGAGGACGGCCGGCTCAAAGAGGCCAAGGAAAATTTACCCGTGGTGGACGGGGTAGAGGAAAGAAAGCCGCATCAGCAGGAGCAGGAGCCGCTTTACCTTCGGCAACTGCATCAGCTGCTCCCAAACCACTCTGAGGTCTCCCATCACAAGACACCTGTAGGGGGCAGGTTAACTCACCATCTGACGGAATGGCAGGCTATTACGTCAGATGCTTGGGCATTGGAGACAGTTGCCCAAGGTTACTGCCTCCCTTTTCTACGCATCCCTCAGAGCCATCCACCGGGGAACAGCTCTCTGAAAGTGCTGGATCCGCTCCTCTTGCAGGAAATTGTAGACCTGCTAGAGAAAGGTGCCATAGAACCGGTACCTGTAGCGGACAGGAACAAGGGCTGGTACTCCCCCTACTTTCTCATACCAAAGAAAGACAGAGGACTGAGACCCATCCTGGACTTACGAGAATTGAACAAGTTCCTCAGGAAGGACAAGTTCAAGATGGTAACTCTCTCTCAGATCCTTCAGGTCCTCCAGCTTCAGGACTGGTTGGTATCTCTGGACCTTCAGGATGCTTATTTCCATGTGCCAATCTATCCCAAGCACAGGAAGTACCTGAGGTTCGCAATTGGCAACTCTCATTATCAATTTCGAGTTCTGCCATTTGGGCTGACCTCCGCCCGAGGGTCTTCACCAAGCCAATGTCGGTTGTGGCTGCAAGTCTAAGGAGGGAAGGGATTCACGTCTACCCCTACCTGGACGATTGGTTGATCAGAGCAGTTTCTTCGGAACAAGCTCGGTTCCAACTAGATTATGTCTGCCACTTCCTTCACAAGCTGAGCTTCTCCCTCAATTTAAAGAAGTCACAGATGATACCATCACAGAGACTCCAGTTCATTGGAGCAGTCCTGGACACGTCCCTGGGAAAAGCCTCGCCACCAGAGGTGAGGGCTCAAGATATTCTGCAGATGGTCACCAGGTTTCAAAATGCCCAACGTCTCCCAGTCTACAACTTTATGAGGTTGTTAGGCCTCATGGCATCCTGCATATCCCTTGTGCCAGAGGCTCGCCTGAGAATGAGATCCCTTCAGTGGGCACTGAGGACTCAGTGGTCACAATTCTCAGGGAGGATGACAGATCTCTTTCAGATTCCGATCAGACTAGCTCGAGACCTTCAGTGGTGGGCCTGTCGGGAGAACATTCTGAAAGAAGAACTGTTTTGGCAACCATGGCCGGAGATAACAGTAGTCACAGATGCCTCACTCACGGGGTGGGGAGCCCATGCCAACGACTTGACCTTCAGCGGTCGTTGGTCTCCATCGGAGTCCAGACTACATATCAACCTGCTGGAGCTGAGAGCCATCAGACTGGCACTGAAGGCTTTTCTGCCGTCTGTACGGGGGAGAAACGTCCTGATAATGACGGACAATACAGTGGCCATGCACTACCTCAACAAAAGAGGAGGCGTAGGGTCACTGCCACTGTGCAGAGAGGCGATGCAGCTCTGGTTTTGGGCAATTCAGGAAGGAATCTCTCTATCGGCAATTCACCTAGCCGGAGAGAAGAACTTGACAGCGGACGCTCTGAGCAGGCAGAACACAGTCTCCCACGAGTGGGAGATAGCTCAGGAAGTCCTTCAAGAGATCTTCGCCCTTTGGGGAACCCCTCAAGTGGATCTGTTCGCCACCAGTATCAACAGGAAGTGCGACAGATTTTGCTCAAGGGAATTTCCCCCGAGTGGAGCTCTAGGAGACGCGTTCGTAGTGGACTGGGAGTTCCCACTTCTGTACGCGTTTCCTCCGGTCCCTCTCATTCCTCAAATGATCAGGAGGTTGAGAAGGTTTCGGAAGACCATGATCCTAATTGCCCCGGATTGGGCCAGGAGAACGTGGTACCCGGACCTTCTGGACATGTCCATTTACCCTCCAATTTGTCTACCGTACAGAGAGGATCTTCTCTCGCAGAAGGGAGGTCAGGTTCTCCATCGAGCCATCAAGACCCTCAACCTTCATGCTTGGTATCTGAAAGGTTGAGGTACAAGGATTGGGACCTTCCAGATGACATCATGGAGGTGTTGCTTTCGGCCAGAAGGCCAGCAACTAAAACTCTATACCGCTGCCGTTGGAATACATTTTGCAGCTGGTGCAGAGAAAAGAATATCGACCCCTTTTCATGTGGTACACCTGCGGTGTTATCCTTCTTACTTTATTTGGCAAATTCAGGCCTTCAAGTTGGCACTATTAAGGGCTATCTCGCAGCGCTATCGATCTTTAAGCGCACTGCAGAGGAGCCTTCCTATTTCAAAATTCCATTGGTAATACAATACCTGAAAGGTCTAACTAATGTTTACCCTCCAAGACCATTCCAAGTTCCCTTATGGGACTGAAATCTAGTTTTAAACTTCCTAAAGGATGCTCCATTTGAACCACTCCACTCTTGTTCATTGAAGTTTCTCACCCTCAAAACTGTTTTATTGGTAGCATTAACATCTGCTAGAAGGGTTAGCGAGATACAAGCCCTATCTTGTAAAGCTCCTCATACAATTTTTCACAAAGACAAAGTCGTTCTACAGGTGAAGCCTAACTTCCTCCCAAAGGTAGTTTCTGAATTTCACATTACTCAGAAGATTACTTTACCTTCATTCTAACCTCCTCCCCATCCAGGGAAAAGAGGAAGAGAGACTACACAGGCTTAGACAAGCAGACCAACTCTATGTAGGTTACGCAGGACATAAGTTGGGATTACCAATAACCAAACAAACCATCTCCAGATGGATTATTTTAGCCATTCTGGAATGCTACAAACTGGCAGGGAAAGAGCCCCCTCAAAATCTAAGGGCTTATTCGACCAGGGGTATCGCAGCCTCCTCAGCTCTTCAAAGAGGGGTACCAATTCGAGACATATGTGCGGCTGCCACATGGTCGTCCGCACATACCTTTACCAAATTTTATAACCTGGATTCCTTCTCTAGTCAAGAGACTAGATTTGGCAAATCTGTGTTACACTCTGTTCGTTCTTAAAGAGTAATATGGCATCTCTTACTCCCGCCTCCAATCACATACCACTGCTATGGGAGTCTATCATAGATAAGGAATACGTCGGGGGACACAATCCCTTCGAAGAACAAGTTACTCCTTACGTGGAAACGTTCTTTCGATGGGATGTTCCTCCGACGTATTCCTTATCACCCCTCCCATCCATCCCCGCAGTAACATTTCCCTTGTGGTTGCAGCTTACGCTCCTTCAAGGGTAGTAACCATTCATGCAATAACTACCTTACTCTACAAAACGGAACTGAGCAACGGACGCGGCGCGTGGCCATTTATAGGCATGATGATGGCGTCGATACGGTGGCTGTCGAGGAACACCTACTAGACAGACGCCGACGCACAGCGCCCTCTACTGGGAAAAATGATACAAATATCATAGATAAGGAATATGTCGGAGGAGCATCCCATCGAAAGAACGTTACCAGGTAAGGAGTAACTTGTTGTTCGAAGGGATTGTGTCCTTGTTCTTCTTCAGCAAATATATTAGCGCAAGGATTATATTATCACTACCATTAACAAGGACTATATGGATGAGGGAAAGATTCAGGAAAGACAAAAGAGATTCTAAAATGCAGTTCTGGATATGATGGAATGATTTGGATAAGATTACTTAAGGATAATAGATTGGCTATGGACAATTCTATGCTATAGATACTCACAACTATGGTTTGGAATAGGCCCGTCAAAGATCTGGTCAAAGGTTTTGGACTGGAATTCTGCTAACCCACTGGACAGGATTCAGGCACCCGGTTCTGCACTCAGCATGGCACTCTGGTCTCTGCACGGCCTCTGAACTGGATCTGACGGGTTGATTCTGGGTTACAGTTATCAGGTTACAGCTCTGCTCTACTGGTTTGGATCTCTGAGTTCTGGCAAGAGTTCTTGGCAAGAAACAGAAACAGCACAGCCAGGCTGTTCAATTTTTGGTGTGCCCCTTGGATGTCAGCGGTTAAAATCAGGTTTCAAGATTTTAAACGCCAAGCTGAGAAGGGTTCAGCTTTGGAATTGGGCCTTCTGCTTTCAGTGTTCCGGAGTCTTGGATCTGGGTTCTCCTGCAGAGCGCCTCACCGACAATCAGTTGATGGGTGAATGTGTGTCTGTTTAGGTCCTAAACTGTCCCTATTTATGTATTTCCCAAAGGGGTGGGTAGGCAAAATTATACTAAGCCCACCCTCTAGGATTCCTATTGGTTAAAGTATTTCCCCTCTCCTGATTTGAGAAGGAAATCTAGTGTCATAGTGATGCTGCATTTCACAATCCAGGGAGTACCTCCCCTTTGTTTCAGTAAAGTAAATCTATTTTTCATATAAATCATATTTACAATATCACCAACTTGCTAATAATACATATTCACATCACAGATTTAGTACAGCACGTATCCGTCCGAGTTCCATCTCAGTGAGAGCTTTAGTTCCAATTTTACAGTTTTTCGTGCTTTTGGTTGGGTACCCAGTGTCAGATCCGTCCACATTTTTCTCCATACATGCGCATGACATCTGGGCATAATCCTGTGAAGTTTCATATTTCTAGCATTATCACAATTATCACAATTGCTACAACATCAACATTTTGGTAGTCCTGTCTCTGAACATCGCACAGATTTCAGAGTAGTTTCAAACTGTGAGCAGAAATTTCATTTTAACAACACTATATTTACAGATTTATACCAATTTTGTTAAGTTCTCTGTGAGTCTTTTTCAAAAAGTAATTTTCTTGTGGGTCAAGATACACATATCTGTCTGGTCACGCCCCCAAGGTTTGGCTGGGCCAGAACACTCCCAGGCTCCCTTCCTGCTGGCAGTTGTTTTCTGTTGACAGTTGAATCTGCATATCTTTTCAATCAAGGGAGTCTTTTGTCTCTCCTCAGAGCAACAGGCCAAAATCTCCTCCCACCTCCATTAACAACTCAATGACAGTTTCTGAGCAGAGAGCAGGGGAAAGATGCCTTTGAAGTACTGTGGCTAACATTAGTTCAATTTTAAAACACTGTTTTAAAATAGTCTTTTCTAAAATAAAATTTACATTTTCAACAAATATACCCACAGATCTCTTCATTCCAGTCTTTTTAAAACATAGAAATTGAATTTTAGCAACCTATATTGCTTTTGATGGCAAGTCTATTCTTTTCCACAATTTGATCTTAATGTACAAGTTTAACTAACAGTATAAGTAAATGACAGCTCTGACACAGGCGAGCAGCGGTACTGCGCCCATATCTGACAGATTTTTCCAAGCAAGCACCTTTTTGAATGTGGATTTTCTTGTGATGAAATGTGCTTCTCCTGACATTGTGCTTAGATGGATTTTTTTAAAATAAAGTTATGTTAAACACCCAACAAGGATGTTGGATCTTTTCTGATGTTTGGGAACAATGATTTTGCACTTTCAACAGCCAAGGAAAAACAGATTTTAAAGCACTTCTGGGTTTTTCTGGCAATGCAAAACTGCCTTTTCAAATAATTCCATTTCACTCTGTGGGCAGCCCAATGACAGGTTTTGGTAGTGTGGTCTCCGGTTCCACCACTGACACAGGCAAAATGGATTGGCAGCCTATTTTTCAGATTTCCCTGTGCACTTCTCAGAGATTGTTGACGCATAGAGCTTTTTGGCGGCCATTCTGTTATTTATGATGAAAGCGGCACACAGTGATGTTGCAGGGCAGAGCCTAGTGGGTCAGAACATCCCACAGTACCTTTGACCCCTGGATCTGGGCCAGCCCTTGGTCAATGTAGGGAAGAGGCCATCAGGAAGTATGGACCCGTTTATTGAGCTCCCTTAGGTCAGCACAGAGTCTCCACTGGCCGTTTGGTTTCAAAATCCCCAGCACCGGATTATTGAGGGTGCTGTGGACTGGACGAATTATCCCATGGGACTCAAGGTTCTTAATTATTTCAGTAATGGACTCCATTGATGTGAGAGGCAAGCGATATTGCTTCACGAACACTGGAGTTATGCCAGGGTCCATGGGAATTGTTGTTGTGTGGATGTCAGTGCGACCACAGTCATATGAGTCCACCGCAAAGAGATCTTGAAAATCTAAGAAAACTTGTTTCAATTTTTGCTTTTGCTCCAGAGTCCTCCCTCCCTGGGAACTCCCTGGGAACCGGTGGGTTGTCAGGGTTGTCTCCCCATCATTGCTCTGGAGCACCAGACCCTTGATTTAAGGAGTTATGAGTCGCCATGCTCATCTGAGGGTTCTGTTTAGCCGTCAGCATGCGACCCAGATCCTATGCCAAGTTCTGGACCTGGCGCTCCAGTTGGGACACCCGCTCTGGCTGGTACGGGGTCCTCTGGTCTACCCTTGGTTGATCACGGGAAGGGTAACTGTCCCTTCTCCCATAATACCCTTGGTTGGGATAGTTTTGGTACCCCTCCACCCTTGGCCTCCCCTCTTCTTGATTGGGCTGTGTGGGCTCAGGAAAGTGGGGAAAGAATGAAGGGTTGTTTTGGGGGTTGGTGTTTGGCGGGTACCGGGGAAAGAAATTCAACCCAGCATTTGGGGGATTACTGCCCTCCTGGGGAAAGTGAGGAGGGAAGTTTCCTGGGTTGGCAGCTGCCTGGTTGGATTCCCCCCTCCCCCTTGGGCTGGGGGAGTCCACACATAGCTCAGGATGGGTCTTTTGCCCTTGTAACGGGGGCTGATTTAGTCAGGGGAGTTAGGGGTCCCATTTGTGGGGTTACCTCCCTGACTCCCTGTGTGTCTTTCAGCCCCTGTTCCCTGATAACATGCCAACATCTGACCCTTTTGCTCCTCTATTAAGGCCTTGCTGGTCTCTATGATTTGTTCTTGCATGGCTATCTGTTTATGGAGCCTGTCATTCTTTTCACAGAGAGCTTCATTGGCTCTCTGTGCTTCCTGCCTGAATTGGGAGTATTGGGCCAATTTTTGCTGCAAGAGACTCACCTCCTGAGTTTGGTCCTTACTGGTGTGATTGTTCTTTGCCAAAGCATCCTCCACCCTCCTGGTGTGCTCTAACAGCTTTCCATAATCAGTTTTGATGTCACCCAACTATTGAAGGGCCAGGTATTGTTCCTCCAACTTTGTTTTTAAATGGCTGACTTCCTGGCCTAAGGTGTCCCTTTCTTGAGTTAGAGTGCCCCTCTGGTCAGCCAGGTCATCCCTCTGTTTTTTGAATGCACCAGCTTTCTGGCGCTTCTCATCAAACTCTGCTTGGGATTCTAGGTCTTTAATAATTAATGTATTATTTTCCTCTTTTAATTTGTCTATGCATTCTAGTGGGTTGACTACCTGCTATGCGCAGGCTATGTTAAAGGTCAATTGCTGGTCCAACCTTTGTTGACTCTGTTGTAGAGAGTCCAACCTTTCCTGACACTTTTTTTGCAGAAAGAGAGCCAGATCATCTTGGAGTTTGGTGGCATACTACCTAGCCTCTGTTTCAGATTCTTTGCTCTCCTGGAGCCTTTGCTATGCAAAGTCCAGATTACTCCACCGGCAAACAGGCACCTCTGGAGGGATTTGGGTCAGCGACGTGGTTCTGGTCAAGTTTGGACTGCACCTCAGACTGGATTTGGAAGGGCCCCTTCTGGTGACTGGACGCGGTAGATAGCCGGATACAAATTTTCAGCGGGCAAGCCTAATGGTAGCCAGCCAAGCTGAATTAAAATTAAGTCCCTTCAGGTTTGGGACTTTTGCAATTGGGTCAGGCTAGCAATAATTTTGCAATGCTAGAGTCTGGATTCTGCAAGAAAATCTGGATCTCTCAAAGAATTCTGGAGTCAGCTACAAAATGAAGAGTTCTGGAATAAGGTGCTATGCGGACATCTGGATGGGTTCTGGAAGCAGGGTGTTCTGAACGCAAGGTGTAAGAGTCCCTATGTGTAGTGCCCTTCCTATATTTATCCATTACAAATTTTATGGCATGGGCAGAACTTCAGAATACACCCCCCTATCTCTGAGTGGCTACAGGCGTGCGCTTCGTTTTGGTTGGCAGCTTAAACAGGGCTATCATCTTATGACAGGATTTGGGAACTCCCCCCAGGATTTTTACCCCAAACATACTTTTTGCATAATGTACATTTCTTCCATTATGTACCCTCACCAAATTAGACACATATTTTTCTCATTTGATTATCTATGTCTGCATCCAATTTCCATCTTTGTTAGAGCTGTATTGGTCATTTTATGGATTTTTATCAATTTTACCCAGAACACTTTGGATTCATCATTTCTAATTCAATACACCTCTCAGCGCTGATCAGTGGATGGTGTACATACAATGTTAAGCTTGCAACATTAATAGTTTTCCCACAATCAGTGTTTTAGTGTATCTTTGGTTCCTTATGTAGAAAACACTCCTGCCACATCTTCAACTGCCTAGCTTGAGTTCAGATTTATCAGTTTGTATTTTGCACTTGTCTACTTATTTTGGCTGTCATGTTAAATGTCATAAAGTTCTGAGGCAAAAACAAGTAATTTCCATTCAAAATCCAGTCCAGGTTTTTTTTTCTTGCTTCCCAAAGTGAGCAGATGGCCAGTCCTTTGAAGTTCACTGAGAAATCTCCCCCACATCCTGCTCCTCCTTGCAGAGTCCAATTCTCAGCATGTCCTTTGTTCTTTGGTCAGTCAGCAGACGAATATCTAATGCAGCCCCTTTGAGTGGCTTGCTGGGCATATCCGTGACCCATTAACAGCCATAAGTCTTCCTGTTCTCAAGGGAGTGTCAACCGGAGATGTCAGTTTTCCCTGGCCAGGCCCTGTCAGAACAGAATTCACATGTGGATTGTCTTCAGACTGGGCTCTTGGACATTAGAATCTTTTCAGTTCACATATAAAATATAAGTACAGTCTATAAAGGATTTAACCATTTTAAAAGAATTAACCCTTCACCAACATACTTGAAATAGTGGATTTAGCAATTTTTCAGGACAAAGAAATACATTTAAGCTACGTTTTACAGCCAATTGCTTTAGGCAGCTGTCAGGCTGTGATGCCTGAATTCCTCTGACTGCCTTGGGGATCCATGATTCCAGCACACTCTTCTTTCAATAATTCACTGGGGAAAATAACTGAATTCAGCACCAAAACAACACTTCGGAGGTTGCCCTTGATTAGGAATCTGTATTTAGGGGCATTTTCGAATTTGAGCCTTTCTGTGGACTTGTTTACAGTGACAGATGACAGTGTATTTGGCAGGGCGTGCAGCTCTTTTGGTGGGATATGAATTCTGCGCAATTTTGCAGACTTAGTGCACACAGGTGTTATTGCCTCCATTCTTGGCAATTTCCTTTCCCCATTGGCAAAGGGGTGCAGTGTGGCGCAGTGGCGTGGATAAAAACACTCCACATAGCTTTATTTCTTTTCCCAGCCCTCTGGCTTTCCTAATTCCCCACCTCCATGGTCAGTCTATCCCCATCTTCCTGGGATTGCCTGGCAGCTGCTCTCACTTTCACCCCAGCTTTCTGTGTCTCTTCTTGAACTTCCTGTCCCCTACTCTCCTAAGGCTCCAAGGGATCACCTCCAGTTTCTCCTCCAGTCTCCTGTCCCCTCCACTCACTAGTCTCTATGGGCTCTCCTCCAGTCATTTGCACTCCCCAGGCTCTAGGGGCTCTCTTTGAGTCACCTGCCTCCTGCTCTTTCTGCGGCCTTCTTCAGCTTTTTCTAGCAAGCTTCAAATAAGCTATACCCCATAATTCCCACAGCCTGCTGCCAGATGGCATGTTTATTATGAAGCTTCAGCTCATCTTCCAAGGCAACCCAGGTGTGTTTCCCTCGGTTTCCTAGGAAATTAGCTGATGTGCCTTAGGGGTGGATTGTAGCTCTGATGACTGACTTGCAGTTGTCTCAACCCTCCGATTTTGTTGGTACTCTCAATGCCTCCCACACACTGGCCCCAGAGATGTTATCCCTTAGCTTAACCAGCCTTCACTGTATGAGTCTGTAGCCTTTGGAAGCAGGGTGGTGTATTGCGTGTTTTTTTTAGGTCCTGATTCAGGCCCTGCTCTTCCCCATGTGGTTTTATCTTGGTTTTCCCCATACAAGGGGGACAGAGTGAGCAGCATTGCAGTAGAATTGTCGGTCCTCAGTTTCCTCAAAATGTGACACACCCCTGCACCCTGCTCATAACATGGTGCGGGTAGCATGATGTTCCTTCTGACGCAACCCCCAACCCCAGCATCAACTGGGCACTCTTAGAATGCCATCTTCCACCATCAAGGGCAGACAGCGGACCTCATCACAGGTGTAAAGAGGCACAGGAACCCAGGACCTGCTGGATTCCAATGCCTAATTTGCATGCCTACCACAAATCAACCATGGAAAGCGCTGTGAAATCGTAAGTGTTACCGGCAACGTTCTTCTTTCTTTAATTAACATTTAATTAAAATAACCCATAACTGTAAATTGAATTACCATGCAATAGCTCCAACTAAGTATTGTAAACATACATGTCAGAACACCACACATAATATATCCTTATCACAATAGTTTAAATAATTCTTTAGCAATTATTTTAGTCAGTCAATGCATTATTATTCAATGACACCGAGTGAGACTTCTAATTATTATTATTCCTTTTTTTTGTTTTTGTTATGCACAATCATTTCTTTGACTTTTTCATTTGTGCACACAAATGACGAAAACGCCTATATTGTGCAGGTGGAACCAAATCGCAATGTTGAATCTTCCAGTACAAATGCTGCACTGGAAGTTCTGTAGCAGGTTCCATATAATTTCGTCGAAACACCCGTTTTTACGACAGGTGTTTTGCCACAGGAGTTTTTAAAAAAAAACTTTATTTGCCCCCCCAAAACATTTTTAAGAGTTTTTTCATAAAAACTCCCGCGGGAAAACGCCTATTGTAAAAACGGGTGTCAGCGAAAGGACACCATACCTTGTAACAACCACCACATTTTTGGGAGTGGCTGGCACCCTCTCCTGAAGACTGGTGGTAGCAGGGGTCTGCGCAGAACCGTAGCAGAATTTCTAATCCAAATCTTGGTTTTAGAGATTCTACGTTGTTTCTATGTTGTATCTGCATCACTGAATCACAGTTGAAAACAGCCTTCTATGACCAGATGCTGCAAATGTCCTCACTGGAACTTTGCAAGAAGGGGGGCTGACATCAGCTCCCCACTGATCTGGGTACAGCTGCCCAATGCCCATGCCCTTATGCAAAAGTAAATATTTTGCAGGGCTTGGCCCCAAAGTAAAAACAATGTTGTGAGAGATTCCACCTTTTCTATTTGTTTCACCCGATTTTGTTTTTATTTTGTATGTGAATGTCTGCATTCTTTCTTTGACTCTTCTGGTACCCTGAAGCATACAACTACAAACCTCAGGTTCATGTGTTTATTAATATGTGTAATGCCTGTCTGACGCACAAAATCTACCTGTAGTGTTAGGGGTCCTGACTCCAGAAAAGTATCAGAAATGTGTACATGGGACTATATTTAATCAAAAGAGCACACATATGGTTAACACATAAACGGGACCATACAGGCCGCTAGCGTCAGGCATGGGGTTAAAGTGCCATGGAGAGTTAGAACATTTCTTGTAAGTATAGCTACCAGATGGCCGTCATTTGAGGTTTAGTGGGTGGAGAATTCACTTGGGAAAGAACCCACCATAGAGTAACTGGAGTCCTCATCCATCTCAGTTTTGGAGTGGTAACATGACTGTGACCTCCAGCCAAAGGAAGGGACGTCAGTGTGGGTGAAAAGTAATCTGGTAGTACCTTGGATTAGTTACTGCCTCTCATCACACATTTCTTGTTAATACAATGGTAATTCCGCTCATGGCAGTATTACCGTTACCGCCAGGATGGCCAGAGGAATTACCACCATATAATAACCATGTGGGCACGAGCAACCTACCTGGAGGTAACAGGAATACTGTCTGGCGGTATTGCCAACAACAATGGTCAAGGGGTTTTACTACCGACCCAGTACAACAGTATTACTGTTACCACAACCACAGCTGCCGGAAATACTGCCAGTGGTATTACCACCAGCGGAAATAACGTCACAGCCGGAAGGGGAAGCACGGCAGGGGGCATCTTAACAATCTCAATTCACTCAGAGTCTCCCATTTACTGTTGGCATCCGTACATCAAACATCTAGGATCACCATGTAACAGGAGAAACGTAAGGGACGCCTTCCAGACTTCAGGATAAGGAAGCCCAAATTCAGTGAATCTAAGCTGAATGCCCTGCTGGAAGAGGTCATCATGCATGCGGAGGAGCTGTTTGGCAGCAGACAGAGGAAGACCTCTGCACAGAGGAAGGCTGCGATATGGGGGTCTGTCAGTGATAAGGTGGTGGGGGTGGGCACTGTTGCATGCAGTGTGGAGGACTGTCGCAAGCGATGGCATTATCTGAAGTGCAGTGTCTGCAGCGTCATTGCACACCCCAGGAGGGAGAGAGCCTCCACAGGAGGTGGCACTGTGGAACCCCTCACCCTAATGCTGTGGATGGAGAAGGCCAGCTCCATCCTCCACATCTCCACATGGGGGGTATAGAGTGGATCGGTGTTAGGCAGAATCACATGCAGTACCCTTCGGGAACACTACACACAATTAAGACTGCAAGTGTAAGTACAATTTCACCTTTGGTACAAGCCTGTACTGCACAGTAATGTGGTAGCAGTGGCTGAGCAGCCAGACTTATCTCAAGAGTAAAGTGAGCAGTACAAGAGGTTACACAAAGGGTAAACAATCACAGTGGTTCAAACAAACACTTACTCAAGGTTTATTGGTAATAGAATACACATTTATTTACACAGTCAGTTGGAAAACATTCCACTAGTAAGAGCAGCTCAATATCACAATCTAATATACTACAATACACAACCAATACGTTTCTGAACAAGTTCAGCTCCCCTGAAGTGGGAGCAAAATGGCACTTAAGTTACTTTTAAAACAAGGTTGAAAGAATTAAAGCACAAATACTTTCAGAGGTAGGGCAAATAGTTTCAGTTCACTACAACCAGCAATTCAATTCAATAGGCCTGGGCCAAAGTCAATGGTTCAGTTTTTGATAGGATAGCACAGGTCTGGTAGTGTACGATTAAGTCTTTGCCATTGTTTTTAGAAGTAGTTGGTCAGACGAAAAGTTATATATCAGTTTAGGAAGGACAAGCCTTCAAAGCTGGGAAAGTTTCACAAACTTAAACCATGGCAGAAAGGATTTCTTGACCGCACTTGCACAGTACCTTTTAAATGAAGAAGAGCTGTAGTTGTGGCAGTTGTTGCTGCAGATCTCGCTGTTCTTGAGCTTCAGTTATGGGGACAAGGAGAATGTTGGGAAGTTCCTGCACTGCCCAGGGAATAGGCCACAAGCTTGGCTAAACATTGGTTTAAGGTGTGAGTGCCTTAAAGACCACATACTGGTATCCTTCTCACTGGCTATCCGGTTTTCAACAGCACTCTGAAGAAAATTCGACCAGTATGGAGATAGTATCCAGGTGACTTGCGAGTTGTTTTTTTCCACCAAACTCAAGGGAAGAAGTTAACCTTGAAGGGCTTCTCTATCGATGGAGTTTCAGGCAATTCGTACCTGCAGCAGGGCTTCACCGGGGGACCAGGAGTTGCAGCAGTCGTCTTCCTTCAGCTCGTCTTCGGTTCTTTCGTTCCAGTGGTCGACTCTGCTTTCCAAGTCCCAGAGCGCTGCTTTTAAACAGTTTTCCCCCATTCATTCCAGCCTAGCTGTCACTCACCCAGCAAGGTGGCTGTCCTTGCCGGACAGCCAGCTGGCCAATCACGCCAGAGTGCATTCAAGTCTCCTAGGAGACTAAGCACAGGGAGTTTCGGGCACCTCTCTCACATCCTGTCCACCCCAGACACTCAGGCGCCAGAGGAGGGCTTCAGCACTGAAGCCCGCCAAAGGCCAATGAATAAAGGGACCAAACCTGGTTTGGTGCGCAGAGACAACCACTAGAAGGACCTTTCCTAAAAGAAACGGCAAAAAAAATTGACCGGAGTCTGTTTTTACAGATAGGTCTTGGGCGCCATATTGAAAAACATGGCTGACCTGATTTTTAGCTACTGGTGTTTGCGGTCAGGAAAAATCATGGTAGTTTGTTTGAAACCACTGCCACCAGCCATTTCAAGAGGGAAAGTGTAACATGCGACTGTTACATGAGTGTTTAGACTCAGAAGATGCCAGGCAACCCCTCCAGCAATCTATAGGAAGATAGTGTGTGCTGGGTCTGTAAATTTAAAAAGACTAGTAAAGTCAATTTACGTTACATGCTCTGGGAGACAGTAGTCAGTCCCAGAGAAGGTATTTAAACCTTGGGAAGTGTGAAAGACATCCCTGTGCCACTGCACTGAAGGTGCTGTGTGACACACAGAACAAGATGATGCCTATGGAGTTGTTTTAAAACTCCATATCCAAAGAACACAAAAGTAAAACACACATCAAAATATATGAGAGTGGGGAAAAAAGCTCACACTTTTTCCAGGTAAAAATAAAAATCCTAGAAATCCAGCAAAGTTGCTGGGGGTCTGAAACAGTAAGGGAAATTAGCACATTCTTGAGAATTGTCCCTAACAATCGGCAGTGCAGAGGCCGGGGCAGAGACCCAAGGCTATGGTGGTATGTCTATCTGACCCCACATACATGTGAATGCAGTGGTTATAAGCATGCATCGCCCAGCAGAGATGTGCACAATGGGCAAGTGAATGGTCTAACATATGGCAATTGCAGCACATGCACAGTGAGTTCACACATGTGCCAGGGGAGGCGGGGAAATGTAGTAATGCACAAGCACTGTAGGTGAAATGTTCATGCCAACACATGGAAACATGGAACGCACCTCTGTGTGCCTTGATAGTCCATGTCCGCAAGTGAAGCCCCACTGCACCCACAACAAAAAGCCACCTTGGCAAGCCAGAAGACAATGTGCACATGCATGCATCGTGTACACCCTAAACAGGTTCTACCACCATCTAGCAGTAGCAGCACTCCCTGGACCAATACCACCCATGCCAATCACACACAATGAGCGTCCCTGGAACACACACAATTTTCCATGAGTGTCTTGAAAACCTGCAGGCCTGTCTGCAAGATGACTGGCAGCATATCTTTCTATTCCCAACAGGTACACAGCCCACGAACAGTGATGAGGCAGGACACTTCACTGCTGGCACATCCTCCATCTCCCATCCTGCAAAGTCCGGACTCATTGGAAGTGGGTGCTAGCAAGGCCACCACCACCACCGAAGTGGAAACTCCAGCAGGTCAGAGGATGTAGACATCCCCACGGCAGTGCACAGTGGCCCCTCCACTGACCAGGCAGGTGACAGACTGCCACTGAAGCCACGATTGCAAAGCCACAGTTAGTACCTTTTGTGGAACACACTCCTACCAACCCTGCGCTGGCTGCAAGTCGTCAGGCCGCCACCTGTCCATCATGGGCAGCCCATACCACCGATGAAGAGGAGGGGGATGAGGAGCAGGACATGGGCTTCTACTCCCCATGCTTTAGCCCAAACTCTCCACACAGCCCACCACATCTCTCCGTGCACAATAGGCCAGCTGCATGGGCAAGGCTAGATGCTATAGAGCGGCGAGGCTAGATGCTATAGAGCATGGGCAGGCATCTATTGAGGCACTGGCGGGCCAGCAGCTTCAACACATGGCGACCCTGCAAAATTGCCTGCAGGGGTGTAGCCACAGGATGTCCAGTTCCTTCAACTATGCCACCACTGCCAGGACCTCAGTAGGTCAGAGAGTGCGGGGGCACCCAGAGGCAAGCTCACCCTCTGCTGAGACACTCAACAATGCATACAGCTCACTCTGCAGTTTATCCGAGCCAAGGGGTCAGAGCCCTATACCTGTGTAACCCCCACAGATGTCTCCAAACCCAGCACCCCAAGGCACCACAGACAGCGCCACCTCACTGCCAAGGAGTGAGAGCAGGCCTCTCTGCCAAAGAGTTGCCGAATGTGACTGTGAGACACTGCAAGGGTGTTCTGGGGATGGTGTTCAGGAGATGGTTTTTGGGGAGGGATTCTGTGAAGGGTGTTCAGGGAGTGTTTGGAGAGGGCTTTTGGGGAGGGTGTTTAGGGAGGTTTTTTGGGGAGAGAGAGGGTGTTTTGGGGAAGATCGTTTCAAATTGCCACATTAAATAGTTTTTCACTTAAATCAATGCTAGGACATTCCTTATTGGGTACAAGTGTTTAATTGATGATGTGACTATATACAGAGGTGCGTAGCAACTGCATATCAATAGTGATCAACAGAAATTGTCAATCAGTTCTTGCAAAACCAGGCATCAATCCCTACCCTCTTCCCGCTCACTGCGTGGTAGCACAGCACAGCACCCTCAGGTACTGAGTCATCCTCTTCTGCGACTGGCATGTCCTCATATGGGGTCGGGAGAACATTCCTGATGCCCATGTTGTGCAGCATAGCACAGGCAAGAATAATTTGCCTGACCTTATCTGGCCTGTACATTAGGACCCCTCCAGAGCGGTGCAGACACCGGAAATGAGCCTTTAACAAGCCAAAGGTCCGCTCCATGCAGAGCCTGGTCCGGACACGTACCTTGTTGTAGGTAACCCCCTGTGGCATCTGTGGATCCCTCACTGGTGTCCTCAGCCATGGAAGCTGGGAATATCCAGAGTCACCTGCAAGGACCAAAGGTCATATGTGTCAGTCACAGTGCACTGTGGATGTGCTGCCTGTTAAAACAGAATGTTATTAGACAGTCTGGGTTTGCTTTTCACAAGTATTGTCACACAAGATTATTTACCATTCCAGTATTTGCAAATGGAGTCATTCACTCAGGGGTCCATTTTCTCTGTTTTGGTACATCATGCACCAAACTCACAGCCAGCGCTCATTTTCAGGGTTTGTGATTGGCAGGGCGGCATGCCATGGTGCCTGTGTTGGGCCGGTGCGTTGCTTCCATGCATGGGCCCTGATGGATGTTTAGTGTTACTTGTGCAGGTTGTCTGAGTCTATTCCATGATTGATTAACATCCATGGTCACCTGGGTACATGGCATGGCATCTGCCAGTGTCAAATTTCTTGTTGCAGTTGAGAAGCGTGCCGTTCCATGCATAGGAGTGGTCTCCAAACCCCTAGAGCTCAAATGGTGTTTCTGGGCCCCCCACCTAGGGGTTATCCCCCCTTAGGAGCCCAAAGGATGTCTGGTGGGCCCAGGCTCTTTGAAATATGCAAAGCTGTACTACTGCTTAGGTTTTCTGTTAAAATCAGTCACCATAACCTTTTTTCTATATTAAGAGCAGTCATCTTAATGCTTTTTTAAGGACTCAAAGTTCCCTTTTAGATACTTCAGGCCCCCTTGGGCCTGAAGTATCTAAACCCCCTAGTTTGGAGACCACCGATATATAGGATGTGTAAGGTTGCATTGTGGTTCCTGTAGTCCAATGTGTGTTGATAGCCTGTTGGGCGAATATGCATTGAACATTTACTGCAGCATTATCACTCATGTCCTAGTCCTGTGGGTTGTAGTTTAACATGTGCAGAGTGTGAGGGCAGATCCAACATGTACAGGGCCTTGACAGGGCATGGCAATTCCCCCCTCACATGGCATGTCAATTGTGCTGCGATAATAGTGTGATGGCACTTGTACACGCCCAATATTCACATTCGTTGCCTTTTTTGCCTCTCCATGTATCCCAGCAGTCTGCTGTTCCGCAGGACCATAGCATCGTGGGTAAAACCAGGGAAGCGGGCACAGCAGTGTGTGATGATATGGTCAGAATCATAGTTGACCTGGACATTGAGGGAGTGGTACCACTTACGGTTGCAGAATACCTTTTCCGATACTTGGGATGCCACCAACTCCACATGGGTGCAGTCCACAGCTGCACTGACACTGGGCATGTGGGCTCTGGGATGATGCATACAAATGTACCTTCATGGGGTTCATCGGTCCCGGGGTGGTGGGCAGGGAGATGTACTAGGACACATGGTGCAGGAGAACTTCCAGCACCTTCACAAGCATGCTGGAAAATGTGGGCTGGAGCATGTCATGCAGTGTGCCAGTTGCAGGAAATGCAGGACCAACACAAGCTTCAGCAGCGTTGGTGAGGCTGTCGTTATGTTAATCCCTCTCTTGTCATCCTGGATCAGGGTTAGCAACTCAGCAATGGTCTCCCTGTTCAGTCGGTATAGGGTGAGTAGCTGGTTGTCTGTCAAGGTCCAGGGTGAGGGCCTGACCCGAGATATGGATGCTCGCCTTGCATGGCTCTCCGCCTCTCCCTCCTCCTCTCCTCTGCATCCTGTACCCTATGTTACTTTTCCAGCCCATGCAGCTCATGTCCATGTTCACAGAAGCCATTGGAAGCACGATGGTGTTGGAAAGTGTGTTTGGGAAAGGTTATTTACCCTTCCTGAGTGCATTGGGTGCACCTGTGGTCTCATTTCCATCACCTGTATGCATTTACCTCCACCTCTGAGATGAAGGTAACTGCTGTGTTTTTGTCCGTGTTACCAGCCAATTTCGACTGCATTACTGCTGTATCCCAACTTGCGATTCAACAGTAATACCATTTTGGAATCTTGGCAGTAATACCGTCGGCGGTAATGCCATCAATGGTAATACTGTCAGCTGTGATAATACAGTCGCCGGATTTACAGTAAAAGTGGAGTTAATTCCGTTACAATCACTTTTACAGTATACCGCCAGACTCGTAATGACCACCACGTCTCTATCTTTAGCATTAGCATAGGTTGGGTTTAAAAACGCCTTGTCTAATGGATACATCCTCCCACTGATTTCTCAATTTTTGAAATAGCCTCCTAATGCAGTCAACTCCAGACATTTTTCATAGCTTCCAGGTGGTGCACTGTGACTCCAAGGTAGGCCCATCAGCTATCCTCTGCCTTGTCTCATTCCAGAATTTCTGTCATGTCCGTATAAATAGTTTTGCAGCCAGCTCCATGTGTTCCCCTTCCTTTCTTCTGCAGCAATGCTCAGGACATTTTTTTTCTTAACTCCTGTCACTTAAGGTTTTATGACATTTTTTAGAATATATTCCTCGAAATCAGCCATCAAACCTTACCAGAAGTTACACTGTTCCATCTCTGCTATAGATCTGCACTCCTTGTTTCTTGTTGGTCTTGAAAATTCCATTATAGAGAGGCGTGTCAGATACTGTCTGATGATGACTCCAAGGACATTAAGGGAGTGCACAGCGACGTTTGTGGCCTCTGCTAAAACAGCTCATGAGAAATCCACCCTACTCCCTTCTCCGAACCATCTTCACGCTCTTCAGAATGGAAGAAAAAGAAGCACCAGCACTCTCGGATAATGCCGTTTTCTTTGCAAATCTATTCTTCCTCTTCTCAAAAGCGTCAGTGAAGGCACCACTCAGTTGGATGACACTTAGAGAGGGCAGAAATAGCGAAAGGCATCTTCCTTTCCTACCTGAGTAATGGGAGTAGCTTACACTTGCATTCTCCAAGCTTTTCGAATCTCGGGTTGCTGGTTTCTGCACCACTTGCTACAAAGTTCATGACTTTGGCTCTGCTAACTTATCTAACCCCAACCCCATTGCCGAGGCTCAAACGGCTGATGAATCTTTTTAATGGGATCATGATAGGGGCATCCAATGTAAAATGTTTCAGGACCTCTTTGTAGAAGAAGAGGAGTAGGAGGAATATGTCAATGTCATCCATCTCTACTGCTTGGAATCCGTAGTGGGTGTGCCTACGGAACTATGGCCTCTGGAATTTCTCTGCAACCAATCCAAGGATTTCCATCTCATCTAGAAAAAGACATGCGTGGGGCTAATGGCCTGGCGGAGTGTGGAGGCAAAGGGTGGAGTCTGCCGGAGTGGACCCAGTGTTTTTTCTGGTTCTATTGCTGAGGAGGAGCCAGCTAACCTTACTAAAACCACACCAGGCCGCGGAGAGGGCCACGGAGTGCGGAGTGTGGAGACAGAGTGTGGAGTCTGCCAGAGTCCATGGGATACACAGAAGCTGAAAAACCAGGTAAGGAAACATTGTGAGTCCCACCTGGATACAAAGGCATTCTGCCTATCTAGACGACTGCACAACCTCTCCCCCCTTTGCCTCTTCCTAAGACTGGAGACGTGATTTGACTTGCATCCAAGTCTTATTAACCTGAATTAAATTCAAGTAAAGCTTCGTAAACTGACTGTAGGTGGGTGGGGACTGCGGGAGATTTCCTTTGACCCACCCTCTGCCGAAGCTAGAAACCCCTTGCTCCTCACACCCCTCGTGCACTTCTAAACAGGCATCTGACTTACACGAGTGGCGGGCGTTGAGGGCGACGTGGCCACTGGGACCAGTGCGAGGGCGAGACGTCCCCCGCAGCGGGATCGAGAGCGAGAGCGGGATGCGGGCCCCGCACTGTGGTGGTCTGTTGGATTGGCGTTCGGTCCCCCTCCCAGCAACCGACTGTGGCTCGACTGTGCCCGCGACGTGGGCCTGCGTCTGCGGGTCCGTTCGGGATGGGGAGAGTGCCGGGGGCGTACACACGTGGCGGAGCACAGAGCCCTTAGTGCTGGCACGAGCATCTCCAGCTAAAACCCTGCAGATGTACTGCGAATGTACTGAGTGTTTACAGGCTGAGGGAATTGTAACTGTCGACTTGTAGCTATCGAATTATTTAGACCCAAGAATGGTCTTGCGCAAATGCCTGGAAATAAAGAGAAAAAATACATTCAAACCTCATCCGAACACAAGACAACAAGCCAGAAAATGGAAGATAAGCGCACATCGGTTTACAATTCCCCACAGCCAAATGAAAAGGATAAGTTAACTATAGCACCGAGTAACTCTGTGCAACATGACAATGATATACTCTGCAATGTAAATCATTTAAAAATGCAGGCAAATAAGCAACTCAAAATTAAGCCTGAAGGAAACTTTGCAGACCTGATCCCCCTGACTGTACCACAGGATCACACCATAAAAGACAATATTACACCGGGCACGATGAATGGAAAATATCCAAATGCAAATACAAAGACAAACACCCTGTGTCCAATGGCTCTACCTGAAATCACGAATAAAAATGAAGACCTATATCCATTGGAAAAAATTGAATCTAGGGATGAGCCAAAGGCCATAGACACTCCTGACTCACAATGTAAGAAGGGAAAAATCTGAGTATGCTCACCAGGTTCAATATCACAGAAAGAAAAAGCAATTAATGCACAACGCCAATGGAAAAATCAATATGGAAGCTTGAAGAACATGGATTTCACCGCAAAGAGTGTTCGTCCACTTAATCCAAAGCGAATGGAGAGATTATCTTTAGATCTGACAGAGA
Organism: Ambystoma mexicanum; assembly: GCF_040938575.1. NCBI lineage: Eukaryota > Metazoa > Chordata > Amphibia > Caudata > Ambystomatidae > Ambystoma > Ambystoma mexicanum. The sequence continues at coordinate 586,574,500 of NC_090939.1, read as the reverse complement.
TTGAAGTATTAATGGAACTTCAAGAAAAAAATAGAAAGAATAAACAACGAAGGAACCATGCTGACAACCCCAGAACGGGAAAGGAGACAGATGTGCTATCGGATCTTACATCGACCGATAAATACAGCTTTTTGACCACTGAATCAATGAAAGATAACTTTGCGCAAAAGAACGTGATTAATCACTGCACATACACGACCAGCAGAAATGAATCTCACGGATCCATAGCAACCAACATGGTTGATTTGCAAAATATGTTAATGGCAGTTACCTCGCAGACAATGACCCCATATATAAAGCTTCAAGAACTATATACAGAAACAGTGAAAGAAAATACCAAGTTATTAAACTCTTTGCATGATAAACAAACAAGATTAGAAGAATTCATAACTAAACTCATTGATTGTCTCAAAATAGAAGATGAAACAAGCTATACTTGGCAACAACGTTTGGCTGATATCGCAAGCCAAGATAGAAGAGACAAAGCTCAACTAATCGAAGTGCTAATCGTCGCCTCAGACCCCCTCAAAAAGAATACTCAAATAGAAGCGATCGCTCTTCCAAATGAGATACCCAAAACTGATGGAAACAAAACTCAAACTGCAAATCAGAAAAAGAAGCCAAGCATGCAAAAATAAGAAGAACCGTTTAGATCAAATGGCATACCGAAACGAGAAACATTATTAATTGATTTAACATCTGTCACTCCCTTAAATGAAAAAGCAAAAACAACCTCAACTATGAATGGAAAAAACCAAGGGAAACCATTCCAAAACCGAAGCAAAATATAGTGAGCCAGAATTACAGTATTTTCGAACAACAGCCACAAAATACTCCTCCACCACTGAAAACAAAAATGACAAAGAACCAAAGTAAAAAACAGAAGAGGGGTTCTAGAGCATTTTTAAGGAATTTAATGCATAATGTAAACGAGGTGAAAGAAATCTCACAGCCCACTCAACAAAAATAAAAACTGATAACGCCAAAATTAATCTTAATGAACATAAAAAACTCGAGGAACTGCTCAGGAAAAAAGAACTGAATTCAAGATCTCGACAAGCTTCTAATCCAATTAACGAACCAACAAATTCTGAAGACTCGCTAGAGAAAAGTGCTGAAAACACTGAATCCCTTATGAATGTATCAACTTATTCTAACCAAGATGCAGAAGAGCACGGGTCTAGAAACTCCCTGGAATCAGTACTTGATGAAGACCAATCAAGTGCGGCATCCATGATCATATTAGACTGCTATGAAGAAACAACAGCTGGATCTGATAGATTTCTGGACGTGTCTCTTGATGAAATCTCACACGATGAAATTGGTTTCACTACGCTTCCACCAGCCTCAACACCTTCAGCGAAACTCTCTCATGAACAAACCACAAAATCTAGCGAACAAGTACATAATTACAAAGACAATACAAGCATCAATGAACAAGATCGATCCATCATTTATCCTCAATTCCTTGATCCCTTTGAAAGAGTACCACGCCATGTATTAAAATTAGAAAGAAGAACAAATAGAAATACAAAATTAATCTTGAACAGAACACACTGCGATTGATCCATGCAATACCAAAGCTAAGATCAATATCTAGTAAAGATCTAAAAACAATTGAATTTATTGACAAAAACAATCTTGACAAAATCTGATTTCACCGCCATACAGCTGAAACTTTGAGGAAAATAGAATCCTTTAAAAAAGAGCTAAAGCAACTCAGATTCGAGCTGAGTATAGAAGAATGTGATGACCAAACTCAAGATGATACATACAATGAAAGTAATAAAGAATCTACTAGTATGTGCTCAGAGATCAGCAGTTGTGATAACCTAGAAAATAGTGTGAATCAAACAACTGAAAAAATCAAACTCAAAGAAAATAATGTAACCTGTAATAATTCTCCAAATGAACAAGAAAGGCGGACAGGAATACACAATAAGAGAGAATCATACCAAACGCCTTTTTGGAGAGACTATGAATCCATGATTACTTCCAGAGAAAATCCAAATAAAATATCCAATTAACAACGAACCACAGAGAATAAAACGTTGGAGATTTGTTGTTCATGGAACACACATGGACATTTACATCTATGTCACAAAGAAAACCTAACCCTGAACGCAGCCAACATAATCTGTTTGCAAGATACTTGGCTCACTGAGCCCCCTATTTGCAAAGGTTATATCACACAAACAAACCCGGCAATAGTAAGGAAAATAGGAAGACCCTCCGCAGGCCTCCTTACTCTGATTAGCCATGACTTGCCTTATGAAATCATTGAATACACAAATATTGATTGGTGGGCCCAAAATACAATACTTAAGAAGAGAAACATGTTGAATCAACTGGAAAATACGATTGACTTCCATCCTAATGGAAACTATCTAAGTATTACCAACATATATTGGAATCCCAGAAAACAAGAAGATGAATATGTTATCGATACAGTGTTATCTGTAATCGACAACAACTCAGAGAAATATGCAGGCATCGAGCAAATCATATGTGGAGATTTTAACTTCCACATATTTGATGAAGCCGGAAACAAACTAGAAGATCATCTTTTAGAACTCCAAACCCAGAGATGGTCAAGCGAAATAAGACATAGGAATTTTGACCGTATAGCTGCATTTCAGGGAAACACGACAAACCCCGCCCAAACCTCGTCTTGTGGACAAAGAAAATCAATAATTGACTATGTGTATACGATGAAAGGGATATCTAAAAGCATCATAGAGGCAGCAAATATCTCTAGAAAACCTAAGCGATCATTATATTGTGAAACGAACCTGGGAAATAACTGGTCTTGCTCCTAGAAGAATAAATACCCCGTCACTTGATCTGAATTGACGAATGAATCGTCTTAGAATCAACCAAAATGATTTAGAAAATTTGACAACTAATTTTGTGGCCTCTGAGCTAGAAGAAATTACTAAAATAAAGTATGGATGGCTACTCAAGCAATTTAAATTGACGAACTCGCCAAAATTGCATCAACAACAAATGCATAAAAATCCTTATAATGAGTCGATCGCTAGAAAAAAAAGGAACTAAGAAAAGCTGTGAAAATGGCAAACAAGGAACAAACGCGTGAAAATGAAATGACAAACTCATACTGCCAAATAAAAATACAAAAACTGGTTAAAAAATGCAAAAATGCTACGTGAACAAGAAAATGCTGAAACAATGATGGCTGCGATCAAAAACCAGAACACGAGACGCTTATGGGAATTGCTAAAACAAAACTCCCATATAAAAGAGAGCATGATAGTCGATGTCTCGGAGGCTGTCTGGAATACCCATTTTACTGAACTATACAAAGAAAGAAAAACATATAAGAATGAAAAAGAAACAAGATGGAATTTGGTCGACGAGATCGCTGATCTAGAAAATCCGGTAAAAAAACGGAATGCTTCCAGAGCTCCTGGTCCAGATGGACTATCGAATGCGATATTGAAAAAGAATCCACAATTCTGGGCTGAATTATGTGATGAAATTTTCAAGCTAATTAACAAGACCAAAAGTATACCCACATCGTGGCAACTGGCAAATATAATCCCCATATATAAACAGGTTTCAACCAAAGATCCTATGAACTATCGCCCATTGGCACTTTTGGACAAGCTGGGAAAAATCTTTGCCAACCATTTACTCATTAAGCTCAATGCTTGGTCAAAGCAAATGAATCATCAAAATATCCATCAAATGGGTTTTATTCGAAAAATTGGTGCAGGTATTAAGTTTACTAACAATGAACCTGTTAAAACATGAAGCAACTAAGTCAAGAACGCAAACTTACGTTGCATATGTGGACCTTTGTCTTGCGTTCGATAAAATCAATAGACAGCTATTATGGAAAAAACTTGAGAATTGGGGCTGTCCCAATGACATACTGTCACCTATAAAACTACTATCCTCAAACACCAAAATCCAGGTGAGAATGTCATTAGAGATATGTTCCTTCCTTTCAGGATGAATCTCCTACTAACGTGACAAATTCTGGGAAAAAGAAATCCATCCTCAGACTACAACACCAGCTGCAGATTCTGCAAAAAGAGTGAGATAACAGAAACTATTTGTCATTTGATAATGGAGTGCGAAGCATTAAACCAGAAAAGACAAATATTTAGCAAAAGATATGCTGCAGCACCTCATGAATTGGAAATGGAAGAACGATGGAGTGACATTCTAATGGGGAAACAACAGAAAGATGGTGACTGAAATTATCCATTTCTGGAAAGACATAACTTCAGAGACAATTGCATTCATGGACTAATGTAATCAATGAACATTTTAAGTTAACAAATATTGTATTCAAAGTTTGTGTGATAATGTATAAATGTAATGGTTTAGGAAATAAACCAAAAATATTTTAAATAAAAAAAAAATGGCCTGGACATATGCCTAGATTCAAATATGGCAAGGGGACCTGTTTTGGCCCTGGGACCAAACTTTGGATCTTTTCAGTCTTTCGTGGCACAGGTTATTGACACTTTAGAACTAGTGTCAACTTTACAGGAAGTTCCAACACATGCACTAACGGACATACTACAGAATAAACCACCTAAACTCCCACGATTGGCCTTCAGTCGGGCTTTAACTAACAAACTGTTGCCGATTTCTAGTAGGCCTGCTTCGATTCCTATGGTGAACAAGGATCTTGATCAAAAGCAAGGTATAAATGCAATGGACCAGTTATTCTTAACATTACAGCTGTCGCCTGATAATTTAGAGCAACACCTGTAGTACAAGAGCAACCACGTTTTCATCATTGCCTGTAGCTAGGTATTCAAAATGAATCATACTCTTGGTGCTGCCAGATGTATGCTTTGGGAAGCCTGGCCCATAGAACTCTAAATGCAACATGCACACTAGCAGCATACTCCAATGGTCGTTTGGAGACTAAAGGTATAGCTGGAAACTATTTCAATGTTGATTTCCAGAATTTCTTCAAACAGCTTGTGCAGGACAGCTGCCAGAAACATGCTGGAAACAGATCTTGATACGACAGACTGCATTAGGGGATCAGTGTGCACTGCAGTAGGTTTACTGAGGCATTGTTGAGAAATGTACTCTGAACTGCACCCAGCATGTACAAACAAAAATATTATACATGCAGTAACAGCTCAATCCTCTTCTTTCCCATTGGGGAGAGGGAGCTAGAGCCTTATTATTTTCCAATGAAGTGTATATGTGTCTGCTAGTGTCAACTACAGCATCAAGGCAAATGCCCCTTTTGCTCTCCTAGGGCCAGAGGTTCTCCAAAACAGCAGATGTCTTCCTTAATGCCTTCTAACCCTGTGGTACCACTTTCATTTTCCCCACTTACCTGCATCGGAAGACTCCTTTAGGGGGCAATATTCGACTCCACAAGAGGTTATGGCAAGAAAAATAACTTCAGACAGAATGTTTCTACAGATTGTACACCCAGGATACTGCCTGCCTTTCTCGTGAGGATCCTCCCAGCACCCCCCTACTTAGCCTTACATTCTTCAGAGCCCTAATGTGTCAAAGAGATATCTCAGGATCTGCTAAAGGGTGCGGTGAAGCTCGGGGAAAGCTGTTTTTTCCAATGCTTACTGCTTCTAAAGATGGATGTGTCATGATTTCCATCATACCCTGCATGCCAGAGCCTATGCTCTCCCCCCAAAGGCAGTCTCAATAGCAACTGGGGCTGTGGCAGGTGATTTGGCAGAGAATACCTGGCAAAAGGCTCCGGAGAGAATTGGATCTCTGCACTCCGTGCAGAAAAAACTAGTATCCCTGAGCACCTAACAGGCATACTATTGGACAGCAATATTATTGTGGGCCTACCTCTAGTGTTTCTATGAACAAATGCATAATAGCCTTGTGTGTATGATAGCCATTAGAATGTATCAATATATTCCCTGAACAGTTATCTCACTGAAACAACAAGCATTTGCACTTGTAGCATTGTGCATTTTATATACATTAATAGAAAAACACCAAGAATGCTCTGACTCTTTTTTTGTATTTATCTACATGTATTCTGTGGTAGAGATGGTATAGGAGCAGTACAAATAATATAGTCAAACACTATGGAGTTCCCAACATTATCAATGTTGAGTAGAACCCATCATCCTATCTTTCATTTACTTTTAACACTTTCTTTAACCAATCAAGAATGTGTGTGTAGCAATTATGGGTCAGTTAAACTTAAAATCACACTCAAATTCATGGTGCTGTATGGTTTGGTGAGCCAGGGAACGGTTGAAGTTATACAGACCAACCCCTGAATAAGCCTTTGGATGGAAAGAGCTAAACATGTTGTCAAAGGTCCCTGGCTTCTATGGGCAGTTTACCAAGAACAACCTAAAAGTAATCTCAAGTCATGGATAAAAACTACAGGTAAAGCATTTAAATCTCCCTGCAAGGGTGTCCTCTCTTCCTTTCTCTGTCCTTTGATGAATCAACTGATCCTGGGGAAAGAAGTATCAGAGACAGAACTGGCTTTCTTTAGGTGCTGTGCAAAAACCCAATATCATGTTAATCTCAAGTGAAAGTGGAAAGGCTTACCTGAAAAAACACAACTTAGTGACTCTCACTGGTGTAACCATAGACACATTTCAGCCCCCAAAACATTGAAATAAATGACAAAGTTTCAGGTTTTAGAGCTATAAACCATTTCTTGTCTCAGGGTGAAGGCATCTGAAATATACCTGCTTCTTATTTGCAAAGAAGTTCAGCTCTGTAATTTAATTTGCTTCTGAATTATTAAAGCAATCATTGAAATCAGAATTTGGAAATAATTGTTAAAGGGGCAATTCTATGATCATCGCCCAGAACTATGCCCATGGCCTCTCCATTAAATTACTCTCTTACCCAGCCAGTCAAGGTTTGTGGGATATGCGAGATCCTCCAAACGCTGGCCCATCTGGATGTGGAGTGATGTGGCCTCCGGCTGCTTTTATGAAGTACTATGCCACTGTCTTTTATAGGTGGTTTATAAAGTCTTAGGACCTCTGCTTCAGGCTGATCTGGCCCACCACTATTCTTTTGCTAGCCAAACCAAACCTAAAAAGTGGGTGTCGTTCATGTAATCAGTTGCATTGGCCATCCTGTTAGTTATCACTGAATTGAACCCAATTTAACTTTGTCAGCTGCACACACATAATCATGCGCTCCTAGCCCATGTAGGCGTGATTGTCTTAAAACGTGGAAACCCAACTCCAGTGCCGGCCCTTCCTCAACTACTTCCTGCTTATCTCAAAACCTGCCGTATGGTTCTATTTGTCATTGACAATCATGCATACCACCAAGTGTTTACATGAGCAATTTTAGATTAGGACATTTACAACCCCTAATTATAAATGAAGCCTATTAGGATGTGCTTCACATGACTGACATATCACGAGTGAGCATTTTCTCTTTACATGATGTCACATTTCTATATGGCGGATACCTCAGATTTTATTTAAAAGGAATATTCTTAACGTGAGAATGATTTAAATTCATAATTAAATACATTTTTATCACAGTGTGTGATAAACTATTTTCAAAATAATATCTCATGTTTAGGAAACACCTGTGCAATTTTTAATCACCACATTCTTTGCTCTATCATTATAAAGCAAGACAAATAACAGATAAGTTGATATGCATGCTTATTTTTGCACAGCACAAAACATTGCTTTGACAAAATGATTTGTATTCAAATACAAGACAGAAATTAGCCCTTTTCGATTTCTGGCTTTTTGCATAAAAAATGTATTTTAAACGTACATCGCTTGTCTAGATTTAAGTCAGCAGGCTTTCATGTTACTTGTAGTGAACATATTTTGTTTATTTAATTTGAAATTTTTCAATAACGGTCTGTATATTTTAACTTGTGCTTGAAAAGAAACAACTTTCACTGCCAGCATCTTACAATCCACAAAAGTGAATATGCATATCTACAGGTTTTTTTTAACCAATCCTGTTAAAGTCAATAAAAAGGTTGCAGGCATATGTGGCTTGCCTTGGATGGATGGTTGTTCAGATCACAGGTATATTCACGCTGTTTATGACAGATGGAGGCCCCAGACCTATTTTACATATGAGACTCATCAACAAACTCAACTGAAAGGACTAATTTGTAAGATGGTTGCCCTTGCACAGATGTTATTGCTTTGTTTTATTGGAATTTCTGTTCAGACCTGGTGCTACCCAGAGAGTCTAGGAGCGTCCTCCAAGGTCCACAGGTTGAAAAGGTGAGAAATGAAACGGAAGGTAACACATATTTTTAAGATAGGATAGGATGCTTAGGGTATACAATTGGTAGCAGCTGAGGTGGAGAGGCAGGGTTATATGTGGGGAAACATATATGTTTTGAGGCTCTTTCCCCAATTGTTGATGGAGGGTGCAGTGCTGATATGAAGAGCTAGGGCATTCCAGCCTCTGGGTGCCTATTGGGTAAATGCGTGTTTGTGTGTGCATTTTATTTTGCAGAGTGGGAGTTGTAGGAGATGATGGCTTGCTTATCTGATGTTTGTGTGGGTGATGGGCTTGATTTTGTCAATAAGGTAAGATGGCGTTTTGTGGTAGATGGCTTTGAAAACAATGAAGGATCCTTTCAATGCAATTCTCTAGTGTATGGCTACCATCGGAGCTGGGTTAGAGCTGCAGTGATGTGTGAATATTTGGGTAGGTGGAGGACAAGCCTGGCTGCTCTGTTTTGTATGGCTTGCAGGGGCCAAGGGTTCTGTTGAGTCCAGTGAGGAGAGAGAGCATTGCTGTAGTCCAGCTTGGAGAGAACAATTGCTTGAACGGCATTGCAGAAGAAGAGGAAGGATGTAATGGATATGTCGCAGAAGGTGTAGCAGTAGGTTGCATGTTTTGGTGACAGCCGCTATGTGGTGTATGTCGATGGTGAAGCCAAGGGATTTGACAGGTGTTTAGAGGGATATGTGTGGGTTGTCTATGGCAAGTTCTTTGCTCGAGGGGGAGAGTTCTGTTTATGTCTAGGGGGCAGATGAGTAGGTTATTCTGTTCTGGAGGGTTTGAGCTTGTGGAAGTGGGTGGCCATCCTGTGGAGATTGTGGAGAGACAGCTTTTCTGGGTGTGGAGTTGTGAGGGGGGTGAGATTTGAAAGAATGTTTGCACATCATCGGCGTATTGGTGGGAATGGATGTTGTCTTTGATAAGGATCTTTGGAACTCATACAGGTTGAAGTGGAATGGAGAGAGGGAGAAGCCTTGCGATACACCGTTCTTGACCGGGGTAGGGTTGGATCGAAAAAGGGGCATGAAGACAAAGGGCCTCATTATGAGTACGGCGGTAGGGGGTTAACGGCACTGGTAAGGATGCCGGTGCCGTTAACCCCCTACCACCGCATTCCGGGGTCCCTTAGCGGGTCCTGCTAAGGGCAGCTGGTAAAAATCTGCATCGGAAGACTCCTTTAGGGGGCAGGATTCGACTCCACAAGAGGTTATGGCAAAACCAGCCGCCCTTAGCGGGAGCCGCTAAGCGACCATAGAGCTAATAACGGGCCTGCTATTTGCGGGCATGTTATTAGCTCCTTCCCCATTCCCATTGAACCCTCTGGGGGCTCAAATGGGAATGGGGAATGGTGTTCAGAATGGGGACTTACCGGGTCCTCCAAGGTTGGAATGACCCAGTAAGTCCCCCTACCGACTACCCGGACCCGGACACAATTTTGGAGGCAGCCATGGTGCTTATAGCACCATGGCTGCCTCCAAGGTCGTAATGAGGCCGAAAGTGTGTCCTGCCATTAAGGAAGGAGGTGAGCAACTCAAGCCTGATAGTTTCATGCTGTAGGCTATGATTTCGAGCAGAATGGTATGGTTGATGCTGTCGAAGGCTGCAGAGAGGTGTAGGAGTATGAGTATTGCTGTGTGTCCTATGTCAGCAATGTTGGGCAGGTCATCGAGGATGTGAAGTGTAGTGGTCTTGTCCTGTGTCCATGTCACAGCCAGATAAGAAGTGGTTGAGTAGGTTGTTGGTGGTGATGTGATGTTGCGGTTGTGTACTTAAAAATCATTATGGGGTAGTAATGTTCAGGGAGCGTGTGGGGAGAGATGTCTTTTTAAGAAGGGTGATATTTGTCGAGTTTTGAGAGCAGATCCATAAAGCAAGTGGCTAGAATATTTAGATCTGCAGGATGCATGATTTCACTCCCTATCCACCCAAAATATCGGAAAAACTTTTGTTTTGTGGAAGGAGGCATTCACTACCAGTTTGCAGTGCTCCCATTTGGCCATATTCTGGTACCAGGGTAATGGTGGTGGTGACTGAAACAGGAGGAAAGTGCATTAATTTCTCTATATCAACAACTGGCTCCTGTGGGCCAGATTAAAGGATCGTCACAGGTCTCCAAGGACATACTTTTCTTAGACCACCATGAGATAGCACCTTTTATGGGGCTTCATTTGAGCAGCCATGGCAGACACTCACCTGGTCATGGACATGTCACTCCTGGGATAGGGAGCTCAACTGTAAGAACATTCAATGAGCAGATTGTGGTTAAGACTGGCGAGATCCTTCCAGATCAACTTGTGGCAACTGAGGCCAGTTTGTCTATTATTGCAGTCTGAGGGTCAACTGTCCACGTCTTGAACGATAATGCCATTTACATCAACACAAAGGGTGGTGTTGGCATGTTCAAGCTTTGCAGGGAGGCCATGCTCCTTTGATTCGGACTATCGAGAAAGAAGTTAATGTGACAGTATATTAGCTCACTGGTAGTGTAAACACTCAGTAAAGCACATTGAGTAATCTCAATGCGATTTCAAGTGAGTGGGACAGGAAGATTGTGGAGAAGATCTCCCAGTGGGCTCTTCCCGAGATGGATCGGTTTCTGACCAGCTCAAACCGGAAGTGTGAGATCATCTACTTCAGAGTTTTTTTTTTGTGGGGAACTCCATGGGTGATGCACTAATAATCTCATGGGAGTTTGACCTAGTGTACTCATTCCTGATAATTCCTTTGGTGCTGAGGAAGTTGAGAGAGAGTGTACAATCATGACCTTGATCTGTCCAGCCTGGGTGCAACTGGGTACTGGTACCCAATCATGCTTGACATGCTGCTCTGTATCCTTGGTGGATCTTTGGAGGGAAGATTTCATGGCCCAATCATTCAGCAGGGAGCTTAACCCCAATACCAAACCTTCATGCCTGGCTATTTAGTGGTTGAGATGCAAGGATTGGGACCTCTCCCAAGAGGTATTTGTGTGTTGCCCTCTGCAAGGCTCCTTCTACTAAGTCTATCTATGATTGTTGGCATAGCAGGTTCAATAGTTAGTGCTGGGGCAGGGAGTGCACCTGATGAAGCCTTGGACATCCTTTTGTAATTGGCTAAGGCTGGTGATGTGTCTTTGCCAAGGAATTCAGCAGTCACAGCATCAAATGGATAAAAGCCGTTATTCTCTAGCATTGGATCTTTTATAGATATTATGCTGTGTAATACCATGGGCCTCATTACGACCCTGGCGGAAAGTGACTGACCGGACCGCAACAGCGTAAATAGCGTTTCCGCCATTGCACGAAGGAGCAAAGTGCGGCCAATCACGACCCATCGGGCACGAGCATTACGCCATGGCGGAATCCGAAAGGCTGCGATGGCGGAAATGACCCCAAAACGGCCCTTACCGCCGCCGTACGCTGCACCAGGTGCAATACCGCCACCCATCTTAGCGGTCACCGTAATGAGCGGTCACCGTAACGAGCGTGCACCGCAAATTACGGCCACCGTAAATATACGGAAACGGAAGTAAAAGCATGTGGCCGGAACGGGAAACAGCACGCCGCACAACTATAAAATCCGAATCCCAACACAACCATAAAAAATCCGACCCTGACACACATCCCAACCCGTTAGCAACCCCAGTTAAAAAAATAAATATGGGAAAGGTAGCCAAGAAAGCGTGTGACCGCAAGCGGCAGGTACACTTCTCCCGAGAGGAACTGACCGTGCTCACCGAGACCCTCCAGGAAAATGCCGCCGTCGTCTTCTCCAGTCAAATGACCAGGACGGCCCTTGCCAACAAGAAGGCCATATGGGCCCTGGTGGCACAGCGCGTAAGTGCGGTGGGGACAACACCCCGCACGCCACAGCAATGTCGCAATCGGTGGGACGACCTGCGGATCCGCGTACGCAGCATACTTTCTGCGAACAGGAACATCGCCACAGCTACCGGGGGGGGTTCAGAGTCGCCCATCAAGTTGACCCCCTGGGAGGAAATCTGCGCCTCCACCATAGGAATGGAGAGCATAGAGGGAGTCGGAGGGATGGAGAAAGGAGTGCCGACATCCGGAGAATCAGGTAGGTTGGCCAAGAGAAACAATGCGAAATCCACAAACCACGAACATGTGCAGTACCATGTGACCCCATAGTGCAATACATACTTTGCCCTGACAGCGCCCTCTAAAAGTCAGAATGAACAAACAAATCAATCAAGAAGCCATAAACAACCCCTACATGTGCAGCATGCACCCCCTAACTGCAGGCAGCCAAATGAATGCATCCTCAATCCACACGAAAATGAGACCACCTCCAAGGCCCAGTCCCAAATCAGCCTCATGTACCACCCCAATGCATTTGATACGTTGCCATTCCAAATCCGACAGACCCATAACTAACGCTCGCCCCTCTTTACTCCACCACAGGGTCCGATACCAACGACGAGCTGCAGGACACCCCTACCAGCACGCCTGCAAAGAGGGCCAGGACCAACGTCCCAAGAGCCTCCACCTCAGGTGCAAGGATCAAGACACGGCAGCAGCAGGAATCAAGTGGCAGCACACTGGAGGGGACTGCAACAGGCACCCCAGCAGCCAGCAAGTCCACAACCCCAGCACCACAGGTCCCCCCAAAGAACGTATCTGATGGCACTGCCTCTGGTGGTAGCAGCACCATAGGTGACACAGCTGTCATGCCAGCATGCTCCGACACGGAAAACAGTGCTGGCGACGTAGGTACCATCCATGACCTTTCCCAATCCCCCTGCATGTTCCATCCCCTACACCATGACGAAACCACGCAGGGGCACCCTGAAGACGACGACTGGCCAACCCCCACAAGTCCTGTGCCAAGGCAACATGTGTTGAGCAGCCCCCCTGTCACACCACCGCAAATGTCCATGGCCCAGCAGAGGCAACAGTCCCTCGACCTGCTGATCGAGCAACAGCAGGAAGCGTCCACGCTACTCAAGGACCATGCAAATGAATGCGGGGGTTCCAGGGCAGCCATGGAAACATCCACCGAGACACTCAGGGCACAAATAGAGAAAAGTAGTGAGAGCCTCAGGGGAGAAATGGAGAGAAGCACCGAGAGCCTGAGAGCACAAATGGAGAAAAGCACCGAGAGCCTGAGGGGGGAACTGCATGCGACGTCCAAAGACGTTTGTGCTGAACTTGCTGCTGTGCGCCGTGTGCTCTCGGAGCTCTCACAAACCCTCAGAGACATGCATGGACGCGAGCAGGCAGAGACATCATCCGTGGCAAGTTCCGTCCAGGGCAGCCCCCAACGCAGATCTGGCAGGAACCTGCGCTCCACGGGCAGGGGTGCCCCTGATACCCGTAGAGGGGGCTTGCAATAGCGTCTACCCACGGACAGCATGCATATTTGGACACTGGTGTTGGGGGGGGAGGTAGTAGGGTGGAGGGGGTGTGTTGGGCTTCACTGGGTGACGGGTCCATAGGGTGTATAAATCAAATCACATTAACAATACAGCACCTCATTATCATCCAATGACATGTGTGGACATTGATATTTGCGTACGAGGCCTTCATAGGCGTACAGTCCACAATGTGCCTGTACTACACACACACAGTGCCACAGGTCCCCTTTCCGTGTAATAGGCACCATGCGTGGTTGCTAGAAGCATGCATCTATGATGCTCTGTCGGATTGCACGTACATCCTGTGCCTCATGGACTCCTTGAGGTGCCTCCACATCCCCACCCTCATCATCATCATCATCTTCAGGTGCATGCAGTACAGCGTCAGGGGGCATGGGCACATTCCTACGTATGCACATGTTGTGCAGCATGACACATGCCATGACCATCTTAGAAACCTTCTCATGGCTGTACATGAGTGCCCCGCCAGACCTGCTGAGGCTGCGGAAACGAGCCTTCAGTAGGCCGAATGCCTGTTCAATGACCACACGGGTACGTGAGTGGGCATGGTTGTAGTCCTCCTCATGCTCGTTCTGTGGGTTCCGGATTGGTGTAAGGAGCCATCTCTTCAGTGGATACCCGGCATCACCTGTATGAGACGAATAAAGGGTGTCAGTGGAATGATAGTGCTAAGTAGCCCCCCCCCCCCCCTGCAAGGTCATTGACGCATCAAATGGGCCACGATGTCATGCATGGAATGAGACTCACCGAGTAGCCAGGATCTGTGCCCTGCGTGTCGCTCCATGTAGCGTGGTATTCTTGTGTTCCTCAGGACCATAGAATCATGGGTAGATCCTGGAAATCTGGCACAACAATGCGTAAATATCTTGTTGGAGTCACACACCATTTGCACATTGATTGAATGAAATTGTTTCCGGTTGCGGTACTGGACCTCCATGGCATGTGGGACAACCAATTCAACATGGGTGCAGTCGATGGCACCAATGCAACCCGGGATGCCGCCAAGTGCATGGAATCCCACTTTAGCGTTGGTAATCTCCTGGTACGTGCGTGGTAGTGTGATGTGGTCGTCGGCGTGCTTCAGGAGGGCATCGTGCACTTGGAAGAGTGTCCGTGAGAACAGTGGCTGTGAAATGCCATGCAACTGTCCCACTGTGTGCTGGTAGGTGCCTGTGGCCAGGAAGTGGAGTGCAGACACCACCTTCAGTAGGGGTGGGATGGCGGTTGGGCTATCTATCATGCTCACGAGGTCAGCATGTGTCATGTCCACAATGGCGATTATGGTGTCCCGGTCCAAACGGTAGAGGGTGTGGATCTGCTCAGCAGTGAGGTTGAACGGATCGGCTCGGAGGCGTGGGATTGCGGGCCGCCTGCGTGGTGGTAGTGGCAGTGCTTGTGGGCCTTGCTGACCCTGCCTTGCCCTCCTCCTCCTCCTTCTCCTCCGTCTCCCCTGTGCGCCCGGTTGTTGTACCTGTTGTTGTTCGTCGTCTTCTTGTAGTTGTAGCACTTGCAGTGCTATCTGGTACCCCAGGCCCAACATCGCTAGTCCTGCCGGTAGCATTTTGGAGTGGGAGTGGTTGTGGGAGGGGTTTGGGTCTGCAATATATGTGCTGTCGGCCTGTATGGCCTCCACCTGTGCTGATTGAATGAATCTGTGGCAGATGCAATCCCTTCTGGCCGAGCACGTCCCGCACGTAAGGCTGCATTTGGCCGCATGGCATCTTGGGATTTGAATCATGTATCAAATCCCGATGGCAGTGTGATGTACTTTGACTGATCTTCATGCTATGCTCCCATTGTTACACATGCTATGATTGCAGCCGCTTACATACCTGTGAAGAGTCAGTGGTATGTAGGGCTCGATCGATGGCCGACCCTCATGCAGCACAGTAACGTACTTCACCGACGGGCGTGGCGTGCCATTTGTGATTGCAGCCAGTTAGCATCATGACACACAGCCGCACTACATTGATGTAATTGTGAATGCAAGCGTTCACAGAAGCCTTTTCGACGTAATGTTGCAAGTGAGGAATTCGAAGGCCAGCATTTTGGGTTTTGAAGTAGCGGCGAGGATACGCCCACAGGTCTGGCTGGAAATGTAACGTTCTATTGTAGAATGTCCTTGGGACATGGCCCATAACGAGCAGGCAATGAATGATATGAATTGAATGGGATGCGCAATAGCGTAGTGGACGATAAGGCAGGACGTTCCCAAATCCATCTTGCTTCACAACACTACAGATCCGGCCAGGGGCACAGTGGTTTTTGCGGACTGCATTACGCACAGACGCGATGGAAGTTTCACATATTATGTGAGTGAATATTCATGCGTTTTCATTGCGGGATGAGGGAATGATGTGTGGATGCATGGACTGATGATTCCGTTTAGGGTCTGCCATGTACATGGGTTTTTTGATTCACTCCCCTTCCCCTGCGTTATGTGATGCAAGGCTGCCATAGTGGGACATACGTCTATCTGCCCTTGTCGGATCCTCCCTGTCTCGACGCGCCTTCATACACTTGTGTCTAGGCACGTTACTAATCCCATGTCATGGGTTCTATCTTGACGGACGCATGCACAGTAACCGACGTTGACAATGGTGTATTTAGCTCGATTGGTTTCGTTATGATTCGATACTGATTTAGGGGTGTGTATATTCCTTTGGAGTGGGCTAGCATGCATATGGGTGTGGATTTGGTGTGTTGAATGAAGATTGTAATGCATCATGAGTCCCGTAATGCAATCGGTTGATTTGTGTTTCTTTTGGGTGACAGGTATCTCCTGCCCTATTGCAGATGCCATCTCTACGCCACTCCTCCAGATGGTTTTTACTCTCGACTCCTGCAGCTTCGGGTGAATCAGTGGAGCACCATTTCGATCATATGGGACGATCGCCAATGGGCCACATGCCCTTACGCTGTACTGGTGGCTAGGTGCAACATTTCGGCCTTTCAGCTCGACTAGTGCCTGCCTCATGGGACGGACCTGCGGTTCTTGCCGCTTCCATGTTGCCTTTTGGAACGTTGATGTAGGCCCTGTGTGCCATGATGGTACAGGGCGTCACACAAGTGGAAGCCGGTCAATTATTGCAGATGCAGCCCTCGGTGATGATGGTTGTTTTGGTGGTATTTTGCAAATTGCTGTGGGGCCTTTGTCATTTGGATGTGCATTTAAATTGTATTCCGATATTTGTCGTGTTGCGTTGTTCTTTGCAGGTGATGTGGCGATTTTCGCTTTGTGGCGGTATGTATTGCGTGATGATCTGCATTGTGTTCCGCCTTCTGAGTTGAGTTGTGTGGTACAGTACTGGCCGCGTTTGCCTACGTAGCACAGTATGGTCATGGATAGGGGCTGCCATTGTGACTGTTTACATGATGTGCTGTTCAGGGGCGGGGGATTGGCTTTTGGCCGACTGGTGCCTGTCAGCCAGGTCGATTGGTGGAATGATGGGTTGTTCAGAATGTGGCTGGTCACAGGTGACTGTGTTTGCGTGCGTTTGTTGGAGGGGGACTGGGGTCATGTCCATTGGAATAGCTTCTGTATTGATGCCATCTGTGCCCTGCAGCTCCCATCGGCCCCTCTTGGGATGAGCCTGGCTGCTCAGTCACTCTGCCGACTTGTGTGGTACATGCTTCTGCTGATGGTTGGTTTGTTTACTGGCATGAGTACAGGGCTGGTGCAATCCCCCTCAGGATGCTGTTTTGGATGTTGCCTTGCGCTGGTGGCAAGCGATGGGGGACTACTGTTGTTTTGTGTCATGTGTTCTTGATTTTCATTTTGATGTATTGTACCTTCACATGCCTGTGCTGCGTCAGTACGGCTATGGTGACATGCCGTACATGGATGCCCACTCACGGGGCGCTTTGAGCCCCTGCATGCTTTTCTACGTTGGCATGCATGGGTGAATTGTGGATTTCACTGGTTGCATAGTGTGAGTACATTGCGCCTGCCAGGAGTTGTGCAATGAGGCCAGGGAGTGGAGTACAGGCACTCAGTGGGCCATTTACGGTTGGTTCGCGTTGCCGTATTTCTCGCCATGGCGGAATGGTACTTTACGACGTGCTTGATGGCGTTCAGTACATGTCCGCTAGGGTCAGAATTCGCGTACCGTTGCGCCATGGCGGTGATTCCGGTTTTGCAAGGCGCGCGTGCGCGTACTTGGTGCAGTTAGCGTTGCCGTTCACTGCGGTGTCGCTAATGGCATCGTACTTTACGGTGACGGGTCATGATCGCAACGAGCGGTGTTCGATGGCGGTATTGCATTTCCGCCATCATTTTTCCATTTCCGCAAGGGTCGTAATGAGGCCCCATGTTCTCTGGCAGGGAATCCTCGGTAACACAAAGTTCCAAATGATTACAAGACAATTGACTCACTTTAGTGTTCTATTAGTCTTGTTTAGGGGTCATTTACCCTCTAGCCACTAGGCAGTGACTCCTTAGCCTCACTCATGGATGCCACCATCAAATTCTTTACCACACATTTACAGGTTTGAATCCTCTTCAAAATTCTCACTTTAATCAATGTTTTTTCTCATATTCTTCAATGATCAGCTTAAACTTTGAATGCTAAACATAAATGCATTATTATTTTGAGTTTTGGGAGTTCTTAAACTAATGTGTTCCCTTATAATTGGCATATGTTTGCTCTATGTCCCTCCAAAGTTGAGCCCAGCGAAATGCCCCTCCCTCTACTTGCCTAGACTGATACTAAAAGCTTGGAAAAGCCTTTTCAAGACATGGTATTCTGAAAATCTAGGCATCAGGAGTGTCTTTAGTGCCTCTAACTAGATCACAATTAGGAGTCCTGCTCTATTTGCCAGTCTTTCTCCACCAAGACTTTAAAGGATCAGCACAGAAGACTTGTGGCCTGGCTTGATGAATGCACACTGACCCCCGACTCTGCGCCACTGAGTAGCTGTGCTTTACAGCATCCTAATATGCCCCCAGAGAGATGTACCTCTTCTATGAGGTCAAGGTACTATGAGAAGGCATCCCTTGGGAAAAGGGTGATGAAGACTGATTCCACGCGGCCTCATAAAGGCCCTGATAGACCTGCCATACCTGAAAGGCCTGTCCCTGCTACTTTATTGAACAAAGCATCCACCCTCATCGAATCCTTGATGACAATGAGTCAGTCTAGGAAATCCTTGATGACAATAATGTCCTTGAGTCACACCACTCCTCATGCATCTATGACTCCAAATATGACCAAAACCCCCGAGTCCACGAAGCACAAATCATCACTGACTCAGTATACGAATATGACTTTAAAATCTTTCATAAACCATTGCAGCCTCCTCCATCGATGGCCACGTTGCCGATGTGGTCATCCAAATCTTTGATGAGGGCCCCTCGATGACCTCGTCATTGGACAGGCTGTCTACCATTGATTTTTCGATGGCCTTGTGTACACACCTATCATCAGCATGTACTCAGAGAGATCCTCTGTGGCCGAGATTATCTAAAATCCCTAAACAGCCTATTTACACACTACTAACATTTAGTGCAATCGCTCTGTATTAGAGCCTCCCAGTGTTCCCCCAGAGAACATCCAGGGGTGTACTACTGACTTTGAAAGCCCAAGGGGAATGTTTCTGAGGATAAGGAAGAGTTATCTGGGTTGCCTAAATCACAGCCCTTCCCTCCTCCATTACTTCCTAAATCTGTTCATACAATGGACCATCCAGGTCCTTCACATCCAGGCCTGATGCGCATTACCTGTATTTGGACATTTTTCGCACCTTCCCGTCTCTGGTGTTCGAGCTCCAGACAAGGGTCCCGACTTTACCTCCAGGACCAGACTCAGCATCTGCTATATTGCCCCAACCTTGGGATCTACCACACCGCCATCTGCGACCGCTTACACCAGAGGAACAACCACCTCACCAAACCGTAGAAGTGTCTTTAGACCATGAGTCACAGGATGATATGCATCTTGATACAGCCTAAACTCACTCCTCATGCACACATGAGTTTTATGGCCTAGTGTTTGCTGAGGGAGTTATGATCTAGTGTCTTCTGAGGGAGAGCTGCTTGAGGATCTTCTACCAAGAGGTTCACCTCCAGATGAGATCCGAGCTTCTCATACTACCATAACTTAAGTGTAAAAAAAGTTCAACTTCCACCCGACTGAACACATGAAGGAAGGCTTCCTTTACGGAGAAGTCATGAGATACGGTGGTGTCAATTCCAATCGTGGATTACTTTTAAGATGGTCTAGTAGCCATGATAAATCCTTCCAATCCACCCATAAAAAGGACCAATTGGACAAAAATACAGGGCACCGGATAATGACCTGAATTGCCTGCACATAGAACCTGCACCATCATTACAATTCCTGTTTTGGAAACCATCTGGGATGCAGGTGTAAAGATCCTCTCCACCCCAGCACTAGTAGCTAGGCCAGAGAAAGAGTAAAAGGCCCCAGACTCTGCCCCTTTTTGTCTCAGAGGCCACCCAAAACCATAGCAGCAAGGAAAAGACTGTAAAACCTAGCTTGCCCCCCTCACTGCTCCACCAGATAAGGAGGGACGTAAGCTAGAAGCTATTGGCCGCAAGCTTTCAACAGCGATATTGCTTACAGTTAGGGCCAGCAACGCCATGGCCATGATCGCCAGGTGTGACAGAGAGCTGTGGCTCTGCATGTCTTAACTGACAAAGCATTTCCCGGAGGAATTCCAATTGGAGGCCAAGTCCATCATTGCAGACGGCAAAGCAGTCTTGGACCACATGATAGACACATCAGTGGACACAGCTCACTGCGGTTTCAGGCAGATGGCACACAAAACAGTACTTATACACCAGGGCTGGATGAAGGCCCGCAGTTTCAGACCAGAAGTGCAGGCCCAGATCTTGGACATGCCCTTCGATGTTCAGGACCTATTCGGCAAAAAGATTGACCATAACTTAAAGGGAATCAAGGCCGACACGGACACAGCTAGAGCGATTAGCTCTTTAAAGGGCAAAGACAAGAACCGCTGTTCCTTTTGAAGCAACAGCTCCAAATACAAATCTTATGGAAAATCTTTCCAGGGTCAAAAGTCTTCCTCAAATCCCTACCAGTCGGGGGGCAGGTGCCAACAAAGTTACAGCGGGTACCAAAATGAGCTCGACAAGAGAGGCTCAGACCTAGGCAGGAGCCAGGCCAAAAAGAATTGACCCTTACCCAACGCTCATCCTGCATCCAACCCCGGCAGGAGGATGCATCTCAAGGCACCTCGACCAGCGGAACACCATAACGTCGGACAGATGGGTGCTTCAAGTGATAAAAGGGGGACACACCATAGAATTTATACGGAAACCACCACCCAGCCCACCACCAAAGAAAAACAGAATGCGTCTGCAACCGTTAAAGGTAGAAGCCACCAAACTACTACCAAAGGCTGCCATAGAGAAGGGACCCCCCTCCTCAAAAGGTAAAGGGTTTCTACTCCCACTTCTTCCTAGTATGAAAAAAAAACGGCCAGTGGCGCACAATCAACAAGGACAAGTCCTCTCCTCTACCTGTGCACACAGCGATTTTTCTAGGGGCAGACCTTGACACTCGAGTCCCCAGAGTATGTCCCTCGTCAGACAGAGTGACGACAATGCAAAATCCCATCGCATGGTTTGGGGACAGGATACAAACTGCTGTCAGGCAATGCAAGCCCCTTTTGGGCATGATGTCATCCTGTATCTTCCTCATACCAAACTGCAGGATAAAGATGCAACCGCTTCAGGAGGAGTTTGACAATCAATGGGCTCAACACAGTGGGTCATGGGGAAGACATTGTTAGTCTCACTCCCAAGTTTACACAAGGCACTCATGTGGTGGGCCAGCATTCCCCAGTCTTCTCGAAGGTCTCCCATTTCAATCCCCTACATCCACCCTGCTACTGAGGACGGGTGCATCACTCTCAGGATGGGGGGGGCTCATCTAGGCAACCTCCAGGCCAGCGGTATATGATCACCAACTGAATTTCTCCTACACATAAATGTGCTAGAACTCAGGGTATTCAGTGGGCTGTAAAGTCTTTCCTTCCAGTTCTGATGGGCCAGATGGTGACAGTGCAGACAGACAACACCAAGTCGATGCACTGCACGAACAAACAAGGGGGCACCAAGTCCAACATTATCTGGCAGGAAGCACAATTAATCTGCAATTGGGCACTTCATCACAAAATTCACATGAGAGCGCAGCGCCTTCCCGGCAAGGACAACATCTTGGCAGACAAGCTCAGCCAGCAATTTCTACAATCACATGAGTGGGAGATCAACAACAGAGATCTCAACAAAATATTCTGCATGTGGGGGAAGCCCAGCATAGATCTGTTTGCAACTCGCTAGAACACCAAATGCTTCTAGGTATCCAGAAAAGCACTCCTTGGGAGACGCATTCTCTGTACTACGGAAGGCAAAATTCCTTTACGGGTTTCCACTAACACCCTTGATCTCGCGGGTACTGCGCAGAATAATCGAACAGCCCTGCACCATGATACTAATAGCCCTGATGTGGGCACGCCAGATCTGGTACCCGACACTCCTTCAACTAGCGATCGCGAAACCTGCCTTTCTCCAAACCCACTCACACCTTTTATCTCAGCAGAAGGGCAAGCTACTTCACCACAACCCAGCCAGTTTATCCCCCAGGGGCTGGCTTCTCAGCAGCGAAGGTTCCACAACCTCACGCTAGATCCTGTGTGCTGGGATATAATACAGGCGGTTCCAGGTGTTAATGTCCCCTCAAAATTAAAGACCCCCAGCAACTTTGCTGGATTTTTTGAGAACTTGATTTTTTTACCTGAAGAGAGTGAGACCCTTTTTTCCCACCCTCTCATGTATTTTAATGTGATTTTTGAACTCTTTTGGTTGTGTAGTCTGACAAACTCCATAGGTATCATCTTTTACATTGTGTCACACAGCACCTTCAGTGCAATGACGCAGGGAAGTCTTCCAGGTTTAAATACCTTCTTTGGGATCAACTACTGTTTGAAATTGACTTTACTTACATTTTAACTTTCTAGACCCAGGAGAGGTTACCTAGTATCCCCTTTGTCTAGCTTCTCATGTAACATTTTCTATGTTACCCTTTCCTCACTGAATGGCTGGTGGCAGTGGTTTACGTTTAACTACCGCAGTGTGCATTTACCCCAGGCTGCATTCGCAGCCACGGTAAAGCACCAAACGGTGCCAGTTTTGTCAAATTGGCCCGGTCTTCTTTTTTCGCCATTTCTTTTTGTAAAGGTCCTTCTTGAGATTTACTCTGCCCGCCAAAGCAGGTTTGGTCCCATTGTTTGCTTTGCCTTTGGCGGGATTCACAAGTGAAGCCCGCGTCTAGCTTCAGGGTGTCTGGGGTAGGCAGGAAGTGAGGGAGGTGCCTGAAATTCCCTGTTCTTAGTCTCCTAGGAGACCCAAATGCACTGTGAAGTGTGAAGTGATTGGACAGCTGACTGTCCGGCAAGGATAGCCACCCTGCTGGGTAACTGACAGCTAGGCTGGCATGAATGGAAGAAAACTGAATAAAAGGCAAAGCTTTTGGTTTGGAGTCTAGCACTGGACGAAGGAACTGAAGAAGAACTTGAAGAGAACACCTGCTGCAACTCCTGGACCGCTGGTTTGCCCGGTGAAGACCTGCTGTTGTGCTGAAACTCCAAATTTGTATTGACAGAGAAGCCCCTGCCAGGACGACTTCGGCCCTTGAGTTGGTGGGACCAATCAACTCCAAAGTGAGCCAGCTGGACATTCTCTCGGAGCTGGTTGAATTTTCCACAAAGCTGCTGCTGGAAACCGAAACGCCAGGGAGAGGAACACCAGATTGTGTGCGTTGCTTTTAAGCTGACCAAGAGCTCCAGGAAGATCCTCCGGACTCCCGGAAGCAGGACTGACCGAGCCTGAGCCCCCTCAACAGAGCACAGGACCCCAGAAGCAAGGAAAGCCCATCTTGATAACCAGGAACCGCAGTGTTGCTATTTGCAGTAGACACGAGGAGCTGAAACGCCAAACAGCCACTGATTTGAAGATTGACGGTTGCGAGCAGTGACCGTCCCATTGCAGTGCAGGAGTCCCCATAAGTCTTCCCTCTTGTCCCCACGATTGAGGCCCATGAACGGAGAGATCTGCAGAGCTGCACAGGAACAGAAGTCATCTGCTGCAGTTTCTCTTCAATGCAAACGTATAGTAAAGTCTAAGAGAACTTACCTCTTGCTGTAGAGTTTCTTGCATCTTCTACTTTTCACAAGTCTAACACCTTGTGGCCCATTTGATTCTTCTTTTCGTCAAAGACTTGTAAAACATTGTGCAACGACTTTTCTACTTACCTGCAAAGAATTGCTTCAGCTCATATAGACTTTTGCCTACTGACTTTGGCTTAGCCTGTTCCACTGAATGACTTTCATTGGGAGATCTGAAAGTATTTGCCTGCTTTAAGAATATTTGTTGTCTCTTGTTTGTTATAAATAACCTTTTCCTTTGACTGACTCCTACATGATTCTGAATACAACAGTGATATATTAATGTCCCCAGCACGCTAGCTAGTGAAGTCACCTGAGATTGTAGGTTGTGTCTGTGGGCCATCCCAAAAGGGTACTTACTGATTTAGAAATATTAAGAGTGCATAGTTTATGACGTATATTTGAGTGTTACTGTGTTATTGCTCCCTTCTGATGAAGGCTTATTCGAACTGACTGATAAATAAACTAAGAATTGTTTATTGAAGAAACCTTGAGTGTAAGTGTTTATTTGAATACTTGTTATTGTAAGTGTCCATGTAACACCCTACAGCTCACATTGACCCCTCTTGAGATAAGCCTGGCTGCTCAACACACTACCAAACTGTGTAGTAAAAGCTTATACCAAAGGTTGGGATTCCTCTTACCTGTAGTCAGAGTTGTTGTAGTGCACCCCAAGGGTACTGCATACAAACTGTGCCTAACAGTAGGGACAATATTACCTGATACCCTACAGGCTGCAAGGGCTCCGTCTGCTAGACGAATATATTGCAAACAGTGGAAACTGTTCAGAACCTGGTGTCTACAGACTAACACAGATTCCCTCTTGGTATTTGCAGAGCAAATACTACCTTACCTCTTACGCTTAGCAAAAGAGGGTCTAGCAATATCTTCCATTAAGGTCCATCTCTCAGCTGTGGTGGCTTGCACAACCAAACCTCATCAGCACTCCCTATTGTCACATCCAGCGGTTAAGGCTTTTCTCAGAGTACTCACATGCTCTTTTCTCACACAAAGGAAACTTTCTCCTCCATGGAGTCTTAACATAGTACTAGCCGCATTAATGAGTGCAATATATGAACCCATACACAGGTGTGATTTAAAATTCTTATCATGGAAGACAGCCTTTCTCGTAGCTATCACATCACCCAGACGCATCAGAAGCTACAGGCTTTGTCTGCTGAACCTCCTTTCGCCAATTTTCACAGAGATAAGGTTGTTTTACGACCTGACCCTAAATGTATTCCTAAGATCGAATCAGAAGCCATTCTGGTGGAAAGGATAGTGTTACCTTCATTCTTCAGCAACCACACAACCACTGCTGAACGCACTCTACATTCCCTAGATGTGGCAAGAACACTCAAGTTCTACTTAGAACAGACCAAGCAATTCAGAACCTCTAAAACACTCTTCATCGCATTTGCGGGACAAACCAAGGGCAAATGCATATCCAAACAGAGCCTGGCAGATTGGCTTTCCAGTTGCATCCCTCCTTGTCATGAGCTCATAAACAACCCATTGCCAGCCACGCCCATAGCGCACTCAACAAGAGCAAGAGCGACTTCAGCAGCTTTTCAAGCAGGAGAGTCCTTAAAAGACATCTGCCAGGCAGCCACATGGAGCACTCTCCACACTTTTTCCCGGCACTACCGCTTGGAAGAAGACAGCAAAAATGTATCTATGGTGGGACAAGCAGTACTCTAGCATTTATTTGCTTAAGGTAGGAGCAGCCTCTTGTTACTTTGTTGGTTATTCATTAACTGTTCCCACCGTCCCATAACATGTGTTCCTGGTAGCCTCATTTTGCATGCTATATAGAATAGATGAACATACTAAAGCCGATGAGTGTGTAGAGTGGTTGGGTGTGTAGAGCGGACGAGCGTGTAGAGTTGATGAGTACGTGTAGAGTTGATGGGTACGTAATTACAGAGAAGCAAATAGAACGCAGGAGGGCGTAGAACTGATGATTATGCTGAACGGACGAACGTGTAGACCGGATGAACTTTTAGACCAGATGAGCGTGTAAGAGCGAATGAGCTTGTAGAGAGGATGAGTGTGTAGAACAGATGAGTGTGCTGAGCGGATGAGTGTGCAGAGTGGATGAGTGTGCAGAGCAGATGAGCTTGGAGAGCGGATGAGTGTGGAGAGCGGATGAGTGTGGAGAGCGGATGAGTGTGGAGAGCGGATGAGTGTGGAGAGCGGATGAATGTGGAGAGCGGATGAATGTGTAGAGCGGGTGACTGTGGGGAGCGGATGAGTGTGCAGAGCGGATGAGTGTGGAGAACGGATGAGCGTGGAGAGCGGATGAGTGTGGAGAGGGCATGAGTGTGGAGAGGGCATGAGTGTGGAGAGGGCATGAGTGTGGAGAGCGCATGAGTGTGGAGAGCGGTTGACTGTGGAGAGCGGATGAGTGTGGAGAGCGGAGGAGTGTGGAGAGCGGATGAATGTGTGGAGCGGATGAGTGTGTGGAGCAACTGAGTATGGAGAGTGGCTGAGTATGGAGAGTGGCTGAATGTGGAGAGCGGCTGAGTGTGGAGAGCGGCTGAGTGTGGAGAGCGGCTGAGTGTGGGGAACGGATGAGTGTGGGGAACGGATGAGTGTGGGGAACGGATGAGTGTGTAGAGCGGATGAGTGTGTATAGCGGATGAGTACGTAGAGCGGATGAGTGTGTGGAGCAGATGAGTGTGTGGAGCGGATGAGTGTGTGGAGCGGATGAGTGTGTGGAGCGGGTGAGTGTGTCGTGCGGATGAGTGTGTGGAGCAGATGAGTGTGTGGAGCGGATAAATACGTAGAGCGGATGAGTGTGTGGAACGTATGAGTATGTAGAGCGGACGAGTAGTATGTCGAGTGGACGAGTAGTATGTTGAGCCGATGAGTGTGTGGACCGGATGAGCGTGTAGATTAGATGATGTGTGTGGAGCGGACGAGTGTTTGGAGCAGACGAGTATATGGAGCGGATGAGTGTGTGTGGAGCGGATGAGTGTGTGTGTGGAGCGGATGAGTGTGTGGAGCGGATGAATGCATGGAACGGATGAGTGTATGGAGCGGATGGGTATGTAGAGCGGATGAGTGTGTTGAACGGATGAGTACGTAGAGCGGATGAGTAGTATGTTGAGCGGATGAGTATGTGGACCGGATGAGCGTGTAGATCAAATGAACGTGTAGATCGGATGAGTTTACAGAGCGGATGAGCGTACAGAGCGGATGAGTGTACAGAGCGGATGAGTGTACAGAGCGGATGAGTGCGTAGGCAGACAGGAGTGCATGCGCGGGGTAGACAGGAGTGCATGCACGGGGAAGACAGGAGCGCATGCGTATGGAATACAGGAGTGCATGCGTGGGGCACACTGGAGAACGAGGGATAGACTAGAGCACACAAGGTGGACTAGAGTGCGCGAGTGTGTCGAGCAGGCAGGAGTGTGTAGGGCAATCTTGAACGCCTGAAATGAATAAAAGTGCATAGAACGGACTTGATTGCATAGAATTGCGTGACGTACATAATATGCTTTGGAATGCAGTGATCATTTGAAAGAGCATATATCATACCACACCCCATGCTTACTCTCTTCTTTACACCACCACTCAACAGGAACACAGAGATACTATGACACCATTCGGTATAACTGTTCTCATATCAACATCTCCCACTCATTCCCCATCACTCTAAGTAAACACCGCTTGTTTCACACACCCCAGCCAGGCATTCTCCTCAGGCCTAACGCAGCCACACTCGGTCTGGATAAATCCTGCCAGAGCGAACACATACACCTGATCTCTCAACCACCACACCTACCGCTAAGAAGCAGCTACTACACAAATTCTGCACCAGCTGCACACATACCTGGTGCGCACACGCACCTTTGGACTCTCTACTCTCTCTACTGACCCGAACTTCGGTTCCCAAGGGCATTCAACCTACCAGCGCCTTCAGACCATACCAATGGTATATAAGGCGCTATATAAATGCAAAATAACATAACAAATATGTATTTTTACACAATATATATACATATATATGTGTATATATGTATATATATATATATATATATATATATATATATATATATATATATGGGAAAAAGTCACTGAATCTAATCAGCTCACGGCGGCACTCCTCTATAGGTACCAGAAAAACACACTGGATTTCAAAAGTCCTTTATTTTTCATATGGTGGACAGCGTGTAGCAGAGAAAAACACAAACACAACTATGCGTTTCACCCAAAGGGCTTTGTCAGATTGTTACAAAGTAAATGCTGACTTTTTTCTGCTAGCCCCCCCTTACACCACATATATAGGTGGAGGGGGTTATATAATATTAATATGGGGGCGTTGCCGGGGGGTCTCCCCTCGCATATATATGTGGTGTAAAGGGGGTTTAAAAAATAAACAAAAAAAAGTCGGCTTTTTCAGCCATCGTAATTATGACGGTCGCAGTGATCACATAGATCCTACATATCTAGATTTCATGCGACACTAGTGGATGACATGCGCCATGGTTAATAGCTATGTTGACATTATAAAGTGCATAGTGCTGTTATAAACCTTTTTCAGGTATGTGTATGTAAACAGATGATACTCCACTGATGAATAGTACGGATGATAATAAGGTGCATGATGCAAGGCTTAATCTAAAAACACTAAACTGCAAAACAAGTATAGAGCCATTTCAAAGCACTTAATAATATGAGCAAGCAGAATTACTTTGGCCAAACCCGCTATATGTCACAAAATATATCTGAGCATTGGCCGTTGTGTAATGTACTCTGTATTGGAGAGGACGATGGTATACGGACATTAATTGCAATGTAACATGATTAAAATTCAACAGTCAACAGTAATAAGAGTTCAACTGAAGTGAAAAATATAAAATGGGAATTAGAAGATTAATAAATCTAAATAATGCCTGGATGATATGTCTATAATATATGAACATACATTTTTATTAAAAAAGAATCATGGTCTATTGAGGCCCTAAACCATAACTATCATCAAAATACAATCATGGGACAGATACAAATTCAAAAAAAGAGTTAAAAAATGAGAGAGAGGGGGAGAGAGAGAGAGAGAGAGAGAGAGAGGCGAGAGAGAGAAAGAGAGAGAAAATAGTAGATGTCCAGGTGCTAAAGTGATTCAATCACCGACAAAGGTATATAGTTCTTCGTCTTTATTGTGTCCTCCTGGGGATTTTGTGTTTATAGCCAATAATATATCTACTTTCAAGTTGTCTCAATCTTATCTTCGCTCTCAATCTCCTCCTCTTCAGTGACGGGATACTAGATAAATACCAAAATATTGAAAAGTGGAGATATCTCCTGCATGTTGTTCCTCAAAATGTTTTGCAAGGGCGTATGCTGGGTCGTGGTTATTGATTGCTCTCAGGTGTTGGAGTATGCAAACCTTAACTTCGAGCTTTGTGCTCCCTATGTACCATAGGTCACAGCTACATTTAATCACATAAACTACATATTTGGTGGAACATACAATATGTTTTGTGATTTGAACTTCTTGCCCTGTTCGTGGATGCTTGTACTGTCTTACATTTAGACTGTGTTTGCACGCTTTGCACTTAATACATTTCAAAAATCCTTTGTGTACTGGTAAGCCAAATAGGCAAATGAGCTCCGATATTTTGTGCAGAAGAGAATTGGAGATACTTCTGACTGTATGGATTTCGCCTTCTTGAAAGTTATGCTGCCATTTACCTGAATAGATTCCCGGATGTCCGGGTCTCTTCGCAGTAACGGGCAATGTTTTGCCAGAATTTTCCTGATCTTGCTCGACCCATTGTTAAAGGTGGTAATTAATCCAATATTTTCAGATTTGCTTTCCAGTTTCTTAGTTTTATTGTTCGTTTTGAAAAACATCTCCCTCGTTTGTTTATTGCATTGATCATAAGCTTTATTAATGATCGATTTTGGGTAACCTCTTTCGTGGAACCTGGCAGCCGTTGTTTTGGCATTTTGTTGATATATGGATCCCTCACTGCAGTTGCGTTTCATCTGCAGGAATTCACCATATAGTATGCTGTTTTTCAAAAAACTTAGGGTGGCCACTAGAAGCATGAAGGACTGAGTTAGTGCTTGTGAGTTTGCGATGAACATCTGCAGTGATTTTCTCATTCACAATTTTAACTTTGATGTCTATGAACACCACTTCAGTACAACTCTGATGCTCAGTAAATTTGAGGGTGGTATTCCGTTTATTGATCATTTTAAATAAATCCAGCCATTCTGTTGCCGTGCCTTCCCAGAGGACAAAAAGTTCATCAATGTAGCACTGCCACAATACCTTTTTACTTGTATGGTTTTCCAATTTTTCTTCAGAGAAGAGGCTGTCTTCCCACGCTCCCAAAAAAGATTCACAAACGTAGGGGCTACAGCTGTGCCCAAGGCTGTACTGCAGACCTGATTGTAATAATCACCATCGAATATGAAGGAGTTATGAGTAAGACAGAAGGCTACCATATCAAGCAGCAGCAGAGAATGTTCTCTAAAACTCAGTTATCTCGTTGACAGGTATCTTTTAACTGCACCCAAACCATCTTCATGGATAATGCAGGTGTACAGGAAAACCACGTCTAACCTTACCAAAAGGTAATCAGACTTCCATGCTATTTCGTTGACTTGCTGAAGAAAGTCTCTTGTGTCTCTTGTGTAGGATGGTAACGTTTCCACAAATGAGAAGAGGAATGTATCTAGATATTTGGAGGTGTTTTCAAGTAGGGAGTCTATAGAAGCAACTATTGGCCTTCCTGGCGGCTTGATGGTAGACTTGTGGATTTTTGGTATGAAATGAGTAATGGGTAAAATAGGGAAATCTTTAGTCAAATATCTGACTTCTTGCCAGGTTAATGATCCTGCTTTATACCAAGTTTGTAACTTTAAATCATATTCAATTTTGTAGCTTGGATATGGATAGCAAGGTAATCTTTGATAGCTGTGTACAATCCTTAATTGGCACATGGCTTCATTTTTTTAGTCCTCGGAATTGAGAACGACCACATTGCCTCCTTTATCCGAGGATTTGATTACTATTGATTCATCCGTTTGAAGATCTTTAACAGCCTTTCGTTCATCATGGGTCAAGTTGTGAACAGATTTAGAGGGATTCAAAGCTAGCTTTTTCAATTCTTCATTTACAAGGTCCTCGAAGAGATCAATGTGAGGTGTATTTTGTACAGGTGGATTACATTTCAATTTCCTTCTCAAATCACACAGGGCTTACATAGAAGTGGAAAGGTTGTTAGGCAATAATAGGTCCCACTCATTTTGAGCTAGATACTGATGCGCTTCCTCTTCATTGTCATTGTATGAGGATTCAAGGGTGCACAATGTTGGTATTTCTCTGATCGTTAACACTGATGGACTTTTATTTTCATTTGTATTACACAATGTTGAAGTTTTTGAGTTCCTGAAATATTTTGGTAATCTTATTTTTCTGACAAAACGATGTAAATCGATCCTGGATGCGCATTATTGAAAGTGGATGTTAGGCATAAAGATAAACCTTTCCCAAGTACCATTTCCTCTGTATTTGTCAAATATATATATATATATATATATATATATATATATATATATATATATATATAGCACAAGCACCTCCGGTGCTACCCTCCAGCTATCAAGCATGTTATGATGTCTACGACTGCTAGGTATTCTATTCAAGCATGTGAATCTATGGAAGATCCAATGCTGGAGAAGTCTTAGTTACTTACCTGTAACTATATTTCTCCAGCAGTGGTAACTTTCATAGATTCTCACGCGCCCACACTTCTCCCCTGGGAAGAGGCTGCTCCTAGGGGTGGAGCCTAAGCCCTGCCACCTCATTGGCTGGGGCTTAAAAGGACCAAAAGGAGGTGAAGGGACTCCACAAGTGAAAGGCTACACAAGCCCCATAGGGTCCTATGGGTGTAGCTTTCTTTACTTTTCTTTCCCAAGGGAAAGTTTTGATTATATTATTTTGTGTTATAGCATTTAACAAGGATTCCCAGTCTGACGACCAGGAATATTCAAGCAAAAGGCACAGCACAGACCACCGCTCAAAATACCTCTCCCAGCCATGCAGGGAGCTATCATACACCTCAGGCGAGCAGTATAAGGTTCCATCACAGCCTTACAGGGGTTCCCACAGATGCTGAGGAACTTCTCATCCCAAACAAGCTTGACTCCAGCGCTGCACACGAGTTTCAGCACCCCAATGGCAGAGCACCTGTCTTCTTTCTTGCACCTCTGGTGGCATTTAACATCAGACAAATGGGTCCTTTCAATGTTGGCTCACAGCCACATCGTCAAATTTATCAAAAAGCTGTCAACTGCACCCCCCCACCCTCCTCCTGCTAGCAAGCCATAAAACATCTTTGTGCGCTTAAACTGGAGGCACACTCGCTCCTGTGCAAATATGATTTTGATCAAGTCCTCATTCTAAAAACAATCAGGGCATCTACTAATTTCTGGTCTAGAAGGAGTTGGGTGGGTAGAGACCCATCCTCGATCTTCAATACCTCAATGACTTCCTCCGCTCCCAATCATTGTAGATGGTTATGCTGCAAAAGAATCGCAGATAGCTTGCCAAGGGAGATGTTCTATCATCCTTAATACCCCATTGCAAGTTTATGTGCTTCCTGACTCACCCGAGTACAATTCCTCCAACAAGGCCCACAGCACACAAAGGCCACAGATGTCTACCTAACATTGTTTAGCTTCTCTCTCAATTGCAAGACGTCTTTTATGATTCCATCTCAGAAAATAGTGTTTCTAGGGGCACACATCGACACCACATTAATGAATGAATGCACTGACAGGGTCCACACAATATTTCTTGCTAAAACAGATTTCCTCAGTATGAGTGCTTTTCGGCATGATGTCCCCGTGGATTTCACTCATCAGTAATTGCAGGCTCCACATGCAACCCCTGCAAGAATTCCTGAGTTGCAGTTATAATCAGGTCTCCAGACATTGAGACAACAATCTTTTTCTGACCATTTTGCTTTATGAGACTCTACAATGGTGTAAGGACAGTGACAGCCTTACCCAGGGAACACTGTTAACATTTGTACATGAGAATGGACACCTCTACAGAGGGCTGGATATCCCCAATGGCTAATATTTATGCAAGATGCCTCTGGTCAAAAAAAGAAAAGTCTCTGCATATAAATGGGGTGGAACTCAGGCCAATGTTCTTGGCCCTCAAGTCTCAAGAAAAGTAGCGTGTGTGTTCACAGACAAGATGGCCACGATGTTGTCCATCTGGAAAAAAGGAGGCACCAAATTTAAAATCCGATCCTCTCAGGGCCAGACCCTGTGGAAGTGGGCTCTGACCCAGGGAATGTTTCTATCCTCCTTTCGTCTTCCTGGCATACACAACTCTGTGGCCCAGTCTATGGCCCATTCCCTCAGGGAACTCTGCTCCTGCCATGAATGGAAACTTCTTCAAGTGGAAGTCATCTTCAGAACATACGGAAAGCTTGAGATGGACCCGTTTGCCGGAAAGGACAACTCCAAGTGCAACTGGTTCGCTAGTAGGGCATCAGCACTTGTCATCAGCACTTGCCATCAGCTCTACGAAATCTTTTATTACAAATTTAGTATTGAGTGACTGTCCTCATGGATGGTTACAATGATATTTCTCACTGCACTCAAATGACTCCTTGAGCCTGGGCTAGTGTTGGTGCGGCTGATGGCACTGGCAGACACACTACTTTGCTGCAGGACTGACATAGCTCTTGGTTCACCAGACAGGGCAGTGCCAGCATGCGACTGAGTGTTCACTGGCTCCCAGGGGTACTCTGTGTAATATGTTTGTCCCACTCTTGTGTATGATATCGCTTCATATGCCCCTACAGTGGTGTGTTTCCAGATGTGTCGCTGCCTTTCCAGGGGACACAACGTTTCTCCAAAGTGCATGGGTGGCAAGATGCTGCTGTCGACTCTTTACACAGCTATTCCATACCATGGATATGCTCTTTGGATTTGAAAGAGGTGTCATTGGCTTTTGAAAAAAGGGAACATATTGCTCTGCAAAGTGCTCAGGTGAAAATGATAGTACTGGTTGCTGTGATAGTCTGGTAGGTGCTTGATTGACATACACCACTGCCACTTTCTGAGGTATCGCAAAGAGAGTTTACACAGAACACATGCATCATGGTAGCACACAACTGAACCTGAACGGGAGTTGTGGTGGCAGTAGGTGCCCTTTCAGACTGCTTTTGTTCCTACAACTATCCCTCTGGGACACAGCTGGGCTTTGACTCGCTAACAGTTCTCATAAGCAGTATACTTAATGTCTTGGTGATCATCACCATCCTCCTCATCATCCTCACCACCCCGCCATTTCCATAATCAAAACCAGAGGCCAAAGGAGTGGAAGGGGCGGAAGATTTGGTGGGTTTGCTAGGCTAAAAAACATCCTGAGATTCTAACAGCTATGATTGGGCATTGCTCTGCCACCCCTGACCTACTGCCGAGAGCTGCAAATACAACCTCCAAAACCTCTTAAGAACATCTGCTACTTCTGTCAGAAATTCAATTGCAGACTCCTCAGCTGGCACCTCAACTGACCCATGCAGAACTTGGACATGTCTTTTGAAACAATGAAGTAGCAGCAACAGCTAGGCCAAAGATGACAATGGAATGACGTGTAGCCACCCCCACAACTGAAGTTTGAATACTTGAAGCACCTATTGTAGTACTGGTGGATGTACAACCTGTGGTTATTGACTGACATTGTATTAGTCTAATACCCAAAATTCATTTATCCCGAGCATTTGCAGCAGCTGCTGTTTTCGCAGTGAACCATGCAACATTTCCACTGCATCTTCCTTTCCTCCTCCCACGTTTGACCTTTGGCTCTGAAAATATCTTAATTTGTGCTGCTGTTTGCCTCAAACACCACAGACACTTGCAGCCTCTTTTTCAAAAGGGGTTTGTGGTGCATACCCACAGTCCATGATCACGCCTACCACCTCCAATAATTTTTCCGCCAGCCTAACTACTTTTTTTGTTCCTACAAAACAATTCAACTGCTTGATTTTGTGTGGCAGTGTGCCAACTCATACAAGCTGGCTGAGCACACAATCCTCCTTTGCGCTACTGCTAATTGTGCTTCAGCAGATGGTGTGTTGCATCACACAGCCAATCAACCTCCATTAATGCACACCACCTGTGATCGCTGCTACTTCCTCTAACAATTTCAAATGTATTTCTGTTCCCCCAAATAGTTCCTCACCTTGTTTGTGTGTAAGTGCACCAGTAGAAACAAGCTGGCCCAGCGACATGCCTCTGACCTACTGCTAAGTGTGCTCTAGCAGCTGGTGTGTTGCCATTAATGGCAGAAAATCAACCTGCCATTAATGTCCACTGCCATCAGATTGTTTGAAAGGGAACACTCACACCCAAAACCAGCAGTTGACAGGTGTTTTGGGGAACAGAAAAGAATTTGGGGGTGCCTGAAAAATCGCTATCTTGGCAGTGGTGGCAATGATAACTGCCACCACTGCCAGGATAGTGGTATTTTATGCCGGGAGCATGGCTCTCAAGTCTGCAAAGGCCATGTGCGCCTTAGCAAAATTTACATTCACCTTGTCGGACTGTGTAGCTATGGCGGCTGACCATATTCCTGAAGGGGACGAAAGAGACGGCTTCCTGAATATTGTAAGAGATGGTAAGGAGACTATGTGTGAGTCTCTATAATCGGGACTGGACTCAGCTGATAGCATCAGCAGAGCCATGGCACAAGCACGGTAATACGCAACTTTGTGTGGTTGAGAAAGTCAGGTTTTGCACCGGACTTCCAGTCCAGACTCCTCAATATGCCCTTCCAACGCCTAGAGAAGCTGCAGACCTCAAAGGCGGCAGCCAAATCCCTTGGTGCTGCCATCAGACAGCCACAACCATCTCACGCCAGTGTATCATCTTGGGGGGGGTAAGTCCTTTCGCTTCTACTCCTTCATTGGAAGAGGGAGAGGACTGGCTAGTCAAAGGGTCAAAGAAGATTTTGTCATGGTGGACGAGGGAGAGGTGCAAAGTCCACTGAGGCAACAACTACTTTACCCTGTGCCGCTGCATCAGCCACTCCAAAACCTCTCTGAGGCCTTAACCCACAAGACCCCGTTGTAAGTCAGTCTCTCACAGCATCTGCAAGAATGGCAGGGTATTACTTCAGATGTATGGGCAGGATTACTGCATCCCCTTTCTAAAAAGACCTCAGGACCATCCACCGGGGAGCCACTCATTCAAAGCTCCAGATCTGTTCCTTGTGCAGGAAATGTTGAGCCTGCTAGAGAAAGGTGCTGTAGAACCCATGCCTGTAATGGAGAGGAGCAAAGGGTGGTACCCTCCCTATTTCCTAATCCCTAATAATGACCAAGGATTGAGACCCTTCTTGAACTTGAGATGCCTGAGCAAGTTCCAAAGGAAGGACAAGTTCAAGATGGTCACACTTTCTCAGATACTTTAGGCCCTCCAGCTCCAGGATTGGATGATGTCACTGGGCCCACAGAAAGTACATGCAGTTGGCGATTCTCATTATCAGTTTTGAATTCCGCCATTTGGGCTGACCTCTGCCCAAGGGTTTTCACCAAGTTGATGATGGTGGTGGCAGCAAGTCTCAGGAGAGGGGAGATTCACATCTACCCCTACCTAGATGATTTGCTGATCAGGGCGCATTATCAAGAACCGGCTCTGTTGAACACTACTTTAAATAACCTTCCCAAGTTCACTTCTACAATATTAACTGCACAAAATGCAATGGTATTTTGTTTTCAAAGTCTGAAAAAGCTGAACCTAAAAACGAAGGTAAGATGCTCCAGCTCTCAAACAGCAACGCACACTACTTCATATCCACCTCCTCTCTGAAAAATTCCCAGCGAGTGCTGAAGAGCTCCACCAGGCTTTCCCATATGTAGGCAGGCAAATCTGCCAAAGCTTGTTTACCTCAATCTCTTAAAAGTAAAAGTGGAAGTTCAGCGAATCCCAAATACAGTAAAATGTGTATGGTTCGTAACTTGGAAGACTAATTTGGCCCATGCTTAGTTGATGGGTACTTGGAACTGCAGTAACCAATAAAAAAATAGGACTTTTAGCAGATCATATTTGGGAAAATAATGACACCTAAATGCCAGAAGCAAACATACAAAAACAAAGTTCTTCCCCCATTTCGGTGATCTTTACTGTTTTAGCAGTGATTCTAAAGACACCAGCAAAACTACAGAGATTTTTTTTAAATTGACTTTTTCTGAACCTTTGACTTTTTTCCTCATCCTGTGGTGAGGGCAGCTTTCTAACTGCAGAGACTTGGGAAATTCCCAGGCCCTGACAGGCTTCTCAGTATCCTCTTTAAACAAGAGGCCATTGAGGTGACTGCCATTATAACGAGTGTATTCAATAAATGTAACCTTGCTGCGTCCATCATCTAGAGAAAGAACTGCAATCATCCCCATATTTAAGAAGGGTAATGGGGGAAACCAAAACATTATTCCTCAATATCACCTCTTCATTCATTAACACATTTTTATGGCAAGGTTCTCTAAATAAGCCTTGAAAAAACGGGGATAGCATTGTATCCCAGCATGAAGGCAAAGGGATTCAGTACAATAGATTAGATTTTCAGGCTGAATTTATTTTCTTGTCAAACACATTTTATTGGTTTAAGAAATAAACATTAGCAAACACAGACATTTGTAGTAATAAGAGAAAAAAATAAAATTAGGTGAATTTTCATGCCAACAATCTGAACATCCCCCACCGTCTGTCAATAATTCCGTTTTTTGCATAGATATGTGGTGAAGTAAAAATCAATAATCTAGCTGCTTTCACACATTTAGGAACATACAAAAATGACAGTGAAACATAACCCGAAAAGTAGCTGAAACAACATTGATTTTCATCAAAAAGATTTTCGTAGCCTCTGCGTTCTTTACTCCGTGACACAATCCCCTCATACTCATATGCTATAAAGTCGAAACAAATTCAGAGCTCATAAAAGTAAGTACCATGGATTTCAAACTCAAGTACAACATCATGGGATGTCACTTTTGTGTGAATGTAGCTTGGCATTCCGATAGTCCATTAGAGTTGTTCCATGGCCTAAGGGTAGCACAGTTAATGTCACCATTTGTTAATATGTGGGGTTTCTCGTTTTCTTCATGACACACCCATGACCAATTTTGCTGCTAAGAGCATTGTTATAATTTTCTCTTTATTGAAGTCAGAGGATTGACTCACACCAGGGGAAGGCCCAAGATCCAAGGAAGAGGTTTCACCTATGGCCTTTTAAATGTGAATTAGGTACTGCTTGGCAGTAATCTACAGGTTTGGGACATTCACACCAAATGTGTCAGAAGGAGGCTGGGTTCCCACTAATCTGAAGCCAGCTCCAGAAGGCCCTATCATCATGTCATGTAGCCTATGGCAGGTCATGTGCCATCTACAGCATATCCTATGAGCTTGTTCTTTGTATTGATACACATTGTGGAATTCTGTAGCCTTCTGCATATGCAATTCCAGTTTTTATCAGACAAACATGTTCCAAGAGCTCCATGCTGTACTTTCATATAATCCCAATCATAGGAATCATTGGAAGGGACTAGATGGCAATGGGATACATATTCCAAATAATGCCATTAAGAGAAATACATTTTTTGAAAAGCTGACAACGGACGTGTTGCAGGTTCTCGGGTTGATTGATGTATGTTCAACCCAATGTCTCAGTTGAAACTATTGCAGCTGGTCTGTTTTAAATAATTGGAACTCATCTTTCACCTCCGGGAAATAGTTGAATTTCCCCATTCCAAAAAAGATCTGGGATGCACCATCCCCTGTATTGTCTCCAGAGTGGGTAGGGAGGAGCAGTGGAAAGCTGGTGACAAATGTGAGTTTTCGTGTGTCATGGAAAACATTAATCGCATATTGTAATTCCGTGTTTATTTGTTAATGTATCCTACTCTTCAAGAACCTGTTTAGTCGCTGAACTTAAGTAAAAGGCGTGGAGTCGTACTTGTTTAAGAAGACACAAAACATGTCATATAGCCAACCCACAAACTGCTATGTGCTTGTACCATCTTTGTGTAGTGGAGTCCGTTTTACACCATTTACCAATCGGACAATTTTAAGTTTCAACCCCACCTTTATTCAATGAAGAACGATTGTTTTGGACATTCCTGTTTAGAAATGCCTGAAAAAAATGAAGGAAACTAGGGCATACGTTTAATTTAGTGTCATTGATTCTTCTGAACCAGGAAATCTTCACTTTCTTCCAGCATGTCAAATTCTTCAGTATTTGTGATAATATAGGGGGTAAATTAGCCTCGGATAAGTCAGAAATATTGAGTGCTAAATTCACTCGTAGGCAGTGCACACTCTCATTAGCTCATTTAAACTGTATTATTTTCTATAACTCAATTGTCATGTCTGTTGGTATAGTTAAATCTAACAATTCAGACTGCATAAAATCTATTTTGAATCCCGACACCCCTTTGTTTTCTTGATGCTCATTTGTGCCTGTACGAAAAAGAGGGTTGCTGGGTGTAGAATGTCATCTGCTAACATTGCTTATTTAAATTCCAATTTACCAAATGTACCTTGAATATTACCATTCGCTCTTCTCACCCTTTTAGCAAATTCCATGCCAAGAATAAATCGTCTTGGGGAAAGGGAATACCCCTTTCTGGTTCCTTTGCTAAGATTGAAATTAGAAAGATTACCTTTTACTGTAATATTCGAGATGAGTTTATTGTAGATGGAGAACATTCGTTTCTAGAATGTTTCACTGAATACCATTGCTTCAAGTGTGTGTCTTAGGAAGTTGACCCTATGAAACACTTTCTCAGCAACTAATGTCAAAACTATTGATGGAGGCCCTGGGAATATATATACTATTACGTGTGCTCATTTTCTTATGTTTTCAACAGTTTGGGAAACCTGAACAAAGTCTGCTTGGTCAGAATGCATGATAACTGGAAACAGAAGTTCAAATCTAGTCACCAGGACTTTAAAACAAATCTTATCACCCACGATTCAAAGAGCTAAGGGACAGTATGAACCGCAATCTTGGGCAAGCTTTGGCATGAGACTAATAGTTGCTTCACCCATGCAATGCTTATTTATTCAATTAGTTGAATACTGAAGTTGAAGGAGTAAGAAGCTCACTAGTGAACTGCTTTAAAGGCCAAGTAAGCCCATCGAGACTCAGTGCCTTGTTTGGTTTTAATGTCTTGATGCCTACAAGCTCCTCTTCTTTTGTAATGTCCTCTTGAAGACTGTCTCTTTGTATCTGCGCTACCACAGGAGGGAGGTATCTACTACATAATATATACAATTGTTGTGGTCTATTGACTGAGGACAAGGCTGTATAATAGATGTTTAGAATTGCCATTTTAGAGGATTTATTGTGATTCTTGTTAGCCTTTGAATCTTTTAGAGTCTGAAAATATATGCATGGTTTTTACCTTTGCAGCATCTACCAGAAAAGTGCCAGTTTTATTAATTTGTTTATAAAGTAAACACGTTTAATATAGTTCTAGTGGCTTTATTGCTGGAAAGGTGTTTAATTCGCCATTAATTGCCCTTTAACTTCTTAAAATTATATTGGAGCCTGTGTGTTTTGCTTCTAAAAAACGACATTCAGTGGCCAGTCATTCAAAAATCAATCTGGTTCTACCACTGCATTGCCCATGCTAATTTCTGAGTTTAAGGCTTCCCAATTAATATGCAAGGCGTTACTGGGGACCTTTAATGCAAAACAGTCCTTCTTTTTCTCTGAACATCATGGGGTCTCTGGGAAGATGTTTTGACATCATATTTTATCAGAGTGCTGAGGTTGCGGCAGATTGTTAACTTAACTGCGGTATGGTGCAACATTGAGATCTCACCCATGCCAACCTCTTCAATGGAGGACCTTAATGATGCTGATTTTCGCATATAATCAATTCTGTATAGGAACATGGGGAAATGGGACCTCTTATTGTGTGTCGTGTAATGCTCTTGATGTATCAAAGATACTTAAATTGAGTAGTTTCTGCTTCAGTGTCTCCAGCGCTTGCTTTGCTTTTGCCTGTTGACCCAGCAGGTGTTTTAGCATTCTGTCCATAATACTGTTAAAGTAACAACCTAGAAGCATTTCCCATTTTACAAAATGGGACAGAGTCATCACCAACTCCCAAGACAAAAGTTAGGGACATAAGCAGCTACTAGAATAACAGCTCTTTCACCCCGTTAATCCACCACTAATGCATATCCCCCATTTGATGCAATATTGTGTACACCATATCAAAGGTTGATATCCTACCATACAGGATGGCAACCCCCGAAGTCTGACTTGATATTGAAGCTACAATTATATTTGGAATAGCTTGTGTTTGTGTATATATTTAAGCAATAAGCCCCGAGCTGCGGGGCATTACCGTGTCCGGTAAAGCGCCAGAGCCCATAGTTACTTAACAAAGGCCCAGGGCTTTACCGGACTCTGTAATCCCCACCGCAGCGAGGAATTTATTGCTATTAGTACCCCAGCCCTCAAGACTGGGGTACTAAAAGCATGTTTTTCTGTTCCAAAACGCTGCAGCAAAAAAAAAGTCAAAAAATGGCCGCTGGGAAAGGGAAAATGTAGCCCCTTCTCCCTTTCCATGGCATCCATTCAAAAAATTGTAAAAATGTAAACAAAAACATGGCCACCATGGAAAGGCGAGAAGGGACTACACGTAGTCCCTTCTTCCTTTCTATGACGGCCTGTCACGGATCGGGAGCGGATGCGCTGAGGACAGAAGTGTTCCCAGCATGTTTGCTCCCTAAAAAGGACCCAAAAGAAAGTAAGTGGGGTTGGGAGGGCGGGAGGGGAATTGTTTGGAAGGGGAAAATCAGGTGGGAGAAGAAAACACTTAACTGAATCCCCAGTGTGGGAGGATGGCAGCCTGCCCCCCATGGTGGCTTGGAGCAGGGATTACCCCGTTTCGAGCCTCTTCATTGGCTGAGGGGCAAAACGCCCCCTGGTCCTGCAGGGACACAATGGAAAGGAACGTTCGGAGAAGGATTCCTGATCGGGTAGAGCCCTGGCGAGGGCCAATCAGATTGATTGTAACAATCTGATTGTCCCTCGCCGTGTACTAATTATCTTTAGGCACTAAATATGTTGTTTAAAACAATGTGATGTCTTTGTCTACATTGTTGAGTAGGTGGAAGAGACAAATTCACTGCCATTGAATTTGAATAGCAATAGGTTAACCATGAGTTACAGCTAAAAGAGTGCACATGCGAAATATCCTCGACTTGAACCATGTAGCAATCATTAACTTAAATCTCACCCCCACCCCAATCCAACCAAAATATTAGTGATATCCCACAATCCCATTATGAGCTGGAACACCGCCTCCCAACGAATAATGCCCTTGCCAAACCTATAATAGGTAAGCTATAGCAAAGAAGACAGCACCCTGAGTTTGATTATACTAAGAATAACCAGCATAGAAGGGAAGCATCAACCTGCTGTAAACATGTGGAGTGATCCAAGTGTTTAACCCACACTGCCAGTTCAGGATATAGCATTCAAATATAGTTCCAAAATTCATCTTCTCTAAATACTGAAAAGCCCACCACTTACTTGAACGAAGGAGATGGATAGTATTACCCCAGATGAGGCTTCTACATATGACAATCAATGATAAGAAAACATGCAATTATGCACAATCTCTAAAGTCAAAAGACGTTATATATACTTTCTTCCATGGACATTTATTTTCTTCTTGTTGCTCACTGGAGTCTATAGCTTTTTCTGATGTGGAGGGTGTTTCCCCTGGAAGATCGCAGAGTTACAAGCAGCTCAAATCCCAGCACGTCACAGCCCTGCTCTACTGTTCTAATTGGGTGTGTATTGTCTAGACGATAAAAAAGCAGGTCTATTCATTAGTAACATCTAAATTTGGCAACATTTTCCATTAGCTTGTCAACATTATGTTTGAGAGCTAGTCATATTAGTTACGTCTGTGCAGAAAGATCCTGGAAAAGTTGCATTTTAGAAACCTGAAATTCAAATCTCCCCATTACTGCATGGAGCAGGCTATCTTTGATGGTGAAATTGTGTGGTTTGAACAGGATGTCTCATGGTCGCTCTTGTTCCTGGCTTCGCACCTGGCAAACTATGAGCTCTATCAATTTTCCTATTGACTGGTGTTTCTTATGGAAGACCATGTCTCCTCCTTCAGTATTTTTATGATTCTCCTTGAGAAATGTTAAACAGATCTTTCTAGAACGCTGCAAATGTTTCTCAAGATCTTCCCATTTTGGGACGAGTGTTGAGACAATAAGATGAAGATTGTTCAGTTCTTCAGTGAGCCTTTTCTGCAAAGTCGTAATAGCAACATGTATCTGAACCTTTCAGTAGCTCGGGTGTTCTCTGTGGTGAATTGAGCTGCCACATTCTTGGCTGTGTGTACAGAAATGTCCTTGCTCCTTTTAGCTGATTTTTATGCACCTTTAGTCACAAGCAAATGTACAAAGGGGAGTAACAAGTCTTAAAAGTCTCAGTGAGCCATCACATAACCAGGCTATATTTATTAACCACTCAGCTGCTGAACTTTGGGTGTGTAAACCCCTTGCCTTTAGGCAGAAGTGCCAGCAACCACTCATACTAGGCCCCAAGGAAAACTCCTATCAGGAAATATATAAAATGTACATTGTTTTGGTACAAAGGGGCTGAAGGCCTTGTCTTGGGTTCTCTGAGGTACTATTTCAGGTATCAGGTAATATTATCCACACCAATAACATCGCCATATATATGGTCGTGGGATAAGGCCATAGGCGATATTATCAGTGGGGATAAATTATGGAGTAAATGGGACTGAGGGTTGCAGGCGTGTCCCCCGCTCCCTTTAAAAATATATGGGAGTCGCGGGGGTGTCCCCTGCAGGTTCCATTGGTTAATATTGCAGCATAAATATGGCGATATTCTTGTGTGGCAATATTTTTGCAGGGATATTAACACATGGAACCCTATTTCATGGCCCAATGGGAAGATTCTACTTGAGAATACTTGAGAAAACACTTACCTTAATCCCCGGTGGGGAGGATGGAAGCCTCCAGCCACTTGGTGGCTCGGAGCAGGGATTACCCCGTTTCGAGCCTCCTCATTGGCTACGGGGCTGCCACACCCCCACCGGGGAAACAATGGAAAGGTATGTTTGGAGAGGGATTCCCGGTCGGGTAAAGCCACGGCGAGGGCCAATCATATTGATTGTAACAATCTGATTATCCCTCAGGTACTTATTTAAGAAAGAGTGCCATTTTCAGGCGGGGTGGCTGCAGCTGCAACAGGGATCTCCCATTAGTATACTTTCCCATGAGAATTCAGGAAATTATTATACCAGACAGACGTTTGGTCAGGAATGGCAGTGATGCTCAAACCCATGTGCCATGAGGTGTCACACCAAAGTAAGAGATTAGGGATCAGCGCAACTTGTGCAATTGCTATCAGGCCCTGAAAATGTTGTCACCAGTGATTGCAGAGCCCTCATTGAATTCAATAACAGGACCTTCTTTTTCACAGTTCTTATTAATCCGTGCATGGCATAATGGAGTATGTTTCAGTGAAATAGAAAATGCAATGATATAATGTAGAAAAATCCAGGGGCATACATCTGCCAAAAGCGCCACAGGGATTCATCCATTATCTATTGTTTATCACTTCTCGGGGCTCCGCTGGTTTCATTTCCAGAGCCTGCTGTATGCAGTGATTCCACGCTTCAGGTTTTTGGGCTCTGCGATTGCTTAAGAGCATTATCTATGCTGCCCTAGTCAGGAGTGAAGCTCTGTCCACCCCTTCTGTCTACTTCACTGGAAAGAGTGTCACCTTACAGTGCAATTTTGGCAGCAATCAAATGCTTTTAGAGTAT
The DNA here is from genome assembly GCF_040938575.1 of Ambystoma mexicanum. NCBI lineage: Eukaryota > Metazoa > Chordata > Amphibia > Caudata > Ambystomatidae > Ambystoma > Ambystoma mexicanum. Next base: position 586,529,815 of record NC_090939.1, on the reverse strand, counting down.
TTAACACAGCATCTGTAAGAGGGTGTTCAGGTGGTGATCAATCCAAAACATTGCCGATTTCGAGAGAAGTTTGCCAAGTGTGTCTTAGATCTTCTAAATTTGTTTGTTCATAAATGATGCTGCTGATATTTTATTGAAATTGGACCCCGATGAACCCATCTAAATGGCATCAAATATGTTATTCTCTTGTTTGCAGAGAGGCAGTTCTTATTTCTAAAACACTGCATGGCTTGCAAAACCTCTTATTAACCTTTGCAAAGCATGTTGGACGACAGCCCATTGAGCCAGCTATGAATGTATGTCAGGCTCATGCCAAGGGGGTGCCCTCTATCGGGCAGCGTTATGGTGGAACAAGAATAAAGCCTGGCTGTCGGTTAAAGAAAATACAATGATTTAACTATTATTGGGCCTGCCTTAAAGTACACTTTCCACCCCATTTCATTTTTACTTGAGTAAGAGAACTGTAACAGCAGAAGCATCACTGGATCATTCACTATAATGTATTACATTCTGGGGCTCACCTGAATTAGCCATGTATCATGATGTTCTCATTGATATGTATACATTCCTAATAGCAAAATCCTCTAATTCTCACACATGGTGCAGTCGCCACTTTAGATTATTGAGTTATTTCACAGGGTGCATCTGCCCACAAAAGTGCTTGAGCACTTCCATAGGTTGCAGCTTCCCACTATATTTCCTGGTTCTCCAACAGGGTGCAGCCGCCCTTTAAAGTTCTCAGGCTGTCTCATAGGGGGCAGCCACAACCAAATTATCTTAGATTCTCCTACAGGGTGCAGCTACCCCTTAAGCATATTGATGTCTCTCATGGGCCACACCCATCCAGAAAACGTCTTGGTCTCTTTCACAGGACATAGTATTCCATAAAAGACCTCTGCCTCTTTTACAAGGTGTACCCACCAACTTAAATTCTCAGGCTCTTCCCTGGAGCATTTCCTAAAGGTCTCCAGCTCTCACACAAACTGATGCCACCCTCAAACGTGGGGAGACACCCTGTGAAGCAAGTCCCTCCTTCATGACTGTCTCATCCCTTCCGCTCTCTAAACACCCGACTGAAAAGTTGGATGTTTAGCTCTGTGTGCCTCCTCAGGGCGACCACCACCAATATGCAGTTTAGCTCACACCAGCTAAAGGACTGACTACAATAAAGTAAGTAGGTGCCTCCATGCCTCATGATGCACTTAAGGCGGTCCTGCCCATTGGTGGGCACAGTTAGTGGTGGAACGCTTGTAAAATATTTTTGGGGTGGTGCTGGTAACAGGGGCCTGCTGCCGGCTGCTTTTGGGGGTGCCTCTAGCACCGATTGGGCAGGCTGGATGGTGGTGTTTTGGCACAGTGTGCCTGATGTTGCTGTTGTGCTGCGCCATGACCCTGAGAAGTGCAAGTCTTCTCACCCTCCTCACCACTGGTGTGGGGGTGGGGGAGGCAGTGGTGGCAGTAGTGATGCCGGTAGGCTCTGTGGCAGCAGATAATTAATTTACCTCATATACATTATTGTGCTACCAGCAAACATGGTTGCTCATAGTCATCATCCCCAGGACATGGCCCTTGGCATTACCATTCTGCCCCTAATTCAGCATCTTTCCCTCTGGTAGAAGTCAAAATTGTCCCACACTCAGGTCCATGTAGTCTGTGTAGGGTACGTTGAGGTTGCCACTGCCTGGGGCTCCTCCTGTGTCTGGCTTGCCCACACTGCATTGGCAGGAGTAGAAATAGCTGTTTACTCCATCAACTCCTTGACCCACTCTTCTATTCATTCCCCTCCTCCCCCTTAGGTAGGTCCACCACCTGCCGTGGCACCTCCACATGTTGCTTCTCCCCTTGAGTCTCCTCCTAATAGACCTCCCTTTCTTCTTCAGCAGTATTGTAACCCCCTGCTGGGTGAAGACCCATTCCTCCTCAATGCCACCGATCCAGATAGAAACCATCCCATACTCCTCTTCCTGGGTGTTTGCTGAAGTCACTCCCTCCTCCCACATCAGGAGCATGCCCTCCAGCCCCCCCTCCCTAAAGAGGCCAACTTTCCCTGCTTCTGTGGCTGCATGAGGCCTCCCCCAATGTTTCTGCCTCCCCAGCCAGCTCATAAGATTTTAAATGCTGCGTACCCTGGGCATGCAAAGCAGCACCAATAAGCAGCACAAGGTTCTCCCATCCTTATCTGTCATGGGTAATTCCCCCATACCGTGAACAGAAACCAAGCTCCTCTTCCTCCCTCTGCCTTGAAACATTCTCCCCCTCCCCGTGTTACAGTCATGTCCTTAAGAACCATAAATGGCAAAGTTGAGCATATGCCAAGATCCAAGAAATGTGAAAAAACAAGCCAACCACAGCACAACCCAACGATGCAAACATCTCAACAAATACTAATATTTACTTTACTAGGCTGTTGCAAACAAAAGTACACTACAAACCTACCGAATGTGTGTAGGGAGCAGGATTTTAATGTATTGGTTTTGATAACGCGCTTAATACCTCAGTTGGGTTTCTAAGCGTGGATCTGGGATTCAAACCTCTATTGCTCTGCATGGTCTTGCTTCCAAGCAGAGGCGTTGCTAGGGGGGGGGGGCTAAGGGGATTATAGCCCCTGATCTTTTAGTTGTAGCCCAGGATAGAATCTCAAGAGCTACAACCGGAAGGCTAGCTAGCCCAGAGTCCCGACAGTTCCGACATCAACATAGCCCCAGGTCTTTTCCAGACCTAGCAACACCCCTGCTTCCAAGACCAGCACTTTGCCCCTGTGCTATCCTCCGACAAACATGCATGGGGCCACTGGGAAAGTGTGAAACATTTTCCCTTTTTTTTGTTTGGTTTGGATATAGGATTTTGGCTTTTTTACATTATAAAAGAGTAAAAAGGAAAGACACAAGGAAAAGGCAACTTTTTCTTTTAACAATCAGGGAAGCTAACAACACCTTATCAATACACTGAACTGACCCTGAAATAAATGGGCACTAGAACCTACTACAAAAGCACACTAATGATCAAGAAACGATACAAAAGACCAACACCAAATAATCCCAGTTCTTCAAAACCATACTCTAATGCACAAAACCTCTTTAAACATCTCATTGTTTGCCAGTCCTTTGTACTCCCTCATGGCTTAGCAAAATCTACAAAGGAATAGGAAGTTAGCTGCACATTGTATAACGGGTTAAACTAAACCTTGTTCAAGAAATTCTAGGACTTTTATTGGTTGAACAAACTACACATTAGCATGAGAGGGCTCTGCCTGGGTGGACAAATTTAACAAATAAGCATGTGATTTGTCCCAAGATCAAAGGCTGCTGACTGCATGACACATCCTTGCGCAACACCAAGAAGTTTGATGAGAGTTCGACAAAAGGTTCATGGGTGGCAAAACCCTGTCCTCTTACTGCAATATGGACAAATCTTCCCAAAAAGATCTGAGGGGCCCAGCTAGTCGGGTTTCCCAGAGTTTTATTTTGTATTTGCTTTATTAAATCTTTCACATTACAAAGAAGAAAACAAACCATAAATATTAAATGACGCATTTCATTACACATTTAACCGGATCTAAATAATTTCCTTTTCAAAGTGCAATACCATCAAATATTTAGTATTAAATACAATTCATTTGTAACGACCAGTGATAATACAACCTGATATCATAGCATCATGTAACATCATGTAGAAACCTACAAAACCCAATTATTGTGCAAGACTATGTTTTTAACTTGCTTCTAAAAGATGTACATTCTCCTTTAAAAGGAACATATTTATATCTATCAGCACCTTACTTCATTTTAATAGGAATGATGTATGATCTGACATTAAATCCGATTCAATGAACATGTGTCATTCAAAATAAAATCATGCTCGTCAAAGGTAGTGAAGTGCTTCTTAATCAATTCTCTCATTCCCTCACAAAACATCAATACATGTTTGATTGACTTTAATTTCTTAATCCCTCAGAATCTGCACAACCTTTTATCTTTCACAAGTTTGAAACAAGGGCCAGCAAAGGCATGCGTTGGGAACAAATATTGGTGGAGTCGTATTACACTAGACCTGAAATAAGCAGATCAAAATGGACTCATAAATACAGGCAAGGATCCTCTAGACATATGGATCAATGCAAAATCTCTGTAAAAGGAATACGATTCAAACTCCTGTTTGTTCATAACACAATTCAAGTAAAACATGTTTTTCTTAGTAAGACAAGGAGTTGCCAATGACTCTGTTCTGGAGGAAGCTTAATTAAGACCTATTGTGAGATGTCGAGCAGATTAGAAATCTCAAAACCTGACCTCCATGCCTACATATCGATGTGATCAATACTTACAACTTTGCTGTTGCTAATTTTATATCACAAGCTTGGCTGAAAAGGAAGACATGTTTTTTTTTTTTTTTTTTTTACCATGCACAGTTGGATCTCAACTTTCAAATGGAAATAGCTGCTTTTCTACCTAATCATGTTTTTTGTAAAACAATTGTATGCACTTCATCACATGTTTAGACAATGAATTTGACCTGCACAGTCTTATTATATTTATTTTCTTATTTTTGTTTTTTTTGATGAACTGTTATATTTTAGGTTCCAAACTTTGATTTCAGGATGTTGGATTGTTTTGCTTTTATGGAGATTGCTTTGAAATAAAGTTGAATTGATTTTCTTTTTTATTGCTATATGGTTGATTAAAACAACCTTCAACAGTTAACAATTTAAACACATTTCATAAAAAGAAAACAATTAAAAAGTGAAAGATTTTGTTACACTTCATACAGTAAAACACATGCACAATCAACAATTCCTTTAAAATAACTAAAATGAATGATATCTTAAAAATGCAGCAGACCAAAATAAAATTACCCAAACTTCCAATTCCCAAATCACCCTGCAACAATTCAAATGATCTCAGGAAGCATACTACGGCTATCGTTTCTGAAGTTATTAAACCTCCCAGACATCTTTCTCAAAAATAATCCAGGTCCACATGGACCAAGGAATGAAAACAATTTTACAATATTTCAATTGGGCAGATTGAAGGGCGTTGCATTCCACCACTAAATGCATGATTGTTTCCCCCACATTTTCTGTAGCGCAACATCTACAGTTTGTCTCACCTATTCCAACTTTGTGATGTTTTAGGAGTATTTCTTTGGTCGAATTTAGATTCCATCGTTACCTCAAGAATTAATTTCTTATCGACCGACTAGGGTAGATGGATAGAAATGGGATTAAAATTCGCAGTTTCTTATGTGCTGTCATTAAATGTGTTAATGAGTAATAACCATGCATTCTTTCTGTAGTTTTTTTCCAGTCCCATATTGCCAAAGGGTTTTGTGCTATGTGGTCTAAACTGAAGTTCCTCGCGGCTAGACTCAATCTCTTGTAAGGAGCCAACACACAATCTACCCAGCGGGTTCATAATTGAAAGCTGGCACCCTAAATATTTGTATATTTGTATATTTTGTTTATTTGTATAGCGCACAAGTCCCAAGGGCAACCGGGCGCATTTTTGGTTACAGGCAGGTTACATACATATACAGTGTTTAACTTGAAAATATACAGGATGTACAGGTTACAGGCAAAATATTACAATGAGAATATACATAATGTACAAGAAGCATAGGGAGGGGAGTAGGGGATGTACAGTCTGAGCAGAATATAGGGTAAGATATTATGCGGGGGCGGCCTGGAATGCTGGGATATAAATTCTGGTCAGGGTCAGGCCAAGTCCAGGGTGGCCAGCCAAGCTAAATCACGCAATTTCCAATAGACCAAAATAATGGACACACCCCGTCAAGACCAGGCGATCAATTGCAAGGAGAAATAAACTTTATATAAAATAAAGTTAGCAAGCAAAGAACCCTGCTGCCCGAGAGAGCTCTGCCAAACAATACACACGCAGCACATTATAAGTGTAAAAAACGTCAGCAGTTACGACATATATAGGGAACACATCCGGTTAGCGGATTGGAGAGGTCATGTGGCACAGTTGGTTCTATAGGGGATGCCAGGCTGCAATTGGGCATTGCTGTCAGTCCACTGGCACGTGGGTCTGCTGGGCTAATCTCCGTGGTGAAGGTCAGTTCAAACATGATATATTCCTGACTGACTAAACATTCCCTCCCCTGTTCCCTCCTTCCCGCCTGCCTCTGCCCGGCAGCCCCACGGCTAAGGGCCCTCAGGCAAAGGGCTGCTCCCTGTTAGTGTCTGTAGGTGTCCGCAGGGGACGCCAGTTACCAGTCACCTTTCCCTCTGACATCCCTGCTTACCCCCGTCCACCCACAGGTAGGTTCCTCCTATGGTTTTTAAATTTGCTCTGTATCAGTACATCATATTATATAGTAAAAACCAGGCCTTTTTCCCTCTTACAGGATTCTCAATCTTAGGTGAGTGTTTCCCCCCATGTCTAATAATGTGCTTGCTGTCTTGTCCTATTGCTCAACCCCCCCTGCCCCTCGCTGTCTCGTCTGCCGTCACCCGGCACGTTCTCCTTCCTTATTGTTCCTCTCACCCTTCCACCTCACTCCTTTCCCCACCTACTTACTCTATGGTGCTCTCTGTCTCTCCTATCTTCTCTAACTGCTTCTCTATTGACTATCCTGCCCTCCTCACAAAATCTGGTAGGAAGAAGTTTAAAAAGGATATCCTGGGCTCCAACCCTGGCCTCCCTATCGCTGATACCTATACCAGTGCCTCCTCTAAGGAAACTCTCACTGACATCCTCTTTGTCGTTCTCTCGCCTGACCTATGGACTCTACATATGGTCTCTGTGCTCTCTCCTTTCTCTTCTTCTCCCATTAATGGTGGCACCCAGTGGGATGCCCTCCTGGTCTCCTTCCATTCCTCTAAGGTCATCATAAATGTTTATTCAAATGGGACCGTCTTGGTCTACGGCCCTCAGGCCAATTTTCACCTCTTTGACAGACGCTTCCTGCGCCTCATCAATTTCCTTTCTTCCCCTGCTGTGCCCCCTGCCCCCGCTGCCTCCTCCTCGGCTTTCTTGCCTTCTCACTCCCTCTCTGCCGCCCCTCGGGCTCCTTCCACACCTCCGCAGGGCGTACCTCTGATCTGTACCCCTCGCCGGAGGTCCTTCAAGGACGGCAACCTTCTCCACATTGCCACTCTTAACTCTCGCTCGCTGTCAAACACTCCTCCGACATCTGCCGCCTTATAGAAGAACTTGACCTTGATATCCTCGGCCTCACCGAGACATGGTTCAGCTCTGTCACAAGCTTTGACATGCTCTTCCCGGATGGCTACAAGATCCTGTCTGCACCCAGGTCCAACAGCTCCGGAGGGGGTGTAGCCCTTATCTTCTCCGAGTGGATTCCTGCCTCTGTCATTCCTACACAGGCCTACTCCTACTTTGAATTCCTCGTATGTAGGCTCTCTCTCTCTCTCCTAGCCATTCCCTTACTGTGGCTACTATCTATCGGCCACCTGGTCAGATTTCCCCCTTCCTCTCTGAATGGGCGGACCTCTCCTCCTCACTCCTGGCCTCGACCACTCAACTTCTCCTTCTTGGTGACTTCAACATCCACCTGGATGTCTCCTGTCCTCCCTCTGCGACTCTCTCTCACTCACTATTCTCACTCTGCAGGGAACACTCTGAATGTTCTGATCTCCTCAGACCTTCCCCTTTCTATCCCTCTCACCACTCTTCTCTCCTGGAGTGATCACTTTCTCGTTACCTCCCAGCTCACCCTCTCTACCCCTCAGGCCAAGCCTCTTCCTTCACTGCCACCCACCTTCTCGGTCATCTGACCCATGAAGCGCGTATCAGTTGAGGCTTTCGCCACCACTTTCTCAAACCCCCCTCCCCCTTTGGCTGACTCTCACCCTGACACAGCCCTCTCCACACTCCACTCTGCTATATCTGATACTCTTGATATCCTTGCCCTTGCCATGAGGATCCGCCTGAGGCTCAAAGCCAAGTGCAACTCCTGGTACGACTCAGACCTCGCCACCCTAAAACGCAAGTGCAGGGTGGCTGAGAGAAATTGGTGTGCTTCTTGTACATCCTCTGACAAACTGGCCTGCCACCTGCTCCTAAGGCAATACCGGCTCTCTGTCCTCACCAAGAAAAGAGCTCATATCCAGGCCCACGTCTCCACGGCAGCTAACAACTCGGCTGAACTATTTAAAATCTGCAAGGAATTGGCCAATCCTGCTGCAGTCTCTACCTCTCCTGCCCTTCCCTGGCCCTCTGCACGGCACTGGCTTCTCACTTCATCTCTAAAACTCAGGGCATCCTGTCCTCACTCTCCTCCTCTCCCCCCGCCCGGTACTCCCTGCTCTTCCTCTGGCTTTTCTGAGGCCACCCCGCCTCCCTTCTTCTCTGCCTTTCCCCTGTTCTCCGCCGACGAGATTTCTAGACACGTCTGATCTATGAAAGTCTTGTCAAAACAGGTTCACCCTTGTTCCTCCAAAACCATCAAGGACCACATAGACACCCTGGCTCCTGCCCTGGCTGACTTCTGCAACCACTCCTTCGTCACTGGAGTCTTCCCATTCCCCCTGAAGCACTCCCTTGTGCACCCTCTTCTTAAGAAACCCTCTGATGACCCCTCTTGCCCAGCTAACTATCGCCTAATTTCCATCACTCCCTTCCTGGGCAAGCTCCTGGAGAAATTGGCCATATCCCAGCTTAATCTCCACACTGAATCTGTTTGCTGCCTTCATGACCATGAGTCTGGTTTCAGATCTGCCAGAAGCATGGAAACTGCTCTCCTGAACATCCGTGAAGACCTGCACTCCAACCTCGACTCTAACACCCCCTGTGTCCTCATCTTGCTTGATCTCTCTTCTGCCTTTGACACTGTCAACCATGCCATCCTGCTAAATTGTCTCTGTGATAACCTTGGTATCACTGGTCAGGCACTGGTGTGGCTGACTTCCTTCCTCTCTGACCGACCCTCCCAGGTCCAACTTGGGTCCTTCCTCTCAGCTATCTTTTTCTCTATCTGTGGTGTCCCCCAGGGTTCTAACCTCTCTCCCTGGCTTTTCCACCTCTACCTGGCACTTCTTGCCCACGCATTGCCGCTTTCTGCCCCAACTTTCAGTGCTATGCAGATGACACTCAGCTCATCTTCAGGCTACCTTCAGCCCCTTCTTCTCCTTCCCTCATCTCTGAATGTCTGTCTGCTATCCAGGAGTGGTGTGCCGCCAATGACCTCTGCCTTAATGCCAGTAAGACTGAGATTCTCCTCATAGGAACACCCACTCCCTCTTTTCCTGTCACACTCTGGACGGCCTCCCTTGGCCCCCCTCCTGCTCCCACCTGTGAGGCTAAAAACCTCTGGGTCATCTTCAACTCCACACACTCCTTCTCTACTCACATCTCTGATGTTTCCAAGATGTCACACTACCAACTCCACCTCCTCAGAGGTATTCTTCCTTTCCTCTCCTTCCCCCAGAAGGTCACTGTCTCCAGAGCTCCGATTCTCTCTAGGCTAGACTACTGGAACAGCCTCTATCTAAATCTGCCTGCCTCTACTCTCCGCCCTCTGCAACTCATCCAAAAAAGGACTGCGAGACTTGTCCTTGGCCTCAAGCCCAGGGATCGTATCTCTCCAGGACTGAAATATCTGCACTGGCTCCCAGTGGCTGCGAGGATTAAGTTCAAAACCCTTTGCATTTTCCACAAGGCCTTCTGGGGGCTGGGGGACCAATATCTGCAACTCTCTCTTCCTAAATATCGCCCTTCTCGAGCTCTTTGCTCATCCGCCTCCAACTCCCTCGGGGTCTGTCGCTTCACCAAGCAACAAGTTGGTGGTAGATCTCTTTCTTTCGCTGGGGCGTCTCTCTGGAACAGCCTCCCTGCCTCCCTGAAACATGAGGAGAACCATCTTCGGTTCCGGAAGCTCCTTAAAACTCTCCTCTTTGATTCTGCTTCCTCTCCCCCTCTCCCCTGCTGAAGTCCTGCTGTACTGTTACTGCAGGGTTACCTGGCCACCCGTCTGATCTCGGGCCCATGCCCTGCCGGTTGCACGCCTGCTCTGCCTTCCTGGCAACCCCTGCACCTGAGGACTATGTCTGTATCCCTACAGTCCCCCACCTGCACTTGGTCTGCTCTCATCCTGCACTTGCCACCAGCTGGCCGTTATTTTCCCTCCCCGCTCGCACTTTCCTTTCCCCCCTTAACCTGCACTTGCTCGATCTGAATGACACCTGGCCTAGTAAGATCATTGTCTGTCTTCCCTCTGTTCCCCCTCCCTTGCCTCGTCGCGCCTTGAAACACTTGTGTATAGGCGCGTTATATATGCCATATCATATCATATCATGTCATAATACACAGGAACTGATAATACATGAATAATGGTGACCATTAAACAATCGCATGAATGGGGGTGCTTTGGAAAAAATGGGTTAATATGTTGGCATTCCAAACTTTGTATTCAGACCTTCTTTGATACCAGGGCCCTGCACCCAGGTGTCTCCCTTTGGGGTTTTGATCTATTATTTATGTTTTCCGGATACCTCATAGCATGACCAGACATGTTGTGATTGGGAGTGAATGTAATACCATGCAGGATTAAGTATGTTGGGGGTGTTCTGGAATGGTCAGTACGAGGATGTCAAATGGTATCAGCATGAAAGAGAGTGGAGGGTTGGGGACTGATGGTCTTTGGTCTGGTGGGGTGGGAGTTGAAAGAGTTGAAAGGGCATGGCCAGTTTTGTGTAGATGGATGAGCACTTGCAAAGAGATCTGCTTTGATCTCACGCTCTACGACAAGCATAATCTGGGGAGGTGATGCTGAACAATTGCAACAATAAATGATTGGACTTCTGTGAGGACAAGACTCATGCAGAGCTGGTGGGTAAGGGAGGTGACGGGGGCTTGGGCTCCCTGTGCAAGGCGCTGGGAATGGGGAGAGATAGGCTTTTCAGAGGGATGATTCTGAGGCCTAGTAAAAAGATGATGTCTGTACTAATACAAAATGGCTCCTATCTACAGGGCTGTGGGTTAGTTTATGCAGGTACGTTTCTATGTTACATCATAAGGCAAGGTGTTGTGGGGGTGGAGGCCTCTCCCCACTTGGCTTACACGTGATCTATTCACTGCAGCAATGGTGGAGGGGGGTGGGATTGGACCACCTCATCACCAACATTCCCCTCTTTCGTTACTCCTAAAGTAACAAATACCCTCCCCCAGTACATGTACATTCTTCAGCCCTATTTACCGCTTCCCAGGCAGGAGTTCCTTTGATGGGCATCCATGCCCTACACACACTTCTTAAACTCTCCCCATGCCATGCATATTCTTCAGGAGTGCATGGTATTGTAAATAAATCCTGCATCCCCATCCAAATCAACCCATACTTCTTTATAATTTTCAAGATCTTAGGGTTGTTTAATAGTAGTGTGATGCTAGTTTTCTACCTCATCCGCTGTGTGGTATATTGCCACCATGCAATATTTGGGCTCATCATTTTCACCTGTTTGTACTTGGGCTTCCCTATTATCATGGGGCACCTTATTGTTTACATTTCTGTTGCCGATTGTAACCATCATCATCGCACTGCTCGGCACTGCCTTTGTGCAGCACCTGAGACCTAACTGGCACACACAGAAAATCAGCAGGAAGAACACAATGATGGGTACCAACATCTTCATTATTGTTCCAAGCAACGAGGGTACACAGCTGAATGCCACGCTGAACCAATCATTGTTCTGTATTCCTCCCTCTTTTCTCATTTTTACACCCAGGTCGTGTACAGCTGCAATCACATGTGACAATGTTCCAATTTCCGCATCTGAAGAAGGTACGAATTTGCAACATGAACTCACTATTTTCTTGCAAACACCACCTTCCATAGCGGTTAGACGGTCCAGCACATAACGGTTCTGCATCGTCATGAGCCGGAGCGCCCGTAGTTCCACCTTGATAACATTGAACCTTTCTTCAGTGTCGTTTGCCAATTGGATGAGCTCCCAGTGTACGAATTGGAGCCTTTTGGCATTTGCTCTTGTCTGGATGTTGGGTACAAGTGATGCAAAGAAAGTCTGTACTGATCTAAAGTTTGTATTCATCAGGTATTTGTGCAAGGAGATCAGAAGATTCTTTCGACAGGTAGTTTGATGCACGCTTTTTTCAGGATAGGTGATCTTTTTGCTTTTCCTCAGGAAATATTTGGAAGATGAGGGGGTTGTGCTTCAGTTGGTCGGGGTGCCCTGTGTTGTTCTTGAGGCACCGCTCCCTACTTAACGTGCTGTTCAGGTATTACCAGCAGTGCAGATTAAAGTGTTGCAAGTGAACAATAACCCCTTCATGATGGCGGGAGGTGTAAGTGCGTCTGTTTGCTGCATATCCAGTAGTAGTCCATTAAGGCAGCAGTGCCTTTCCAGAGATCAGGAATGACGAGGGTTCTGTTGCAGTGTGTGTTAGAACCCATAGGCACCTTTCCTTCGCCATAGAAACAGAGTTCATAACTTTCTTCCTGTCGGACCTTGTTTGGTTTTTCGAGGGCTGTGACCCATGTCAGCTTTGTGATGTGTTCAGTCCATATTTGTGCACAGGTTTGGTCCATCCATTCTAATCTTTCATCTGATAAGCCACGTAGCGTCCGGTGTGCATCAGATATTCTCATTACTGGTGACAGAGGTGTTTTCATGTGTTGACCAGTTAATATCTTGTGGTGGGACAGGTGGTGTTCATTGCTGGGTTCTGTGCACGTAGTTGGAAAAGGGCCAGGGGAAGGCAGTACACCCAATTCTTTTTTAGTGAGTGGCACAGTTTGGACAGTCTACTTTTAAGGAGGCTGTTGATTTTCTCAGCCACCCGTTTTGCTTGCCAGTTGGTAAATTGAACCCATTTGGTGTTTTATGCCTAATAGTGATATTACTTCTTTGAATAGATCATTTACAAAATGTTTTGCACTGTCGGAATGTATGACATTGCATATTCCCCAACGGGGGAATACCTCTCTTACTAGGTATTTAGCTGCACACTATGCGTCCGGGTGGGCACAGGGCCCTGCCTCTACCCAACGCGAGAAGGGACACAACACCACGATCAAGTATCGGACTCCATTGCACCTTTCTCCCATGTCTGCATAATCAATGTGCAGCTCACGGAAGGGACCTACAGGGCAGTGTAGTGTCCCCCTGAGTGTTCTTAGAGTCATCCCTGAATTAAATACTTGGCAAGTTACCCATTCTATCACCATTTTGTTAAGGTATGAGGTTCGGAATAAACCAATCTTCCTGAAGATCGGCGGCCTTATGCTGTTTGGAAGAATGTGCTGGGAAATGCAATTTTTCGAATGCTACACCCAGTAATTCTAAGGGCAAGACCAACTTCCCTGTGTTTTCTTGGTGGGTGATTGTGTGTAGCCCCGTCTGGTCCATAACTCTTGCTTTGTTGGTGGGGCTCTCTTTTGTAGGTCTACTATTTGGGCATTAGGCAACTAGTTGTACCCCTCTGATTTGGATTCTCCTTCTTTATTTATCACTATGCATTCTGTGGCCATTGGTTTGGGAAGATATACTGCTTCTTTTGCAGCTGTGTCCGCATTTCCGAAAGAGATGCCATCATTATGTGTGTGGGCTTGACATTTCACAAGGGCTACTACAGAGGGCTCTGCAAGTGCCACAATTCAGCATGTTGTATTGGGGACCCATCTGCCCTTCTGAACCCCCTTCTTCTCCATCTTGATAATCCAGCATGTACCATAGTGGTTACGTATGCTGAATCTGAATATATTGTCACTGCACACCCCTTTGCTGAATGGAGTGATTCGATCAGTGCCACTAGTTCTGCGGCCTGGACGGAATAATGCATGGTGCAATCGTTTTTTCACCAGGACCTCATATTCCCCTTCTTCCAGCCTCACTACTGCTGCCCCGGCATGTCTTTCACCTGTTTCTTGGCAAATGGATACTGATCCATCTACAAAGTACACCTCCCCCTCTTGCAATGCATTTTCTCCCACTTTAGGAATATCGTCCTCTTCCCCTTCGTATGTAGCACAATCGTGTTCTTGCATATCCTTTACGGTACATGGCTCTGTGAGGAACGTGACTGGGTTTACTATTTTGGACCGCACCACATGGATATTTAGGCTAGAGAGTATAATTCTATAAGCAGTTTCCCTTTGTGTGGTGAGGGTAGACTTTGACCTTTCAAGCATGGCAAATAGGGAGTGTTCGACGTACAAGGTGACAGAGCACCCCATAAAAATGGTTGAGCTTTTTAAAACAGCAAAGGCGGCGGCTGCGAGTGCTTGTTCGCACGCGAAGTGACCTTGCATTACAGGGTCAAGTGTGCCGCTGTAGTATGCTAATGGTTGTGGCCAATGGATGTTTTTTGAGTTAGCACTGCTGTCATTAGTGTTCCATTGGAGTGAGAGAATAAGTAGAATTCTTGTTCATAATCAGGTGTTCCTAAAACTAAGGATGTGCTGATCAATTCTTTTAGGTTCTCCAATGCTGTTTGCATTTCAGCTGTCCATGTTATGTGTGATTTTTCTTTCTGTGCTTCTTTGAGGCTCTGTAGGAGGGGCCTTGTATATGTTGCATAATCAAGTAACCATGCACTACAGTAATTGCAAATTCCAAGAAATGTCTGTATATCCTTAACAGTGTGTGGTCTGGATGAGGCACGTACTGTGGCTGCCCTGTCGGGTATTATCCTTTTACCGTCTTTTGAAATCAATTAACCCAAGTACAGGACCTCAGTTAGACAGTACTGCAGCTTCTTCTTCTCTACCTTGTACCCCTTGTGGGATAATAAATGGAGCAAGGCAATTGAGTCTCTTCGACAAGCCTTCACTCTCACTGCAGACTAGGAGGTTGTCTACATACTGTATAATCTTGCTTGGGGCTTGAATATTGCCAAGATCTTCATGCAAAATCCTGTTGCATATGCTGGGGCTCTCGCAGTACCTTTGGGGCAGCCAGCGGTGTTCATTTTTCCTCCCACTCAGTGTGAATGCCATGAGGTATTGGGAGTCTGGGTGAAGAGGCACAGAGAATAAAGCATTTTTTGGATCGACCACAGTGAAATGGGTGGCCTGTTTTGGGATACTACACAACATGGAAGCGGGGTTCAGGGCAAGAGGGAACTCCTTTTCTACTATGTCATTGAGTGGGCGAAGTCCTGGACCATACGGCACACCCCTCTATCACTTTCTTGATACACTGCAGTATTACATGGGTAGTTTGAGGGGACAGTTACACCTTGCTGGAGTAATGTGCAATTGTTTCTTGTATTCCTTCTTCTTCCTCTCAGGCAATGGGTATTGCTTCACCCTGGGTAAGAGTGCTCCTGGTTTTAAGGTGATTTTTATCGGTGTTACCTCCCTGAGTAATCCTACGTCATGGGGGTTTGTGGTCCACAGGTAAGGGGGCACTTGTTACATGTCTTTGTCATAGTAGGAATGTGGTGCACCAACAGCGGCCATGACGGGGTTTGGTACTTTTCTGTATTGCACCATTACTTCACAAGGATGCTTATTTCTAAAATAATCTCCCCGTCATTGTCGTCCTCAGTGAACAGTTCCTCATCTGATAATTTGTGTAATGGTATGTTTGGATCAATGCATAATGCTGTGTGCCACTCACATCCATGCGTGTCCATCTCTTTTGCCACTATTGTTTTTACAGATACCTGTACTCCTTGCAAGTCTTATGACAATATTGTGGCAGCAACAATCTCAGGGGCAGCTACAGGTCGGAACACAAAATCTGAGGGCACCCTCCATTCTTTCCTAATCAGTTCAGCCAATGCTCTAGCCAAGACCCTGAACCCATACACGAACATGTAGGGATATATTGGTACCCCTCTAACCTTTAGTTCATTAGCCACAGTATGTGTCAATAGCATTGCTCTGAGGGGACACATGCCAGGAGTGGAGCAAACAATTCCTCTATCAGTGAATGGTATTGTCATATTCAATTTGCTGAGCAAATCTTTCCCTAATAAATAAACAGGTGAACTTTTATAGTAGAGTAGGGTGGCTTGTACTGTTTTCCCCCTATCTTGACATCCAAATCTGTAAAAGGAGCCATGACTACAGCCCCAGAGAACCCTTGCGTTTCGAGATTTTTGCCAGATAACGAAAAATCACCTTCCCATATACATGATTTCACCGCCCCCGAGATCACCATAAAGATGAACTGTTTGTTTCCTATCTCTGCCCCCACCAGTGGTTCCTCTTCTGGATTTAAGGTAGTGGATAGGACTGGACACACAAGTTCTCTTCTTTGTGGGCTATCCTGATCTGGGTGTGTATCTGTGCTGGGGCAGGAGAAAATATTTTCACTGAGCACACACACCCCTTGGTAAGGTGCCAGCTCACTATTTGGGGTGGTGGCGAAAGGATTATTACGACACTGGGTCATCTAGTTGGGGCGGTTTTGGTGCAATTGCATGTTGTGCACCGGATGTTGGAGGGTGTTGTAACCGGGTGGCGGTGGATGGTGTGGCTGCTCATCTTGTTCGTAATTCCCTTGGGGAGGCCATATGGGCTACCTGGGTGGGGGTGTCCACATTGGGGTTCACTATGATATGGTTGGTTGTACTGATAGTTACCACCTTGCCAGCTACAGCACTCCTGTGAAAAGTGACCCCATCTCCCGCATGACCAGCATTGCGCAGGACTCCCTCCCCTAGGCCCTTGTCCCCTGCACTCCCTCCTCTTTGTCCCCAAAACCCACCTCGTCCTCTTGTAGGTCTCCCTTGCTACTGGGGTCCCATGTACTGCTGTTATCCTCCACACTGCTCCTGTCCGTTGTCTGCCCACATTGCAGCCATCCTCGCGTGTGTTGCTACAGAAAGACCTCCCTCCTCCCCTTGCTGCTCTAAGGGCAGTGCTGCTGTTACTGCCGCAACGTTCCCTCTCTTTGATCCTCCTACAGTGGTGTACTATGATGCTTTGAATCTCAGGCCAGCATTTGGCTTCTATCCCAGCTATTTTTATCAAGGGCCTTCTGTACTTCTTTGGGGAGGCCTATCTTAATTATGAAGTAGAATAGGGAGATAGACTGGTCCCACACGGAGCCCATGTCCGCGCGCCACATCTCCTGCACCCGAAGAATGAACTGCGCAGCATCCTCCTCATCCCCCATAGTGCACTGCATAATGAAATGTAATTCAGGGGTATCTGGGAAGGTTCTACGCAGGGCATCCCATACATGTGCTCTTACATCATTGAGCGATGCCATATTGTGAGTGTCATTACTTGTCACACCCGGGAACCCCGTTTTCACCCACACTAAGTCTGCCTGATCACCTACCGAAAACACCAAGAGACTTTTAATATCTCCTATCGCTAGAGGCACACCTGCAGTGTTCTTTTCAAAAGCGTAAATCCACTTTTCCGCGCCCGCTGTCAGTGAGGGGAGGGATTTAAGGAGGTTGTTTTTATCTATCCGTGCCCAGGGTACATAGTGCGGTCGCCCGCTCCATTACGAATAAGGGGAATTTGTAGCTTTGATCTTGCCTTTCCACTGTTTATCTTTGTTCCTTTCTTTTTCACTAAAACTATTCTTCCCATTCTATTCAGAAGCCTCCCTTCCCATCCCTCACTTTCACTCGGGGAGGCCCATTGTACCTGCTGTATCCCTCCTACAGCCCCTACTTCTACTTCATCAAAATCACTCCAGTACTCGTCATCCCGTATTGAGGCTACCGTGTCATATCGCACGCTGTCTGTCTCTCTCTCTCTCTACTCTGACCAACTTTATGGGGGCTGTTGGGAAGGAGCTAGTGCTTTTCTTCATTCCCAAGCTTCCCAAGCACTTTAGAATTAGGCAAGACTTCTGTTAACTGTTTTGTAAGCACTACAAGAGTCCAGGAAGGGGGGGGGGTCACTAAATGAAGATAGTAAGTATTTAAATATAAGGTGCAAATAACTATTTAATTGAATACACTTGTAAAGGTTATTCTGTTATTTTATGTGGTTTTAAAATCTCAAAGCACAGTGAATGCAGCCTGTGCTAAAAATAGACTACAGGGATTGTGTCACCGAGGCTAGCTCAGGCTGAGC
Source organism: Ambystoma mexicanum (assembly GCF_040938575.1). NCBI lineage: Eukaryota > Metazoa > Chordata > Amphibia > Caudata > Ambystomatidae > Ambystoma > Ambystoma mexicanum. The sequence goes on along the minus strand of NC_090939.1, from coordinate 586,511,833 downwards.
ACACAAAAGGACTGAGCAGCTGTTTCCTGTCCATCAAAAGCCCATGTATACTAAGAATAGGAGTGGACAGATTCAATGCACGACATGCAGAGTACTATGGAAAACAGGTTTTTTTAGGCGAATTACTGAACCAGGTAAAATACAATTATATTGAGTGGAGTGTGGAAAGTATGGCGGGAAGGTGGGTTCATGTATAAATGTTTATAATATAGAAAATGATGCTCATGCAGCGGTATGCTAAGTCGGTTTGTCCTAAATAGGAACCTGGTCATGCAAGAAGGAAGACAGCAGCATCCCTTGTATGGCAAGAAGAACAGTTTTGGATGAGCTATGCCAGTATCCAGTGACCAAGTCAAACAGCATGTAAGGCGCGCGCTTGCCATCAGTCTAGAGGAACCAGCCACGGAAGACAGAAAGCTGGTCGGGGGGCAGAGTCATCTGCCCCCCCTCCATCCTCATCTTTGTACAAATTAAGTTATGCTTGCAAGATGAAGACTTGTGGCCCCAATTCCCTTGAGGGGTGCATTTACTCTGGTGTGAGCGTGATTAGGGGTACCTGAATATGTTTATGGGGTACCCCTGTAAGTTGGGCTACCTTTCAGGGTGCCGTCTACCCTAAAGAGGAAGTCCCCCGATTCCCATTCATCTTCTGGTAGAAGAGAGGAGCTTTTTAGAGGTTGCGGTCCTCCCCCTGATACATGTGTTGCTTTGCATATGTCTCGCAAATGAGCTCGTTCTGTTTGGGTGGACATTAGTGCTACCTCTAGATCTTGACTGCTCGGTCCTGCAGGGGTGGGGGTGGTTGCTGATGGCTTATACGGTTGCGGTAGGGCTGTGCTGGGTGTGGCTAACGCACCTACTCGAGATACATATGCTGGATCTGTGTACCCCTCGGCTGGCCTCATAAGCAATTGGTATATTCTCTTGGGTTCTTCCTCTCCTTTATCCTTTTCACCCTCATCTCCTTTCCCTATTTCGGGAGACCCTGACCCCTTCTCCCTCCTATTTGTGGCAGGTGTTTCCTCGAACATCCTCCACAAATCTAGCACTTCCCGGCTCAGGTGAGCAGCGGGGTATTAGCAAAGCCGGAACCCACAAGAACCTTTTTCTTCTGCGTATGCGTTTTTTGGGGACTGGTCAACCGTAGGTGGGGGCGGCCCTGCCGGAAAAGCCTTGGACCTCACCACAAGCATAGGGGTCTCAAGGAATATCACGCAAAGAGGTCAGCAAATGAAGGCTGGCACACTAAAACACGCAATTTCCAATAGACCAAAATAATGAACATACCCCATCAGGGAATGAGACCAGGAGATGAATTGCTAGGAGAAACAAACTTTATGTAAAATAAAGTTAGCAAGCAAAGAACTCTGCTGCCCGAGAACGCTCTGACAAACAATACACAGGCAGTACATTATAAGTGTAAAAAACGTCAGCAATTACGACACATATAGGGAACTCATTCGGGAAGCGGATTGGAGAGGCCATGTGGCACAGTTGGTTCTACAGGGGATGCCAGGCTGCAACCAGTGGCACATTGGTCCGCTGGGTTCATCCCCGCAGTGAAGGTGAGTTCAAACATGATACATTCCTGACTGACTGAACTAATACACAGTAACTGATAATATGAGAATAATGATGACCATAAAACAATTGCATGAATGGGGGTGCTTTGGAAAAACATGGGTTAATATATTGGCATTCCAACCATTGTATTCAGCCATTCTTTGATACCGGGGCCCTGCACACAAGTGTCTCCCTTTCGGGGTTTGATAAATTATTTATGTTTTCCTGATACCTCATAGCACGACCAGACATGTTGTGATTGGGAGTGAATGTATTACCATGCAGGATCCACTAAGTGTGCCTCGCTGATGATTGCCTGTTAAGAGCACTTGCCACCGTCAACCAATCTTTAATTTCCCTAAAGGCTCTTCCCTCCCCTCCAAATATTTGCCTTTTTTCGATTCCCATCTACAGCCCGGGTGAATAGACAATTTAACGCCTCTGCATTTGACATAGTCAACCACTCATCCTCATAACGGCTCTAGGGTATCTCTGAGCAGGCACTGGACTGGCTGGCCTCCTTCCTCAATGACCGCCCATCCCAGGTTATTCCGGGCTCTTTCTCCTCCCCCACCTCTTTCTCCACCTGCAGTGTCCCCCAGAACTCCTACCTTTCTCCCTGTCTCTTAACACCTATGCTGCTCTGCTTGCACACCTCATTTCCACCTTCTCCCCTAACTTCCAGTGTTACGCAGATGACACACAACTCTACTTCAAAATTCCCTCTGATCCTCTTCTTACTTCCTCCATCATTCCTGAATACCTATCGGCCATCCAGTCCTGGAGTACCTCCATTGATCTCTGCCTCCATGCCGGCAATACTGAGATCCTTCCTATTGGGACTCCTGTTCCCTCTTTTTTTCTCCTCACTCTGGCCATTTTCTATGGGCTCGTCTCCTTCATCTGAAGCCAGAAACTGTCATCTTTGACTCCTCTCGTTCATTCCTTTCTCCCTCATATTCAGGGCCTTGCCAAGAAGGCCCACTTTCAACTCCACCCCCTCAAAGGAATCCGTCCATTAGTCACTTTCACCCAGAAGCTCATTGTCTCTAGAGCTCTGGGTCTCTATAGGCTAGACTACTGCAATAGCCTCTTCCCTAATCTACCCTCTTCTTCTCTACCACCCCTCCAGCTAATCCAGAATAGAACTGTGAGACTTATCCTTGGCCTCAAGCCCAGGGACCACATCTCTCCTGCCCTAAAATCTCTTCACTGGCTCACAGTTGCTGCAAGGATCAAATTAAAATCCCTCTGCATCATCCATAAGGCTGCCTGCGGCCAGGTACCGTGCTATCTAGAACTGGCTCTCACTAAATACTCTCCCGCCAGATCTTTACACTCCTCCGGCACCAACTCTCTGTGTGTCAAGCGCTTCGCTAAACAGCAAGCTGGTGCTGATCTATTTCTTTGGCAGGGTCCCTCCTATGGAAAATCCCTCCCTTCCTCTTCGTCTTGAGCCAGCTCTCTGCATATTTTGAGAAGATCCTCAAGGCCTTCCTCTTCACCTCCTCCTTCCTTTCCTCCCTCCTCTGCTAAACCCTGCAGTTGCTGTGATTGGTGACCAGTGCCCGTATGTGTCCTCCTGGGTCCTGGCCTCCCACACCCAATCTCCCTCAGCCTCCGCCCGCTCCCAGCAGTTGCCTTGGTACCGACTGGCCTATGCCACCACAGGCCTCCACTTACCTATTTATTGCCAGTTGACCACTCTCACCCTAATCACTTAAATGCTACTCACTCCCTAGCACTTCACTCTGTGGTACTCCTAGCACTTATTCCCACTCCCTCCCTCATCTCTCTCTCTCTCTCTCTCTCTCTCTCTCTCTCTCTCTCTCTCTCTCCCTCTCGCTCTGCACATGCACATTCTGAATGCTCACAAGGCCTACTAGGTCCGCCTCTGTCTTTCATTGTTATATCTGCTTTTCATTCCCATGTTCCCTCCCTGTTGTCCGGTGGGCGCACACAATTTACTTGATGTGTACGCGCCTTACAAATGCACAATAAATAAATACATAAACTCATTATTCATTCTTACCCTTCTTGAATATAATGTAAAATAGTTCTTTTATATAACGCTCTTAATAACCGGGCACAGGATTCAAACATGTGTTGCTATGCGTCGTCTTGCTTCCAAGACAAGCGCATTTCCCCTGAGCTATCCCCCGGCCAATCAAACTTAGAACCAATCCTCAGATCAATTTGTTGATCCATCTGGGAGAGCTCATAACCCAGTTGACGCAATGATGAAGATTCTCTTAGAATAAGGTTGGACACTGTTTTGGAAAATAAAGACACTATAGCCAAGTCTGTTCTTTCAGAGTAGAAAAAATCCACTGTCTCTAAATCTTTGGTCGAAATGGCCCTCAGAGAGGGAATCCCTGCTAAAAGCGTAGCGATACCTCACCTGTTCATGACTATGCGTCTATTCTCCTGAGAAAGACATGCAACCTTCAAATTCCAGCCAGTGTAATTGCTACTTTCATAGCTGGCAGATTTTTTCCTTCAAACTTCCTGTCATTCATGTAGCGGGGCGGTGGGATGCCTATCATCCTCCTCAATGGCTCAGACTTCTCCACACCTGCTCCCAGCAAAAAACAAGCTGAAGCACTTTTAGTCTTCTATGCGGCATCACATATCAAGTTTCTAGACTCATGGGATCTTTTATCAACCTGACCCAAAACTTGAGGGAACCCGATGTCGTCCCTTTGCAAATAACTTATGCATAAGAAACCCCTTCTTGCTCGTTACTGATCCTCTCATTTATATTAAGCATGCTCAGTGGCTGCATTCCGTCACCAAAAGCAATCTTAAGATGAGGGCCCCAGTTCACAGTTTTAGACAAGCCCACATTTTCTCTCGCCGGCAATGTCCCATCAGCAATGACCTTCGCAATGTTCACCCCTAGGCTCAAAATCATCCGGGTTACATTGTGTCTGTTTTTCTTGAAAAGAGTCTGTTTGAGCGGTCAAGTCTATTTTCCCTGTTCTTGTCTTAGAAATATGTCAGCAAGTCTTACTTCTGGACCCGCAATAAATGGCTTTGTCCCAGTATCAACTCCTACTGGATCAGTCAATATGGTTTAACTAACCAATGTTGACTTATGACTCTGGGGATTCGTTGCTGCTTTCCTTTCCATTTTTTCAGGCATTTCTCGGGGGAGGGGAAGAGGTTCCATGTTAAGGGTTCCCAAACCCTCACTTTAACCCCAAAATAAAAACATCCTCCCTTGTTGCACATGCTTGAGTACCCACGGCTGGGGCCTTATGTTTGTTTTGCGAAGCATGGTTTGATACAATGCTGGCAGCTCCTGTGGCTTTATTTGCTACACTAGTAGAATTTACTCCTTGCATGCACAAGCTTCTGCAGTTTAACTTGGCAAACATTAGGTCTAATGATGCGCAGTGTGTCTTCGAATCATGCTGCAAGCTTTCAAATAGGCACAGTAGGGCACTCAAAACTTGGTTCAGCTCCAGTAATATTGGTTCTGTAGCCCCTGATACTGTCTGGTCAATTCAGTTATTCATGGAGGATAAGCATTTGTGTTGAGATGGGGCTGAAGTAGAAGCATATGACGTGATAGAAGAGTCTGAGTCTGTTTCCAATGCTTCAGAAAAGATTGTCGGGGTATTTAAGAAAAAGTCTTCCGTCCCTGATTCATCATCCAATACCTCAGACATTGCTATTAGTTCACGATCCGAGACCAGCTGTACTTGTGATGGTAAAGAGGTATTTGCTGTACTTAATTCCCTCCTTAGGCCCAAGGAACTTGGCTGCTGAGAGTCTGTTGCTGTACCCTTTTTAATTGCCATAAAATATGGGGAGATTGAGTTTGGAACCGTGAGGTTCCCTCTCATCAGAGTCGTTAGGGCCTCAATAGTCTTTTGGAGAGGCAATATAGTCTGGGCTATATCCAGTTCTTTGTGTCTCAAATCTGTAATGGGAGACAATGGAAGCAGCGTGTCTAGGGCTAAGGACATGACTGCTGAGGCATCCAGCTGCAAGATAATCGGTACCCCTCCTGCTTTGGCCCAACTCCAGAAATAGTAAATAGGTATTTTTATAATATTACCTTGTTATCCCATGGTGTTAGATGTTTGATGATTGAGCTGATATAAGTGAGTTAGGTCTGCAACATTATTTTAAAAGCTGAGTAACCAAAGTTCACAAAGAAAAGTTGATTATACTTTTAAAATTAATAAGACATTGTGAAAAAGAAACACATGCGGTGTGTACAATAGGAGGAGCACTCACCTGCTCACGGCCTCAAGACACCAAGGCATACTCCAACCACACGTGTGTCTAGGGTGGTTTTAATTGCTCTGTCCAGGTGTGCACACGGGGCGAGGAGCGCAGAGCTGCTGAGCCTCCATCCAGCATGGGAGTGTAGCAGATATAAAAAAGAATGGATGCAATTTTGTTGCATCTGTATCCCTGCAATGCAATAGTTCAGTTTCTAGTTTCTCACTAAGGGCTCCTCCAGGCAGCATTCACCCGCACCAAGGCACACTCACTGACGTGCGTCAGGGGTGGTTTTAATTGCTCAGTTCAGGTGTGGACACAGGGCGAGGAGCGCAGTGCTGCCAATCCTCCAACCAGCAGGGGAGTGTACCGGATGACAGAAAGAATGGCTACAATTTTGTTGCAACAGTATCCCAGCAACACAATAGTCCAATTGCTAGTTTCTCAATGAGGGCACCTCCCGACAGCGTTCACCGGAGCCAAGGCACACTGCAGCCGCACTCACCAACCCGTGCTCTGACGGAAGCCTGGGTGGTTTTAATTGCTCAGTTCAGGTGTGCGCACAGGGCGAGGAGCGCAGAGCTGATGAGCCTCCAACCAGCAGGGGAGTTTAGTGGACACAGAAAGAATGAATAACACTTTGTTGCAACTGTATCCCTGCAATGCAATAGTCCAATTGCTAGTTTCTCACTGAGGACACCTCCAGACAGCGTTCACCGGCACCAAGGCACACTCCAGCCACACCCACTGATGCGCATGATGCAGCGCATCGCGGTGGATTTAATTGCTTAATTCAGGTGTGCACACAGGCCGAGGAGCAAAGAGCTTCCGAGCCTCCGGCCAGCAGGGGAATGTAGCGGATGACAGAAAGAATGGATACAATTTTGTTACAACTTTATCCCTGTAACACAATAGTTGAAATGCTAGTTTCTCACTGAAGGCACCTGCCAACAGCGTTCTCTGACAACAAGGCACACTCCAGCCACACTCACCGAGTTACTGTTTGGTTGATTATGACATGCTTGTGACCTAACTAGTTGGGGAAGCAGGGTTCAGAAACAAAGCACCCAAACAGTTCTCACCCTTCCTCACAGAACAGGTAAAACTAGTAATCTTCTCTTTCAACATAACTTATGAGATACAATGTGGTGCTGTGCAACAGTATTCTCAATCCCCTTTATAGTTTATATGCCCCATGTATCCTATCATTGGTGCTCAAAAATATGATTTTTTATGTAAATTGATGATGCAAGGCTCTATGGAGGATCATGATACGTATTAGTGCCACACGCATCAAAATAAATAAAAATCTTTAACGTTCATTCTTTAACAAGCCACCTCTACTTCTCTACTCCATGTGCATTCATTAACGATCCGCTCTACTTCTAACCTCCTTTTCTCTTTCTTTATTTGCAATTGCTTTTCCCGCTCTTCTTCTGCCTTTCTCCTTGCTATGTCTCCTGGCTCTTTCTGTTTTCTTTTCTCCCTTTACTCTCTTTCATGTGCTTCTGCTTGCTCCCTTCCTTTTTGCAGTCTGTCACGGTCCTCCTTTTCCTCCCTTTCCCTTCTATACACTTCCTCCATTACCTCTGCCCATGCTGTAGCTTCCGCCTGCACATTTTGGCTACTTGGTCTTTTCTCCCCCACATGCCCTGTCTCACTTGCTATTTTACCATCCAGTTTGAGTAATATTTGTCCGCTTATCCATTCGTTTGATACTATCGATTCGTGGCCTTCACTAGGCCCTGTTTTCCCCAGGTCGTCTCGAAAAAAAGGGAGGAGCTTAGAAGCAAGCGAGACAGAGACTAGAGCCAAGAAATGTGCTTTTCAAGAGCGGTAGAGGTTAAGATGGACTTGCCACGTTTAGACGATGAAGATGGGGAAGGTATACAAAGAAGGATAGGGGTACTATATATGAGCAGGAGAAGCAGCACGGCTGGTCCGCAGGCAGACAGGAGTGCTGAACCCTCAGTGAGGGGAAAACTCATTTTGTGACAGATCGAGTAAACAGAAAACAGTGGGAAGATACCACGCTAAGGAGGCTTTGATGAAGACAGACAGGGGAAAGTGAAAGCAGTCAGTCAAACAAACTTTTATTTTGTTTTGACCTTCATGTTCCAAAAATCATTATAACAACATTTTAAAAGTACTCAAAATTGCATATTAAAATAAATCTGGGAATTAAAAATGAACATGAGCAATAATAAAAATGACACTTAGAAGACTGTTGGAATTTTGAATGTTTAAGAACCAAGAAGAAATTGTTCTTGCAACCTTGGATATGTCATACATAGGTTACCGTACTACTGGGTCCAGACTTCAAAGCCTTATTTCTCTGTGACCATGCCATGTAAATAAAACTAGCTGCCCCATAAACCACATGAGGATGCAAACATTCTGTTAACAATCTTATAGCAGGAATTACACAATGATTGCCTTCATTATTCTAAATAGGTCACAAGTACATACATCTCAGTCTATGGGTTCTACAGCACCTTAACATAAAATGCAGCATTGTTTCCATATAAAGTTCACACATTGGGCAAAGGTATACCCCGCCCTCTCATGGTTCTGCAGGCAACTGGTAAACAATCAAGCTTGAATCGTACATACAAAGATTTCTCAAAAGGTTAAAGGAATATCATCCAAATAGCCCTTGAATCCCAGATACATCTTACTTTTGAGATATTCAGCACCAGATTTTAACTTTAGATCATCAGCTATCAAACTCTGGAACATGATCATCTTCGCTTTGGTTTTCAAGGTACTCACATCCACTTCCCTAGTGTTTTAGGGTTTGTTTCACAAATCAGGCATGTCCAACTGGAGAAGACCTGACTTGACATATGTAAACCAATTTAAACTTCTCCCCCCATTTAAACTCACGACGTGGGGCAGGGCATTCCTGTATTTCTCCAAGCCCTAGCCAGTCCATACTCTTGCCCAGAACAATATTGGTTTAAACACAATCTGGGCCGATGCTCGGATATTATCAAGTTCCAACTGGACTAGGGCAGTCGGCGGAGACACAGGCAGTAGCATCAATTTCTTCAAAAAATTGTTTTCAAAAGAGAGCTTGAGCTGGTGACACCAGCATCCCTTACCTAGCAGCTACACAATGGAACGCCTTGCCACCCGCACTCTGTGGTGAAAGCTCACACCTAGCTTTCAGAAAAGCTGCCAAAACACTACTCTTCACATAACCACACCACACCTCAGCTACCTAACCTACAACTGCCTGAATGCATAATGTAATGTACTGTTTCATCTAAATGCATAATGTATTGTACTGCTCCTGTAACTAAGTGTAACTACAAGTACCAGCACCTCATTGCCTAGGGGCTGACTGTGCGCTATACAAGTGTACAAAATAAATAAATAATAAATAAATAGTTTTCACCTCAAGCTTCTGGTTACAACCTGACCTTTCGAGGAGCCAAGAGTGGCACCGGTTGGCCCCACCCATAGACACTCCTCTATTACTGTTCTAGCATTCATCGGACCAACGGTCTCCCCCTGCCTTCACTACAGCAGTCCATATCCAGATTCTATCTCAAGCGGGACACAGGACCTCTCTTTCCAGTCCAACATGGCACTCTGGGATCCTTGGTCACATCTGTCAAATGATCACCATTTCACCGAAAATCTACATCATTTGTTCCATGAGGTTCACGTTCTCACCTCGCGTTCAAGTTTACCACTTAACAAGGGTGTAGGAGGAGGATGGTGCAGGATTAGCCAGTGCCCCATCAGGGCTCAAACTTCAGTGGCCATCTTCCACAGGCCTGCTAGCGCCCTCCACCCATTGAGCAAGCCTAATAATAAGAAGCAGACTTCATGCATTTGTTTGCATCTAAACATGTCTTTTAGCTTGTTGCATAGCTTTTAACCTCTTGTGGAAATTTGTTTGAAATCTGTAGCATGCACAGTTTTCATATGAATTAAATATTTGGCTATGTATTATAATTTATGTTCCTGCTTGTTATATTTGTGTACCTTTTACGGAATTAGCTTGCATTCTGAAAAAAAGTATTTAAGTGTATTCACAAAAACTTTAAAATAGTTTTAGAAGTTTTGTAAACATACTTATATTACAGCTGAATGTTCCGGGTTTAACTGCTAAATGTTTGGTGTGAAAATGAATGAAGCTGTATGTAAATGCGTAGGCAAAGTTAAGGAAAACAGGGATATGTGAAACATTTGGTAGATTAAGAGCAATACGTTTATTAAAGGTTTCTGTAAAATGTGTACTCCTACGTCCCGTCCCCTTTCCTCCATATTTTTGGGACATTCCATCCTGTGGGACGGGACCATATCGCTTTTTGTAAAAAAAAGCATCTAATTGAAAAATGTGTCCTTCTCTTTTTTTGTGGGGTGCCATACGTGACCCTAGCCCCGCCCTCCTTAGGTCCCGCCGTGCATCGCCCTTCAGTTCTTTTCTCCACGCAGTCAGGGCTGGATGCACTAGAATCACTGGGAAGACATTTTTCTTCCTGTTGTCCTTCTCTACTGCTCCGGTTCTGCAGTCGTGTAGTCCTCCGTCTATGCTGGAGCATCTGGGATTTGCCCCTTGTTCCTCTTGCGAGCGTCGCTTCGCTAGCGCGGATCCCCATTCTCTCTGCTTGGAGTGTCTGGGACCGGATCACCGTTGGGACTCGTGTTTCTTCTGTGATTCGTTCGGTCCGGGCACTTCAACGACGTCTTGTCGGTGGGAGGAGATCTTCCAGAAGGTTCCTCCATCGCATTTCCAACTCTTCATCGACAGAAAGAAGAGATGCCCGGTAAGTTCCTTACTTTTCAGGGCACCCCTGCCGGGGACTCCTTCCTGTGGGCCTCCAGGTCCGGGAGGGCTTCAAAAGCTCTGCTACCAGGGTTCTCCCTGAGGTGCCTCGCAGGCCTAATAGGCGTACCAGGGTTTTCTCAGAGGGTTTTCGCGAGGGGCCTGCCTTTACCGGATCACGATCTGAGGTTCACCGATCAGGTGCTAATAGCCAGCATAGTCGTGCTGAGGCATTGGGTACCGGAGTTCTCTCCGAGGACTCCTTGTCAGGAGCTTCCCACACAGAAACTGGGGTGCACCCTGAGACCTCTTTTGAGTCTTTCTGTACCGAACCACAGTTCAAGGCCCCTCTCGGGGGAGCTATTAAGACCGGACTCTGTTCCGAGGTTACTCTTAACGAGGCTAAGGTGTGTACCAACAGAACTGAGAGGCCTGTTAAGGTCTTGTCTGTGAGGTGGATTCCTCAACTTTCCTGCGCTCCATTTTTCCTGCGGTGTCACTGGTTCTGTTAAGGGGGTACAGGGAGAGGTCGTCGACTGCAACTCCTGTTACCTCAATGCCGAGGTTCCTCCTTTAGAGACTAATTCAAGGGACAGGATGTCCAGTAAACATCCAAGGCCCCATATACCCGCTCTGCCGAGGATCCTTGTGTCAAGGCTAACATTTCTGTCAAGTCCCCTGACCAATCTGTGGAGTCAACTGCCTCATCTACACATGTGACGCAGGTCTCCTCAGATGTTCACAAAATGGCAGGCCTTCCTGCGTGGTCTACGGTGGCCATTTTTGATTCTTCCCTTCCATGGGAACCTTCTTTTCTGTGGGCAACCTTTTCCACGCAACAGTGTGAATCCGTTCCGCCCTTCCTATTATTGGCGTGCACGGATGCCACTTCCACATTCGGTCTCGCTTCCTCCTACATCTGCCCCATTGGTCTATGTAGACCCGGTTGGTGACCGGCCCTCTTTGCAGCCCTCCCCACTGCGTTCGTGGGGTTATGCTCCTCATGAGAGGACTCTGCTCACTTCAGCGCCTAAGGTCTCGGCACAGGATGCCTTTTTTGGGAAATTTCATAGTCTAATGAACTCTGATCCCATGAGGGAGTACTTTAAGGGCCTCTTTAGGGAGGGAAATCTGCCCTCAGACTCCCTTGTCTGCCCCGACAGTTCCTGTCGTGGTGCCTGTCGCCCTGGCGGAAGCACCTCCGCTGCTTCCCGGCCCTCCTCCGGCTCTTTGCCTCTGCTTCCCTTGTCACCATCCCTTGTCACCAGTGGGCAAGACTCCAGCAGAGCGTGATGTCAATCTGACACCGTCGCAGTTGGGGGATCCGGATGCTCAAGACAACCTTTTGGCAGATCAGGACAGTGAGGACCAGCCCCGCTCTGTGCAAGCATTTCATGACCGGGTACTGGACATGATGTCACTCCTTGACATACCAGTGTCTGAGACACCCGCTACGCAGGAAGGGGTGCTTTCAGGGGCACTAACATTGTCTCCACAGGAGCGCACCGGCCTGTTCCTTCAGAGGGACGTCCTGGCCGAGGCCCGCAAGGTCTGGGATAAACCCCACACCGGGCTGCACGTAAATGAAAGGATTGACACCCGTTACAGGCTTCCCATCTTCGAGGAAGTAGCCTTGGCGACATACCCGCTCCTGTCCTCGACGGAGGTAGCAGCCGCCACTTTGCAATCCAAGCCGGCCTCTGTGTCTTCCGCAGCTGCAGCTCAAATTCTGTCCAAGGAGGACAAATTGCTCGATTCCTTGGGCAAGAAGATTTTTGCCACTTCGGCGCTGCAATTGTGTCAGGATAACACAGAGCTCATCCTGGCGGCGGCGAATATGAAACTGTGGTGAGATTTGGCTGACTGCCAGGAGTTCATTCCTGTTGACAGGTTAGAAGACTTTAAAGGCGGTTTGTCAGATGCCAGGGTGTTGGCGCAGGATATGCTGAAGGCTGCTGCGCACCATGTTGACACCTTGGCTCGTTGCCTCATGCTGGGGGTGGACACCTCTCATCAGGCTTGGCTTCATGCAACAAAGTTTTTGAAGGAGATCCAAGATAAAGTTCCGGACCTGCCTTTTGAGGGCAAAGAGTTGTTTCATTCTTTAACAGATGACAAGTCTCTGTCGCTGCTCGTGAAAGCGCCAGACAAAGCTCAGATATCTGGGTTCCTATCTCGATCCTGTTCAGGCTTCAGAGGGTTCCAAGACTGCAGGTCGCGCAGGACTCATCCTCCGCCGGCTAACTCCCGCCGGAGGCAGCAACATGGCCGGTGTTTCACTCGGTCGTCATCCTCCTCTTTAGGGACAGGTAGTCTCTCTGCCGAAAAGTCTGCAAAATTATATTTTTTGGTGCTCACACGAGACTCCGGTGGGAGGACGTATCTCGTCTCACCTGGAGGCGTCGCAAACCATCACCGACGACTAGTGGGTTTTGTCCATCGCTCGGACGGGCTTCTGCTTCCCCCTCCACACTATCCCAACCTTCAATCCTCCCTTTCAGCAGTCGGGGACGTCCTCCCTCAGAGCCGAGATCCAGAAGTTTCTAGATCTCGGGGCTGTGGAACCAGTTCAACCTTTCTCTTCTCCAAGAGAAATTCAAGATGATTACGCCCTGACAAAAAAAGTCCTCTCTTCAGAAGGGCGACTGGCTCAGCGTTGTGGACCTTCAGGATGCTTATATGCACATCCTGATTTGGAGCCCACATCTGAAATATCTGCAGTTCTTCTTCTGAGATGAGCACTACCAGTTTCGAGTGCTCCCTTTTGGTCTCAGCTTGGCGCCGCGTATCTTCACGAAGATAATATCAGTTATCGCAGCTTTTTTAAGGCTACAGGGTATTCATGTGTATCCATATTTGGACGACTGGCTTCTGTGCAGCTATTGTCCGGTGAAAGCCTCGAGCAATCTTCAGTCTCTCCTTCAGCTCCTGTTCAGTCTTGAGTTGTCGTGAACTGGCGGAAATCCTCCATGACGATCTCTCAGGACCTGACATTCCTGGGTTTCCGTTGGAACACGATCGACTGCAGAGTGTACTTGATGGTGGACAGGATGGCGGATCTGTTAACCACGTGTCAATTCTTCCTTCAGTCAGAAAGCATGTCTGCCTGGTGGTTCCAGAGGCTTCTGGGCCTCATGGCCTCATGCGTTCTTGCTCTTCCCCTTGCACCTCTCAAGATGCAATTTACGCAGTTGGCTCTTCGGAGCTCCTGGTTTCTGACAGAGGACCCAGACACCAAAATGGTTCCAGTTCCACTCTGCATTATGACAGATCGCCTATGGTGGTCTCTTCCAGCAATCTGTCGGTGGGTGCGCCTTTTCAGGAGCCCTCCCCTCAGGTGACCATTATGGCAGACTCCTCCCTTATCCGGTGGGGTGCGACGATGGATCATCTTCAGGTTTTCGACCTATGGTTGCCACAGGACAGACAATTTCACATGAATTATCTGGAGCTTCTGGTGATTTTCCTTGCGCTCAAAGCTTTCAAGCCAGGGATTGTGGACAAAGTGGTCCGCATCCGCACGGACAATGCGGTATCCATGTTTTACGTCAACAAGCAGGGGGGTACCAGGTCACCTCCCCTTGTAGATCTAGCCATTAAGATATGGGAATAGGCCATTCAGCACAGTGTTTTGCTGTTGGTGGTACACATTCCGGGCCAGCTGAATGTAACAGCAGATTCTTTCAGTCGTGAGCAGTGGTCAGCTACGAGTGGGAGCTGAACACGGAGATCCTCTCTGGCCTCTTTCGCCATTGGGGCACTCCAGTAGTGGACCTCTTTGCGACCTCATGGAACAGGAAACTTCCTCTTTATGCTTCCAGGAATGGGCTTGGAGCCTCTTCCCTGGGGGATACTCTCGAGATTCCTTGGCACAATATGAGGGCCTACGCCTTCTCGCCTCTTCCTCTGATTCACCGGGCACTATGCAAGCTCACGAACACGTTGAATTGCACTCTCCTGTTCATAACCCCGTGGTGGCTGCCAGATTCTGGTTTTTGGAGCTTCAGCATCTGCCAGTCTGCTCGCCGATCAGGCTTCCACTGATTCCCAACCTGCTTCACCAGAGCGATCAGCAGATGGGGCACCCCTCCCCACCATCTTTCAGTTTGGCGGCCTGGTGCCTGAGTTCAAATCTTTAGAAAGATTCAATTTGTCAGCAGATAATATGCGTATCATCCAGGTGGCTAGAAAACCTTCAACCAGGTCTCAGTATAGGAGCAAATGGCTCTGTTTCCGTTACTGATGTTTAGCAAAAAAGCTAGACCCCAGAGAAGCTGCCATCGATACAGTGTTGTCCTTCATTTCTCATCTGCCAGCTTCGGGCATGCATGTCTTTTCTTGCAGGACTTATTTGTCGGCTATTGCCTCTTACCTGTCTTTGGACTCTTGCTCTTTTTCTTTGACAAACCCGGCATTAAAAGGCACTTTGGAGGTCTATTGCACCTGTATCCACCTGTGCGTAACCCGCATCCTAAGTGATCGGAATGTGGTTCTTACTGCTTTATGCCATAAACCCATTAAGCCCATGGCTACGGTGGATTTGAAATTCCTTTAATGGAAAATGGCTTTTCTGATTGCGGTGACTTTGGCAAGGCGTGTAAGCGAGCTTCAAGCCTTGTCTGAGAACATCCATTCCTCACCTTTCACAAGGATAAGGTTGTCCTACGGACCAATCCTTCTTTCCTTCCAAAGGTGGTATCCGATTTTCATCTGAACCAGTCTGTTTCCTTACCAGTCGTTCCCAGAACTGGCCTCAGATGCCGAGAGGGTTCTGCATAATTTAGATGTAAGGCAAGCTCTTACGTTTTATTTGGACAGAACATCTAATCTTCTGTGCTCTTCCCAGCTCTTGGTGACCTTCGGTGACCCAAAAGGAAAGCCGGCCTCGAAAGCAACTATCTCCCGATGGATTTCTTCCTGTATTTCACAGGCGTATACCATTCAGGGCCTTCAGCCTCTGTAGGGAATTCATGCCCATCTTGTGAGGGGCAAGGCAGGTGCCATTGCCTTCCAAAAATATGTTCCCCGGGAAACCATTGCCAGAGCAGCTACGTGGGCTTCCCTATAAGCTTTTGTGAAACATTACTGCTTAGAACTGAGCTCCAGGGCTGAATCTCAGTTCGGTCAAGCTGTTCTCAAAAACCTCTTTCAGTAAAGGAGTTCCATCCACCCGTTATCCTGTAAGGAGTGCTTGGTAATCTCCCAAAAGTATGGAGGAAAGGGGACGGGACGTAGGAGTATAACAAAGTTACTCACCGTAGTGACTACCTTACTCCTAGTCCATAGTCCCCTGTCCTCCATACGCCCGCCCGCCATCCCCTCTAATAAGTATACTCTATTATTGCTTAAATGGTCTCAGACCTGGCGATAGAAAAGGACTGTAGGGTAATGCGCGTGTCACAGCTAAGGAGGGCGGTCTTACGGCCGCGTGCAAGTACCCCGCGTAAAAAGAGAAGAAGGACACGTTTTTCGATTTGATGATTTTTTACAAAAAGTGCTCCAGTCCCGTGCCACAGGACGGAATGTCCCAAAAGTATGAAGGAAAGGGGACTATGGACTAGGAGTAAGGTAGTCACTACGGTGAGTAACTTTGTTATTTCCTCTCGGGCATGGAGTTGTAATGTCCTCTCTCAGTGCACACCCCTGACAGACACTCCCATGTCCCCTTTCTAGTGTTGTGGCGGGCTGCGTCCCTCCCTGTGAATTTAACGGCAGGGTTACTGCCTTGCGGGCAGCATTGAGTTGAAGATTAAAGAAGTCACAGCTACATTAATGTCTCCTGTGTTTTCACTGCTACACCATCATTGTTCGTAGTGTTATATTTGAATCCGCAAGCACGGATTGAACATTGGCGATGAAGGAGGTCTCATCCGCGCAGCCTCACTGGAAGAACAATGGTTCCCCCCCTGGGTCCGCGCAGCCTCGCGGGAAGACCAACGGTGCCCCCCTGGGTTGGCGCAGACTCGTGGGAAGACCAACGGTGCCCCATTGGGTCCGCGCATCGGCATCCTGCTCTTGCCGCTCATCGGCCTACAGCCCGCGGCTGTAACGTCACACTGGCACCAGGACACATCTTTTCCTCGCACGTCGAGTATAGCAAGCTGCAGCCACACAGCACCTGGCAGCAGCACCCAAACATAGTACACGTTGGCAGGCCTGGACAGCTCTGCACGCCCTTAAGGCCACATTTTCGCACGGCGATGCATCTGGTCCACCAGCATGTGTAGCGACATCCTTCCTTGTACCGCCACAGAGGAAAGCTGTTCATTTTGGCCGCAACTTGTGTCCCACATGCTTTCAGTGCATCGACACAGAGGAATTTCAGAGGCCTAACAGAAGCAGCCAACTTCAGGAAAGCACATGATTTGGCAGGCCTATAAGGACAACGCCACCACCAATATAAGCACGTGAAGCACCAAGCATCTGCAAACACAACCAGCCTGGCGCCTAGGTGGAACAGGTGGCTCAAGGAATTGAATATTTACATTGATGCAATGCCGACTCTGAGCCATACTGTTACACTCTCTAGGTCCCGTTGTGAGAGACATTGTCTTTGAAATGCCAGAAAACTCGACCGACACTTTCCAAGGCATAATTGACTCACTGAATACTTATTATGTCCCGCTAAAAAAACGTAGATTACTAGCGCCACATTTTCCACACATCTACGCAAGACAAAGGGGAAAGCATGAACAACTTTGTTATGAGACTGAAAAAAAAGGTGAAATATTGCGACTTAGACCGCTATTCCAGAGAGGAAGTGCTAAAGTCATTGGCCATTGCAGGATGCAAATCACCTGATTTCAGAAAGAAACTATTGCAGAAAAGCAGGACCCTTGAGGAAATTCTTCAACTCGCCAGAGCAGACTCATCATTGTCCCTGCAGACGGAATCACTAAGCAACATCAAAATCACACAGACTGCGTCATCAGCATCCCTATGCCCTGTATGCACATCGGAATGAAGCCAAGAACAGAAGAAATGCTATATATGTGGCTACAAATTCTCGCACATCGGCCCATTCCCAGCCGTAGGCCACCACTGTGAAAAGGTGAAGGGGAAAACCACTTCCAATCGGTGTGCAATAACTTCAAGTTCTTTCAAGTTCTTTCAAACAGCCGAGAGTAACAAAGACACTAAACGGTGGGAAAGTCCTCAACCAAGAACAAGGTGATCTCCTGTGCCGAGCAGACACACCTCACACAGCAGAACAAGAGACTCTGCTCCCAGGGACAAGCGACGTGATGACAGAAGAGGAGACGCTGAGCAGTCCAGATACAAGAGTGAATCACACAGGTGTGCACCGCGACAGAAAATAAGATACCTGGAAGCTTTGCTGAGAGGGAGGCATGAGTGAAATTCATCGTCATCGAGTGGCAATTGGAAAAGAGGATACATACACGCCATAGAAAATACAACAGTAACCCAATACAGCCCCACCCTGATGCTGCAAATCAATGGACAAAATTGTGAATTCCTTATAGACACCGCAGCTATGGTGAATGTCACCAACGAGGAGATCTACAAGTCCCTTAACTACAAGAAAGAACTAAAGAGGGCAGACATTGATATATACCCATATGGCACTAACAAGCCCTTTGACTGCAAGGGAATGTTCAATACCATGTGTACATACAAGGACAAAAGCCTGAAGACCATGACATATGTAGTCAATGGTGAAGTTCCAGGTGTAAGCATTTTCAGTTTCCGCTCAGCCATCCAGATGGGCCTGGTGCATGTGATGTATCAGATCATGTCATCCTACTCTACCAGCCCGAAAGAGATGAAGACGAAAATGTTCCCATCAATATTCAAAGGTCTCAGAAAATTAAAAGGGAAGCCAATCAAGTTGCATATTAATAATCACATTCAACCGATAGCCCAACATTACCAGGGAATACCCTTCAACATTCAGAAGCATGTGGAGGACGAGATACAGTCTCTACTAGATCAGGATCTTATTGAACCAGCCTCGGGACCCACCCCCTGATTGTTCCCCATTGTGCCCATACCAGAAAAGGAAAATATAAGCATTTGCATTTGTGTGGACATGAGAGCACCCAATACTGCACTAGAAATAGAGTGACACTTGGCGCCCCGGATGACCGACATGATGCACTTGTTGCATGGAGCAAAAGTCTTTTCCAAGCTAGATATAAATAAAGGCTATCATCAGCTTGAACTACATCTGGACTCTCGTTATATAACCACTTTCTCCACACAATTAGGGCTTTTCAGGTATAAACGACTATTCAAAACGAAAATCACCAGATCATCAAACACATCCCTCATTGCCTGAACTACAGCAATATTTTAATTTTCGGAGCGACACAAGAAGCACACGACGAAACGCTCAGAAGGGTGTGTATGTCACTAGAAGATGCAAACTTAACACTGAACGCCAACAAGTGTGAACTCAGCAAGTGGACGCTCAAATTCTTTGGGCATATCTTCTCGCACAAAGGTCTTCAACTGGACACGGACAAGGTACAAGCGCTCGTAGAAGCTCCCACACCAACCTGGGTGTCTGCTATCAGAAAATTCTTAGGCATGGCGAGTTACTGCACCATGTACATTCAGGATTTCCGCTTACTTACAGGCAAAAGGCACACATGTTCTTGGTCAACTGAGTGTGAGGAATCATTTCAAGAAGTTAAAAAACGTATTGTCTCTGCCTCATGCATGGCCTAATACAATCCAGAACTAGAAACCGAATTGACAGTTATCGCCCGCCCAGTTGGCCTGGGGGCAATCCTAGCGCAAATAAAACCAGGTGCATCACCAACATAGGCAAGACGTGTAGTGGCATATGCAAGTCGCAGTTTATCTCCAGCTGAGTGTGCCTATTCGCAGCCTGAGAAAGAGAGCCTTGCTGTTGTATGAGCGTGTGAACATTACCATCTGTTCTTATACGGTCGACCATTCACCTTTGTTATGGACCATCAAGCCCTCCCAACCATATACGGTAAACCAACGGCCAAAATGCCATCTCGAATCGCAAGATGGGGACTACATTTACAAGAATATTCCTTTACTATCATCCATCACCCGTGGAAACACAGCATTCCTGCTGACTACTTGTCTAGTTATCCTTTACCTACCCAAGATGAGACAGTCCATTAAGGCCAACCAATACGTAAACTACCTTGTGAGCAATGCACTGCCGAAGTCAATCACGTTGCTGCAAATACTAGAAGGCACGAAGAAAGACCCGCTGCTCACGACAGTACGGAAGTGTGTGACATCTGCCAAATGGCATCACAAGAACAAGCACAAACAGCCCCTGTCAGCAGCAGAAGAGAAGTAATTCCCGACATTCCGCCTCATAAGACACACCCTGTCCGTCTCCCCGGAAGGGCTACTATTAAAAGAAAACAGGATAATCATCCCAGCAAGTTTACAAGACCAGGTACTTTCTTTGGCACCCACGGGACACTGTGGCATCGTGTCTACGAAGAGACAACTCAGAACCAAAGTGTGGTTCCCAGAGATGGACGATAAAGTGGAACAGACCTTAGGGAAATGCATAGCGTGCAAGGCAGTTGCACCGGGCACATTTCCTGAACGCCTAAAAATGACGACAATGCCATTGCAAGTGTGGGATGAAGCTGCTGTCGACATGTTTGGTCCGCTGACCAACGGCAAATGCGTACTGGTAATAATGGACGAGATGTCTTGATTTCCGTAAATTCATTTGATCCACTCCACAAGTGCCCAGGTGGTCATTCCAGCGCTAGACATTTGCTGACTATGGAATCCCGACTATTGTGAAGTCAGACAATGGATCCCCATTTAGTGGGCATGATTTTGCTATGTTTGCAGAACACCTTGGTTTCCAGCATCGCAAAATCACACCTCTCTGGCCACAGGCCAACGGAACAGTAGAAAGATTCATGGGCAACTTAACACGTACCCTTCAAATCTTCTCCATCACCAGGGGATCGTTCACAAAGGCCATCTACACACTTCTCCGGGCCTACAGGAACACGCCACACAGTTCCACTGGAACATGTCCATCAGCACTCATGTTTGGTTACGCGGTAAAAACCACCCTCACAATCCCAAAAGCATGCCATCCAGCAATGGTGCAGACAAAGCCCGGACAACAGATTGTGAGAGCAAACGCAAAATAAAGGAGTATGTTGACCACCGAAGAAAAGCAAAACCCAGTAACTTTCAGATAGGGGATCAAGTACTTGTGCGTCAAACTCAGGACTACAAGGAAATCCCTGCCTTCAAAACAGAACCCATGACCGTGACTCACATCAAAGGCACCATGGTAACGGCTGCCAGTCCCACCGGCACTGTCACCAGAAATTCCTCATTCTTTCGGTCTTTCGAAAGTGAGCTGACTCATGAGAGAGATGAATCAACAAACTGTGAGGACTCGTCTGATGGAGACTCTGAGTATGGAAGGCGATTTGGACACTGATGACAGTGAGAGTGATCATAATGGTAGAGGCACTCCTCCCATGCAAAGCCCCTCTCGAAGGGTGTTTTGCAAACCATCCTTATGGATTGAAGAAATGGGTTAAGTGCCCCAGTCCTTTGCTGAGCAAGGGGGAGATGTAATGTCCTCTCTCTATGCACACCCCTGACAGACACTCCCCTGTACCCTTTCTATTGTTGTGGTGGGCTGTGTCCCTTTGTGAATGTAAAGGCAGGGTTACTGCCTTGTGGGCAGTATTGAGCTGAAGATTAAAGAGGTCACATCTACATTAATGCCTCCTGTGTTTTCATTGCTGCGCCATCATTGTTTGTATTTTTATATTGAACAGGAGTTACTCCAGAGCAAGGTACTTTTTCAGAATACCAATTTTGCATATTAGTGGGTTTCAGTGAATATCGTTCTGCCTACTCTGGGCTTTGCATTAGTTAGGGTTAGGGGCACATCTTATTTTCTGGTATTAGTCTGAGACAAACGTTTTTACTTCCGGTTAGTGTGCCACATCTCTTTGAAAGGAGTGTCCACAAGAGTTGGAAATAGGTCATTGTAATAGGTCATTGTAAATTGGAATTTGCGGTTGAATACAGCTTATGCACCTCACCACCGAACTCATCACACAGCTAGGAAAAGTAATCCTCTACTTTCGAAAGAGGTGCGTGGTACGATATTGGCAATAAAGATGAGGAGAGTACAAATGACCTCGTCTATTCTGCTCTATGCTGACATATATTTTAGTTCCAAAGATTCTTTACTGACTCACAGGAAAAGAAGTTGATGCCTGGAACAGATAACTTGCATTCATTGGCATTGTACACAGAGCTGGGGAGTCCCTGAGCACTGTGACTAAGAGGCATCTCGGCCCACTTTTTCTGTGGCATTATTGGATATTTCTTACATTTGGAATGTAACCGAATTTGGTTTGTTGGACATCAGGAATTCATCCTTTTGTACCATAGGTGATGAGGACTGATCTGTCTCTTGGTGCAATAGTACATGTAAATTCGTATATGCTAAATGCCTATTGTTTTATTAACCTTAGAAGAATATAAGGAGAAGCCAGTATTTGAACCTCTAACATGCAGATTGGTGGATCTCCTCTGGGTGCCTGAACCAACCAAGAGGGGTTAGGGGGAATGGTTGGGGGAAGGGAGTTCTCGCTTGACAACATTTTAAATATATTGGGTTAATTGAGTGCATTTTCAGCACACCTGGTTTGCAAAATTTGGGTAATAAGACGAAGTTTGCAATGGGTTCACCAACATTGCACAGGAGCATTTTCCATGTCCTTGGCCACAATATGTGCCAGCATGAAAAACATTTACATGCTGGCTGTGCCTATCCGTGGAGTATGTGCCAATATATGCCAGTATTACTGTAGAAGAACCTAATCTTGTTTGCTTTACCAGTTACTGTCATAGAGCAACACTCATCATACAGTCCTCAACCTTGATTCTCAGTTAAAAGTGTTATGTCACAGTGAAGATTTGTCCAGACTGTATCCACCAGTGTGTGCAAGTACCACATAGGTACACTCATCATGTTTCCTTCATCCTTGATGCCCAATAAAAAATGGCATGCCACAGTAGATAAATATCCCCAGTCTAGACCACCAATGTGGGCCAGTACTAGGCAGGAACACTCATTATCCTGCCTTCACCCCTGTATGACATTTTTTACTGGGCATCAACTTGCCGTCCCTCTCCAGACTTTTCCATTCCCTGCTAAACCCCAATCAGAGGCCTGCTCCAGGGCCTAGCACACATCCATTAACATTCACACATCATCATTCGTTCTTCATTCACTCTCACATTCACACACACGCATTAGCATCAAAGGCAGTCATTCTTCGTTAACTCTCACATTCACAAACACGCATCAGCATTTATAAAGCATACATTCTTCATCCACTCATGCTGACCAACCATACGGCATTCATACCCTTTCTCATTTACACATGCACCCAAATGACATACACTCTCTCAATCACACACCCACTTACAAACACAAGCTCCTGCACACACTCAAATATATATATTTTATTTTCTTACCGGCCACCCGCTCTGGATTCTGATTCTCTTGGCCCTATGCTGCCTGGTATGAAGGGCCTCCAGCTCCCCCGCACCATGAAAAAGGAACCAAGGAACATAGAGTGCTTCTTGGCTCTTGCATATGCACTGCCGAAATGGATTGCCTCCATCTCCACGCCCCTCAACCCCTGGATGTGCACAGAGGTGCAAGTGTCCCCTCGCACATTCAGGCCTGCATTACACCAGCCTGCATCCCCAAAGGCCAATGGAAGGCTGGTGAAGCAAAACACAACCACCTTTCCTTGGTTCATTGGACATGCATGCTGGAGAACTGTCAAAGAGAAAGCCTTTACACTGGGCTAGCTTAACTCACCCATAATAGGCAAGGATACTAGTGGGTCGGCACCCCCTCACCCATTATGGACAGGCCACCATTGGGATGTTTTAATAAAGCCACTTAGCTATTTGAAGAAAAGGGAGCTTTACTCTGTGTAATTTGAGTTTGAATAATACTGATGTAATGTATAATCTAATAAAGGAAAATGTTACTTGTAGAATGGAGTCTGATCAACGTGTAGAGGAATCGTGTACAAGAATGTTTTTGTGCATGCTTAGAGAACTAAGAGGCAATATTTAAGTGTACTTGTTTTTAGTAAATTATGCCTATATAGACATTGCAACATAAAATATATGTTGATATTAATTATAAAGTTAATCGTGCATTATGTTCTTCTTTTCTCCTAGGTGGATGCTCATGGAAACATTCTGCTAACAACACTAGAGATTCACAATGAAGTGGCAGGAAATGAGATTACAACCAGTGTCACTGATTCTAGGAACTCAGCAATATCTTTTGACAACTCAGGAATTCAGTGCAGAAAACAGAGCATGTCTCGAGACAACTCAGCACACCGCTCATTCGACAGGACAGGCCCCCACAGCAAGAAACACCATTTACGGCGGAGGTCTTCACAACTGAAAATTAAAATCCCAGATCTGACTGATGTGAATTCCATTGACAGATGGTCACGACTCATATTTCCAATCACGTTTTCTCTCTTCAACCTAATATACTGGCTATATTATGTCAACTGATTGACCCTGGTACCTTATGGAACATGGCATTTCCTCCACTTGCCTGTCACATGTGAGTGTACAGGATTTTTAGAAAAATCTACATACCTATATCCATGCTTGGGTATGTATGGTACAACACATACTTGTGTGTGTGTGCACTGCAGATGATCAACTTTGGATTCAGCAGATTTGGTCACTTTAATGCAGAGACTTTGTCAAATATTTTTCTACATTCATGAGCAGCAGTGGCCTGGGAAAGATGATTATGCCTTGGAATTTAAATTGATGTGTAATATGCAGGCACACTATGGAGATAGATTTTGGCTGTCAACATATGGATCCTAGCATAGCGCTGCAGCTAGGGCCTTGAATCAGTACATTTATACACATTGAAATGTTAAAGTTGTATTATAAGAGACAAAGTAATTCTTCTCATGTATAAATTATGTGATTCGTTTTTAGACCCGCACCTCCTTTGATGGACGATTACTTTATGATATATGTTAGGGAAATCTGAAGCACACGCTTGTACCGATACATTATTACAAAAAGCTAACCATTCTCAAACCACGCATCTTCCCAAGTTCATTCAGCAATTAATGAAATGTGATTTTTAAGCACTATAATGTACAGTATATTTTTTCACTAGGGCTGGTTCCGAGTGTACCACTGAAATGTGTCCAATTCAAGCAGACCGCATGTTCTGAACGTGCTTTAAAGTGTAATTGTGGAGGACCAGTGCTGCAATCAGTTCAAAAGCACATCTCTGGCACTGAAGCATATAATAAAATAGCGGACGTTCACTTACACCCCAGACATGTGCTAGCAGAAGAGAATTCACACCAGGGGCCCACATTCTCAATGACACCAGAAATAATTAAGTCTCAGGATATTTGCTACTCCCACATGCCATCGATTTAAGTTTCTCATACAAATGCGTTCACGTTAACTCTACCATCTTGCAGCAGTGTATGTTAATGTAATGTATATTTGCATAATATGCATTTATATGTATATTTTATCAAGATGTTTTCTTTTGTGCTTGCAGTTTTGACGGCATGATGTGTCATACATAGTTCTGTGATGTTTCATTTTATTAACTAGATTGACAATTTTAATATAGCGTACATCTAAAATGTATATTCAATACCAAGGTATAACATGCACATAACCACTTTTATTGGATTGCAGACTGAAATTCAAAGTACATCTATTGTAGCATGAAACTGTCATAAGGAGTACATGATAGCACACAGTGTATCTTCTTTCAATAATTAGTATGTTCAGTATTACCTTATGCAAAGTCTGCAAGTGCAGAAACAAGTTGTGTGTATTTTGAATAAGTACCATCCTCACAATAGTTTCTAGATTTTTTTTAAATTATTGGGAGCATGAGAAGCGGTACACGTTTGGGAAACATTCATATAATGTACTATTTAGCAAAGAAGACCTTTCTTAAAAACAGAGAATATATTTTTTGTATGCAACATTTCTATCACATGCAACCAATGCTTCATAAGCCACATCTTAATAGTCAGACCATTAACCATTTTGCACCTGTGTATGTATATTCAGTGATTGCTTTTTATTAACCTGATATTATCTTTTATATTTCACATAAATAATTATAGTTGCTCATAATACATAGCATGGGTCTCTTATTTATTAACAGCATTGCCAAAACTACACGTTTTTTTCACTGTTATGAATGCAAAATATAAAGGCATAGTATGTAAGGATGATTTGTACGTTCATTTAAATATTTTGTAATCTTACCATAGAAACCAATCCTTTTGCATAGCTCACCCATGTATTTTCTCTCTGCACTGGAAACGAAGTGCAGCTTTCATCGAGTGAGAGAAATGGATGTTGTTGAATGAAGTCTTAATTATAAAAAAAGGGGGGCGTTTTAAAGGGAGCTTGGTTTTCCTTATTTATGGTGTGATTGGGTTATTTCCGTAAAATCAACTCATGTTTGAGATTTACCATCTATAATAAGTAACACTGAAACATGATTTTCAATTTGAGATGAAGTGGATGCATCTACAGCTTTTTAGAATGTCTTTTTTGGGCTTAATGTAAAAACAGCACATTACGTCATGATTGTGATTAAATTGATTTATTAGAAGTAAGTTCTTGATTATTATACAGAACTAAAGGGAATAAATGACTCTGAAACTTGCTATTCTTCAACCACATTTCAAATGTATTGTGTTCTCGCACGTATTTCTCATCTTTAGATATATCTTCCATTCCAGCTTTAGCTGCTTTCGAATATTTTTTCGGCAGAGGGCGCTATGCGTCGATGCGGTTGACTCAATGTCCCTCGAGAGTCTCCGTCTCGAGGTCAACGTCATCACGAGTATATATAACGTGCGCAGCACCCGTTAGCTTCAGTTCAATTTTTCCACGATAGCTAACGCTTCGAGAATTACAGCACGCTTCAGTGTTCTCAGAAACTGCGACATTGAGAAAGGGCCTTGTCATCGGCTGCATTGACCCCAAAGACCGGGTTTAAAAAGTTCCGTCATTGCGGCTCCAAGATGTCTATCACATATCCCCATAAAATGTGTCTGTGGTGCCTTGCTTTCGAGCACAGGACGACAGATTGTGGGTCTTGCGAGTCCATGCCAGGTAAGGCATTGAAGGAGTGTAAGGGGAATCTAGCAGTGGATAGGCCCCCTACGAAATTCTCATCCACGACACTGTCGAAAAGGCACTCGTCTGATGAGTTGAACGGTGACGTTCCTCGGAGGAAAAGGTCAAAGAAACGCTGCAGCTTCAGGAACGGTTCACACCATTCCTTGTCTTCATTGAGAAAGATGAAGAAAAGGCACCATATGACTCCTTCCACTTCCTCTGATTCCTCGCCTGAGAGAAAAATAGCCTGCACAAATAAGTATGTGACTCCTGCTGAATGGGAGGTGTTCAGGCAAAAAATGCTGCAAATCTTTGAGAAAACGGCCCGGCCCCTTCGAAGGAGAAAACGAAAAGCCATGCTCCTGTCGTGCCATCAAAAGCTGACCAAGAACAGGCCAAAGCCAAATCCTGTGCACCCTCGAGCCCCAGAGACAAGCCTGAAACCCCTCGAGAACCGCTGAGGTCTCGACTCCACGACAGGACCGTCCTAGTCTGTCAAAGACTCCACTGAGTTGGGGGTCGAGCCCCTCAAGGGCTCCGTAGAAACTGATAGCATTGAAGTCTGTGACGCCGGAATCGTTGAAGCCATCGACGCCATTATCATCAAAACCTTTGATTGCATCAAAGGAGGTAGAGAAAACCTACAAACCACTCCCTAGGAAGGTTTTTAAAAGTCCTTGTTCTCTATATATGAGGAACATGAGCCATCCGACCAGGATACTCCTGGATACTCCAACAGGATTAAAGTTTGGAACACCTAATGTTCCTGAGGCCCTCATTTCAGAGGAGTCCACAGTAAATGACCTTTATGAGAACCTACAGTCAGCAAGTGGTATAGATACATCAACAGAGCTGGAATTTGGCAAACCAGACCCGCAGAGCATGCAGATGCAGATGTTTGGGGTGATTTACTATTTGGGATGGGGCAGGCCTGCTCCTCCATTTGAACAGGACGACCTTGCTGATATTCTTGATAGGGAACCTCAGAAGGCCCTATATTACCCATTCATATTGCCCTACAAAAAAGGCTTAAAGCTAATTGTGAGGGACTGGATAGAAATCCGTTCGTCAACAAAAACCTCACAAAAAAACAGGCCCTCAAATAGTGATCCAGATTACTTATCTGAACACCTGACACCAAAGAGCCTAGTAGTTCAAGCAGCTACTTCCACGTCCAAGCCAGTGGCATATCCTACCTTACTGCCAGGTAGGGATGATCAAGGCCTGGATGGCAGTTAATGGCCTCTGCCTCAATGGAGACACGACTGAAATCATGATATTAGGTCAACAGAACACCCTAGACAAACTTGACAAACTGTACGCTAACTTCTCCATTGACAACTCCATGATCCCCGTATCCACAGCCGTAAAGACACTGGGAGTATACCTAGACTCTTCACTATCTATGACCAGACAAGTCAGCGCAATCACCTCCTTATCTGCGCATACCACCAAACTCATAAACGCCATCAAGCCTTACCTCTCTAAACCCAACTGCCTCTCTATAGCTAGAGCAATCATTGGAGCCAAATAGGACTACTGTAATGTCCTCCTAGCAGGCACATCAGCCAAAAACCTAAACAGACTTCAAGTCACGCAGAACAATGCTCTCCGGGCTGCTCTTAGCATCCCAAGAAGAGAGCATATCTCCCTTGCCAGGCACTCAGCCCAGTGGCTCCCGGTCAAAGAGCGGATCACTCTCAAAATCCTCACACTCACACACAAATGCCTCTCTCTCTCTCTGCCCCGTCCTATCTATCAGAGACCATCCTCAAACCATCCTCATCCCGTCCCACCAGGACGCAATACTCCAACCTTCTCTACACCCCACGCATCAAAAAAGCCAAAGCCGCTGGTCTAAGTTTCCCCTACATTGCAGCCAAAACTTGGAATGCCCTTCCTGCAGACATTAGAGCGGAAAACTCACTCCCGATCTTTCGCAAGAAACTGAAAACCTATTTCCTGGCAAGACAGTAGGAAACTCTCGGTAATCCATGTAAATATACTGCATTTCAAACTTATACAAATGTCCATGGCTTCTGTAAATATTTTATTTGTATGAAAATATTGTATATTGTATCCTATGTAACTAAGATATTGTCTGTAACAAGCGCCACGATGCCCCCGGGCTGACGTGCGCTCTACAAATCTGAATAAATAAATAAATAAATAAGCGTTTAGACGCAAAAGCGAAGAGGGTATTTTCTGCAGGAAGCATGACGTTAAAATCAGCCAATGCCACTTGTGCTCTAGCGAAATTCTCGTTCACATTGTGGGACTTCATTTCAATGGCGCTTTGAAACACAATTTCTTGATGTATAAGCACCTTACAAATGCACAATAAATACATTTTCCGGAAGGGGAAGAGAGAGACAGCTTCCTGAAAGCGTGAGAGACAGAAATGAGGCAATGTGTCAGTCTCTTCAGTCAGGCTTGGACTCTGCAAATAGCCTCAGCAGAGCCATGGGCGGCGAGCACAGTGATACGCAGGTTTGTGTGGTTGAAGTCTGGATTTGCACCGTGTGTGCAGTCCAGACTCCTTAACATGCCCTTTGGCAGCACTCAGCTTTTTGGCAACAAGGCTGACGAGAGCCTGGAAAAGCTGCAGACCTCAAAGGTAGCAGCCAAATCACTTGGGACCGCTATCAGACAGCGACAAACTTCACACCCCAGTGCATCTGCATGGAGGGGTAGGTCCTTTTGTTACTACTCCTCTTTTGGGAGAGCCATAATACTTGCAGTTCAAAGGGGCCAAAGACAATACCCTCGTGGTGGATGGGGAAGAGGTTCCAGGTCTGCCCAAGCAATGGCTACTTTACCCTGAGCCACTGCTTCAGCCACCTCAAAACCTCTTTGAGGTCTTAACCCACAAAACTCTGGTGGGAGGCAGGCTCTCTCAGCATCTGCAAGAAAGGCAGGTATTACTTCAGATGCATGGGCTTTGGAAACAGTAGCCCAGGGTTGCTGCCTCGCCTTTTTAAGAAGGCCTCGGGATCATCCATGGGTAGCCACTCGTTCAAAATTCCAGATCTGTTCCTTTTTGCAGGAGATGTCGAGCCTGCTAGATAAAGGTGCTATAGAACCTACACCTATGACAGAGAGGAACAAAGGGTGGTCCTCTCCCTATTTCCTAATCCCCAAGAGGGGCAAACTTTGAGACCCATCTTGGACTTGAGATGCTTGAACAAGTTTCCCTGGAAGGACAAGTTCAAGATGGTCACACTTTCTCAGATCCTACATGCCCTCCAACTGCAGGATTGGATGGTGTAATTTGATCTTCAGGATGCTTACTTTCATGTGCCTAGCCATCACAAGCACAGAAAGTACCTGAGGTTCGCCGTTGGCGGTTCTCATTATCAGTTTGGAGTTCTGCCATTCAGTCTGCTCTCCTCCCCCCTGGCCCCGAGGGATTTAACCAAGTTGATGGTGGTGATCGCAATGAGTTTCAGGAGAGGGGGGATTCATGTCTACCCCTACCTGGACAATTAGCTGATCAGGGACCATTCACCCAAACAAGCCCTGGAACATCTCAGCATAACCTGCTACTCTCTCCACAGACGCTGCTTCTCCCTCAATTACAAAAAGTCCCACATTATACCATCTCAAAGACTGCAGTTCATCGGAGCAGCCCTGGATGCATGCTTGGGAAAAGCCTTGGCACCTGAGGGGAGGGCTCAATACATTCTGCAGCTGGTCACCAAAATCCAGAGTGCTTTGTGTCTTCCAGCTTTCGATGTTTTGAGATTGCTCGACCTCATGGCATTCTGCAATTTGCTGGTGCCAGAGGCTCGCCTGAGAATGAGATCCTTCTAATGAGCTCTCAGGACACAGTGGTCTAAGTTCTCAGGCAAGATGTCAGATCTGCTTCAGGTTCCGAGCAGGGTCACACAGGATCTACTGTGGTGTTCCTGCGAGGGGATTGGGGTGCTCATGCCAACTATCTGACAGTGAGCAGTCACTGGTCTCCATCGGAGACCAAACTACACATCTACTTTTTGGAGCTGAGGGCAATCAGACTAACACTGAAGGACTCTCTGTTCTCTGTTTGGGGGAAGAATGTCCTGATAATGATGAACAACACAGTGGCAATGCACTATCTCAACAAGAGAGGAGGTGTAGGGTCACTACCACTCTGCAGAGAGGCTATGCAGCTCTGGTTCAGCGGTTCATCTGGCCAGAGAGGAGAACACGGCAGTGGACGCTCTGAGCAGGCAGAGCACAGTCTCCCATGAGGGGGTACTAGCCCAGAAAGTCTCTCAAAAGATCGTCAAATTTGGCGAACCCCTCAAGTGGATCTGTTTGTGACCAGTATCAACCGGAAGTGTGCACTGTTCTTCTCCAGGGAATTTCCCCCCCAAGAGCTCTCTAGGGGACGTGTTCATAGTGGGCTGGGAGTTTCCACTCCTGGCATGTCTTCCAGTCCCTGTCATTCCACACGTGATCAGGAGGTTGAGAAAGTTTGAGAAATCCATGAACCTAATTGCTCCGGAGTAAGCCTGGAGGACGTGGTACAAAGACCTTCTGGAAATGTCCATCTTCACTCCAATTCGTCTTCCACAAAGAGAGGACCATCTCTTGCGAGAGTGGATGTTACGCAGAATTATATGCAGTACCCTTTGGGAACACCACACACAATTAGGACTACAAGTGACAGTACAAATT
Source organism: Ambystoma mexicanum (assembly GCF_040938575.1). Lineage (NCBI taxonomy): Eukaryota > Metazoa > Chordata > Amphibia > Caudata > Ambystomatidae > Ambystoma > Ambystoma mexicanum. Next base: position 586,480,401 of record NC_090939.1, on the reverse strand, counting down.
TACCTTTGGTACAAGCCTGCACTACACAGTAAAGTGGTAGCGATGGCTGATCAGCCAGACTTATCTCAAGAGTAAAGTGAGCAGTATCAATAGTTCCACAAAGGACAGCAATTACTACGATTCAAACAAACTCTGACTCAAGGTTTCTCAGTAAAAGAATATGCATTTATTTACACATCAGTTATTAAACTTTTCACTATTATCAAGCAGTTGAAAAATCACGATTCTAATACACTACACCACACCCAATAGATTCTGGACATGTTAGGCTCATAATGAAGTGTGAGCAAAATGGCACTCCAGTAATAAAAAGGGAGGGACAGATAAAGTTAGACAAAAGTTGAGCAGCACCAACAAGTAAGTAAGCAGGGCAATCTAGAAAAAGGAACTACAGTGTGGAAATCAAATCAAGAGGCCAGGGCCAAAGTCAATGGACCAAAGTCTTTGCAGAGGAGCACAAAGTTCAGGGTATTTCGCGGTTAAGTCTTTGCCAAGAGTTCAGAACGAAGTTGGTCAGACGAAAAGTTACTTTAAAGAATAGAGAAGGACAAGCCCTCGGATTGGCAAAAGATTTCACACGCTTTCACCGCGGTCAGACGAAACGAACAACTGGGTTAGCACAGTACCTTTAGAGCAGAACAATGCTGTAGCTGAGGCAGACGTTTCTAGCAGTGCCTGCAGGCTGACAGTTCCTGAAGCGACTGTTGGACTGACAAGAAGGGGGAAGACTGGAGGGTCCTGCACTGCCCAGGGAAGAAACCAGCAGTGGAGCAAAGCAACGAATAAAAGGTGCGCTCCTTAAAACCCAAGCAGGGTCCGTTCCTCCTGGCTATCTGGTTCACTGTAGCTGTGCACAGCAAATTTGACTAGGGGAGGAAGGACTGGCTTGCAGTTTGGCGCACTGGTTGTTCCCACCAGCTCAAGGGGAGAAGATTCCTTGCAGATCTTCATTGTTGAAGAAGTTTGGAGATTCGGACCCGCAGCAGTGCTTCACCGGGAGGTTCAGTCGTGGTAGAGGTCCTCTTCTGTCAGCTTCTCTTCTGTTCTCTCGATCCAGTGGCGACTCTGCCTTCTCAGTCCCAGTGACCTGCTTTTTATGCAGTTTTCCCCCATTCACACAGCATGGCTGTCAATCACACAGCAGGGGAGCTGTCCCGCCGGGACAGTCACCACAGCCAATCAAACCAGAGTGTGACATGGGTCTCCAAGGAGACCATGTGCAGGGAGTCCAAACCCCTCCCTCAAATCCTGTCCCCCAGACATTCAGGCACCTAAGGAGGGAGTCTGTGCAGAAGCCTGCCAAAGGTCGACGAACAAAGGAATCAAACCTGGTTTGGCGCACAGAGTAAAACACCAAAAAGACTGGGCTGTGTTGTGGCCCCGGTAATGTTTGCTCTCTATGTAAATGGTGTCTACCAGGCCTTGGTCAATTCCTACACTGACTATATTACGGTGGGTGGTGTATGCCGACGACATGGTTCTAATCGCTCGCACCCCTAGAGCCCTACAATGTCTGGTGGATGTTTACACCCAATTTATGGTTTCACACGGGCTTTCTGTTAATTAAAAAAAATCAGCAGTCATGGCATGTAAGAGCTCGGGAGTTAGACACCTTAAGATGCGCGAGATATGGAGTGGAGGTAAACCTATTCCGAGGGTCACTAGTTTTGACTAACTGGGAATTTGCTTTACGGAGAATTGGCGAGTGTTGGGCCATGATGATAAGCAGTGTTTGAGGATGAGGCAGGCGCTTGGGGGTTTGTCACGCTTTCAACATAATTGTGTGGGGCGCCTAATTAAACTTATCTTATAAGTATACCGGGCTCAAACAAAAACTGCTACTAACTACGGGGCTGCATTGTGGGGCATGGAAAGGATCCACACAATTGAAAATGTGGAGAATGCCTTCCTTAAAAAACTTCTTGGATTGCCGCAGTCTGCCTCAAACTATGGGACACATTTGGAACTAGGATGCCCCCATATTGCTGATGAGTGGTTACTGGCCCCGGATTCGCATTGGTTGGCTTTATGGGCAAATCAGAAAGCAATTCTCTCACATAAGATCATAAGAGCCCTGCTAAGCAGTTCAGCAGTACAGAAAATTCCATGGCTCAGGTATATTCAGAAATGCATCAGACAGTTAAACGGTGCCAACCTAGTTTGCCCACCAAACATTTTGACCCCATGTATGGTCAGGGCACAAAAGCAGTTGTTCAAAACCATTTTGGTGGCAAATAGGGAGTCCGCTGCCCTACGCATTGTTGCAAATAGAAGGCATGTTGTGTATGCAACAAAGGATGCTATTCAGCCGTATCTACTCCATAGTAATAATCCTGTAGACCGCTGGGCTTTGACCAGAGCACGATTTGACTGCTTATGGTTAGGGGCACAAACTAAAAGCTGGACAGATAGTGTGCAACCTACAGCTTGCCCCTTTTGTCAGTGGCCGGTGGAGGATCTCCTACATTTTGTACTGTTTTTCCCACATTATATAGACTTAAGACGGAGAACACTTTTGCCACTACTCGGGTCGGCCGGCATGTTTCAGGCTACGCCTGCCTTATGTTATTTGCTGTCGGCGGCTACGATTCCAGTGGCCTGGGGTATGGTGGATTCTTTGAGACCGGCCTGGTATCGGAGATCTAAAACCGTAGCACAGCATCTGATTAAGCTTTGAAATTTTAATCTTAATGAATTGTTTGGCTGCTCTTTGTGGATATTATCTGATTTACACACATGCATATTTAAAATGTAATGTTTGTAAATTTATACTCTAGATATTTTTTAATATGTTGAATTGATTTTTGTAATGTATGCATTTTTATTCTGTTAACGGTTCATAGATAATTTGTTTCCGAATAAACTTATATTGCCAGGTTACTCACCGTAGTGACCACCTTACTCCTAGTCCATAGTCCCCTTTCCTCCATACTTATGGGACATCTCTCCGTCCTGTGGGACGGGACCGGAGCACTTTGTAAAAAGCATCCACATTTTTTTCAAAAATGTGTCCCTCCTCTCTTTCCTGCACGGGGCCCGGCATGCGGCCGTAACCCCGCCCACCTTGGCTCCGCCCCACGCATCGCCCATCAGTCCTTTTCTATCACAGGGTCAAGACCCATTAGCAATAACAGAGGAACCTTATTAGAGGGGTCGGCGGGAGGGCGTATGGAGGAAAAGGGACGATGGACTAGGAGTAAGGTGGTCACTACGGTGAGTAACCTGGTAATACTCCTACGTCCCGTCCCCTTTCCTCCATACTTATGGGAGATTCCCAAGCACTCCTTACAGGAACTATGGGTGGATGGAAATACCCCTTACTGAAACAGGTTCTTCAGCACAGCCTGGCCGAACTGAGCGTCAGCTCTAGAGCTCATATCGAGGCAGTAATGCTTACAGAAAGCAGATGGGGAGGCCCAAGTAGCCGCTTTAGCGATGGACTCCCAGGGAACATACTTCTGAAAAGCAACCGCGGCTGCCTTGCCTCGCACCTGGTGTGCATGGATACCTTTAGGAGGTTTCAGCTTTTAGACGGTGAAAGATTCTGTGATACAGGTGGCAATCCAACTGGAAATGGATGCCTTAGACGCTGGCCTGCCCTGAGGTTTACCGAAGGTCACAGACAGTTGGGAAGAGCTCCGAAACTCGGAAGTCCTATCCAGGTAGAACTTAAGAGCTCTTCGGACATCCAGGCAGTGTAGAACCCTTTCCGCCTCCGAGGCAGGGTTCGGAAAAAAGACTGGAAGGGAAATCGACTGATTCAGATGGAATTCGGTCACTACCTTTGGTAGGAAAGGTAGGTTCGTCCGAAGGACTACCTTGTCCTTGTGAAAGACCAAGAAAGGATGCTCCACCGACAATGCCTGGAGCTCACTCACTCTCCTCGCTGACGTAACGGCTACCAGAAAGGACACTTTCCAGGACACATACTTGAGGTCAACCGTAGCCATTGCCTCAAAAGGTTTATGGCACAGCGCCGTCAGTACTACATTTAGGTGTCAAGGCGGGTGCAGACTACGAACCGGAGGGTAGATGTGTGTTAAGCCAGCAAAATGTCTCTTCACCACCGGGTTAGTTAAAGAATAAGAACACCGGTCTGTGGAGAGGTACGCGAAAATCGCCGAGAGATAAGTCCTGCAAGACAGAACATGAACCCCGGACTCTGCTAGGGAGGATATGAAGGACAGTACCGTGTCAATCGTCCCCACCCTCGGGTCCAATTCTTTCTCCAAACACCAATGACAGAACCTGAGCTATTTACTCTTGTATTGGGATCTGGTCGAGGGTTTCCTGGCTGCCTGGATAATGTGCATGTTATCCGCACACAAACCCAAATGCTCTAGAGACGTGAACTCAGGCACCATGCCGCCAAGTTGAGCGATTGTGGGGAGGGGTGCCACATCTGCTGTTCCCCTTGATGAAGAAGATCGGGAGTTACTGGTAACCTGATCGGCGGAAACACCGACAGGTGTTGAAATTCTGAGAACCAAAACCTGGCCGGCCACCACGGAGCTATCAGTAGAAGAGAACAGTTGACAGAGCTCTTCAACTTCCAAATTGCTCGATGAACTAGTGGAAGAGGCGGGAAGGCGTAAGCTTTCATGTTGTGCCATGGAATCTCGAGTGCATCCCCAAGAGAGGAGGCTCCCAGCCCCCCTCTGGAGGCGTACTGAGGAAGCTTCTTGTTCACCGCCGTGGTGAAGAGGTCCACCTCCGGTGTGCCCCAACACGAGAAAATCCACGAGAGGATCTCCGCCTTCAACTCCCACTCGTAGCTGACCACTGTCCGCCAGCTGAGGGCATCCGCAGTGACATTCATCCGGCCCGGGATGTGCTCTGCAAGCAGCCAGACCCCATGAAGCATGGCCCACTCCCAAATCTGGATGGAAAGGTCCATGAGAGGGGGAGACTTCGTTCCCCCTTGCTTGTTTATGTAATACATTGACACCGCATTGTCCGTTCTTATGCGGACCACCTTGTTGTCTGAACGCCTTGAGCGCCAGAAAAATCGCCAGAAGCTCCAAATGATTTATGTGCAGGAGCTTGTCCTGAGGCAACCAGAGGTCCGAGACCTGAAGAAGATCTAACGTCGCAACCCACCTGAAAAGGGAGGAGTCTGTCGTGATCGTCACCATGGGGGCTGGGTCCTGGAACCTCGCGCCCACTGACAGGTTGCTGAGCGATGACCACCAGTCCAGGTCCACTCTCATGGAATCCGGAATCATTATCCGCTTGGAATCCGGGTCCACAGCCTGACGCCAGGAACTCCGAAGAGCCATCTGGGTCCGTCTCATTTTGAGACGAGGAAGAGCCAGTACACACGAGGCCATGAGGCCCAGAAGCCTCTGGAACCACCAGGCCGACATGCTCTCCGACTGCGCAAACGTCTGACACGCGGCCAACAGATCCGCCATTCTGTCCCCGGTCAGATACACTCGGCAGTCTATCGTGTTCCAACGGAAACCCAGGAAAGTCAGGTCCTGTGAGTCCGTCATGGAGGATTTCCGCCAGTTCACCGACAGCCCAAGATGGAACAGGAGCTGAAGGAGAGACTGGAGGTTGCCCGCAGCTGCCAACGGACAAGGGCTGCGTAGGAGCCAGTCGTCCAAATAGGGATACACATGGATACCCTGGAGACGAAGATAGGCGGCAATCACCGACATCATCTCCGTGAAGACACGCAGCGCCGAACTGCGGCCAAAAGGAAGCACCCGAAACTGGAAGTGCTCCTCTCCCAAAGAGAAGCAGAGGTATCTCCTGTGTGGATTCTGAATCAGGATATGCATGTACACATCCTGAAGATCCACCACGCTGAGCCAATCGCCCGTCTGCAAAGAGGAGCAAATCTGGCCAGGCGTGATCATCTTGAATTTCTCTTGGGTTAGGAAAAGATTGAACTGGGAAAGGTCTAGGATGGTGAGCAGGCCAGTCTGGTTGGGTTTGGGCACTGTAAACAGCCGGGAGTAGAAGCCCTCCCCTCGCTCCCCAAGGGGAACGGGTTCCACAGCTCTGAGGTGCAGAAGTTTCTGAACCTCGGCCTTGAGGGAGGGTGAGCCCGACAGCTGAAAAGGAGGGTTAAGGGGTGGGGTAGGGGGTAAAGGTAAGCGGAAGCCCGCTCGAGCGACTGACAAGACCCATCTGTCTTCTGTGATGGCCTGCCACGCCTCCCAATGAGACGCAATGCGTCCTCCCACCGGGGTCTCGTGCGAGCGTGGAAAACCCTCATTTGGCAGGTTTATCGGTGGCGGTGCCACCTGAACCTGATGAGGAGGCTGAGGAGTGGGAGAAATACCGCGTACGCTGTTGTCTACGGCAGTTATTCCCTGCAGGAGTATCCACTCTGCGAGATTTGCAGTCGAGGAAGCCCCTAAAACCAGAGGAAGGTCGACCTTGCGACAACGGCCTTTGAGCCTTGAAAGAAGCTTTAACCAGAACAGACAATGATTTAGCCGTCTGAGTTCTGTCTTTGGTTTTGGTGGGCTCTACATCTGTAGAAAAGTGAAAAAGCTCCTTACCATCAATGGAAGGTCCAGAACCTTGTCTTGCACCTCCTTCGAGAACTTAGTGGCATGCAGCCACGCTTGCCGCGAGGTATCAACCCCAAGCTACAGACCCCAAGCCGAGGTGTCTAAGTGATGAGCCGCAGCCTCCAGGAGATCCTGGGCCAAGACCCTGGCATCGGAAAGGCCTCTTCTGAAATCCTCCAACTTCTCGACAGGAATGTGCTCCTCAAACTCCGACAGACCTCTCCACATCCGCATGTTAGCTCCCGCCAAAATCAATTCTGCATTGGCCTGCCTGAGCTGTAAGGCCGAATTGGCAAAGATTTTCCTACCTAGGGAGTCCAGGAGCTTGTCCTCCTTTCACAAGACCTGAGTAGCCGTCGCTGAGGAGGATGCTGCAGGCCTGGATTGCAACATAGCCGCAGCCACCACTGTGGAGGAGGGAGGCGGACAAGACGACAAGGCCACTTCTTCCGAAGAATGCAGCCTGTACCTCGCGTCAATCTTTTTATTGACAAAAAGTCCCGACTGTGGCTTTTCCCAAACTCTACGGACCTCGGCCAGAACATCCTTCTGTAAGAACAGGCCGGTACACTCCATAGGAGACAAGGTGAACGCCCCAGAAAGCACGCCCTCCAGCGGAGCAGGTGCCTCGGGCACCGGAACATCTAAGAAACTCATCATGCCCAGCACCCGGTCATGGAAAGCTCTGATAAAACGGGGAAGGTCCTCGTTGTCCTGATCGCCTTGAGGGCATCTGACAGGCCAGGATCATGCTGAGCCGTGTTAGGCACTGCCTTGTCCACTGGGGACAATGGTGGCACAGGCGGAAGTGCAGGGGGATGCACCACGGGCAAGGGAGGCACCGGCGGAACGACCGTCGGAACGGGTGGAGCCGGAGGCGCGGGTGGACATATCTCCTTGAAAAGCCCTTTGAAATATTCCCTCATGGGGTCGGTGCGCATAAGTGCTTGAAATTTACCGAAAAAAACGTCCTCAGGAGATTGTTTCGGAACCTGAGGAGGCCTCTCATGAGGTGCACAAATCCAGGGACGTTACGGGGAAGGGTGCCACACCGGGCCCTCCACCGACGAATCCACATAAATCAAGGGAGCCGCCCCCATGGGCAACGAAACATTGTGCGGAAGAGGCATCCGGGCGTTCCAATCATAAACCGGCCGGTAAGGATGCGCACAATGGACCTTAGGTTCACCCGGAGGACCGAACCCTACACCAGGGGCGGATGGCGTAGTTGTAGGGGTAGTACCTAAAATGGCCGCCGTGGTCATGGCGGGAACGGCCGCCATTTTTTCCTCATCTGAGGGGAACTGCGGCACGTGAGGAAGTGAGGCAGAGGTCCCCGCCGATGGGTCAGGGGTCTTTAGCCTTAACGTAAGGAACCTCGGCAGAGCCGGTACTATGAGGCCTGGAATGTTTCTGCGACATACCAACCGCCAACTGAGCCTTCGAAGGAAGGGCCTCGGCACTGCCGGTAAAAGAAACTTTCTTCTTTGCCCCCTCAACAGATCTGGTGTCACCACAAGAGCGGGAACGGTGCGCTGTCACCGACAGGGCCTTGCCCGGCCCCTTAGAACTGTTGGTATCCTTAGCCTCTGTACGAGGGACCTCGGACCTAGGCCCGGTAGAAGCCTTATCGGCACGGGCCTCGAACATCCGTTCAGTAACCTCAAGCCCAGCCAAGACCTCGGGGCGCACCCCGATTTTGTTTTTGAGGGAAGCCGAAAGAGCGGCCTCAGAGCAAGCTCTGGTACCCCACAACTCAGTAGAACTGGGTCTACAAACAGCCCCCACAGGAGGGGCCTCGGAGCATACTCCGGTGGACACAGGCCCCTTACGGAGACCCTCGGAGAAAACTCTGGTAGAATGATTAGGCCCGACAGGCACCTCAGGGCGAACCCCGGTAACAGAGCGATCAACGCCCCTCCCAGCTCGAGAGGAACCCGGAAAGGTATCCCCCGGCCGGGGTGCTCTGAAAAGTAAAGAACTTACCGGGTGTTTTTTCTTCTCGTCGATGAACGCCTGAAAATGCGAAGGAGGAGTCCGTCCGAACACCTCCTCCCACCGCTCCAACCGATGTTGAAGTGCCCGGACAGAAAGGGAGTCACAGTAAAAACAGGAGTCCCAACGGTGTTCCGGACCCAAACACTCTAAACAAAGAGGATGGGGATCCGCCCTCACGAAGCGACGGTGACACGGTGAACAGTCTGGAAAATCTAGTTTAAAAGACATAGACAGACTAGTAAACGAACGCTAGCGAGAGCCAGAGAGGGAAAAAAGGGAAGAAAATCTTCCGAGGATGCGAGTGCATCCGGCCCCGATCGTGCGGAGAAAAGGACTGATGGGTGATGCGCGGGGCAGAGCCAAGGTGGGCGGGTTTACGGCCACGTGCCGGGCCCCGCGCAGGAGAAAGAGGAGGGACACATTTTTTAAAAAAATGTAGATGCTTTTTACAAAGTGCTCCGGTCCCATCCCACAGGACGGAGAGATGTCCCATAAGTATGGAGGAAAGGGGACGGGGCGTAGGAGTATGATGATGATGATGATAAAACACGAGAAAGACTTTTACAAAAAGAAATGGTGAATAAACCCAGCTGCAACCGTGTATATGATCCAGCAGGTTTAAGTTTGAGGCTACTAAAATAGCCTAAAACAATACCCAGGCTATTTAAAATAACCGCGGTAGGAAAAATAGGGAAGTTACCACTGCCACCAGCCAAATCTTAATGAAAAGTGAATGAAACAATGTTCCATGAGAGACAGACAAAAAGGGATAGCTATTAACCCTTTCCAGACTCTATGTAAGATAGTTTGTACTGGGTCTGTGATTTTAAAAAGACTAATAAAGTTAATGGAAACTTAACATGTTTCTGGGAGACAGTAGTCAGTCCCAGAAAATGGAGTTTCAGTTGGGAAGTCTGAAAAAGACAACGCTGTGTTACTGCACTGAAGGTGCTGTGTAACATACAGTAAATAGATGATGCCTATGGAGTAGGCGAGGCTCCACAGTCTATGAATACAAGAAAATGTTAAACACGTACAGCAAAACACATTTAAGAGTGGGAAAAAAGCTCACACTCTTACCAGGTGAAAAAAAGAAATCATAGACATCCAGCAAAGCTGCTGAGGGACTCAGTAGGCAAGGGAAATTAGCCATTCTGGAGAATTCTCCCTAACAGTGGATCTGTTCGCAACCAGTGTCAACCCGAAGTACAAACTGTTCTGCTTCAGGGAATTTCCCCCAAGAGGAGCTCGAGGGGATGCATTCGTAGTGGACTGGGAGTTTCCACTTCAAATAGATAGTGTCCTCCCACATATTCCTCATCTTTATACATCTTCCCTTCCAATTTTAGGCGCTGCAATAAAAAAGATTTCGGCAGAGAGTGCTGTGCGTCGACACGGTCGACTCAATGTCCCTCGAGGGCTTCCATCTCAGAGTCGCCGTCCTTTTAGGTATATATGGCACGTGCAGCACCTGTCAGCTTCAGTTTCATTTTTCCACAATAGTTAATGCTTCAATGCTTTGTTAAAAAACTGTGACATCCTCGAGATTGATGGCCTCATCGTCGACATCGCCGACCCAGAAGACCGGGTTAAAAAAAGTCACGACTGTGGTGCCAAAACGATGCTCACAGATCCTCATTGAGTGGGTCTGTGGTGCCTTGGCGTGGAGCATAGGACGGCGGAATGTGAGTCCTGTCAGCCCATGACTGGTAAGGCTCTGAAATAGCGTAAAGAGAAATTAGCGGCAGGTAGGCCCCCTCCTAAATCCAACTTGACGACCCAGTAGAAAAAAAACACTTGTCCGACTAGTCGAGAGGTGATTGTCCTTGAAGGAAAATGTCTAAAAAGCATTCATACTCCAGGAGTGGATTTCACATTCCTCATCTACTTGCAAGAAGGCAAAGAAAAGGTGCTATAGATCGCCTTCAACTTCCTCTGATTCCTCTACAGAAAGAAAAATATCCTGCCCAACCAAATCCTTGACTCCTTCACAATGGGAGGAGATCAGGCCGGAAATGCTTACCATTTTCGACAAGGAGGCCCGACCCCCTCGAAAGAAAAGAAAAAAGCCATGCTCCTGTCACGCTGTCAAAAGCAGACAAGGAAAGGGCTAAATCCTGAGTGCCCTCGAGCCCGGGGCGCTGGCCGGAGACCCATCGAGATCCTTCGAGGTCTCGACTTGATGAAAAATAATCAAAGACTCAATTGAGTCGAGGGTGAACCCTTCAAGGGTCCAGTTGACGCCAAAATCGTTGAAAACATCAATGCCATTGGCGTTGAAACCATTGACGTCTTCGGGCTCGAAGCCATCAATGCCATTACTCACTAAGGATGTAGAGAAATCTCAAACCATTGCCAAGGAAAGATTTCTTCAAATCTTTATCAGCTATTTATTAGGAGCACTGGCCATTGGACCAAGACACCCCAACTTCTGGTTTGGCGGTTGGTACTCCTAATGTCCCAGAAGCCCTTATTTCAGAAGATTCTAGGTGAAAGTACTTATAGGAAAACCTTCAGTCTGCAAGTTGTATAGACACCTCTCCAGAACTTGAGTTTGGCAGACCAGACCCAGCAGTTCATGCAGATGCCTCTTACAGGCAGCATATTACTAGAGTTAATAATTTTCTGGGATGAGGCAGATCTGCTCCTCTCTTTGAGCAAGATGACCTCACAGACATTCTCGACAAAAGTCCTCAGAAGGATCTTGTACTTCCTTTTCATATTGCCCTTCAAAAAAGGGTAAAGGTGAATTGGGATGCTCCTGAAACAATTCCAGCGGTGAATACGAACCTCACCAAAAAGTACAGGCCTTCAAGTAGTGACCCTGACTACTTGTCAGAGCACCCAACACCAGAGAGCCTGGTAGTTCAGGCAGCGACATCTGCAACTAAACAGACGGCATGCCCAACCATCCCATCAGACAGGGATGATAAGTGTTTCGACACTTGGGCAAGGAAGGTATTTTCTGCCAGGAGCATGGCTCTAAAATCTGCAAATGCCACTTGCGCCGTAGCAAAATTTACATTCACTCTGTGGGATTGTGTAGCTATGACAGAGGAGCTTATTCACAAAGGAGAAGAAAGAGATGGATTCCTGAATATTGTAAGAGACGGTAAGGAGGCTATGTGTGAGTCTCTTTAGTCAGGACTGGACTCTGCTGATAGCATCAGCAGAGGCATGGCGGCAAGCACAGTAAGTGTATAAGATAAGGCAGGGAACCCTCTTTTTTTCTAAGGGGGCTTGACTCCAGAGGGTAAGGCAACAATTAGGAAAGAAATCGGAGTCAACAGCTACCCTAGTCATTGACGCTTTCAGTAGGAAAAAGGTCACAGTGGAGCTAACTTAGCACATATCAGTTAGCTCATAACATAAACACCAAAAGATAAGGATATCTTTTTCAAACATTAAAGAATGAGATTTATTAGATTTACACAATTAAAAACCTTTACAAGAGTCGAAAGGTAAAGTGTTCCATCCTTGGCACAAGAAAACCAATATTTTTGTACAAAGTTATGCAGTAATTGTACGCATGGGTGGGTTAGTACAACAGTGGTAATTATGATTACATATACTGCTAATGTTATGGCAGTATGAAAACTTGTCGACACACACAGAGTTCAGGTGTTTCTGGTACGGTGAGTAGATGGAAAAACCAGCGGATGAAGGTTGTGGAACCTGCTGGTAATTTCACCGGACTGTCTTCAGGACTGGGGGATTTGTTTTAAAAAGAAAACACGAAGTAGTTGGTGAAGTGCCAGGCACCTGAAATTGGTGAGACAAAGGATGGTGAGGTTACAAAACGGAAATTAAGATTAAAACGGAGAGTGTTTTGGAAACACTGTGAAAAAAGGACCTACCTAGGGTAGTTGAAGCGTCATGGCTAACGTGGTTATTTTGTATAGGGCCAGAATCTGGATGAGTCACTGGCAGGTGGGTTTTGTCCAATATTAGGACAGGAGGTCTCTGAAACAAGTGAAAAGACCGAGTTGTAGTTGATGAAATGGTTTTACAATGTAGAAAAAATGGTTTAATAATCATTTACCTGGTCTGGTTCACAAAATGAGTCCCAGGTTGTTAGAGATGAGAACTGATTTCTATCTAGGATGCTGAGTAACCGCGGTCTGTAGTAGACAAAGAGGAAGGTTGTTGTAAGCGTTTGTGTAGCACGCATCGAGATATCGTGCTTAAAAATGTACTGACAGTGCCTGAATGGAAGTACAGTGACAGTGATCAATTCAGGAGGTGATGGATAAAGGCGGTCTCTATTTGTGGATCGAGTGACTGTGTGTTGTGCATAGTTTCTGCATGCCTTCACTGTAAACTATCATTACACTGTGATCGATTCATTATTGTAAAAGTGGCAGAATATAACTAGAGCAGAGGTCAGTGCCGATATGATCTGTCTCACATAGTGTTGGCGCAGTGAGCGGAGGTAGCTTGCTTCTAGGAACACCGAAGTTGATCGGCCTTGTAACTAGTAGGAAAAGGTTGGCGGGGAGGGCTTACCTCTGTAGTCGAGCTTTGTTTGTGGCTGCCGGGGGAGTTTGTAGCTCGCGCATGCGTATATAGATCAAGCAGTGATCTAGATGACATGCGTGGGGAGAGTAATGTTCATGATTGCTTAACCAATGTGAGTGTTCATAGACATGCGCACGCGTTTGAAGATAGAATGAACGTGCGTGTAGAGTGAGTAGTGTCACTGCGTGTGCATGTATTGAGTAGTGAAGGGGACTGAACTCCATGGCATCACTAAACATAGAGAAAATAATATATAATCAACAGGTTCGCCAAATACTGAAAGGTAATATTACGGCAGGAAAACAAAAACATAAAGTGCATACATTTTTGTTGAAAAAGACATTTTTAAACACGAGTAATCAAGACGTATTGTTATAAACATACATTTGCAAGTCATTTTTTGTGACAGATGGACAACCAGTGGAACAGTCTCAAGAATATTATCATGCGTGGAGAAATATGTCAAAAAAGGGGGGGGGTTCCATTACTAGAAATGCAGAACTATGTGAGATATAACGTGTCTGCTATTCAAGGGTGTTGTGGGGAGTCAAGAGTCGAGGCAACGCTCAAGGGGGGTTGTTAGAAAAAGGGGGTTGAGTTATTTGTTGAAGAAGAGATTCCACTCGATGGATATATTTAAACCATTTTTGATTGAATCAAGACGATAGATCCATTTTTGCTCAAGTTTTCGGAGCGCTAGGTCACGATCACCTCCGCGAAAAGAGTTTTGGACAGTCTGTAAAATGACCCAGAAAATGTCATTATGGCTGTGTTTTTTCTGCTTAAAATGAGCTACAAGTGGTTTGTCTTCGACGAGATTTTTGACACCGGAGCGATGTTCACAAATTCTTTGTTTAATTTCCCTTTTGCATTTGCCGATGTATATCAGGTCGCAAGGACATTTTATGGCATATATTGACCATTTTGTTTTGCAGTTGGTGAAGTTCGGAAAAGTCCATCTAGTTTCTTTTAAGTCGATGTATTTGATGTTTTTTGTTAAACTACACACTGAGCAGTTTCCGCATTGAAAGTTGCCTTTCACGCTCGGAAGATCCCACAACGTGGTTTGTCTTGTCTTTGCTTTTGTCCTATCTTCATATGTATGCACTAGGCGATCTTTTAAGTTCTTATTGCGTTTGAACGCAAATCTCGGTTTTTCTGGTTTGAAAACATCTGTGTTCAATGTGTCCCAATTGGTAAGAATGATCTTTTTTATGCGATTGCTGAAAGACGTGAAGGTGGTTGAACATGTCATTCTTGTTGTTTGTATTTCTTTTGCTGTGGGAGTGAGACATTGTTCCCTGTCAGTGTGTTTTGCTCTCCTGCGAGCTTGACGTATAACGTGTCCGGGATAGCCTCGTTCTTTAAGACGTGTACTGAGGTCACTGCTTGTGGAGTCATATTCGTTATTGGTACTGCAGTTTCTCCGTAGTCTGAGAAATTCACCGAAGGGTAGGTTCATTTTTAGGCCTTTGGGGTGGAAACTGCTGTAGTCCAAAAGGGTATTTTTGGATGTGGATTTTCTGTATAGGGTCGTGGCTAGGCCATTGTTATGGTCTTTATAGACGTAAAGATCCAGGAAAGGTATTTTGTTCCGGTTTTGCTTGCAGGTAAATTGGATGCAGGGGTTGCATTTGTTGAGCCAGTCTACAAAAATGAACAGTTGATCCTCCGTATCTTTCCAGATCATGAAAACATCGTCGATGTACCTACACCAGCAGCCGATAGAGTTCTTGAAGGGATTGGAGATATGGTAAATGGAATGTTGTTCAAAAGAGTCCATAAAGAGATTTGCCACGTCTGGGGCAAAAGTTGCACCCATACTTGTCCCGTGACATTGCTGGTAGAAAGTTTCTTCAAAAATGAAGTCATTTTCTGTTAGTGCTATCCTTGTGCATTCTAACAGAAAAGAAGTGGGTGGGTTTAGGCGTGTTCTTTTATCCAAATAGGAGGCCAAGGCTTCAATGCATTCCATTTGTGGAATGCTGGTGTAGAGTGACTCTACATCTAGTGTCACTAGTAGATCATTGCTGTCTACAGTCAAGGTTCTTAACTTTTTTATCATGGCAGTGGTGTCTTGTATGTAGGATGGCATGCAACTGATGAAAGGTCTTAGAAAATGATCGATGTAAATCGATAGAGGTTCTAATATTGAGCCAATTCCGGCTACTATGGGTCGTCCTGGTGGGTTCTCTGCGTTTTTATGTATTTTGGGAAGCAGGTAAAAAGCTGGAATAATAGGATGATGATTGACCAGGAATGCTTTTTCGTCGTCATCTATCCAACCTTCTTGCCAAGCGTGGCACATTAGGCTTTCGATTTCAGCTAGTAATCGGGTGGTTGGATTTGCTGGAATTTGTCTGTAGAACTTCGTGTTGGACAGTTGTCTAGTCACTTCATTGTTGTAGAGGAGGCGACTCCAAAGGACAATTCCTCCCCCTTTATCAGCTGGTTTTATCAGAAAGTTGTGATCACCTTCTAGTGACTTTAAAGCTTCCCGTTGTGATTTGGTGAGGTTGTCCTTATAATGAATAGTATTAGATCTGAACATTTCTCTCATCTCAAGTAGAATGCGGTTTTCAAAACTAAGTATCTCCGGGCATACCATCGATGATAAAGGTGTAAAGGATGATGGAGGTTTTAGGCCGGTTGTCTCTGGTGGATCTTTTTCAGGGCTATCTCTGAAGAAATATCGAAGGCGGATGGTTCTGAAGAATTTTCTGAGTTCTACTTCTGTGCTGAACTGATCATCAAACAGTAGACAATACCAAAGAAGGAACAAAAAATTTGTAACATTCTCAAACAGCTCCCATAGTAGCGACTCTGATTCTACAACAAGCGGACAAGCAGGGGCAAACTAAGGAACCAACCAACCGCAGCAGCAACCATTTTTTCAAGGGAGAGGCAAACGCGGACGGCCAAGATATCAAGGACCACACCAAATGCGAACCCGACAATGGGTGCCGCCGCCGCCGCAAACATGGTAATTCCCATTTTCAATCTAAGTGAACACATCCTATCGTCAGATGAAATCAATCTCCTCAGTAAAGGTCTTAGTTTTATACCTAACACAAAACCTGATCAGTTCAGCACAGAAGTAGAACTCAGAAAATTCTTCAGAACCATCCGCCTTCGATATTTCTTCAGAGATAGCCCTGAAAAAGATCCACCAGAGACAACCGGCCTAAAACCTTCATCATCCTTTACACCTTTATCATCGATGGTATGCCCGGAGATACTTAGTTTTGAAAACCGCATTCTACTTGAGATGAGAGAAATGTTCAGATCTAATACTATTCATTATAAGGACAACCTCACCAAATCACAACGGGAAGCTTTAAAGTCACTAGAAGGTGATCACAACTTTCTGATAAAACCAGCTGATAAAGGGGGAGGAATTGTCCTTTGGAGTCGCCTCCTCTACAACAATGAAGTGACTAGACAACTGTCCAACACAAAGTTCTACAGACAAATTCCAGCAAATCCAACCACCCGATTACTAGCTGAAATCGAAAGCCTAATGTGCCACGCTTGGCAAGAAGGTTGGATAGATGACGACGAAAAAGCATTCCTGGTCAATCATCATCCTATTATTCCAGCTTTTTACCTGCTTCCCAAAATACATAAAAACGCAGAGAACCCACCAGGACGACCCATAGTAGCCGGAATTGGCTCAATATTAGAACCTCTATCGATTTACATCGATCATTTTCTAAGACCTTTCATCAGTTGCATGCCATCCTACATACAAGACACCACTGCCATGATAAAAAAGTTAAGAACCTTGACTGTAGACAGCAATGATCTACTAGTGACACTAGATGTAGAGTCACTCTACACCAGCATTCCACAAATGGAATGCATTGAAGCCTTGGCCTCCTATTTGGATAAAAGAACACGCCTAAACCCACCCACTTCTTTTCTGTTAGAATGCACAAGGATAGCACTAACAGAAAATTACTTCATTTTTGAAGAAACTTTCTACCAGCAATGTCACGGGACAAGTATGGGTGCAACTTTTGCCCCAGATGTGGCAAATCTCTTTATGGACTCTTTTGAACAACATTCCATTTACCATATCTCCAATCCCTTCAAGAACTCTATCGGCTGCTGGTGTAGGTACATCGACGATGTTTTCATGATCTGGAAAGATACGGAGGATCAACTGTTCATTTTTGTAGACTGGCTCAACAAATGCAACCCCTGCATCCATTTTACCTGCGAGCAAAACCGGAACAAAATACCTTTCCTGGATCTTTACGTCTATAAAGACCATAACAATGGCCTAGCCACGACCCTATACAGAAAATCCACATCCAAAAATACCCTTTTGGACTACAGCAGTTTCCACCCCAAAGGCCTAAAAATGAACCTACCCTTCGGTCAATTTCTCAGACTACGGAGAAACTGCAGTACCAATAACGAATATGACTCCACAAGCAGTGACCTCAGTACACGTCTTAAAGAACGAGGCTATCCCAGACACGTTATACGTCAAGCTCGCAGGAGAGCAAAACACACTGACAGGGAACAATGTCTCACTCCCACAGCAAAAGAAATACAAACAACAAGAATGACATGTGTAACCACCTTCACGTCTTTCAGCAATCGCATAAAAAAGATCATTCTTACCAATTGGGACACATTGAACACAGATGTTTTCAAACCAGAAAAACTGAGATTTGCGTTCAAACGCAATAAGAACTTAAAAGATCGCCTAGTGCATACATATGAAGATAGGACAAAAGCAAAGACAAGACAAACCACGTTGTGGGATCTTCCGAGCGTGAAAGGCAACTTTCAATGCGGAAACTGCTCAGTGTGTAGTTTAACAAAAAACATCAAATACATCGACTTAAAAGAAACTAGATGGACTTTTCCGAACTTCACCAACTGCAAAACAAAATGGTCAATATATGCCATAAAATGTCCTTGCGACCTGATATACATCGGCAAATGCAAAAGGGAAATTAAACAAAGAATTTGTGAACATCGCTCCTCTGTCAAAAATCTTGTTGAAGACAAACCACTTGTAGCTCATTTTAAGCAGAAAAAACACAGCCATAATGAAATTTTCTGGGTCATCTTACAGACTGTCCAAAACCCTTTTCGTGGAGGTGATCGTGACCTAGCGCTCCGAAAACTTGAGCAAAAATGGATCTATCGTCTTGATTCAGTCAAAAATGGTTTAAATATATCCATCGAGTGGAATCTCTTCTTCAACAAATAACTCAACCCCCTTTTTCTAACAATCCCCCTTGAGCGTTGCCTCGACTCTTGACTCCCCACAACACCCTTGAATAGCAGACACGTTATATCTCACATAGTTCTGCATTTCTAGTAATGGAACCCCCCCCCTTTTTTGACATATTTCTTCACGCATGATAATATTCTTGAGACTGTTCCACTGGTTGTCCGTCTGTCACAAAAAATGACTTGCAAATGTATGTTTATAACAATACGTCTTGATTACTCGTGTTTAAAAATGTCTTTTTCAACAAAAATGTATGCACTTTATGTTTTTGTTTTCCTGCCGTAATATTACCTTTCAGTATTTGGCAAACCTGTTGATTATATATTATTTTCTCTATGTTTAGTGATGCCATGGAGTTCAGTCCCCTTCACTACTCAATACATGCACACGCAGTGACACTACTCACTCTACACGCACGTTCATTCTATCTTCAAACGCGTGCGCATGTCTATGAACACTCACATTGGTTAAGCAATCATGAACACTACTCTCCCCACGCATGTCATCTAGATCACTGCTTGATCTATATACGCATGCGCGAGCTACAAACTCCCCCGGCAGCCACAAACAAAGCTCGACTACAGAGGTAAGCCCTCCCCGCCAACCTTTTCCTACTAGTTACAAGGCCGATCAACTTCGGTGTTCCTAGAAGCAAGCTACCTCCGCTCACTGCGCCAACACTATGTGAGACAGATCATATCGGCACTGACCTCTGCTCTAGTTATATTCTGCCACTTTTATAATAATGAATCGATCACAGTGTAATGATAGTTTACAGTGAAGGCATGCAGAAACTATACACAACACACAGTCACTCGATCCAGAAATAGAGACCGCCTTTATCCATCACCTCCTGAATTTATCACTGTCACTGTACTTCCATTCAGGCACTGTCAGTACGTTTTTAAGCACAATATCTCGATGCGTGCTACACAAACGCTTACAACAACCTTCCTCTTTGTCTACTACAGACTGCGGTTACTCAGCATCCTAGATAGAAATCAGTTCTCATCTCTAACAACCTGGGACTCATTTTGTGAACCAGACCAGGTAAATGATTATTAAACCATTTTTTCTACATTGTAAAGCCATTTCATCAACTACAACTCGGTCTTTTCACTTGTTTCAGAGACCTCCTGTCCTAATATAGGACAAAACCCACCTGCCAGTGACTCATCCAGATTCTGGCCCTATACAAAATAACCACGTTAGCCATGACGCTTCAACTACCCTAGGTAGGTCCTTTTTTCACAGTGTTTCCAAAACACTCTCTGTTTTAATCTTAATTTCCGGTTTGTAACCTCACCATCCTTTGTCTCACCAATTTCAGGTGCCTGGCGCTTCACCAACTACTTCGTGTTTTCTTTTTAAAACAAATCCCCCAGTCCTGAAGACAGTCCGGTGAAATTACCAGCAGGTTCCACAACCTTCATCCGCTGGTTTTTCCATCTACTCACCGTACCAGAAACACCTGAACTCTGTGTGTGTCGACAAGTTTTCATACTGCCATAACATTAGCAGTATATGTAATCATAATTACCATTGTTGTACTAACCCACCCATGCGTACAATTACTGCATAACTTTGTACAAAAATATTGGTTTTCTTGTGCCAAGGATGGAACACTTTACCTTTCGACTCTTGTAAAGGTTTTTAATTGTGTAAATCTAATAAATCTCATTCTTTAATGTTTGAAAAAGATATCCTTATCTTTTGGTGTTTATGTTATGAGCTAACTGATATGTGCTAAGTTAGCTCCACTGTGACCTTTTTCCTACTGAAAGCGTCAATGACTAGGGTAGCTGTTGACTCCGATTTCTTTCCTAATCGGCAAGCACAGTAATACACAGGTTTGTGTGGTTGAGAAGTCAGGTTTTAATTGATTGCTATTCTCCCGCAGATTCCACATCATGATAGATGTTCATCTCCAGCTTTGCTGCTCAGAAAACTTTCGACAGGGGGCGTAATGGACTTCGACTTTCGCCCGCCGATCGTCGATCCGTCTTGACAGGCTCTCGATCATCGTCTCTGAATGTGCCGCCAGGTGCCGTACAAATAGCACGTCATTACGCCCCACACTTCAGTTCCTTTTTTCCGCACGCTTGCACGCTGCATAGGGAACACAACCTGAGTTACTCGATGTTCTTACTGTACTTTTGCACGTTTTGTCTTCCAATACTTGACACAATGTCCTCCCACAGGGTTTCGGGCTTCAAGCAATGCCACGGTTGCGAGGCCAAAATGTCTTTGACCAAACCCCATGACATCTGTCTGTGGTGTCTCTGTACTAGTCACAACACTGAGGCCTGCCCGTCGTGCACAAGGATGCAGCCGAAGACCCTGCACGAGAGCCGGGAAACTGCCTTTCGACCAACCTGTTGCCAAGTCTCCATCACGGTCGCTCATCCGGTCCTTGGAGGCCGAGACTGAGGAGCCCACCCCTACAAAGGGGAAAGACTGACATTGTATGAAGACCAAGAAGTGGTCACATTGCAGGAGCCATTCCACATTTTCTTCCACACGACCACCACCGACTCAAGTCCAGCTCCTCGTCTGATCGAGGTAAGCCCTCAGCGGGGCCGACCACTCGGGAGGAGTGGGAGAGTTTTAAGAAATCTGTTAGAAATGTTTAAGACGCAAGGGGCTGTAGGTGCAGCTGCAGCCCCAAACCGGCCACTCCATCAACATCATCGGCGTCAGAAGTGCTTACAGTGTTACGCCCGTTAGGCATAAGTCGCTGAAAGGCCATAGGGCCGAGATTCCCACGTCTCATAGTTGCCCCAGCATCCCTCTGCACCGAAAGTACCCTCAGCATCAATAGCTTCAGCTTGGAAGTCTATCCTCAAGCCTTCAGTGCCATCAGTCGGCGATGGTTTCTTTGTGCCACTGTGGAGATCGGGCTTCTTCGACCCCATGCATTCCATTTTTGCAGTCGAGGAGCACGATGACCTTGAGGGCACGGTCAATCCTGTTTTCACAGGTACCTGCGGCATTGACTATTTCGATGACCAAGCTGATTTATTGGCTTTGGATCTGGGTTTGTATAAGGCCAGTGGTCTGGATACTTCTCCAGACACAGCAGAGACAGCCTTATACCCACACTAGTGTTTAGTTCAAGGAGCTGATTCACAGGGTAGTGGACACCATCGGGTTGAAGACGTCCTCTGTCCCTCTTCAGGCTTATGATCTTACCAACATTTTGGACAAGAGTCCCACAGTCGAGATGAATATAACATTCAACCCTGCCATTGCAGATCCGTTAGCCTCCTTATGGCAGCACCCTTGTACCATGCCCCCTGTGAATGCCATCTTCACAGGGAAGTATAAGCTGGCAAGAGGAGAGACTTCTTTCTTTGCTACTTATCCTTCCCCAGAGGGGTTGGTGATTCAGGCTGCCACTGTGTCCACTAGATCTGCATCATCCACCTCTAATCTGCCTACGGACAGAGAGTGGAAAAATGTGATGACCTGGCCAGAAAGGTGTTCACTTCTGGTAGCATGGCTCTCA
The DNA here is from genome assembly GCF_040938575.1 of Ambystoma mexicanum. Classification (NCBI taxonomy): domain Eukaryota; kingdom Metazoa; phylum Chordata; class Amphibia; order Caudata; family Ambystomatidae; genus Ambystoma; species Ambystoma mexicanum. Next base: position 586,458,596 of record NC_090939.1, on the reverse strand, counting down.
AGGCCACTAACATGGCGTGTGGTTTCAACAAATATTCATTTGGCTTATGGAAAGCAATCGAACAGGTTGCTGAATACGTCCCTGAGGGTGCCATGCAGGACGGTTTCTTACAGCTGGTAGAGGATGAGAAAGAGGTAGCCAAACAGTCTTTGCAGATGGGTCTGGACCTGGCAGACTCAGTTGACAGAGAAATGGGTTCAGCAATTGTAATGCGATGCCAAGCTTATCGTAAAGCTTCTGGTTTCTCCCCGAATGTCCAAAACACATTGATAGATATGCCTTTTGAAGGTGATATGATTTTCGGACAAAAATCAGATGAGTCCTTGGAGAAATTCAAGGAGTCAAAATTGGCTGCTAAATCTTTGGGCCTAGCGGTGCAGCTGACCAAGCTTTGCCTCCAGGGGCAGGGGCTACAGATGTTATGTTCCCTATGGCAGGAAGGTGCAGCTCCCGCAAGCCAGGCAAGGTCAGAGGCACTTCTCCCGCACCGAAAGGGGCAGAGGGGCCTTTAGAGGCCAACAAGCAGCGGCATGGTCACCTGTGTCCTCTAAGCCACTTTGATTTCCCCTCCCATTATGTACCGGTTGGTGGGCAGTTGGCAGGGCATTCGCCCCAGTGGCAGGAAATAACTTCTGATGCCTGGTCCCTGCATTTGATTTGGTGGGGTTATTATCTGCCTTTTCTAAAGAGGCCTCCAGACAGACCTCCACCTCCCCCAATCCAACCGGAACAGGACCTCCAGGAAGAACTGAGAGCCCTGTTATGGGAGGGGCCATAGAAGAGGTACCTCCTGATCAGAGAGGGTCGGGTTGGTATTCCCATTACTTCCTGGTGCCCAATAAGGGTGGAGGTCTCCCTCCCATCCTGGATCACAGGGCCTTGCAAAAGTTCCTGAGGAAGGACATATTCTGTGTGGTAACGTTGAAGGAGATTCTCCACGCTCTCAAACTTCAGGAGTGGCTGGTGTCGATAGACCTACAGGACACACACTTCCATGTGCCGATACACCAAAAGCACAGGAAGTTCCTAAGGTTCCTCATTGGCGACAAAAACTATCAGTTCAAAGTGCTTCCTTTGGGTTGACCTCCGCACCAAGGGTCTTCCCAAGCTGATGGAAGTGGTTGCGGCCCACCTCAGGCGATCCGCAGTCCACATATTTCCACACCTGGACGACTGGCTGATCTGAGGCAAGTCAGCGGGGCAAGTCTCGTCTCATTTCGAAGACACCTGTCTATTACTGCACAGGCTGGGCTTTTCCCTCAACTTAAAGAAGTCCCATATGACACCAGTCCAGTGGCTCCAGTTCATCGGAGCTGTCCTAGACACCCGGGTGGGGAAGGCCTTTTGCTCCGAGGAGAGAGTCAGCAACATCAAGCAGATGTTACAGTTGTTTCAGAACCATGCCACTCATCCAACGGCTTCCTACCTCCGCCTTTTGGGTCTCATGGCCTCCTGTATTTTTGTAGTGCCACAGGCCAGGCTGCGTATGCGATCTCTCCAGCGGCTCCTGAGAGACCAGTGGTCTCAATACCTGGGAGCACTCCTGGATAGCCTGTCGGTGTCCAGCCAGGTAGTCTACGGACTCGGCTGGTTGACCATGCGCAGCAATCCATTTGCAGAGGAACTCTTCTGGCCACCCTGGCCCCAGGCCTGAGTGGTCAGGGATGCATCTCTGAAGGGTGGGAGAGCCCACTGCAATGAATTGCAGGTGAGCGGCCTCTGGTCTCCATCAGACCCCGGTAGCTTAACAACAGGCTGGAATTGCGGGCCATCAGCTTAGCCCTGAGGGCCTTTGCGCCGTCTCTCAGAGGGAAACATGTCCTCATCCTGACAGACAACACGGTGGCCATGCATTACCTCAACAAGCAGGGAGGCGTGCACTCTCGCCCACTCTCCAAGAGGCAATTCAGCTGTGGTTCTGGTTGAGGGAGAACCAGATGTCGGTCCCAGCAGTTCATCTGGCGGGGACAGAGAACCCTTTGGCGGATGCTCTGAGCAGGCAGAGCACAATCTCACATGAGTGGGAAGTGTGCCCGAAGTCCTAGGGGAGGTCTTCACTCTCTGGGTTACCCCGGCAGTGGATCTGTTCGCCACGGAGTCCAGCAGGATGTATGAACAGTTTTGCTTGAGGGAATTACCATCAAACGGTACACTAATGGATGCGTTTCTGGTGGATTGTACCTTCCCTCTCCATTACGTCTTCCCTCCAATTCCTTTCATTCCTTGGGTTCTCAGGAGGTTGAAGAGATTTTGAGTATCCATGATACTGATCGCCCCGGATTGGGCAGTGAGAATGTGGTACTCGGATCTCCTGGATATGACCATCTGTCCGCCTCACTGGTTGCCTCATCGTCTGGATCTCCTCACCCATTCAGAAGGCCGGGTGCTTCGCCCGTCCCCGGACTCCCTCATCCTACATGCGTGGCTCTTGAGAGGATGTGGTATGATGACTTAGACCTCTCAGACGAGGTGCTTCAGGTACTGCTGGGTGCATGCATACATTCTTTTAGATCTCTGTATGTGTGCAGGTGGAGAATATTTGAGGCATGGTACAGGGAACGCAAGACTGACCCTATCGCTTGCCGCACCACCACAGTGATGGAGTTCCTTCAGTCACTGGCCTCTTCAGGTCTTCAGGTTGCCACAATGAAATGGTATTTGGCGGCCCTGTCTGTGTTTAAGAGATCCCCAGACCAAGGTTCGCTCTTCACCATTCCGCTCATGGCCCAATTCCTGAAGGGCCTTCTCAACAAGTTTCCGCCAAGCCCCTTTGTTGTCCCAGAATGGAATCTTAATCTGGTTTTGACGTTTTTGATGACGGCTCTGTTTGAGCCTATGCATTCCTGTTCTTTGCGACTGTTGTCCCTTAAAACAGCCTTTTTGGTCGAAAGCACGTCTGCCAGGAGGGTTAGCAAACTGCAAGCCATGTGCTGCAAACCTCCATTCCTGATGTTCTTTCACGGGAAAGTCTCTCTTAAGGTCAGGTCAGGATTTCTGCCTAAGTTAGTTTCAGAATTTCATCTGTCCCAGGCCATTGAATTACCTGTCTTATACCCTCCTCTGCATCCCTCGAAGGAGGAGGATCGTTTCCATCACATTTATCCCAAGAGGGTGTTGAGTTCTTATGTCACCCATACAGCTGAGTTTAGGAAATCAGACCAGTTGTTTGTGGCCCATTCCTTGTCTAGGAAAGGACTGCCTGTCACTAAGCAAACTCTGTCACAGTGTATTATCCTGTGCATAGCCGAGTGTTACCAGTTGGCTGGCAAGGAGCTTCCAGCAGGTATCATGGCACACTCGACCAGAGGGGTCTCGGCCTCTACAGCCCTCCAGAGAGTGGTTCCGGTTAGGGATATTTGCCAGTCGGGCACTTGGTCATCTTTGCATACCTTTAACAAGCACTATGCCTTGGACGTTGCACAGGGAGCTGATACTAGGTTTGGAAGGGCGGTTCTGCAGAATATGCTGGCTTAAATCTTTCTGCCCTCCTCCATTATCGTAACTGCTTGGGTAGTTTATCATGATTAGGAATCTGTGGGAGAATAGAAATCCATTGAAGGAGAAATTACCTTACCATAATGTTCTTTCTATGGATTCTCCAACGGCAGATTCCTCCTCGAACCCTCCCTTCCTTCCCCCTCAGACAGTTCTGTGGGTGCTCGCTTCTGTTCAAGCAAGGTAGCATCTCGTATGGCTCTGTGATGACTGTTTTCTTAAAAAGAAAAAAAGAAAAAAGAAAAATGTCTTTACACATTGTTGTGGGGTCATCCTGTTTGGATGTACCCTTGTTACTTTTCTATCGGCTGGTTATCCTTCTCCTGTGGTTTTTCTTCTGCAGCGTTCAATCGTAAGGGGTAGGTTACAGGAACTGAAGTGTGCAGCATAGTGACATGCTATTTGTACGATGCCTGATGTCACATCGGGAGCCCACGATCAAGAGCCTGTCAAGATGGATTGGCAGCCGAGAGTTGAAGTCCACTAAGCTCCCTGGTGAAACGTTTCTAGAGCGGCTAAGCTGGAGATGAACATCTATCATGATGAGGAATCTGCGGGAGAAGAATCCATACAAAGAACATTATGGTAAGTTAATTTCTACTTTGCCCACACGTGTAGTCCAGACTCCTTAACATGCCTTTTGACAGCACTCAGCTGTTTGACAGCAATGCTGACAAAAGCCTGGAGAAGCTGCCGACCTCAAAGGCAGCAGCCAAATCCTGTGGTGCCGCTATCAGACAGCCAAAACCATCTCACCCCAGTGGATCATCTTGGAGGGGTAGGTCCTTTCGCTTCTACTCCTCAGTTGGAAGAGCGAGAGGACTGACTAGTCAAAGGGACCAAAGAAGATTCCCTTGCGGTGGACGAGGGATGGGTGCCAAGTCTGCCCAATCAATGGCTTCCTTACCATAAACCACTGCTTAAGCCACCTCATAACCTCTCTGAGGCCTTAACCCACAAGACCCAGTGGGAGGCAGACTCACTGCATCCGCAAGAATGGCAGGGTATAACTTCAGATGTGTGTGCATTGGAAACAGCCCAAGGGTTACTTTTTCCCCTTTTTAAGAAGGCGTCAGGACCGGGCAGCTACTCGTTCAAAGTCCCAGATCCGTTCCTTGTGCATGACATTTTGAGCCTGCTAGATAAAGTTGCTATAGAAGCAGTACCTGTAAAGGAGAGGAACAAAGTGTGGTACTCTTCTTATTTCCTAATTCCCAAGAAGGACAGAGGTTTGAGACCCATCTTGGACTTGAGATTCATGACAAAGTTCCTCAGGAAGCATAAGTTTGAGTTGGTCACACTTTCTCAAATCCTTCAGGCCATCAAGCTCCACGATTGGATATGTCATTGGACCTTCAGCATGCTTACTTTCATGTGCCAATGTCATGGTCACAGGCCCCAGAACACAAACACCAAACCATCTAGTGATGGGGCAATGGGTCACTTGACTCACTTATGTCCCTTTGGGACCCATAAACACAGGGGCCTGGCTGGACTCAGTCCTGGCGCCTTTGATACCAGGCTCATATAGAGATGTGAGCAGGAACACTTTATTTCAGTGCAGGAGTGCTTTTACTTTATATCAGTGCAGGAGTGCTTTTATTTTACAAGAACTTTCCAGGAGCTGAAAGCCTTTATTCCAGAGAACATCCTCATGTGCTGACTCATCGGGTGTGGCTCCCTAGGCCTGGTATTCATGTGGTGACTCATCGGGGGTGGCAGGTTGTGGCAGGGAGGCTGAACCTGATGGGCGTGGCTTCAGAAGCTCAGCTATATAAGCTGCTCCATCCTTAAGGCTGGGGCTTCGCGTTACTGTGCACTTGCGTGCAACGTGACGCTCACCGCTGCTTGGACCAGTTTACTTACCTTTTAAACCAGGCGTTCTCCTGTATGCTCACCTCCAGGAAACCAGTGCTTCATCGCTTCATCTGCAGACTCATCTCCTGACTTCCAGTGATCTTTATCCCGATGCGGAAGCCTGTGAAGAAGAAGAAAGACAAGGTTAGAACATCTGCCCTAGGGACGTGCCGCAAATTTAACCCAGCGCGCCCCCATAGTTAACAACTTACCAGCTACTGTACCACTGAAGCTTTGTTTCTCATTCCCTCCGGCTGCCGCCTCGAGCTCCGCAACTTCTGCCGGGCCGGCAACATCACCTACAAAGGAAGAGAGCAAAAGAGTAAACATCAAAAGTGGAATGAACAGCAATACAAGACAACAAACTTTACAATACAACAAAAACAGACGAGGAAAGACAAAGGCAAACAGGAACACTTACCTGAAGTATAGTGGCTTAGTCGCAGCAGGACTGGACTACCACGTGCAAGGGACCAGTGAAGGAACTCAGTCCAGATCATAAAAGCGCCCCTGCCAGAAGCAGCAGGATGGAGTGCTCGCCAAAACAAATCAACAGTTGAGCTTTCCAGGGACAGCGCATCCCATTGGTACCACGGTTTGGGAGAAGGGGTCTGTAAGGGGATCAGGCGCACAAGCTGGCATACTCATGACCCCTATTCTCCACACAGGAGCAGTCCTGAGCAGCATCACCTATTACCATCAGTCACCACATAAGCGCAGAGGGTGAAGTCGGACCTGAGCAACTTCACCCCCGGGAGGGCTGCAACCGTGACCCAATGCCTCCGCATAGACCAGGTGAGCATAACAGCCAATCCACCATAAGCGCACAAAGTACCTGAGGTTCGCTGTTGGCAGTCCTCATTATCATTTTCGAGTAATGCCATTTGGGCTGGCCTCTGCCCCAAGGGTTTTCACCAATTTGATGGCGGTGGTGGTAGCGAGCAGGAGAGGGCTGATTCACGTCTACCCCTACCTGGACGATTAGCTTATCATGCATTGTTCTCCTGAACAGGCCCTGGAACATCTCAGCATAGCCTGCCACTCTCTCTACAGACTGGGCTTCTCACTCAATTACAAGAAGCACCACATGAAACCATCTCAAAGACTCGAGTTCATCGGAGCAGTACCGGATGCATGGTTGGGGAAAGCTTCACCAACCGAGTTGAGGGCTCAACACATTTGCAGATGGTCACCAAATCCCAGCCTTTGACTTTTTTAAGGTTGTTCAGCCTCATGACATCCTGCATTTTCCTGGTGCCAGAGGCTCGCCTGACAATGAGATCCCTCCAATGGGCTCTCAGGACGTAGTGGTCTCAATTCTAAGGTAATATATCAGACCTACTCCAGGTTCTAAGCAGAGTCACATAGGATCTTCTGTGGTGGGCCTGCAAGGGCAATATTTTGAAGGGAGAACATTTGTGGCAGTTTTTGCCGGAGATAACAGTAGTTCCGGATGCCCCACTCATAGGGTGGGGAGTCCATGCCAACGATCTGACAGTCAGTGGTCATTGGTCCCCATCTGAGTCCAAACTACACATCAATCCTTTGGAGCTGAGGGCAATCAGACTTGCGCTGAAGGCCTTTTTGCCCTCTGTACGGGGAAAAGAATGTCCTGATAATGACAGACAACACAGTGGCCATGTCCTACCTTAACAAGAGAGGAGGTGTAGGATCCCTACGATTGTGCCAAGAGGCAATGCAGCTCTGGTTCTGGGCAATTCAGGGAGGAATCTCCATATCAGTAGTTCACCGAGCCGGAGAGGAGAACACAGGGGCGGACGCTCTGAGCAGGCTGAGCACAGTCTCCCACGAGTGGGAAGTAGCTCAGGAAGTCCTTCAAGAGTTCTTCACCATTTCAGGAACCCCTCAAGTGGATCTGTTTGTGACCAGTATCAACCTGAAGTGCAAACTGTTCTGCTCCAGGGAATTTCCCCCAAGAGCACTCTAGGGGACATGTTTGTAGTGGACTGGGAATTTCCACTTCTCTATGCATTTCCTCCAGTCCCCGTCATTCCTCGAGTGATCAGGAGGTTGAGAAAGTTTGGGAAATTCATGATCCTAATTGCTCATGATTGGGCCAGGAAGACGTGGTACCCAGACCTTCTGGAAATGTCCATCTTCCCTCAAATTCATCTTCCTCAAAGAGAGGACCTTCACTCACAAGAGGACAGTTGGGATCTCCACCCAGAGGTCAACACGCTCAAACTTCATGCATGGTTTCTGAGAGGTTGAGGTATGAGGATTGGGACATCCCGGATGATATAATGGAGATTTTTCATTTGGCCAAAAGGCCAGCAACTAAATCCTTGTACTGTTGCCCTTGGAACTGATACTGCAGCTGGTGCAGGCATAAGGATGTGGACCCTTTTCAATGCAATACACCTGTGGGTTATATTTTTTGTTACACCCGGCAAATCTGGGGCTCTAGATTGGAACTTGAAACACTTGTGTATAGGCGCGTTATGAATGCCGTATCATATATCATAAAGGATATTTGGTGGTGCGTTCGCTCTTCAAGTGCACGTCGGAAGAAGTATACTTCAAGAAGCCGTCGATCATACAATTTACTAACGTGTTCCCTCCTACACCTTTTCAAGTACCTGTTTGGGATCTGAATATTGTGTTGACATTTCTAACCTGCACTCCCTTCGAGTGGTTCCAGTCATTTCCATTGTGGCTATTAACGTTTAAGACCATTTTGTTAGTAGCATTATTGTCAGCCCACAGGTTGAGTTGCAGGCATTATCTAGTAAACCACCATTTATAACCTTTGGAGTTATCATTCTTTTCTGCCTAAACTTGTATCAGATTTTCACTTATCCCAAAAATGTGGCTACCAACATTTTATCCGCCACCACATCCTACATCCTGGTAATGAAGAGGAAAGGCTACGTAGATTTGATCCTAGAAGGGCTCTTGGTTTTTTTGTTTCACGGATGGCGTAAATACACCAAGATGACCAACAGGGTACACTGGTCAGAAACTGGGACTAGCTGTCACAAAACTAATATTGGCCAGATGGATAATATTGGCCATTATAGAATGCTACAAATTAGCCGGGAAGGATTCCCCAGATTGCCAAAGAGCCCATTCCACAAGGGGCATGGCACCATCTTCTCTGCAAAGAGAGGTGCCAAAAATACATTTGTGCATTAGCCACTTAGTCTACCATGCACACCTTTGCAAATAATTACTGTCTGAATCCATCCTCAGGCCAGGAAGAAGGATTTGGGAAAGCAGTCCTACATTCAGTCCATGACAAATCTTAAATCTGAAAATTCTTTCTCCCTCCTCCTTAACTTAACACTACTTTGGGAGTCTATCTAAAGATGAGGAATACATGGGAGGACAGTATCCATTCGAATTTACTTACCCCTGGTAACGTTCTTTCAATTGGATTTCTGTGCACTTTATGCTCTTTCAAACTTTAGTACTGGTTGGGACTCACTGATGCTGGTAATTCTGCAAGAAGAAGGCGTAAAAACAGAACTGAAGCTAACGGGAGCTGTGCATGCTGTATATACCAATAATGACATTGACTCCGAGATAGAAGCACTCGAGGGACATTGTGTCAACCACGTCTCCGCACAGCGCCCGCTGCTGAAAAATAATTCGGAAGCAGCTAAAGCTGGAAGGGAAGATATCTAAAGTTGAGAAATACATGGGAGGAACATCCAGTCGAAAGAAAGTTACCAAAGGTAAGTAACCTGTTCTTCTGTACGCATTTCCTCCAGTCCCCATCATTCATGAAGTTATCAGGAGGTAGGGGAGATTTTGGGAAATCCATGATCCTAATTGTTCTGGATTGGGCCAGGGGGATGTGGTACCCGGACCTTCTGGACATGTCCATCTGCCCTCCAATGCATCTTCCACACAGAGAGGGCCTTTGTCATGATGCCTACCCCCGGGGACCCAGACCACGTCCAGCAACCCCAGAAGCAGGCATCAAGTTATCCTAAGCAAGCCCAACAACCCCTTCTAGGGGCTATTTGGGTCCAGTCCTGGCGTCTATGGCGCCAGGCTCATATGGAGAGTCAGTCCTGGCGCCATAGGCGCCAGGCTCATAGATTAAAACGTACCTGATGCAGACCATGCTGCAAACTTACCTGATGCAGACCATGCTGCAAGAGCTCCAAGGACTACTTTACTTAAGGACTATTTCTTACTCGGGCAGGGCTCGGGAGGAATACTTACCTGGGACTACTTTGGAGGCTATTTAAAACACGCCCGAAGAGCAGCACATGCTTCACGTTATTCTGTATCCAGCAGCGTAACGCTCACCGTACCTTCAAGTCTGCATCCAGCCTTCTGCCACGCCCGCCTCGAGTTTGGAGCTCCTAGAAAAAGGGAGAAAGAAGGAGAAAAGATTAGAACAAGAGCAATACCTTTAATCCTTACCTGAATTCCCGATCCATCGCGCTTTCCAGCTGGAAGAAAGAAGTTATTTTATGTGCGTCGCCTCACCTGCTGCAGCGCCACGCTGAACTCACCGGCCTTCGCAGCATCTTCACATTCCACCGCATCCTCCTGCATGTTCCCGCCGCACTCCGGCACCTAAGGAGAAGACAAGAACAGCAAGGTGTGCCAAGGGAATATACAGAGGAATATTAGTTACCCCCCCATAGACTTACCTGATTTTACCACCGGGGGTACTATTCCTCTTCACGGGTCGGCGCAGCTTCCACTGCATCTTCGCCGAACCCCGACCCCTAAGGGGAAAACAAAAGGACAGCAAGGTGAAACAAAGGGACTAAGAAGGGGAACCCTCCTCGCCACAATAGACTTACCTGATTTTACCGCCAGAGGTATTATTCCCCAAGACTTCATACTTTCTCTCAGCGCCTGAATAAGGGAGAAAGCAACAAGATACATATTGACATTATTTTATCGAACTGTGTTGGAAAATACAAATCCTTACCGGAATACTACTGGTTGCCACGAGGAACTCTTCTTTAGGGTCAAGCTGCAACCTGCAAGGAATCGGACAAGAGTGAAAGTCAGGCATTTGAACTCTTACAAACTTTATACTTACGGCGTCTTGCCGGGAATCGCGGAGTCAATATTGTTTTGGAACTCACCAATTCTTTCAAGACAGTGAAGCAACTGGTCATCAACGCGCCCCTGCGCTCAATGCAGGATGGAGAGCTCATCTTTTCAAACCATCAGGTGAGACTATAAGGCGATCTGTGGGGAGAACAGCATGGGTGAGGGGATTTACGCTCAACTCCACGGGTGGTTAATTCCCTTTCTCCATTTGCAGAAGAATATTCCTATGGGCCAAGCAAACGAAGCTAGTGGGCCAGTCCAGTCCGTCATCTCGGCCCTACGCGTCACATTGGTGGAGACCGCAGCTGTCCAGTTCCAATCGACGCGTCTGTGGGAGCCAGGTGAGCGTAACAGCCTTCTCTCGCGAGAGGAGGTTCGGGTTCTCCATCCAGAGGTTAAGACACTCAACCTTCACGCATGGTTTCTGAGAGGTTGAGATATAAGGATTGGGACCCCAAGGATGATGTAATGGAGATTTTGCTTTCAGCCAGAAGGCCAGCAACAAAGTCCTTGTACCGCTGCTGTTGGGACAAATTCTGCAACTGGTTCACAGAGAACGATGTGGACCCTTTTGCGTGCAATACACCTACAGTGTTGTCTTTCTTATTATACCTGGTCAATCTGGGGTTCCAGATTGTAACCATCAAAGGGTACTTAGAAGCGCTTTTGATCTTCAATCGCACTTCGGAAGGTAATCTTTGGTAATACATTTCTAATGGGGCTCACAAATGTGTTCCCCACTACTCCATTTAAAGTTCCAGTTTGGGATTGAAATCTTCTACTAACATTTCTTTTGTGCACTCCCTTTGAGCCGCTTCATTCATGTCCATTGAGACTGTTGACTTTTAAGACCATCTTATTAGTCGCTTTAACATCAGCCCGCAGGCTAAGCGAGTTACTGGTCTGATCCAGTAAACCACTATACACAACCTTATATAAGGACAAAGTTGTTCTGAGGGTTAAGCCTACATGTCTTCTGTAAATTGTGTCAGATTTTCACATCTCTCAGAAGATTGTTTGCCAACATTTTATCTGCCTCCACATCCTGGGAAGGAGGAGGAAAAGCTACACAGGCTAGATCCAAAAAGGGCACTTACCTTTTACATTTCACATGTAGCTAAAATATGTCTAGATGATAACCTCTTTGTGGGGTACACTGGACACAAATTGGGACTGGAGGTCATAAAGCAAACATTATCCAGATGGATAATACTAGGCATTACGGAATGCTACATGTTTTCAGGAAAAGATCCCCCAGAAGGTCTGAGGGCTCACTCCACAAGGGTCATGGCCACTTCTTCTGCTTTGCAAAGAGAGGCGCTGATAAATGACATTTGTGCTGCAGCCAGTTTATCTACCATTCACACATTCACAAAACATTACTGCCTGCATTCGTCTTCATGCCAGGAAGGAGGATTTTGGGAGCTTATCTTCAAATGAGTCCTCCTACGTTGGAGGACATAATCCATTCGAAGAACACGTTACTTACCCCTGATAACGTTAATTCAATTGGATGTTCCTTCCATGTATTCCTAATTGCCCCTCCCATTCTACCCCCCAGTAGAATGTCTGTGCTTTGCGCCTTACACTCCTTCATTGCCTGATACTCTCTTGAACACACTAATGCTGGTAATCCTGTGAGAACAAGGTGTAAAAACAGAACTGAAGCTAACAGGCGATGTGCGTGTTATGACGTCAACTTTGAGACGGAGGCCCTTGAGGGACATCGAGTCAACCGCATATATGCACAGTGCCCTCAGCCAAATAGAAATTCAGAAACAGCTAAAGCTGGAAGGAAAGATATATCTTAAAATGAGGAATACATGGGAAAAACATCCAGTCGAAATAACGTTACCAGGGGTAAGTAACTTGTTCATCTGTTTTCACTGATGTGTTCCTTTAAAGCATGTTATTGCTGTTCTGGCTATTCCTCCAAACGTGAAATAAACCACTGAAGCCTCCATGATCCATTGACAGGGTTGATATACCCTGGGATAAACTCACATTTAATCATTTAACTTTTTTTTTATTTCAGTTTCATCAGAAGTGAAACATACACACATATGATGCATCTGACTTGTAGATCTTCATATTAAATATGATCAGGTAAATTTAGAGAGTGTAAGAATGGATGTTCACACCAGAAGAATACTTTTCACTTATGTTGATTTCAAGTTTGCTAAGCACAGAGCCCCAACACTGCCTTCCTCATACTAGGCTGTCAACGACTGGGAATGGAATCATATTGAAGCCTAGACATTCCACACTGCATCACATGACATCACGTAGGAACATTCTGGATATTGCATATCATTCCACGTAAAATGCTACTTACATAACAATCTACCTAGACTATCTACTATTTACACCGGCTAAATTATAACACATCTCCCTCACTTATGCCACACAACCTCTTCTCACAATTGCAATCCTATTTTTATTCTATACCTGTCCCCAACACACTCTCACAGCACCTTTCATTACAGCAACCACACATACAGGATCAGAGTACAACACATCTTTTTTCCACTTTATCAAACCTTTCCTGATTCTGACCCAATCACCACACTCTGCCCTGAGCTAGTTCTTACCTCGTCTCCTATTTTCTCTCATCACGTACGCCTCCTTTCATTGACCACACAATCAGACTCTCCTCCTCTTCCCAAACAGGGCGGACTCACTTCAGCATAAGCCTTGCAATCTCTCATATGTTTGAACGGTGACACCCCCGTTGTGGAATGTGGAGCCATCCTTAAAGTGTACAATCTTTCCTGCAGAGCTGTTTTTCTGTCCACACCACACAATCCAGCCACACAGATCGCCTCCATAATGCACCTATTCATTCTTTCTACAACTCCATTGACTTCGGAATGGTACAATGCTGACTGCTTGTGAATCATACCACAACCATGCACATATTCCTTAAAACTACCACCCGTAAACGACAATTCATTGTCTGTTAAAATACTGCTAGGAATGGCTTCCCTAGCAAAAACCTCTCATAGAAATTCTACAATACTTTCTCCATTAATTTCCCTAACTATTTTGCATTCACACCACCTTGACAACAAATCCAACAACACCACAATGTATTTACCTCGACCAAACCCCAACTCAACTGGTTCAAGGCTATCCATAGCCACATCATCCCAAAACCTCCATGGCACCTCACTCAACATCATGGGTTGTCCCTTTGCTACCGCCCCTTTACAGCTTTTGATACAACCTACACAATCGCACAGTCTCCTTTCTATCTCCCTATCAAAACCCGGCCATTTGTATTCATTTCTCAGCGTGGCTTTAGTCTTTCTAATAGCCACATGTCCCTTGTGGGCAATATCAATGATCCTTGACCTGATAAGTTCCGGAACAACTGCTGGGCCCCATCGAAATATAATACCATCAACAAGACTTAACTCATCACGAACCTCCCAAAATGCTCTCTCCTTTTCCAACACCTCCCCTTTCTTGGGCCAACCTGCCACCACATGCAACTTTACTTTGGATAAAATGTCATTCTCTACGGCACTCAACCACTTGATAAACTATAGGCCAATACATTGGGCCTCATTACAAGTACTCCGGAATTAACACTGCCGGTAAAAACCATACCGGCACCGTTTCCATGTCCGCCCAATCATGACCCGCGGCCCCGGTAATAGCACCACCCTCAACCGCCACCGCAGAAATAGGGGTCCCGTTAAGTCCGTCCGCACGGAAACACCTCCGTTACCGTCAACACGAAACACTGTGAGCATCTCAACTAGCGCGGACACGGATATACCGGGAAAAAAATGGCATAATACCGTGATCACGGTGGCGGAACCGCCGCACCCGCGAACATGGCGTTATACACTGCCTGCAGAACTGAATCAGGGCACAGGTGCACCAAATCAGCACAGCAGGACCTAGCAGGCCACTGGGAGCCCACAAAAGGGCCACACCCAGCCCAACACAACATAGAACCATGCAGGCAGCAGGTCTAGTAGCACTGGGACTGTGCCTACTCAACCAACAGGCAGCACTGCACATGGTGGCAGTAATGGCGGAGAGGAGGAGGCGTAGGAGGCGCAGGTGGCAACCAGCCAACCCTGCAGCTATGGCAAACCCCATTGCCCAGCCAGCCCGACCCCGCCAACAGCCACCAATACCACGCATCAGGGCCTCACCCTGGAACCTCACCCCAGGACAGATCCACACACTATACCGGCTGGACCGTGCAACAATCCTGCACATCACCGCCATGATTGAGAACAACATCAGCAGCCAAATTGACACCCCCACCGCCACCCCCCCCCTCCTGAAGGTTGTCTCAGTACCGCATTTCCTTGGCAAGGGCACCTATCAACACACGGTTGGTGAGCTGCACGGCATATCACAACCCTGTTTCTCAAAAATCCTGGTACAGGTACTGGATGCCCTGTTGCGCCATGTGTCGGAACACATAGCCCTACCCCGCACCCTCCCCGAGGTCATTGCCACCAAGTTGGCCTTCCATGCCATAACAGGCATGCCAAATTGCATAGGCGCAGTTGACTGCACCCACGTTAAGCTGACAGTACCACGTGCAATTGAGGCAGTGTTCCGCAATAGGAAACAGTATCACTCTTTGAATGTCCAGATGGTTTGTGATGCCATGCAACTGATTACACACTGCTGCGCACGTTTCCCAGGATCATCACATGACTCACTGGTACTGCGGAATTCCACGTTGCCACGGTACATGAAACGCTATGCCGGACAAAGCACATGGCTATTGGGTGAGTACAGCTGACGATGCTACAACCCTGTCGAAGTGGTGTGTGTGTGTCCAGCCCAATGAGCATTGTGAGTGTGCCGCTGTGACCGCACATGCATCACCCCCCTTCCATCTACCAAATACACAGCGGATGACAAACATCATGAAGGAAGACATGACAGGGCACCACAATGTGCCCATGCACACGCTGGCACAGCCAATCCCGTCACTGTCCCATGAACCTTGTGCCACTGCAGACACCCACCCTCAATTGAAACACTGCCTCAAAAGGCACGAGAGGCGTGTAAATGAGACGACGTGTATTTACTACTTCCGTACAGTGAAGTCACTCTGCCATGTGTGGACAGCACTGCACCAAGACATGCACACAAACAAATGTCAGCCGCAGGGCACAGTAAACATGCAAGTTAATGTGTAGGCCCATATCCAGTTAGCGACATACATCGTGATGCCCAAAACATACCTCCATACACTGCATGGTACATATGCATGAATGAATGATGACACAAGAATGCACAGCAGCAGATGAGGACATGATGCCACAAACACTGACATGTTCCCCCATCTACATCCCATGTAGGTGATGCGGGATATGCACTCACGCCATGGATGATGAAATCTGTACGGAGACCAAGGAACAGGCATGAAGAGGCATACAATAGGGCACATATCCGCACACGTGGAATGATTGAGAGGACATTTGGACTGCTGAAGGCCCGTTTCCGCTGTCTGAGCAGATCTGGCGGATCACTGCTGTACAGCCCAGTGAAGACGGGTACGCTCGTATGTGCCATGCTGCACAATATATGCCTGAGCAGGTACATCCCAATGCCACCAGATGCAGATGAGGAAGATGGGGATGGGGATGGGGATGGAGGTGGGGATGGAGATGGGGATGGGGATGGCACCACCTCCCCCTGGGGGTCCACATGATGGCTAGAGAGCACGGGATGCCCTGATTCGCATTTACTTTTGAGTCACAGCACATTCACAGAAATGCACGAACATGGTGACGACAATGAATCAATAGTTGCACTGCAAAATAAATGATCAATGTCCACACATGTATGTCTTGATTGGAAATGGTGATGTATTGATGTAATAACAACAGGGAAGGAGGTGCATTGGTTAGGGAAGCTGTACACCCGGGGCCACCCACCACCAGAAACGTGCCCACCCCCACCCAGGACCCATTTTTCAAACCCCCAAAACTACCTACCCCACCACCCAAACGTGCCCACCCCTCTCACACCCTTGTAGTCCACATGTGTCCTGCACTGCCCCACACACATGCCATCACTTCCGTGTGCGCTTCTGTGCCTGTGCAACCTTGCCCGAGGGACCCGTTAGCCTACTCGAGTGCCTCCTTGGACTGGCAGTAGTGGAGCTGGATGGGGTGGTTGTGTTTGATTGCGCAGAATCTGGGATTGAGGGCATCCGTGCCAGATTTGCCTGTTGGCCAACCAACATGGCCTCTACAAGCCTGGAGGTGTGGTCGTTGACCTCCCGCACATGGCGTGCAAGGGTTACTAAAGTGCTCGCAAAGCGTCCTATGGACCTCGACAGGTGACGCACTGAGGCCTGTAGCTCTCCCTCTGCAGCCTGGATTCCTCTAGCTGCCTCTCCACCAGCTGGGTGAGGGTAGCCTGCTGGTCCTCCATCCGCTGCATGCGGGCATTCAGTTCGGCCATGGATGGGGTGGGCGACCTCATGGGATTCCCCAGTGATGTGGGGATGAACTCCAGCTCATGGAAGGAGCCCAGGTCTTCAAATGTGGGCATCTCCCCCTGTGGCCCCGTTTCCGAGTGCTCTTGCGGGGCACTGTTATCACTGCAGGCCGCCCCCTCTGCAGTGCTGCTGCCTTCGGTGTTGCGTTGGGTGGCCATGATAGGTCCCCGTGGCACCTGTCTAGACTCAGGCAGTGTGGAGACGGTGGGGACGTCGGTGGTGGTGGTGGGCGGCACATCTGTAGTGGCTGGTAATGTGGCCAGAGGTGCAGAACTGCCGGCAGCATCCTCCTGTGTGGTGGCGGTGGCTTGTGTACTTGCCGGTGCAGATTGGCTGGCTTGTTGTGCAGTATCACTGTCACTTGAAACGGCTGTGGGGACACAAAGGGCATGCAATTAGTGTTGTTGTGGTGGCAGATGGGTGCATCACATGCGTCATTAAGATTGTACATTGAATAGTGTTAGTCACATGCATCTGATTGCTGGTGTATGCATTCTGTGATATTGGTTGCCATACGGATCATGATGGGTCCTTTGGCCCACACATGCACTGCCTGGGGATGGGGAGTTGTTAATGGGTCCTTTAGCCCACACATGCACTGCCTGGGGAGGGGGGGTTGTTAATGGGTCCTTTGGCCCACACATGCACTGCCTGGGGGGGGGGGTTGTTAATGGGTCCTTTGGCCCACACATGCACTGCCTGGGGGGGTTGTTAATGGGTCCTTTGGCCCAGTACTCACAACTGCATATTTACATGTGGCATTCATGTTTGGGCACTTACCGGCATCTGCAGGTGGGCTCACTCCTGCCTCAGCCTCCCCGATCCCATGGATTCCCTCTAGGTGGAGGACGCTGCTGCAACGCTCCTCCCAGGCTTGCAGCCTCAGTGGGGAAGGGGGGTCCTCCGCCTGTCCCACTGCTGCGTTGGCGGTGCGTGGAAATGAGGTTGCGTACCCTCAGCCTCAGGTCGTCCCACCGCTTGTGGCAGTCCTTCACGCTCCTCACTGCCACGCCCACAGCGGTGCACTTGCGTGCAGCTTCGGCCCACACCTCCTTCCTCCTCTGCTGTGTGGCACGCCATTGGTCGGCGCTGAACAGCATCTCTGCATTGTCCACAATGTGCTCCACCAAGACGGTTAGCTCCGCCTCGCTGAAGCGCTGTTTGCACTGCCTCTGAGCAGGAATCCTGGCAGACATGCTGGTGGTCCCTTTTGGCTTCTCAGAGTTAGGATTGTGCCGGCTCTGGATGGCAATGCATTGTGCTTTTATATGATGGCCGCCTCTCTGTTTCCTGTTTTGGCGATCATGGTATTTCCGGTTCGGTGTCCGTGGCGGCGGAGGTGGAAACGAGTTTTGCGCCACTTGTGGCTGCGTTATTTCCATTTCCGTGGGGTTTTCCGTGACGGCGGTAACAACGTTTCCGAGTCCGTGTGGTGTGCGCGTCCGACAGCGTGTAATCAGACGGTTTTTCCGCAACCTTGCGGACACAGAAACGTTTTTACCGCCGTCACGGATTTTGCACTGTCCCGGACTGGCAGGTTGTAATGAGGCTCATTGTCTTTGCCAGATATCACACACATTCCGAACATGTGGCAATGTAATTGCGTAAACCATCCCGCTACATGCCTTGAGGCTTTATCAAGACCCTTGCATTCAAAAATGGCCTTCAAGGGTTTGTGGTGAGTTTTCATTATGAAATCTGTACCCCACACAACATTCTTAAACTTATCAACTGACCAGTAACAACCTAACTCCTCCTTTTCCAGTACAGAATACCTCTTCTCAGCACCCCTCACACCGCTGGATGCATGTGCGATTATCTCATCCTTCTTCATTTACTTGAGAAAACCGAGCGCCAATGCCTACACCACTGACATCTAAAGTGATAACATTTTTCCTCCATGTATCAAATTTCTTCAAAGGATCTGCAAGATCAATATCCTCTTTTATTTGCTTAAATTCTTGATCGCACTTCTCACTCCAGACAAAATCTTCCCCTTTTCTAAGAAATGTTCTCATCTCGACAACTTTTGATTTCTGATAAAATTCCAACATTCCTAAAAAAGAGCGCAACTCTCCTTTAGATTTAGACTGGACCACATCTTTTATTGCCCTAACCATGGCACTTTTGGGCTTTACCCCTGCAAAGATACTTTATGCCCTAAGTACTCAACCCTATCCACTCGAAATACATACTTCTCCTCACTTAAGGTTATGCCTCTTGACCCCAATATCCTCAATACATTGTCCAACCTTTTATCATGTTCACACTCATTCTCTCCACACAGCAATATATCATCCTGAAAACAGAACACCCCTTTAACTCCATGAAACATCTTATCCATAATATTTTGGAAAACCGAGGACGCAGAAACAAGGCCAAAAGGCATTCTGTGGAATTGAAATACCCCTTCATGAGTAATAAAGGCAGTTAATTTCTTACAACTCTCCTCTAGTTCCCCCTGATGGTATGCTGAAGTCATATCTAACTTTGAAAATATTGGACCGAGACCTGTTATGGCAAACATCTACCCCATATTAGGTAATGGATGATGATCTATGAGCACACACCTGTTCAACTCCCGCAAGTCAACACACAAACGTAAATCACCCGGTGGTTCCTTTATAATCACTAACGGAGAAGTCCATTCGACACCTCCCGCTCTCTCAATAATCCCCATGCATAACAAATTCTGTAACTCCTTCTTTACATTCTCTCTCAGGGCCAATGACACATGGGGCAATTTAGCAGCAACTGGTATGCATCCCTTTTTTAGAACGATTTGGTGCTGCATCCCTTTCACCTTTACACCACTTTTTGAAAACATTCCTTTATGCATAACCAATGGATGTAATGATCTGCAATACCTGGTCTATTTTATAAGGATCCAACCTCACATTTAACTTTTTCTGATAGCGCCAACCAAGTAGCGTCATTCCCTTCTTGGTAATATAAAACTTCCCTTGCGCACAATACCCCTTTGAGTTCAAATTCTGCCTCAAAAGATCCCAATAAATCAATCTTGTCATGCTATATCCCCCTGGGTTTATATCCGGAACCAGTAAATTGCTGATATCTCCTTGCATATCTCGCTCGAAAACATCCCTTGACATTAACGATATCTTGGACCCCGAATCAACCATGCTTCTCCCACTCTTCTCTACATTTGCATACGGATGCTCACACTCATCACAATTCGGTTCCTGAACAACATTGACAGTAATATTCTCAACATTGCAATTCTCCTCATCATTAGATGCCACATGACAATACTCATCATTGACTACTATAATCCTTCTTTGATTAAAATGATCGTTTTTTGAGCAGTTTGCAAAATGACTGTGCCTCTTGCACTTGGCGCATACTGTCTTTCTCCCATGGACACAACAGAGAAGCAGCAAAATGTGCATTGCTCGCACATCGGAAACATAAGCCTTCCCGATCATATTTCTTTTCACCCTTCTACTTATTGGTCTTGGCATCCATCCACTCCATCCACGTTGGGTTTTACTTTTCCTCTTCTCTTTTGTCTTGCATGAGCAACATTAAAAACTTCAACTTTGATTTCATTATGCTCCTTTTGAGCGACTCTCGCCACGCAGGCTAAGGAATGTTCAACTCTTTGTAATGTCCAAAACTTCTTCTAAGGACGGCTCATCCTTCAGCCACAATTCTTCCCTTTTTTTATTGCTTCTGCAATGTATCATGAACTGGTCTCTAATGTGTTCATCAAAGGATTCTTTAAACTTGCACAATTGAGCCAAATGTCTCAAAGCCATCACAAACTCTTCGATGTTCTCTCCTTGTTCTCCAACATGAATGCCACAGTTGTATCTCTCCAAGATTGTGCTCGTCTTGGGATATCCAGCTTTGTTAAGGCATTATCCAGTTCTGTTGTGTTGACATTTGTAAAATACTAAAAAGAATATAATATAATTTTAAAGGGATCGAACCCATCGACTGCTTGAGACTTACCTGATTCTCCATATTGGGAACAAAAATCTATTAAGGTAACCACATTTGATTCATACGATTTGAGAATAGTGAATTAATGGGATGATACAGAATAATTCCGCATATATCATGAGCATTCAACTAACTCTGTCTATATATTTTTGTCCCTTTATTATTTTGCTTCTTTCACACTTATTATCTTTGTCTATTTTCAATCTAACCTTTGCGTATCTCAAAAAACGGTGTTACTTTATATGTGGTGCACAATTGTTCACGTTTACTGTTATGTTGTCAATGAATATAATTGAAATATTTTTGCTTCTACGAAACCCTTGAATCCACCCCCTTCCCCCACCCCTTTCTCTCTGTGACATGATATTTATAATTTACCTCTGCCTTCAATTACAAAAATGTGAAATCTTAACAATGCATTTGTAATTATGGTTATGTACTGTAATAACAAAATAGTGGCAATAATGCCCTGATTTGAAAAAGGCTGGCTCTTAAACCGAAACACGTGTCATAAGCAACGCAACTGTTTAAATAAAACCAACAACTGGTTTTTCAATACTAACTTGGCGCAGTCTCGTTTCTGAGTATCCTTCATACAGTATACCAATTCAAGTGGCTTTTCAAACCAAAACTCATTGAGACGCGACACATCAGAAATTACAAAGGACAAGAATATTTCCATGTCTTTCATTTCTTTTTCTTTTGCTTAATTATGTCGCCTTAAACAATACCGACATAGCCACAACATCAATTTGTTTTATAATTCTAAAGAACCTCTCCAACTTGCTTTGTCTTTGGGGAAAAGGGAAGAAGCCCCGAAGGGGCCTTGCTCTAAGGGTGAAAATTTGCCAGAGGTTGACCCTATAACATTTCTCAAAGTTGGAAAACATTGACAAAGGCCTCCTGGTGTATGAGAGGACAGAGGACAATAGACTTCCCCTTAAGCTGAGATTGGATAGATTGCTCCCTCTCATATCCCGACTTCCATGCTATCCATTCTGAGGACATAATAATTGTGTATTTCACGAATGAGGAGCAGACCGATTCAGTTATTCTCTATCTAAGCTCAGGTTCTATCAAATCGTCTCTCCTTAGACTAGCCCACCTATTGCTCCCATGGGGATTTGATGTGACAGAGCTGCCTGCACTTGAAAGCTTGAGTAAACAACAGTGGCAATCACCATTGAAGCCTGGAAATATCCAAGTTGCAACAAAAAGATCACCTTACAAAGAGCCTACGAGTGAGACAGGGTTGATAGAAACTGAGTGCCCGGTTGTGAATTCAACCAGCCCGGTGTTTAAATGGGAGGGCACCTTTAAAATAACATTTTAAAGCCAGCAGTATGGAGAGCAGACAATTTCTCTCACAAAAAGGGAGGAGAAGTTTGAAGCAAGAAACAGCCAAAAGGGTAAAGAGAAGGGCTGCGATGGGAACTTAAAACAAGCCCATGGATTGTCCATAGGGTTTTGGAACACTAGAGGGTTCTCCCATTTGGCAAGGGACAAATACATCACTACAGGAAAAATGGATAGCCTCTGCCTGCAAGAAACTTGGTTATCAATCACATCTGTCTATGACGGTTATAGCTCTTAAATTAACCTGGTTTTTGTGGGGCAGACTGGTAGGCCTTCTGCAGGCCTACTGACAATGATGAAGAATGGAAGAGACTTTTGTGCTCTTGATTCTCAGTGCCCAAACAGATTTGTACAGGATACTTGTTTGAGAATGCGAGGGACCCCCCCTGCACACCTATATGGGAGGGACCCCTCTGCACACCTATATTTTTCTTGTCCTCATAAACTTATATTGGAATCCAAAGGGGATTGACTCCTCTAGGCTTTTCCAATCCATTACCTTATTGACGAATGTCGCAGTAAGCTTTCAGTTGATT
Organism: Ambystoma mexicanum; assembly: GCF_040938575.1. Classification (NCBI taxonomy): domain Eukaryota; kingdom Metazoa; phylum Chordata; class Amphibia; order Caudata; family Ambystomatidae; genus Ambystoma; species Ambystoma mexicanum. The sequence continues at coordinate 586,435,853 of NC_090939.1, read as the reverse complement.
GCATTTGTGTGGGTGGTGATATAAATGTGCCCGACTCGGCCCAAGGAGGATTGAGCTTGGAAAATACAGTGGGGGGCAGGAAAATCATTACCAAGAGCGCAGTGGATTGGTTAGAGCTTATGGAAGCCTTTTGCACTCTTAGACGTGCTAGGGAAGATCTTGGGAGGGGGTTCTGCTATCTCATTTACAGAAATTGATAGTTTCAATGGGTAGAGCTGACCCTAGGCAGACACGTTTCATAAAGAGAGTGGGGACAGACTTAAACTTATTTCTCTTAAACATCTTAAAGGGAAATGGGTTGGAAAAGGGGACCCAAATATATATGGCCTTTATAGAAGTCAAAAAGGCCTTTGATACTATTGACAGGGAGTGGCTCTGGAGGAAAATGGAGGAGTGGAGTTGCCCTGTGTATCTGTTAGCAGCAATTAGAGAATTATACCAGGATACCAACAGATACCAACATTAACGTCAGTCTTAACACCCAGGGGCTTTAGTCAGACACATTTCCCACAGAAAGAGGGCTGAAGCAAGGATACCTGTTACTCTCAGACGTACCCATCGCGTAGGATAAGGGGAATGCTTTCCCCCTAAATTAGGAACCAGTAAGATTGGTAGATTACTTTTCGCTGATGATCTGGTCCTTTTGGATCAGACTCCTATTGGACTCCAGCTTTCTTTAAATCCATTACAGAAATATATGAGGGAGAATGGTTTGGAAATTAACCTAGTGAAAACCAAAATCCTGACTTTTGTGAGTAGTTCCAAAATGGGTATCTCAGGATATAAATGTATTTTGGAAGATGCTCCATTATTGGAAACTCAGTCAGTGACTTACTTGGGGGCACTTGTGAACAAAGGCAAGATGACAGCCCTAGGTGTTTGGCTTTAAAAAAGAACAGTATGATGATATCACAAGCCATATTACTCTATAGGAAATTTGGTACATTTTCCTTAGAACCGGTCGTCACCTTTTACGATGCTACGGTTTCTCTGTCTCTGATCTTTGGAGCCGAAGGCTTTCTTTTTACGCCTTATAAGTGTGGTGTTTCTGGAAGGAATCTTTCGGAGAAACCTCCTAAAATGGCCAAATCTAGCACCAACTTCAATAATAAGGTATTAGCTAGGCCTTATTTCGTTATATGCGAAAACTGCTTTGAAGGCATTATCTCTATTTCAGAAATGTTTATTGGTGCCCTCAGCGCTTCCTTTTAAAATACTTGCCCAACTATCGGGGGGAATGGAGCCTGGCATACTGTTTCAATGGAAGGACAGCTGTAGGTCCCTATTAGATTCACTGGGATCAAGTGTTGAACTTCTATTGACTAACCCAGACAAGGTTAAAGGGAAAATCTGGGATCAATATTGGATAACAACCCTTGATTATAGAAATTCCCACAGGTGGCAACGAGGACTGAGTAATGAGTCCAAGGCATTTTGTAAAAGGCCTCGTTATCTAAAGCTCTTCCCTTCGCCGTGGTATAGAATACAGTTCATGAGACTGAGATTTAACATGCTTCCTACCAACAAAGCCCTAAAAAGATATGTACGGTAACCAACACAGATAAGTGTAGATTCTGTAAATATGAAGGCCTGGTAGAAATATTGTGGCACATTTTAGTGGAGTGTAGGTGTTTAACTGAGTATAGAACCAAGTTTCTGGGAGAGTTTCTAACATCAATACATTTTGAAGCAGCAGAAAGCTCCTTGACACGTCTCGGGTGGTCTAATCTTTGCTTCGATATAATTTCTGAAATAAATTCTTTATGCAGAAAAGTGATGGATCTTTTCTGGAATGTGTTTGCGTGATGATTTGTGTTGTGATTCTTTGTTTGATCCTATTTTGGGACATTATAATGATGAGTTTTAATGGATTTTGATAAAAGTTTGTAAGAAACTATGAAATCAATAAAAGAAATAAAAAAAATAAAAATAAAAGGTCAGCCACCCAGGCACACTCTGAGCGAGCAGGGCATGCTGAAGGAACCATGAAGACCAGAAGGAGAAATCTGCAGCTGAGAGAACCTTGGGAAGTCCGAGGGGGGGGACAGACTGTCAAGACACTGAGGCTTGTGAGTACAAAGTGGGCTACAATGTGGCAGGGGAGCCATGCCCCACGGAACCAAAACTCCAGCTACACTTTTCTGGTAGTGTTTAAATGAGTGCTGGCTCCGTGGGTGAGTTCCAGAAACCCAGGTAGTTGAGTGGCAGGTGCTGGACTCTGACCTCAAGTGAATCCCCATTGAGGACCCACTAACACCTCATCACTGAGGGTAAAAGACAGAGACCCTGTGACTCAAGGGAAGCTAAGGCGGGATAACCTGTTGTGTCAAGAACTTTGTGTAAATCCCATCCTAAAGTGCCCGTAACTGGCGAAGTGGGAACAAAACTGTGAATGTACATTCTGGGACTTGTAGTCCAAAAGAGCAAAGCTGTGAGAAAGAGTGGTCCGATGCCGTGTTTGTGCCAAATCAAAGTTCTCTGTAAGGTATCCAGCGGAGAAGTGACATAAGTGAAAGTTAAAGATCTGTAAAGAATTGTAAATCGAAGTGGTCCTGTGACGGGTCAAGCTAAATCCTGGTCACTGTCGAAAGTCTTCGATTCTGATGTCAAAAGGGATCTGAGCCCGGAAGAGGGGGATCCATGGTCCGAAGCTGGATGAGGGAGACCAAATTGTGAACATTGTGTGAAAAGGGATCTGAGCCCGGAAGAGGGGGATCCATGGTCCGATCCCGGATGAGGGAGACCAAATTGTGAACATTCTGTGAATGGGGACCTGAGCCCAGACGAGGGGGATCCATGGTCTGAGTCCGGATGAGGGAGACCAAGTTGTGAATTGTGAACATTGTAGAAAAGGGGTCAGAGCCCATATGAAGGGGACTCATGGTCCGAGCCCGAAGGAGGGGGGCCCATGGTCCGAACCCAAAGGAGGGAAACCAATCGTAAACTTATGAATGTCAGAATATTGACAAAGGAAAGGGGCTTTTGTCTTTTGTTCACTACATCAGACCCTCTGCAGTAAGAGACTTTGAATGGCAAAGAGACTTTGGCACAGAAGGTCCTGATACTGAGATATGGAACTGTACGAGTAACAAAAGGAACTACAAGTACCAGCAGTCACTGGGAAAGAAGGTAATACTGTGTGTTTCGACAAGTAAAGCAAACTTCTGCTTCAAGGTGGAGGAAGCCTGTATTCTGACAAAGGAAGTCTGCATTTGACACGCAAAGGGAACTTTGTTTCAAGGTGGAGGAAGCCTGTGTTTTGACAAGAGACGTTTCTTTTGAGAATCCTTTTGGTTTCTTAAAGACTTTGCCAAAATGGTGTGATACCAGCTGGACCATTGAATTGTGTCTGCATGCCAAGGAAGCCATAGTGTGCATGAGGCTTGAGCATGCTGCCTTGTCTCATGCTGAAAGAGTGGCGAAGGGAGGCCAACTGCTCAACTGTCCTGACATTGTTTCTTGAATACTTTTCCTTTTTTTGCATACACTACTGCCTCACACCATTTTGTATTTAGAAGTAAGGATTGACAATAGGTTTATTATCATAGGCCCTTTTATTTTGACAGACTCGACTAGGACTGCGTCATTATTATTTGATGGTTGTAGCGTGCTTCCATCCTTAGATTTAGGATTAGATAGGCATTTATCCAACCCTTTAAAATTCAATAAACACCCTTGAACTGTGTCTCATTTGTGTAGGTATTCATTGATGATGCCAAGCCTTTCCTTCCATTCCCTAAATTATTATTCCACTGCCCGTTGTTCTGGGCTACCAGATGCGTATAGGGACCCATAGAACCTCACAAAGGAGTCCATTATCATCTCTGCAGCCATTGTCCCATCATGTTGTTTTATGGCTTTTATTGTGCATTTTGCAGCAACCTTTCTCACTTGCCTGGCCAAAAGCCTATACGCTTTATTAGCACTCACATAGTAGCATTGCCTTATGTTCAATAATGCTCTTTCTGCGTTGGTCGTGCGCAACAGCTCTAGTTGGCCTCTAATCTCTTTCACTTTTTATATATGTTTTTGTTTTTCCTCTCCACTAGGGTTTGCGTAGCCTCCCGCAGTTGGGATTCTAGCTCTATTTCCATTGCAGCCCTTTGTTTCCGCTTTTGGGCTTGGATTGCTACTTTCGCACCCCTCATTACTGTTTTGAATACCACCCAAAGCCCCTCCTGTGTGACTTCCTGCTTTTCATTAATTATAAATGAATCATCTATTGTATTTTCAACCTGCTCCGCTATCATAGTGTCAGATAGTATCTCTGGGGGAATATCCAGGTCCACAGTCTACTGCGTGGACCCATCCTTTCATTACTACCGTCAGTAGAGCGTGGTCTGAGAACAATATCAATCCCATATTTACTTCCTCCACCCCCCTCAGCATAGTGAATTCTGGACAGTGTTTGATATGCATGGGAAAACAAGTAAACCCTCTCTCTTCCCCCTCTTACTCCGCCATCCATCTGAGAGCTAGATGATCAAATTTCTCCCTGAAGATTCTGGGTGGAGAGCCTCCGCTGTGATGAGCGCCCATGCTTCTATCTGTGTTGGGATCCCACGCTAGATTAAAATCACCAGTGAGGACTATCTCCCCTAAGGAAAACTTTTCCAGTTTCAATAAGGCTTCTAGTATGAATCTTTCTTGGCCCTATTAGGCACATAGATCGTCTGTAAGGTCACTTTTTTATGGCCCACCTGCACCAGAAGAAATATGTAACTCTCCTGCTTATCAGCAAATGTTCGTAATACCTTCGCCTGGAGAGAAACTCTGATCCCTATCAATACCCCTGCCATTTTCCCCTCTGCATTTGCTTGATAGGGATGTGTAAATTGACAAAATAGAGAGATATGTAAATTGACGAAACACGGGGGACAATCTGTCCGATTTCTTCATAGGGGTCTCTTATAGCATTACTATGCCTACTAAGCAGTGTATGATCTGCCCCTCCACTTCTTTTTGCGTTTAACAGGGGTGTTCAATCCCCTGACATTGTGTGATCAAATTTTAAGAGCCATCATTTCTCGTGTATTATAAGTTCGTAGTCGCTGTCTTTTCTAAGAGTTTGGTAGAGCTTGTCCCTTGTTTGCTTGTGTAGTTTGTCCCCTCTCCCCTCAGCTACATCTCTGTATCCCTCCCCTTTCCCATACCCCTGACCACCTTTTTATACCCTTACCCCTCTCCACTCTCCCCTGTTAGAAACCTGAAGGTGTCTCCCTAACTAGTCCCCGGGGGTCTGTCATCCAGGTGGCCAGAACATGGCCATCGCTATTGGATCCAGTTACTGGGGGTGGACCAGAGAGAGAGGATCACCTGGATGGGGAGTCCTCTGGGAGTGGAAGTGGGAAACTGACAGGTGAGATGTGGTATCCCCCTTCTTATAACACCTATGATATGATATGATATGATATTTTATTTATATCGCCCCAATACACAGGTGTTTCAGAGGTATACCCCAACCTACCACGTAGGATGCTCAAACACTGTACCCCACCCTTTTCTGATGCAAACACTTTTGCATATCACAAAGGATGACAGACTAACACTCGAGCCAATTACCTGACATATCCGAACACAAGGGTCAGGCAAAGTCAGGCAATTGACCAGAACCACACACACCAGGTGGCCCTTTCCCTTCCACACAGGGATAAAAGGTGGAAAACGAGAGCACAATATGAGCAAGGCATACCGCACAACGAGAGACCTAACTCAGCACAGCAATTCAAGAGGAGGAGAAAGACTGTGCACACCGAGAGGGTGACAAGGTGAGAAGCAACCTTGTCCTTTCCCACCAGGGCCTGTGAAATCTTAGCTGAAGGAACTGTAAAACCACAAACAATAGCCAGCGTGTGTCGCAGCAGATGTCAACGGTGCGCTCCTCTGCTAATAACCAACTCGGGGAGAGACGCTTGTCTCCATAGTACCAACCTTGACTCCAGAGAGAAGAAAAGCCAAGAGCTTCATCACAGTCGGTGAGTCGAGGGGAGAGCCGATAATAAATGGAACTGTGTTGAACGAAAGTAGCAAACGGCTCATTGAACTGTGAAAGAATACAAAGAACTGTTGATACCAAAAGGGTGGAAAACTAGCAATAGAGGAGTCGGGGTACCATGTGGGTACTCACTCCAGAAACTCTGGGCGATTACCCGATTGTAGAAATTACCGTTACGTGAAGGCATTGGGAAAGGCGAGAAAGGGGTCAAAGTAGTGATAAAGGGAAGGGGTCCAGTAATATTCTCTGTAAAGTCGGAAGTCTTTGACTGACAGATGATTGTGAAGCTAAGGGAAGTGAATCCCACATCATAAGAACTGAGAAAATGTTCAATTGACAAAGTTGGCAAGAGTTAACCTGAAGGAGGGATGAAGATAAACATGGGGCGAAGTCTAAAGTCCCGATGTGCAGTGTGTTGACAAGAGTGAACCCGGCATGAGGATGTCCACGGTGAACTGTTTAAGGAGACATTCAGATTCATGAATGTCTCAGACAAAATTGAGTTGAAAACTGTAGTCAACCTGACGGAGGGAAGCTAACATTCAAGAAGAGTCTGAGCCCGGAAGAGGGGGACTTTTTATGACTTTTTACTTTTGTGAACACTTCGTTCTTTCTTATGAACATTATCCCACACTTCTTTTTGTATTTAGCGTAAGGACTGGCAATAGATATTTTTAGTATAGGCCCTTTTATTTGACAAGATGCCACTCGTACTGCCTTATTTTTGTTTGATGGTCGAAGGTTGCTCCCATCTTAGATTTAGGTATAGATTAGACCATTTTCCAACCTACCTATACAACACAACACCCATGAACTGTGATCAGTTGAGTCTATGTTTACTGTTGTGACCATGAGTTCCTTACACCCTCACCCCTGCACACTCCCTACTACCCCTATGAGGCCCAGAGTCCTACGAAAACCCCATATACCTTCCTGGTGCTCTGGTCCTGGTACAACCCCAGGATCCTTCCTAGTGAGGGTGAACTACAACCCCTGACTGATTCCATGATGCCACCCCATCATCCCTACCCCTGTATTGGCCTAGTAATCCACCGCCTTCGCTCTGCTCCCGACCGAAGTCCCCTTTTGTCACTTTCCCTTGCCCCATGTTATTGGCAGAAGTTGCATATGTCATTAGAAGCAAATCCCCTCGACTGGCCCTGTCCCCCCTACTTTACCCAGGGGGGGCCTTATAACATTGCTCCTTTATCACCCTGACTTCCTCATCCCCTTGACCATTCCCAGGGTTTGCTGCTTTTCGGGGAGGAGGGTCTAGTCTCTTGCACCAGGTGTCTTCCTTCTTCTTCTCGATTCTAGATTCATGATAGACAGGCTCTCTTCACACGTTGTAGCCCGCTGTTGTCTGCCGTCCCACTTGAAGAGGAGCTCAAGCGGGAATGTCCATTTTTAAGGGATATGTTTGGCAATTAGTTCTTTGGTCGCAGGGCTCATTGTCCTCCTTTTTTGCAAAGTAGATAGCACAAGATCCTGGAAGAGTTGGACTTAGTTTCCATTAACAGATGTATTAGGTTGAGCCCTTGCCACACGAAGTATGCCCTCTTTAATTTTGTATGATGAGAGGGTGACCAGCACATCTCACTGTCTCATCCCAGGCCCCGATCTCTTAGGGCCCACTCTGTATACGCTATCAATTTGTACATCATCATGTTGTATGTCTGTTAGAAGACTCACAATATGCTGTTGGATCGTATTCTTCAGGTCCGCGTCTATAATTGCTTCATTGATACCTTTCACACGTATGTTTGATCTGTGGGATTGGTTTTCAAAGTCCTCCATTTGTAGTTCAAGGCCCTGGCTATTTGTTCAAGAGTGGCCCTGGCTACCTGTTCAAGATTGATTGCAGTATGCTTAAAAAAACATGCCCAATAAATTGGGACAATAACATTTCTGAACAAACTTTCCCCTTAAGGTCCTGCCCAGCGGAGCGAGCAGTGGTGCAGGCTTATTGAGGCTGGTAGAAGCTGTGGGTTTTCCAGAGAGTAAGTGATCCAATCAAGAAGAGGGATCTGCAGCGCCAAACTCACAAGCCCTGAAGGTTGTAAACTGCTTCCTAGCCGAGCAGGCAGAGTCTCTCGCTGTTTCCCGTTGGTTGCAGCTGTGGGTTTTCCAGAGAGTAAGTGGGCCAATTAAGGAGGAGGGGCCTGCAATACCATGCTGACAAGCCCCCAAGCTCTTAATCTCCTTCCCAGCAGTCAGCAAAGTGGTCTGTTTCCCGCTGTTCTCCCCAGTGCACCCATTTCTGCAGTTTGAGGTAGCTCGGGCTTGTGCAGGGTGTGTTTTGTACTGTTCTGGGCTCCCTCCCATCTCCCGTCCTGAGCATTACTTGGAGCAGACGTTGGGGATGCAGCATTGTACTTCTCCGAGTGGGCAGTGTTTTGGGGTCGGCGTGGTGCTGCTCTGTCTGTGGTCTGCAAGGGATTTCCCTGGTGCCGGGTCTTGGGGTGTCTTGCAGCGCTCTGGTCCATCTGGACCCTGAGGCTGGTTGTTGGAGAGCTCCTGCCCAGAAGCAGGAGTGGGAGCTACTGGGTGATTCCCGTCCAACTGGTGCAGTAGCCCCTAAGGAGGAGGAGTGAGGAAGGGAGAAGTGAGGTGAAAAAAATATAATGTACGCTGTTTATTCAACTATTAGCAGCCCACGTGGTAGGACACATTTCATTAACTTTTTCAGCCACATGGGACTAATGCAAAAGGATAAAAAACCAGTGCAATAGCCATACATCTCTTTGCAGCTAATATAATTCCTTTGGGCTTCATTTGTTTGACTACCTGTTTTTAGATTTGTTATAGTATTTAACTATTTTTGCTCTACTTGTTAAGGCTTTTGCCCAGAACCTTGTATGAGGCCTCCTGTATATTTGCACTGTACTAGCTTTGTATTTTTTCATTTTGCTCTGTAACAATCTCCAATGTTCTAGAAGCGCTATTTGGTGCGGATATTTCAATGAACTTGTCAACTTTAAGAAGTCGGTCCAAGACCTCTGTGTTATGAATAATCATAGCCTAGTAACATAATTATTTTTTATAGGTGCGATTACTAACAACAAGCGTGTCACGAGTGGCGGCGATCGGCAATTCTGAGCCATCCAGTACAACCTCTATAACCACTTCTTCAATGTAACTTGATCTACCATAATTTAACTCAGGAGCTGGCCTCGGTGTGTTTTGGGTGGTAACTGCAGGCTTCAGCCTTTGAGCCAAAACTTGTGACTAACTCTAGAAAACAAGGAATCAAAATGTACGTGTTTCGGGTGGTGACTGCTGGCGTTAGTCTTTGAGCTACACTTTATGATTAATATCTGATAATGTAAAGCAAATGGATTTCAGGAATGTGCTTCTGGGAAAAAAATGAAAAAGAGATCTACTAGATTCAGTACATCGTAATCTAATCCCAAATCTCTTTTGTATAGCTATATCCAAGAAATCTTGTGAAAGATGGAACAAAGAATTCTTTTGGCCGTAAAAGATTCAGAAGCCAACAAAAACAGAATTTCACCCACTTAGTTCCATCGAGCTTACATCAAGTGATCTTATTGTCACGATATGCAGAAGTTCCTTCCCCCTGAGACTCCTCACCTGGATCTTCAGTGGGGTTAGATGTCCTCTGTCTCCTTCTTCTTTCCTTCGTGGGATTCTCTCCTCCGTCACTCGACTTGACAGTCCTTCCCTTCTTGCGTTCGAAGAGGTAGAGCCGGTCTCCCCCCGAGGCCACCTTGCCCGCCTGTTGATCTGGCAGTCAGGTGAACCCAAGGGAGTCCGTCCCTACAAACAGGGAACAAGCCAGGTATGGCAGAAAAAACCCTGTGTAATAGTAGATGGTATTGGCCGATCCGAAGTGAAGGTTGGAGAGGCTGGTATTGTCGTGCACCAAAAATAGAAACTGGAGAATCGAATGAATGATGGTAGAAGTCTCTGATCTTCCTGGATAGGGATTAGCTCCAAGCTTATGCTCTGTATAGGAATGGGGATAGGCTGCACCTTTGGGTCAAAGCAACAACCCCAAACAGAAGGCAGACCTACAGGGAAACAGGTAAGATGACAGGAGGCTGAAAGAATTAGGATAGCACTAAAGGAAATTCGGATGAAAAATAAGAGGAAGAAAACAAGCATGAGAGAGAACTAGAGAGAGCAAGGGAGCAAGGAAGAGAGAGAGAGAGAGAGAGAGAAAAAGAGAGAGAGAGAGAGAGAGAGAGAGAGAGAGAGAGAGAGAGAGAGAGAGAGAGAGAGAGAATGGGTGAGCGAATGGAATGGAAAGTGAGAGGAACTCAAAAAAGAAAGTGACCGCTCCGAAAACACAGCGGACGGATTATCGAGAGCCCACTAGACCACAAGAAAAAGAGGGAAGTGGAAAAAACCAGAAAGCGCTACCGGAACTGCAGGTGAGTCGGGAAAGCGGCAGCAGAGAGGCTGACGGGCATCCTGGGAGAAGCGAAGGACAAAAGACAGGGAAAGGGGCAGGGCAGGCGAGAAAAGGGAAATGCATGAGAGGGGATGACAAGGGGAAAAATCTAGGCTCCGGGAATAGTATCGAGGAGATACTCGTAAGCGGGGCACTGCAGCACAGGCGAAAGTCCAAAGACCGATGAATGTGAGTTGCAACGCGACTCGCAGGGGCGTGGCCTCCTTGTATACCTGCCGGTCCAAAAACGACTAGAGCGTCAAGCAGACCTGTAAAGGGGCCTATTAACGCCTCCATCTTGCCCAGAGTTTTCACGGCCGCGGTGTGACAGTATGCCCCCTCTTCATCCACTCTCCCCCGGGTTTTCCCGGATGAAGGCGATGGAACGGTCTTAGAAGTCGTGGGGCGTGGATATGACGTCTAGGTTCCCATGATCGTTCTGCAACAGAATACCCCTTCCACTGGACCAAATATTGTACAGTGTCATGCCTGTAACGTGAATGAACCAGCCTCTCCACTTCATATTCTTCTGGGTCGGGATCTTGGAGCGTTGAGGAGGAGGGTATACGACGGCTCATGGGATCTGGAAGATAGGTCTTCAGGAGAGAGGTATGAAAAACAGGGTGTATCCTTTTCAGACTGGATGGCAGTCGTAATCGAAAGGCCACAGGGTTTACTTGAGACAAGATGGGAAATGGGCCTATAAAGCGGGCTGAGAATTTACCAGGACGGACCCAACGCGGGAGATATTTGGTTGACAACCAGAACTTAGTTCCCACCACCCATTTGGGTTTAGGTGATCTCTTCTTATCAGCATACTTCTTGTAACGAATCCTACTCGCCTCCAGTTTCTGCGCAGCCTCCTTCTGGATGGAACGAAGATCATGAAGGCGCTGATCTACCGAAGTGACTGTAGTTGGAGGAACCCCAAAGAGAGGTATATGTTTCGGATGATATCCGTAGGTGAAAAAGAAGGGGCTGAAACCAGTTGCAGAATGTTGGGTGTTGTTGTAAGTGAACTCTGCCAAAGTTAAAAAGGACTTCCACTTATCTTGTTCCTGGTGACAAAAACAACGGAGGTATTGTTCGAGAGTGGCATTTAAGCGTTCTGTTTGTCCGTTGCTTTGGGGATGATAACCGAGGATAAAGCTCTCTTTATACCCAAAGAGCTACATAAAGCTGACCAGAATCGAGACGTAAATTGGGACCCTCTATCGGACACAATGGTCCGAGGTAGACCATGCAATCTCACTATCTCTCTCAGGAATACTTCGGCTGCTTCGGGTGCAGAAGGCAGGCCAGGCAAGGGAGAGAAATGAGCCATCTTGCTCAAGGTATCCACCGTAACCATGATTGCTGTGGAACCCATAGAAAGAGGGAGATCCACGATGAAATCAGTGGAAATGTGTTCCCAGGGTTGCGATGGTAGAGGTTCTTGTTGGAGCAGACCTAGGGGTCGATGAGTGATGGGTTTATTAGCTGCACATACCGGGCAAACCGTCACATATGTCTTGACGTCCTGGACCATGGTCGGCCACCTGAAATATCTGGATATCAGATGTAGTGTTGCCCCTTGGCCCTTATGTCCTGCCGAAGGAAGGTCATGGCACCAGAACAAGGCTTGCGTTTGGAGCTCCTTGGACGGTAAATACAGTGAACCTTGATGAAAATATAGCTTCCCTCTTTTTTCCATGAGGGGTTTATGGTCTGGAGAAACTTCTGTGAGGCTGGTAGAGCGCTCTACTTCTTGTATGAAGGAGCTGACCATTCCCAGGATTCTCTTACCAGAGAGTATCTCACCCTGACCTTGATCATCTTCGGGCTCCAGGCTGCGGGATAGAGCGTCAGCTAAGGCATTCTCCTTTCCTGGAAGGTAGGTTATCTCAAAGTCGAACTGGGAAAGAAAATATGGCCATCGGGCGTGACGAGAATTGCGACACTCCATCTGTTGCAGAACCTTTAGATTTCGGTGGTCTGTGCGGACCAGAAAAGGATGGGCAGCCCCCTGCAGTAAATGCCTCCACTCAATAAATGCCTGACGGATCGCCAATAATTCCCGTTCCAACATTGAGTAGCTCCTCTCGCTAGGTGTAAGAGTTCTGGAGTAATATGCTACCGGATGTTCTGCTCCATCCTTGCCTGATTGTAGAAGAGCAGCTCCGATCGCACCTCCGGAGGCATCCGTCTCCACCATAAAAGGAAGAGATTGATTAGGCTGCACTAAGATGGGAGCTGTAGTGAATGTCCTCTTAAGTAGTTGAAAGGCCTGATCCGCCTCCTTATCCCATTCGAACTTCTGGCCTTTCTTAAGCAAACGGGTGATTGGTAGAACAATATCCGAGAAGCTGGGAATAAATCTTCTATAAAAGTTAGATAGTCCCAGAATCCTCTGTATATCCTTGGGACTTCTTGGAGTAGGCCATTGAAGAACCGCCCTCACCTTCTCGGGATCCATCTGCACCCCCTCCTTTGAGAGAATGAACCCTAAATAGGATACTGAGGAGGCTTCAAAAACGCACTTCTCTGGTTTAACCAGTAGTTGATGTTCTCTCAGCTTTTGAAGGACTTGATTGACATGCCTTCGATGTTCGGAGAGGGAGGAAGAGAAGACCAGTATATCGTCTAAATAGACCACTACTGAGGCATATAACACATCCGAGAAGATCTTGTCTACAAAGCGTTGGAACACGGCAGGAGCATTCACAAGTCCAAAGGGCATTACCCTATACTCAAAGTGTCCCAGAGGAGTTCTAAATGCCGTTTTCCACTCGTCTCCCTTCCTTATTCTCAACAAATGATAGGCTCCTCGAAGGTCTAATTTGGTAAAGATTGAGGCTCCTTCCACGGCTTCAAGCACCTCCTTTATGAGGGGCATAGGGTACCTATCCCGCATAGTCAGGCTGTTCAACCCACGGTAATCTATACACGGTCTCAATTCCCTGGTACCCTTCTTAGGGATGAAGAACATTGAGGCCCCTGCTGGAGAATGAGATTCCTGAATTAAACCGTTTTGAAGATTGGCATCCAAGTACTCCTTCAAAGCTCTTCTTTCCGGGAGTGACATAGGGTACATGCGACCGAAAGGAAGAGATGCATCAGGTTTTAGATCGATGGTGCAGTCCTCAGCTCAATGCGGGGGTAAAGTACGGGGTAGTCTGTCTTCGAAGATCTCAGCATACTGTTGATAACACAGCGGAATCATTTGGACCACTGCCGTGGAAGTCGAGACTGCGACCCCCTTCCCCATCAAAGGAGGGGCCTGCGGAAGGCATGCCTTCGAGCAGTACTGTGATAAAAAACAGATGGTATTAGCAGACCAATCAATCCTGGGATTATGTTTACATAGCCAGGGTATGCCCAGGATGACTGGGAAATGAGCTGCTCTAATCACATCAAAGATGATCTGTTCTTGGTGCTGAGACAAGGACATGGTAGCCGGAACTGTCTCCTTAATGATGGGACCGGAGGAAAGGGGTGCCCCATCTACCCCTTCTACAGGCAAAGGGCAGGCTTTCTGGCGTAGGGGTATGCCTTGTTCTTGAGCCCACTGGATATCAATGAAGTTTCCGGCCGCACCACAATCCAACATTGCTAAGATTTCTACTGATGGGGAGGATTCAAATGTAAGCCGCACCGTAAACAACATGAGGCTATGAGCACCAAAGGAATTATCCTGGTGGGTGGAATTGCAGGGATTCTTCAACTCTGCCCGGTTCTTTTCCCTGCTCAAGACAGGGGAGGCGCATTTCCCGAGCGTCTCTGGGGTACTTCTGGACAATTACGAAGCAAATGCTTTGAAGATCCGCAGTACATGCAGAGACCCTGGTCTCTGCGTATCTTGTGTTCCTCGGGAGTCAAAGGACCTCGGGTTGTTCCTATTTGCATAGGCTCATCCGATTGTGGTCAGTTTGGAGGGCTTGCAGTGGGATTTCCTACTGAAGGATGAAGTCTGAACCTCCTTCTTTCTAGCTTCCGCTCCTGCAGTCTGTACTACAATTGCAGGGACAACGTGACCAACTCTTGAAAGGAAGCAGGACGCGCCATCCTGGCTAGCTCATCCTTAAGTTCATCATGTAAGCCTCTACGAAAAAGGGTCTGCTGTGCCGAATCTGGCCATCCTGCGTCTGTGGCCAATTTGGTAAAGGTAGAGGCATAAGTCTGTACATCTTGATTTCCTTGACGGAGATCCAGAAGGGCTTCGTAGGAAGAATATTGGACCTCTGGTCTCTCAAATCTGGAACGCATCAATTGAGTGAACTGAGAGTATTCATTTACGGCAGGATCCGACTGAGCTATCAGCGGAGTTGCCCAGGCCAACGCGTTGCCCACAAGGTTGGAAACAAGAAACCCAACCTTAGCTCTATCCAGTTCATATGCCTTTGGTCGAAACGTGAAGTAAATCATACAGGCGTTCAGGAATTCCTTTAAGAGTTTGGGACTGCCATCATACTTCCCAAAGGAAAAGGTCAGGGGAGGTAGATCGCCTCGGGAATCTTCTCGTGTCGCTACTTGTTGGCCTAGGTTAATGTTCTCGGTTCAGAGATTCTGAACCTCAGCCTGAAGGCCCTGGATAGCGGTCACCATCTCCTGGTATTGCTCCAAGGAGGCCATGTTGGTTGGCGGGCGTTGCAATCTGTCACGATATGCGGAACTCCCTTCCCGCTGAGACTCCTCACCTGGATCTTCAGTGGGGTTAGATGTCCTCTGTCTCCTTCTTCTTTCCTTCGTGGGATTCTCTCCTCCGTCACTCGACTTGACAGTCCTTCTTCCCTTCTTGCGTTCGAAGAGGTAGGCACGGTCTCCCCCCGATGCCACCTTGCCCTCCTGTTGAACTGGCAGTCAGGTGAACCCAAGGGAGTCCGTCCCTTCAAACAGGGAAAAAGCCAGTTATGGCAGAAAAAACCCTGTGTAATAGTAGATGGTATTGGCCGATCCGAAGTGAAGGTTGGAGAGGCTGGTATTGTCGTGCACCAAAAATAGAAACTGGAGAATCGAATGAATGATGGTATAAGTCTCTGATCTTCCTGGATAGGGATTAGCTCCAAGCTTATGCTCTGTATAGGAATGGGGATAGGCTGCACCTTTGGGTCAAAGGAACAACCCCAAACAGAAGGCAGACCTACAGGGAAACAGGTAAGATGACAGGAGGCTGAAAGAATTACGATGGCGCTAAAGGAAATTCAGATGAAAAATAAGAGGAAGAAAACAAGCATGAGAGAGAACTAGAGAGAGCAAGGGAGCGAGGAAGAGAGAGAAAGAGAGAGAGAGAGAGAGAGAGAGAGAGAGAGAGAGAGAGAGAGAGAGAGAGAGAATGGGTGAGCGAATGGAATGGAAAGTGAGAGGAACCCAAAAAAGAAAGTGACCGCTCCGAAAACACAGCGGACGGATTATCGAGAGCCCACTAGACCACAAGAAAAAGAGGGAAATGGAAAAAACCAGAAAGCGCTACCGGAACTGCAGGTGAGTCGGGAAAGCGGCAGCGGAGAGGCTGACCGGGATCCTGGGAGAAGCGAAGGACAAAAGACAGGGAAAGGGGCAGGGCAGGCGAGAAAAGGGAAATGCATGAGAGGGGATGACAAGGGGAAAAATCTAGGCTCTGGGAATAGTATCGAGGAGATACTCGTAAGCGGGGCACTGCAGCACAGGCGAAAGTCCAAAGACCGATGAATGCGAGTTGCAACGCGACTCGCAGGGGGCATGGCCTCCTTGTATACCTGCCGGTCCAAAAACGACTAGAGCGTCAAGCAGACCTGTAAAGGGCACTAATAACGCCTCCATCTTTCCACGGCCGCGGTGTGACACTTATTGAGAGTCTCGATCAGCGTACTATAATCACTTTGTCTAAGCAGAGTAGCTCAAATTGTGGACAATCTGCATGCCAGCCGAATCTCCAGCCTATGGACACCAACTCTTCATTGGCAATTTCTGCAATCATCCACTGCCAGAATTCCATAGTACCCAATACTAAAACTACTAGCAGACAATATGAGGCCACACCTCCAAACTTAGTTGACCACCAGATTATTTAACTATTGGTTAGCATCCATAAAAATCTACAATTGACAGCACTTTAATTGAAGGAGCAATTCAATTTAACTGTGGACTTCCTATTCAATTTAACAAAATATGTGTTTAACTCTTTGCTAATCATGAACAATGTTTTAAGGGAGGTTAATAAGGAGATGTTTGAGATTGTTTCAACTGTATACAACTTGGTCATTTTGGACTAGGCATCTCATGATTTATCACTGCCTACTAGCTCAAATCTCCAAACAGTGGGCCATAAAGTTATAATTGCCCCAGTAATCTGAAACATTAAGATGGACCTGCCTTTGAGTGTAACCGCTCATATAAGCTTTGATAGCATTAAATCTGCTTTCACAGAACCAAGGGAATACAATGCAAATGTAGCTTCTAGTGTAAAACCCCATGTTGTTATTAACTTACCACTCATCGCAACACCCATAGTGGGTGTAATCGTTGGGGCTCATCAACCATTACCATTAGGAGAGATAGAGCCTACAGTTTCTTTGATAAACAAAACTTCCCATTTGATTAATTACAGTGTAATTGGTTTAAATAGTGATCCACAAGAGATTGTTACGATACAAATAGTCAGCTTGGTGGGAAATGGGGACAAATCACTCGAGGTTGTGGTTATATTTGCGTATCCTAGCAATTCTGCCTATGTATCGAACTCAAACCTTAGAAATGCCTGTACATCATGGGGGATGAGAATGGTGCCTTTGCCCTTCTTTTATTGCAAACACTCTGTCCCTATTACATGTGGGAGGGCAGTAAACTAAAGAGATAGCACTCCTAATGGAGATAACATATATTGACATAACCTAATAAAGAAGATGACCCCCAGATCTCAATATGTGTTGGGAAGTAATGCATTCTTTCCCTACAGCACCAATCCGAACCTCCCGAAGCCTAGTTCTTATCACAATCTAACACTACGACCTACAGTTACTGAAAATAGATTTGACATTTTATGTACACTAGAGGAAGTGGATTGACTACTCATGGAGCTAACCCCCCCCAAACTGATGGCCTAGCATGCATGAATACGAATCCAAATCAATCACACTCACTCAAAAATGCCACATCTAATTCTAGATCTGAGGCAACCCTCCTAATCCTGTCATGGAATGTAGAGGGAGCAGGGTCTAAGCCCCTTTGCGAGGAGACCACAACTTTTCTAAAGAAAACATATAATCTTATTTCAATAAACTTGGTCAGTTGAAGATTTGGTGCTAGATTGATTTACAGCATTTGTAATCAATTCAATCAAACAGCAACGTGGGAGATGCTCTGGTGTTATTTTTTTTAAAGAACTTATTTAAACTGTTTAATTACACCTTTGATAACTAAACATAATTTTGTCCATGTATGAACACTAACATTTTCCAATCGAGAGACAGTAGTTTATAGCAGCCCCTACAGTTCTGATAAGAGGTATATGGATGGCTAGGTGTTAAAAGAGAGTTCACAGTCCAGCCTGGTCATACTTGGGGCAACTTTAATTTGAAAATAGAAAATGGCCCTCCTCAGGATATTTTTGACCCCTTAGAGGATATGGCTATGGGAAACCGGAATTCACTATGATTGATAGCTGCATTTGTTCTGGGTCTTACATTTTTCTCCTGGCTTTTAGAATGGGATCTTCGATCCCAAATGATGCCCCCCAAGAATATGTCCACTGGCCAAAACCACCACAGTAATAATATGTGTGTAGTAATTATAGTCAATGTAGTGGGAGTACAAAGTGTTTCTAATATGGTGGAATGATGTAATTGAACTGTATATGGTTCTTATGATTATAGTACAATTGAGGATACTGCTTAAGAATATGTATTTGATTATACTTGGTATGGTTACTTATGTCAATATCATTATATAGATGGAATCTGTGGTTTATTTTGTGTGGTAAAAAAACAAATTGTTAAGAACAATAGTTTAAAAGCTTTAGTTGTATACAATGTTACATATACATTTTCTTTTTTAGATCCTCATAAACAGTACATTCTAAGTAGTATGTTTGGTACAACATTATTGTATGACACACTGCTGTTGTATTGACATTAAATAATCATTGGGTCATTGGGAAAAGAAATCCATACTGGATTAAAAAACCTTATTACAATTATGTGAGTGTGTGATAGTATGTTTGTTTGAGGTATATTGTGATTAAGGGAATGCTTAGAATAGTTAGATACCTGTTGGCATATTCTAACTACATTAGAGGCTGGAAGATATTTTGTCTTATAAGAATTGAGATGGCTCATTTGAAGTGTTTTGCAATGAAGGGTATTTTTTAAGTAGGTAGATACCTGTTAGAGTATTCTTTTTTTTCATTTAAACTTTATTAAAAACTTTTTATCTTTGCACCAACAACAACCACATTATAAATGAACTTTATACAGAAAAGAAGACAACAAGGGTGAGGATGACATGGTCACACCTCTATTATATCCCTCTACTTGGTTCTAGTAATGTTCAGTGAATCGTAACAGATAATAAACATGAGATAAGTGCCTCATAATGAAAATAAAAGATGCAAATAAAAATAAAAACAAAACAAAATTGGTGCAAAAATACTCAACAATGATGATACTTGCAAAAACACATTGAGGTGCACCTCTTAGCGACTTCTGGCGCGGTCTGCTTGCAGTTTAAGTTGCATTCCGTAACTTATATCAGTGAAAAGGATGTCATCTCGTGGGGCCTATGATGGATATTGGGGCTATCGTGCTCACTTACATATGTGATTAGTGAGGCCCAGCCAGCTAGGAATTGTGGCATCCGTTCCTGCATCGCCCCGTCGATTTTACTCATGTCAGCTACATACCAGACTTGTGCCCAACATTCCCTAATATCTGGTTCTTCCTGCTCTTCCAGTGTTTTGCTATCATCAGTCTTGCCACAACCAAGAAATGAGTAACGAAATGAGAGCCTCTGGCCCCAGTGTGTAATGGCCCTGGGAGTCTTCCCTTGCCTAATAGCAATACCAAGGGGTCAAGTTCAAGCTCAAACCTACAAATCTCTTTAATTTGGGCAACTACTTTCTTCCAGAACCCTTGAATTTGGGGGCACACCCACCACATATGAAAGAAGGAATCGGGGGATGTCCCACACCTCCAACATCGGGGGGAGAGTTCCGGATTCATCTTGTGCAACTGTTCTGGGGTCAAGTACCAATGACACATTATCTTAAAACAGTTCTCCCCGAGCTGGACCGCCTGGGATGCCTTACCCGCCGTGTACAAATATTGTACCATGTTAGCTCATCTATGGGCCTACCCATATCTTCCTCCCATCTAGACATTTACCCATGCAGAGCTTTAAATCTACTGGAGTTCAACACCTTATATATGGATACAAGCTTTGCTGCTGGGGGATCACCTACAAATTGATCCTCAAAGAGGGTTCTGTCCCGCTTCCCCAGGCTTGTTACTTGTGATCGGTATACCCAATGTCTCAGTTGTGGAACCGGCTCTGTTGTTACAGGTGTTTCTAATGATCGTTTATGTTCTTTGGATATTTGGGGGAGGTGGGCCTCCAGAAATAATGTGTCCTGCTGTGAGCCATTAAGAGGGTCTGCTGCAAACAATTCAGTATAATACTGTGTCAACATGCCGATTTTTGCAGGTTCATCATTGTGTAATCGGCCTTGGGTGTCCCTCAGCCCCCTAATCGTAAAGCTGTTTCTCTGGGCTTAAAGCTTATAAGCCAAAATATGCAACGCCTTATTCAAGATGCTGTAATAAAAATGTTTTGTCTTAAGCTGCTTGTGGGAGATGTCATTTGCCCACAATGCTTTTTAGTTCTGCCCTCACCACCTGCAACTGCCTGTACGTTCTCCTAGCTCCGTCTACCTTATATTGAGCTACCCACTCGGGAATGTCCCCTCAGGCCAAACACGCTGGGTTGTAAGGATTTTTTTCTGGAGTAATTTCAGTGGACGCATGAAAAATGTGTGAAGGTGTAGGTGTCTCCATATATCTATCAGGTGCATGTCCCCTAGATCCTTCTTGAGAGTAGCCGATGTGGACTCCTCTGCTGGGGCCAATGGTCCTGTCCTATCCACAATCCCCTCCAAGACCACATTAAAATCCCTGTCCACCAAAAGTTCTCCCCTTTGAAACTGCGTAATATGCGGGAATAGGTGAGTGTAGCACTGATCTTGGTGTTGATTAGGGCCATACACGGGCACAAAGGTGAAATCCCTGCCCGCTAACCGTAACGTCACCCCAATATTCTGCCTAGGGCATCCTTTAGGATCTTTTCCTGTTCAAAATGAGGGGAGCAAGCTATAAAGATTGCGCCCCCCCCCTTTTTTCTGAGTGGAGGAAGGAAAATATTGCTTGGGGAACCAACGATATCGTAGCCGTGGCCAGTCTCGCTGTAAAAGGTGGGTCTTCTGAATTAGGGCTATGTCAGATTTTAGCTCTATTTGCTTAGTTAACATGCGTTTCCTTTTCCTCTGTGAATTCAGCCCCTGAACATTCAAGGACACGATCTTTACATCAGTCATCCCTATTAATCGATATGTCTGCAACCCCTAGCCAATGTTCAGAACCCCTCCCCGCCATTGCTCTCCCTGATTCTGACCTCCTCCAAAAGCGCATCTACCAGCTTCCATTCGTGACAAAGCAATATTTGACACCTTGTTCCCTCCCTGTGTTGCACCCTCTTGATCTGCACCATAACATAAGAAAAGGAAAAGAAAAAACATACAACATTAACAACCCCATATGGGGTGAACATCAGGTCTGTCACCTGAAAATGGGTGTACTCTCCTAGTGCCCTTATAGTCACGTTAATTTGCATTTCAATTGGCTAAACATAGCCTCTGCACCTCTATAACTGCATTTCCTCTAAAATCCTGGATTCCTAGCTGTTGTTAGTGCTTGCCAATATACTAATTGTAGCACATTTATAGTCACCTGAGGTGGTTCATGCTCCACTCCTGTCTGTCCATTGATGGCCTGCAGTGGTCCCTCCTTCTGCTTTTCCTCGACTGGGACTGGGCCCAGGTAGACGTCGAAGGACCTTGGGAGCTATCGTCTGGTAAGTACATGTCCACTTCCGGTATCTTAAGGGTCTCGACTGCCACCCAGAGGGAAGTAAATTGATGTTGGACTACGTCCCGTTGAAACGTGATGTGAAAAGGATATCCCCATCTGTAGCGAAACCCTTTGTCTCCTAGCCAGTTGGTTAATGGCCTCTTGAACCTGCATCTTTGGATTATCCCTTGAGATATATCTGGAAACAATTGGTGGTATTCCCCCTTTTACTCCAAACTGCATTGTTCCCTGCAATTCTGGAAGATCAGGTCTTTAGTCTTCAAAAAATAAACTCTCGTCAAGACATCTGGGAGGAGATTTTGCCATGTTTGTCTGTTTGTGTGTCTGTGTGTGCGGTCAAGAGTAAGATCAACATCTGTATCCCAACTATCTCTTGGAATGTACCCCGGCAAATCCTGATCATTAACTTCTATCGGTACCCCTCCTCTACAAACATTGTTCCTCCGGGAGTGGTTTCCAGTATCCTCCTGCCTTTCTAATGCAGTATGCCTGTAGGACTCAAGCGTTGCCACTCTCTCTTCCCGTTGATCCTGTGCATTCGCTTGGCCGCAGAAAGAACGTTTCCTGTTCTCCCAGTCTGGTTTCATTCTGCTGTACATTGTAGGATAAGTACTGGAAGGAGCTTTTCAATTTCTGCAGTGTTGATTCCATTTCCTTTTGTATGGACTGAAACAAGTGCAGAATGTCTCCTCTTGTGGCGGGCTGTACATCGTCATCAATGGAGTGAGGTGGCTCAGATGTCTGTTTAGATCTCTGGAGCATCTCTTTAATACATGTCACTGGCTTTTCTTTAGTCTTCCCTGACTTCATCTTGTTCTTGAATGGGACGGGGTGAGGGCAGATGGTTGGGGTTCTGCAATAAGCTAAAGTACAGGAAAGTGACCCCTTTTGACCACTCTGGGGTTGGTTAAATTGTTACCAGTAATACACCATGCAAAGCCTAGTGGTTTCACTCCCTGCACACTCCTCTGTAATCCTGCCTATTGGGATCCCGTCCCCACTCTTATTTATCATTGTTGGGGAAGCGCCATCTTATGCTGCAGTTGGCTTCAGATGCCAGCTCCCACCTTCACTGCAGGATTAGTTTCAGTTTGTCTGTGCCTTGACCATGATAAATAAAGGGCTATCTCACTCTGCACTCCTGGTGCAGCTCTCAGTCACGTATCCATAGGGCGCCATGCATGCAGGGTGGTCACCAGCCAAGCCCGCCTGCATACGTGGTAATCCACTATCTCTGTTGGGCTGGGACCATAGGAGTCCCTCTGCCAGTTCTGTGTTTCTCAACGTACCCGTACCTCTTTATGCCATTTCTGCCAGGACCTGGGCCTTCAGACATATAAGGCTTTGTGTTCCACCGAGGAGGGATGAGGAAGACTTACCCTTTGCTTCATCTGCTGCAGCTCCTCCGATCGGGGACCGTGCTTCAGTCCTCCATCCCACTACACCCCACTTGGTGTCTACAGAATTGGCAGGCTTCTGCTGCCTGCAGGATGTTGGTGGGGTTAACTGCTTGTCCCTCTGCTGCTCCCTGGGAGACGGAACGTTGTGTTTTCCAGCCTTATTGTTTGGTGGCACCTTTCCTGCTTGAGTGGCTTGTTGCTGTTTCTGGGGGGGTCTCTGTGCTCCACCCGGGGAGTTCAGCCAATGGCGCCAGACCTGCCTGGCCCCCTCAGTGGGCATGGGTCCTCTCCATCATGGCTGGGACCGCTGCAGTCTGATATGGCTGAGCTGAATCCTAACCTGCCTGCATTGCCACGGCCGTCATTTTGCCATATTTCGGAGCCGTGGGATGGTGCTGTGGGTCCGTGCTCACCACAGGACTGCTCCGCTTCCACCACTTTCATGCTTCTGAGATTCTGACCCTCAAGAGTTCTTCTCTAATACGCGTTAATTCCTATTCATTAATCAGTGCAGTTTTGAGGCTGATATGGCCATTTATGCGGTGTAGGGCTGCAGAGCTAACAGACTCACACCACCATCAGCCTTCAGCCAGGCCACGCCCCCTATTGGCGTATTCTAACTAGATTGACTTTGAAAAGTACTATTGTAGTATTATGGATGTAGTTAGATACCTTTTGGCATATTCTAACTGTTAATTGCGACTACGTTTGGGTTGAAGGAATATTAAGTAGGCATTTGCTAAATTTGCTGGTAACCTATGTTTTGGAGTAACCAAGGTATTGTTACATTCAAACCAACCACTTCTTTTTTGACATATGCTGTGTAGTGCCCTGAAGTGGGTGTGGTACCAGTGTGGTATATTATACCTTCTGTTGTGAAGGTTTTCTTTCCAAGAGATACTTGTCAGTGTGTGAAGCCTGTAAGCTTACAGTTATTTTTGGTACGATCTGCATTGTACCAAACATTAGTATGACATATTGGCTATGTGAGTTCATTTGTATGGTGGAATTATTGTCTGAATTGCAAGAAGGGCATAATATGCCATAATTTGCATTCTGCAGAAGCTGGTGAAATGCAGCGGATTCAGAAATTTGTATGGATACCATACAAATTGTTCATTACGGATGTGCTCCTGTGAAACATGGTTTCAGAGAGTGCATGTATGTTTCCACGTGTATGAAATTTGGAAGATTTCATTTATAGCGATTTTTTTGGTTTCCAGTACTTTTAGTAAGTACATTAAGAATTCTTGTGGATCTTCCAGTGGTTTTATGGTCAATTTTACGATTCCTGCACAGTAGTCCAATTCTTGCCTTTTACCTGAGACACTGAAAGTGTTGTATGGATTATTTGTGGAATTTCTATGAAGGGCGAGCATTTACAAACACAACTGGTCTGAGCCGTTTGAGTAAATGTTGTGAACAATTGGTGGCAATTGAAAGAGAAGATTCATTGTTACATTAGCATAACAATTTACTCCAGTTGTGCGCTGAATTTAAATGGAACAGAGAGTTCTGTTTGTGGATCGTTTGATGGGCCTGCAGATTTTTCTGGAGAAGAGACATTTGTGTCTTTGTTTTCTTTTTTTTAAATTCATTTTATTTAACATTTTAAACAAAATTCAGTACAACAATCTCCATATCACACAACATTATGTCCAAATTGCAAAACTTATAAGAACATTAGAACTAAAATAGACTAATCAAATACATAACAATATGGATATTTATAACTTGTGTAGAATAACATTTTACAACCTTATAAAAGATACATGACACACAACCAAAAAGACAAAACAACAGAAAAACGCACAACTAACAGTCCCCCACCACCATAAAAACATCCCCCACTCAAGGGACAGACCATCAAACACCGGAACCTGTACTCTCAACCGTATAGGTCATTAAAAGGTCACTAAAGCTGAGAATAATGTCCCTCCCTTCCTTGTCCAAATAGCATAACTTTTTCATAGATCGACAAAATTTGCATGTCCAATAGCCACTCCTCTACACCAGGTTTCTTTCTAGATTTCCAAACTCACAATATCTGTTTCATCGCTAAAACCAAAACCCTATTAATCCAATCTGCACTATCCCCAGCTCTGTCCCCTCTTCCCCTGTTGGATAACAATATGGTCAAATGGAAAGTGCAAGGAAGTTTCTCCTCCACTACAAGGTCTAACCTATCCAATACACTAGACCAAAAATCAGCACTCTTGAGCACATCCCTAACATATGCATCAAAGAACCCCCGCCACATCCACAACCCCAACAAGAATCAGAATCAGAAAGTCCCAATATAGCTATCTTGGACGGTGCCCAATATATTCTGTAGAGGACCCTTTGTCTAATATATCGCAGCTGTAAATCCATCTTTGCTTGGACCACTACATGAAGTAAATAAACCCATTCCTTAATAGGGATATCCGTACCAAGATCATTCATCCAAGCCTGGCAAAGCTTATCCCAAGCCTCCACATCCGTTCCTTCCATTTGCATTAACCTCATATATGTAGAAGCCACACACGAGGTAGAGCGGAGAATTTCACACAATAAAGGTCTCTCATTAATGACCCCGTCCAACATCCCTGTCCTTTCAGTCAAGAGAGCATTCAAGGCATCACAGCATCCTCTTTCCCTAGCCCCAATCCCAAAAGACGTTCTCAATTGGTCAAAGGGGATCATGTGATCGTTTAGCCATACATCACGAATTCTAAGTATGCCCCTACTAATCCAACTCTTCCAACATAAGGGCCTATTTGCCAACTGTAAACTCGCATTATGCCACAAAGATGCATCATAATACATCCAAGCATTCCCACCATCAATCTCCGTAAAGTGCAATAATGCCTCCCTAGTAGCGCACACTGTAGGCAGCTTCTTCACTGAAGATGGTACTTTTGACATAGAGTATATATCTCTAAGAGCATAAGGAGAAAATTGGGTACTTTCAATAATATGCCAATTGGGAACATATTCGATTACATCAGAGAAGTAAGAGGTTGATTTCTTCAAAAGAAAGCCAGTGCAATAATTCATCAAGATCGGGTATCCAAATCCCCCATCCTTCACAGGGCATGTTAAAATAAATTTAGGAGCTTTAGGCCTTTTACCTTCCCCCAAAGAAATTCTTGGAAGGCTTTGTCAACAGGAGTAATTACTTTTTTCGTGAATTTTAGGGGAATGGACTGTATGATGTAGAGAATCTTTGGTAAAAGTACCATTTTGATGGCATTAATCTTGGCCCATATCCCCATCTTCAACTCGCTCCACTTTAATATGTCCCTTTTAATCACCTCCAATTTTCGTGATACATTGAAAGCAGTCATTCTTTTCAAATCCCGGACCAAGTGAATACCCAGATACTTCATTGTCCCTATTTCCCAATGGCAGTTCCAGGAACCCAAAAAATCACGTGGGATACTAACATCCAGAGGGAAGGCCACTGTTTTCCCCCAATTTATCTTGTGGCCTGACAACCGACCTTCCTCTTCAAGCATCTGTTTGAGTTTCACACATCCCTCCACCGGATTAGACAAGATAATAGTCATGTCATCAGCGTAGCACAAAACCTTTATCTAATTATTTCCAAATCGAAGGTCATGAAGGCCCTGTTCATGTTTCAAGTATAAAATGAGGGGTTCCAATGCCAGATTAAACACGTATGGAGACAATGGGCAACCCTGTCTAGTCCCCCTAGACAACAAGAATGAAGAGGACATAACCCCATTCACGCATACCTTCGCACTAATATCGGAGTTCAATGCTCTTATAGTCCTTATGAATGTGTCACCAAATCCCATCCTCTTAAGAGTGTGATAAAGAAAAGACCAATTGACCCTGTCAAAGGCCTTTTCCGCACCCATAAAAAGCAACAAAGTATCCCGAGTCTTTGTCTTCGGTAGACCCATAATGTCAATCAACGTCCTAATATGATCGGAACAATATCTACCTCTCATAAATCCAACCTGAGAACTACCAATCAGCTCACCAATGCACACATCCAGTCTATTAGTTTATATTCTAGTAAAAATTTTGAGGTCCACATTCAGAAGTGAGACCGGTCTATAATTCTCACATTTTCTACCATCTCTTCCCGGTTTTGGAAGAACGATAACACAAGCCTCTTTCATGGTGGGACAAATGATCCCATTCCTTATAAAGCCATTATACAGAGTGCACAGGAACGGCAGCAGCACACCACTCAACGTCTGGTAAAATTCTACCGGGAGACCGTCTACCCCTGGTGACCCTTATTGAGCTGACCAATAGCTATCAATAATTCCTCCTCCGTAATAGGGCTATCCACCATCACAGACTGATCCTTACTCAAATTTGGCATAACAGTCCTATCAAAAAAGGAGTCCATATCATTTGAAGTCGGGAATTGATCCTCCCGATATAAAGTATCATAACATTTCCTAAAACCCTTGCATATCTCACCATTTTTAATAACATGTTTACCATTGTCATCTACCAATTTTTGAACAAAGGAGCTATCCATTAGGCCCCGCAACCTATTTGCCAGCAGTTTCCCATTTTTGTCACCTTGCTCCCAGAACTTTTGCTTCATAAAGAACATGCCTTTTTCATATTGGACATCCATTTTTTGCTTGAGTAGTTCTTTGAGTCTTCCCACCACCAGCTTATCCCCATCACTCCCAGATACTGCGTAATTTTTCTGTGCTTCCTCCAACTCCCTTTCCAATTTCTGAAGCTCAGTCAAGCTCTCTTTCCTAACCAGGGATTTAATATTCATTAGTTCCCCCGGCACAGTCGCCTTATACCTTTCCCAGACCATGATATCAGAAGCCGAGCCAATATTAATTTCAAAGCAATTCTTTGTGAAACCCTCCAGAAAGTCAGCTACCCCCTGTTCTTGTAATACATAAGTTTTAAGTCGCACTTAGAAAACCCCAACCTTTCCTGCCCTATACTCAACTGCATCGTCATCAGACAGTGGTCCGAAATACTTCTTTCCTTAATAGTCACATCCTGTAATTTACCAGCTAACCTATCAGAAATAAGAAAATAATCAATCCTCGAGTGAGAGTCATGCACCGGCGAGTAAAAGGAGAATTCCCTCTCCTCCGGATGAACAAACCTCCAAGCATCAATTAAATCCAGGCTATCCATAAACTCTTTAAAGATCCTACTTGCGCTCTCAGCAGTATATCTACATTGTGCCAAACGGTCCATTTTCCTGTCAATCAGACAATTGAAGTCACCCCCTAAAATCATATATTCTCCGCCCATCTCAATCAAAAGTAAGGACAGTTTCCCAAAGAAAGGACTACCACTACTACACGGAGCATAAATAGAACCTATCGTAATTAGCTTATCTTCATATTTAACATCATTAAGAAGTACCCTCCCTTCCTCATTCATCACTACCTTTTATATCTGAAGCAGCAGACCTTTGCGTAGTAGTACACCCACTCCCCTTGATTTAGAACTGTGGCAATTTTGAAAGGTTTTAGTATACCATCTATTTTTTAGCAGGTTTATTGAATCATCCAACAAATGAGTTTCCTGAATAAGGGCAATATCTATCTTTTCCCTCTTCAGCCTGTTCAGCACCTCTTTCCTTTTCCTTGGAATGTTAAGACCTTTAACATTCCAGGAACATACCCTCAGATCACCCACTGACATGCGCTATACAACCCGAGACCATCCATACTATTCCAGCACATATTCAATTCAAAGGATGAAAGGGGGAAGCGAATAGACTGAGTTGTGTAGACACCACAGGACAACACACAACAAACACAAACACACTGAACCCATGAACAAACATATATTAAACTTAACAGCACACCCTGAAAAACTGTAAGGTGATAGTGAGTGCATTTATTTACAAAAACTCCAAAGTCTTGAACTGCAATTGCCCCAGAACCCACACCCAATTCTTATTCAGTAATAATAAATAACAATAACCTTTTCCATATTACCCTTAACAATATCTACAAAGAACTCCAAATCAGTATGAAGACCACGAGTAACCCTCCATTTTCCCACCCGGAGCCCAATACCATTTCAAAGCCAGCATTAGTGAAGCTAAAATGGTGCGACCTAGCATCTTCATCCCAAAACCGACAACTTATAATACCATAGTCCCCACAGTGGTCTGTCATTGCAATTTAACTATCCTAAATATCTCATTCAAATCCTAAAATAGTATAACGCATGAAAAAACATATACCAAATCCCACATCCAAGCAATGCTGATAATAACACCCCATCCCCAGCCTCCCTGTAAACCTGCAAAGGTGTGCATTCATAGCAGCCCTCTACGGCATGAAGACTCCAACTCATCCGCAACTCAACCACCCGTACCCACTAGTTAAAAACAGTGAGAGATGGCTAGGTAGACTACTCAACATCAGACTTCCAAAATAATGGCCTTAAACTCAGTTTCTGCCTAGACCCATCAATTGAAGCTCATTATCAAACCAGATTACCATGTGGCCTATAGATAACTAAAATCTACATGAGGCATGAATATGCACCAGCAACTCCCTCCCCAACCACACTCCCTCATACCCCAGAGCCGCCTCACAATAAGAGTACGACCCACATCCCCCCCCCCTAATCAGCACTTAGGCCAGGCCAGAGTACTCATTGGTTCGAATCACATGTAAACACACAGTACCAAATAGGAATGCATCCGAAATCATATTCTCGAGGAAGTGCATCTGGAATCAATGTCCGGTGGTCTCTAGGACGCTCTCATCACTGTCCAGCAGCCCACAGCCACAGGTTGAATTGCGAGCCTCTAAAAGTATGGTAAGCACTCACATGTCCCTTGGTGCTCCCCTGAATATCTACTAACCCATTAAACAGTATTTGAGTCACCCATGTCTTTTGGGCATATCCACGCAACCGGATTCTGTCCCTTCCCCTCTATAACAACACAGATCAATCCTGTCTCATGCACAGACAACCATAGGAACTGGTCCCAATCACAACAGAAATCAAAGGACCAAAAAACCAATGTGTAGATTGCGGCTGTAGAGTTGGCACCAATACCCAGGAACATGAAGGAAGGCAATGGGAAGGGGAGAGAAGGCTGGTGAAAGGAAGGGACTGCAAATTGCCATTTCTGTATGCGTCAATGCCAGAGTCTGGAGTGAACCACGTGAGCATTGTTAAGCTGTTCCGATGAGCCAGGTACTTGAAAGTATAAATACGCATGAGGTACTAAATCCCTCCACTTTCTTTGTACATACTCAGAAACAGAAGGAAATATGTGGCCTCAGAGATTCCCCAATGCCGTGAGATGAGAGAGCAGAGAGGCGATCGTCCGCAACTGAAACAGTGCGGTGAGCAGGAGCATAAAAAAAAAGAAGTCTCCGAGGAGATGCAGGTTCCATAGGAGGGGAGTATGTGAACACCCCTGGAGAAGGCCACCAGGAGGCAAGAGAGGGGGAGGCCGAGGAGGTCAGCAGATCAGTACATTGACAAAAACACAACAGAACCCAGTGGAGGTGTAGGAAGCCGACAGGAGCCGAAAGCCGGTCAGAGCATAGTACTAGAAAGATGGGCCCCATCAGCAGTAGCACCTACCGCCTGATTATAGCCAGAACAAATCCTCTGTCCATGAAGCGTGCTCCGTAATACGCAGGGATCTCCCTCCTATGCCCTTGTGAGCCACTGGCATCCATTAATCACGCCCTTTGTGACGTGATGCAACATGAGACAACGTGGAAAACACCATGGCCTTTCCTCTAATGGCTCGTGTCCACAACATTGAATGTAAACAGCTGCAGCAATGGATTCCAACGTCCATTACCTCCAAATGGATGACAAATGAAATAAATGTTATATTATATGTTGTATATTTCAATTGGGATGAATAGGAGAATAAAATAAAACGTATCCAACATTTTAACTTGTTGAAATCCGTGGAATAACCACAAAATCACCAGTGCATATCCAATCGTCCACTGACAAGCATGACTATCTTGTCTTCTTTGATTGCAACAGTCTTTGAGAAGTAGATGCAGTAGCCTCCATCGGTTGATCCAGGTCACCCCCGACATCAGCACTTTCCAGATCACTCAAGAAGGCCTCAGCCCCCTTACTATCACTGAAGGAAAATAGTCTGCCATCTTTTACCACACGGAAGGTGGCTGGATATACCATATATTATCTGAGGTTCTTCAACTTTGCCTTGTCTTTAGCAGCCTTGAACTCTCTTCTCTTATGAAGAACATCCTGGCTGAGGTCCCCAAATACCATCACCTTGTGACCATTCCAGGACAAATCATGTAGTTCTCGAGCTTTTCTCAGCACCATTTCTTTAATTGGGAAGCGCAGGAACTTAACCAGAAAGTGTCTGGATCACTGGCCCTGAGCTGGTTTTGGTCCCAAACTTTGATGTGCCCTCTCCAACTCCAGATGTATCTTGGGGTCCAGTTTGAGTACAGAGACCAGCACTTTTTCAATAAATTCCATGGGTTCGCTTCTCTCCATGTCCTCAGGAAGGCCAGCCACCCTCACATTGTTCTGCCTTGAAATATTTTCCTGTTCAGAGAGTTTCAGAAACAATCTATCATTTCTTGATTGCAAGTCTTTAATCCGGCTTTCCATCCTTTCCACTGTGCTATCCATACCATTCAAATGAGTCTCAACTCTGTTTAAGTTTGAAGTTAGTTCAAAGTATCTTTCCTCTGCCCTAGACATCCTGCCTTTGAGCTCATTCACATCCAAAATCAATTTAGTAAGCATGATAAGAATGTTATCCTCTCTCTCATCTGATGTCTTTGTGTCTTTGTTTTCTGATGGACATGAAATTTACTTTGTATTAGACAGTTTTGTGGTTGTTTTTTTTTAATGAAGATGCAGTTGGTTGTTGTTTCTTCAGTGGTATAGTTGGGATATCAGTATTTGATTCTGTTTGTAGAAGTTGTCTTTTTGAAGGTTTCTTTTTTTGAGGCACAGGGTACATACCTAGATGGATGGTGTATAGTACCCATATCCTGTTGTATTCCAGGATGCAAGGAATGTCAGCAATGACTTTGTTGCATCAAAGTTAACTAGGAATAGCACATTGAGTGTATGTAGAAGTGAAAGTGCTATGTTACTCATACCTTCTTTTAAGACTGTGCTGCCAATGTCAATCAATACTTGATCTAGGATTAGACCTTGTGATTTGTGAATAGTGACAGCATATGCAAGAGATAGAGAAAATTGCTCTCTGCGTACGTACGTGCGTACGTACGTACGTACGTACGTACGTACGTACGCACATACATGTCATTGAAAAGAAGGAAACGTAATATTGTCCAGCCAATTATTCTTTACTTCTGCAAGCTTGTCAAAGCGGATGTTGACAGACTGAATGTTGTTATGTGGATATTCTTGGAAGCCAACAACTGTACCAATTAGTCCATTGACTAAACTTTTTTCTATATCAAGGTTACATTTTAGAATTACTCTGTGCCTTGAAACACGTGTGTATAGCCGCGTTATAAATGCCATATCATATCATATCATATCATCTGCAGTCTAGACACAAAGTCAATATTTTCTCCAATCCATATGTGTTGGAGATACATTTTTCTAAGCTATTAAGTAGTGTTGTTGCTTGTTGACACATAGGAAGTGTCATGCCGTGCACTTCTAGTTTGTCTTTTTTCAACATTGTCTCATTGAATTGACTATGGCTTGCAAGCTTTAAGTTAGTTCTTTGTACTGAAATGATTGCCATAGATTTGCATTTTCAATGCTGCCAAGGGCATTGCAGTGTTGTTGGTCTCCTAATGTTTTGAAAACAGGTTGACCTTTACTGGGGTTAACTGTTGGAGGTCTCCAAAAACAATAACATGTTTTCCCCCAAACAGTGCTTCCTAGTTGGTTTTTAGAACTTCTTGCATTCAGAGATGAATTAAAGCCAACATGAGGATGGAAACCATGCTTACTTAATCTATCAGGAGCATTTTCATTTGTTTCAGAATGCTCCATACTTCAGTAGCTGCTTCTGCTGACAATATGTAGTAGTCTGTAACGTTACACCTCCTGTGTTGTAGGCAGCTAAACCTGTGGGGGCTGTTACTACAGCCGAAAGGTTGTTGTTTGTTAAGTTTTATAGAAATGTGCTGATTATTTTAATTAAGAATGATTGACCTGAACCAGCTTCTCCACTTAGATACAGAGCAGAGGTTTATAATTTGTACAGCTACAGATTTTAGTTTCATGTTTAAACCTATGTTCAATTTCTTGAGTGACTTCTAGATACATGGTGAGGTGTTCATCATTTAACTGTGATTCGAGCACTGACAAGTCTTCCTCAAATTGTTTATATTGATACATGCTATTTTCAACCTCAGTAATGGCTACTTCTGCTTCATTTAGAATGAGTGGTTCTCCAAGTGGTTCTTGGCTTCCTGTAAGGGAAGGTTGACTGCCCTCAGGATTGTCTTTGTCTAGTTGATCTTCAACTTCTTCCTCTTGTTGGCGTTCATTGTCCAACATTTATTTGTATTTGTTATACTGCTTTCATTTGCTTTGAATGCAGCTTCAAATGAGACATAGTACCTAATAACTCTATGTTGTGGAAATTTAAATGATAACTTTATATGATTAATTAGACTGGGTTTGATGAGTTTAACTAGGCTTCCTTCACAAGTTGAGACTAAATATTTTCCAGTTGTCTCATTTGCTGTTACATTGTTTTTGTAGGTGTGGTTTTGGCCAATGTCGTACAGTCACATGTTTTCCAAAGCAGTACTTCTGTTTGGGTAGTATGTGTCAATTGAATTGTTTTTTAAAATGCCCTGGCTGTTGGGATCATTTGTGGCTATGGTTTCTATCTCTTGGTTGGATTTTAGAACTCTTTTTTTGGGATGAAACTGGACCAAGGTTCAGCCAGACAATGTGTTTATATTTACCATATAAGGCTGTACCTGTTAAACGGTCTGTAGCTTCATAGCACCCACATTCTCTATGGGAGAGCATGTTCATACCGAAGCTTTACAATTTTTGTGGTAGTGTTTTGCCAGATGATATGTCATCCCAGAGGTCTTTTAGTTCTGGTTTCTCAGCTTTGGTAAAATAGGCTGTGACATATCTTGCAACTGCAGTGGAATTGTGTGCAATTAACTGTATGTCTATGTTTGCATTGTAATCATTGATGTACTTGGATGCTTCATCCCTTTTAATGTTGCATATATTTTTAGGGGATTTGCCTTTTACGCTGTGTCTAACTGTCCCTTTTTGCAAACTGGCATAGGGAAGCGAAAGCGATATTTATTATAGTATTTGCATTTGTTTTTATATCTACGCCAGTAATATTTGCCACACTTATGTGTTTGGAAGCGTAGGATTTGTGTATGTATGTTGCTATCTGTGGTTTCTGAAGGGATGTCACAGGTAATGTTTTTTTCAAATAAACAGTAAACCAGAGGCACCACTATCCTGGCCAAATTTAGGAGGATCTTTTATCCACAAAAGCATGTGAATGTGCGCTCCTCCTCTAGGTTTGCTGAGTGTGGTGTACAGGAAGAAAGGGTAACAGGAGTTTTGTTTGTCGAAGTTGGGAGAGCACTGAAAATGGCTATGGCTATGTGTTTGAGAACACAGTGTGTGGATTTTGGGGGACTCTTCAGTTTAGTCATTGAAGGTATGTGCTGAAAATCATGGCATCTTTGGAAGTATTGGATTGGCAGAAATTGATGTTTTGCGTCATACATTTTATGTCTTAAACTGGCCAAGCTTGTTTTCATTAAGTGAGAGTATGGCTCACTTTAAATGTCTAGATATTGTAATTGTGGAGGAGACAGTTTGGAGTTTGTGACTTTAGTGTATTTGCGGGTTGCCCTGAAGGATTTCTTTAAAATCCTAATGGAACCGTTTCCTGCTGCCAAGAATATTTTTTCTGAAATAAATCAGAGGCAAACATGGCGATGTCCAACAAAGCTTTTTCGTCCACAAATGGAAGAATCGAGGCAACTTGTCAATAAAACTGTATCTGTGTTTTTTATATCCTGCAGGAATGTCATCTTTTGAGAATGACATTATAAGGTGTGAATTTTTTTGTGAAGATTGAGCTAATTTCACAGATGTCGGAAATGCAATTTTCCTTTACAATGTTAGGAATGCAGTGGAAAGGTTCCTGTAAAGTGTACAGTAGTACGGTACATAAAAAGAAAAAAAGATGTTTGTTAACAAAGGCCCCCAAAAGGTTTCTTTTCATAGCCACCATTAAGGAATAAATAACTGAAATCGTATTTAATATTCCCCCAACCCACCCCTTTGAGTTCTGCGACATCTGCAGACACTGCGGTAGTCCGCACGTGCCGCATCCAGGTCTTTTTAGGATGCCTGGCATGGAAAGGGGACTGCAGAGACCGTGGACAGTCGTGGTGTCCGTGGACATTGGGGGATTAGCCAACCCGGTTTCTTGGGTGTGGTGCACAGGACGAGCGTGTAACAGAAGTTTTGTTAGTAGGAGTTGTAAAGATGGCAATGCCAATGTCTTTCAGAAGACAGAGTGTGAGGATTTTGGGGAACTCTTTGGTCCATTGGTTGAAGCTTTATGCTGAGCACTGGATTGGCTGAAAATCTTGGATTCTCTAAATTGGAAGTGTTGTGGTATGGAGTACAAAGTTTGAAGTCGGTGCACATGCTCCCATTTTGCGCAAATATGGTTGAATTAAAACATTCAGACATTATTATTGTTCACTATGGAGGGAACAGTTTGGGGTACGTGACTGGAATGTCCTTGCAGTTTGCAATGAATGAGACATTGGAAAAGTTGAAAGAAATGTTCCCCAGTTAAAAAAGAAAATGTTCACGCATTGCCCAGAGACAGATGTGGATGCGCTCGAGTTTATTTGGCCCACAAATGGAAAAAGCAAGGTGCAACCTGAATAAAGCTGTGTGTGCTTTTCTGCGAGACGTTGGCATGAGATTGTTTCATAACGAGAGCATTACATTTGATATTGTCAACATTTTTCAGAGAGATGGAGTCCATCTAACTGATGTGGGTAATCAGATTTTTGTGGAAAACATAATAAAATGCTTTGAAGCCGTTTTTGTGAAAGTAAGAAGAAATAATTAAATTCTGTAAAATGTTTCTTAGTTAGGCTTATGAACCGAAAAATAAAAAAAATATATAAAAGCCAAAAACACAAAAAGGTTCTTTTAAGAGCCACCATTTTTAACACAAAACAATTAAAATGATTTCAATTGTCCCACCCCATGCCTGGAATTTTTTAGATGTCCGCTGACTACTGTGCTGTTCACGTACTATGCTGTCTGCACATGGGCCTGTGACTTTCTTTCTCACTTTTATATTTTAACTGTGAAAGGTGGTTCCTAAACAAACCCTTTTTGTGTTTTTTCGATTTAGTTTTTTGGGGGGCTTTTTTCAATTCTTTCCTGGAGAAGCAAGGTAAGGTGGGGGAGGGAAGGGAAGGGGCACCAACCACAGAGACAGGGTGACAGGTGTACAGAGGAAGATGTTGGCTGGGCCTCAAATTTAAGGTGTAGGGCAGTGTTTCTCATTTCCGTGACCGTAGCCTTGAAAGCACTCCGAAACTGCATAGAACTACAAGCCAGGTTTCCCGTGACTGAGTACAACTTTGCACTTAGTGCATCAAACCTTGCATGGATGAGCCTTTGGGACATTTCCAACTATCATACACAATTTCCACACCCAGGACTCTCTCCAAGTACTAGAGACAGGGACTTCCTCCACCTCATCCTCTTTTTCCTCTTGATCCTCATCTGTATCTCTGTGCCTGTTCCCCTGCCCAGGCTTTCCAGATGGTGATGGTGGTGGTTGTGGAGCAGAAGTGGCCATAGCAGGTGCCATGATGGTCTCACAAAACAGATCTCCAAAGAAGCAAAGCAGGACCTCAGGAAATGCCAGCAGGTGCTCTCTCCCGGATAGCCAGATTGAGAATGAGGAAAAGTAGTGGGTGGGCCCCTTTAGAGGAACCGTCCACGGTGAGTCGTGCTGTCCATGGACCACTGAGTCGTGAATAGGCCTTGAAACGCTGTAAAAAGTTGCCACATCAACCGAGAATGGGTATGGGAGTTGCACAAGGATAAAGTTTCAGCTTGAAACACCCTAGATTGGCAGATAATCAAGTTTTAAACTGTCCGCGGTCACGAACATCATTCGCAGACACCCCTGTGCTGCCGCACAGCGTGTGGTCCCACAATGACCTCCACGGCCGTCTGCGGTCATCATGGCCATCCACAGACACCCATCGGGTAGAAATCACAGGGCGCATGCACTGGATGTCCGTAGAACAGGTGCAGTGTCCAGACTAATTAAAAGTACGTAATGTGAAACCGGACTTGTCTGTACATCGCTCCTGTCCAGGGGCATCTCTATTTTGATTGCAGACACCCCAAACAGTCATAGTGTCCACGGACTCATAATGGGTGTTTTTAAAAAAAAATAGGAATTTTCAAACAACAATATACAAAACATTTATATATATATATATAAAATATTTATTCAAGAAAGGAATGGGGTATCAGAATGGGAAACATAAAAGGGAGAATCAGGAAAGTTTGTACAATAATCATGAGGGGAGGAAGAGAGTGAGGTTTCATCAAAGCGTCTTTGATTAAAATGTTCAGAATTTGATGGGGATGATTGCTGTGGACAAGGGGTACAGGTGCAAGAAGGACAGTGATAGGGATCATTTTTAATGGCATGATTTTTCACATACTGTTAAAGTTCTTTAAAATCATTACTTAGTCAATTTTTTAGACACGTTCATGATTTGATTATTTACATTTGGGAATAAGTCTTCTCTTTCTGTTTCTTTGGATGCTGTATGATTTAACTGGGGTGTGGTGTCATCATGTAAACTAGGTACTGTAAGAAAAACAGTAATTATTATTTAGCAAGGTTTGTTTGTTTATTCATTTATAATGCGCACCAGACCCGGGGTATCAGGGCGCAGCAGTTACAGGATATGCAAGGCTTAGGTTAGAGGTTACATGATAATAGCAGAGGTAATACAGGTACAAGACAAGAATAAGTCAATAAATACAATGAAGAGAATATGCAGATATGGTACAAAAGTGTAAATCACACACACCCACACACAGGTCTTAAAGATCACTAGACTTGAGCCAGTTGATGTAGATAAGTCTGAAATTCGGAAAGGGTTGATCTTCTCTGATAGGGGTTGGCAGGGAGTTCCAAAGCTGGGCCGCTTTGACAGGGAAGCTGCAGCCACCAACCTTTGAGAGCTTAAATCTAGGGATATTTGTCTCATTGGTCTGCTGGATGTTCTCCTGTTGAATCTATCCGTGAGATAGCTTGGGGCGGCATTGTTCAGTGCTTTATATGTAAGGGATGAAGTTTTTAGCTGGATTTTGTTATTCGTTGAGAGCCAATTATTTTGGCACCTAATCACAGATATATGTGATCTTCTAGCCACACCAAGGGCCGCTAATCGATTTGTTGGCACCAATGTATAGGGCGTTACAATAGTCTAGCCT
Organism: Ambystoma mexicanum; assembly: GCF_040938575.1. Lineage (NCBI taxonomy): Eukaryota > Metazoa > Chordata > Amphibia > Caudata > Ambystomatidae > Ambystoma > Ambystoma mexicanum. Next base: position 586,397,477 of record NC_090939.1, on the reverse strand, counting down.
CGAGAGTATGAGTGCTCTGGCCAGAATAATGCAGTTGTCATCAGAGAGAAAAGGTTTGCCAGTTCTAATGAGCTTACAAGTGTAAGCGGTGGCAGAGGGCATGGAATTCACTTGTTTGGTGAAGCAGAGTGTGGAGTCGAGGTAGAAACCAAAGGTCTTTACCACCTTGGCCACCTTGATGAGGTTTCCATCGATTATGAAGGATGAGTAATCCTGGCCTAGTTTCTTGAGGTGGGTGCGAGTGCCCAGGATGATGAGCTCAGTTTTGTCATCATTCAGGCATAGACCATGGGTCGCCATCCATGCCTTGATGATGAGGTACACTCTATTCACCAAGGCCAAATCCTTAACGTAATCCCCAGAAAGTGGGAGGAGAATCTGAGTATCATCTGCTTAGTTAGTGTAGGTGATACCAAGATGGTCCAGATCATCGAAAAGGGGCTTAGTGAATATATTGTACAAAGTAGGGGAGACACAAGAGCCCTGGGGTGCCCCACACATGATGAGGATGGGGTCTGCCACTGCTGAGGGTGAGAAGACACTCATGGTCCTGTCACTCAAGAAATACTCAATCCAGACAATAGCCTCTTTATAGAAGTGGGCGGCTGAGTCTAGGTAACTGCATAGGACCAAAGTCAAACAGTAGGAGGAGGGCTGTTTTCCTTTTGTCTCTTAGCTCATCGACTTGGGGTCTTCAGGTCGATAAGGGCAGTCTCCGTTCCGTGTTGGGGCGGAAGCCTGATGGGCAGGCTCCCAAGAGTTTGTGGAGTTCCAAATATTTTTGTATTTGAAGGTAGGCAACCTTGTCCAGTATTTTCAGCAGAAAAGGTACTGTCGTAATATGGTGGAGGGTTTGCTTTTTTAGCAGTGGGGGCACCCAAGATTGTTTCAGGTTGGTAGGGATGTGCCGGATGCAAATGAGGCATTGATAAGTTTGAAAATAAAAGGGGCAAGATCTCTTGCAGCATTCTTGATGAGCTGAGCTGGGCAGAGGTCGCCCTGGCAGTTGGACGGCTTGAGTGCGAGAATAACTTTTTCTACCTCAAGAACAGATGTTTTAGTGAAATTGAATCAGGCAGGGGAGTCGGGTAATGTTTCCTTGGAGGGGAGGACAGGAGTAGTGTTATTCGGATGGGATAGTGAATTTAGAGAGGCTTTTTCAAGGCTATTTTATTTTGGAGGGTGGTTACTTTGTTGGAGAGTGCCTGTTGTATATCTAAACACCAGGTTTTATCTTTAGTGCAGATGTCAGAAGTAGGGATCGGAGACTCTAATTCCTTTAGGATAGTAAATACTTCCTTCATGCTAGAGTTAGCGTTAGAAATACGTTTATTGTAGGAATTACGTTTGGCCAGGCAAATTTCCTTTTTATATTGGGATGAGATTTCAGATAATTTGGTTCTGTTGGCTTCTGAAGGGAGTGATCTCCAGGAGGTTTCACAGCTCCTTTTTAGTTGTTGCAAGTTCTTTAACTGTGGGGTGAACCACTTGTTCAGGTGAGTTTTGGGCTTGCTAGGTTTATGTTTCATTGGGGCAATAGTATCAAACGAGGTTAGCATAATTTTATTCTGCTGATTAACAAGCGTTCCTGGATCTAGATTGTCAGCAAGCGAGTTAAGGGTGGGGAGAATGGCGGGGATCACTTTGTCCACTGTGATGTTCTTTTTGTTCCTTGTTGGGCAAGGAGGGGCAGCTAAAGGGGGTTGTCTAGTAGTTGTAAGTGCAAAAGACAGGAGGAAGTGGTCCATCCAGGGTTGCAGGGAGATGGAGGTGATGTTGGTGGTGCAGTTGTAATCAGCCACCCAGTCAAGGGTTCTCCCTTTGTTATAAGTGGGTTCACTGATTTTTTGGGTTAGGCCAAGTTCGGACAGGATGTTGGCAGTGGCTGTGGCATGTTTGTCTAGTGGGTCATTGAAGCCCAGGTTGAAGTCACCTAGAAGTAGTAATTGGGTGGTGGTTTTGAGGTTATTGGAGAGTATAGTGTAAAGGTTCTCCTCAAATGTCCCGAATGGCCCAGGAGGTCTTTAGATTAGGTGAATAGTGAGGGTCTGGGAGTTGACTAATGGAAGTTTAACTGTGAGCGCTTCACAGCATTTGGTGATTTGAGAGGGAGCGAGTCGCATAGAGAGGCTGGATTTGGAGATAATGGCAATGCTCCGCCTCCGGCCGTGTCTCTGTCCTGTCTAAGTATTGTGTAGCCGTCAGGGACTGCTAGCGAGAGCATGGGTCCTGCCGTTTCGTGCAACCATGACTCGGTAATGGCGAGAAAATCCAAGTCGTGTGCCAGTATTAGGTCGGAAATGTCTGTAGCATGAGCAACCAGGGACCTAGCGTTTATTAAAGCTCCTTTAAGAGGATGGGCGATGGTTGTGGCTGTGGCAAAAGTAGTGGTTGAATCTACTTTCTTAGGTTGGTACACAGTGTGGTACTTGGTGGTGGCATGAGGGCATGGCTTGATAATGATGGGTTTAGCCCTAGTAGCGTTTTGACTGATAGGTAGGTTCATTTTTTTGTTTGCCGTGGGCAAAGATCTGGCAAGGGGTTCGAAGAGTTTAGTTAATCTGGATCGGAGTCTGGAATTCCTAGAGCCTGTAGTACAAGGATTGCTTGGGAATGGGCTCAATGTACAATAGCTGGATTGTCCTATGGTGGGTAAGCTGTCTGTCCGCATTATCATCAGACTTAAAGAGGCTTGGAAGTCTGGGAGGGAGAGCCTAGTGAGACACATTAGGAGGTTACGTATAAGTAGTGTGCCAAGGGCGCAGAGGTTGTGAACTGTAATGTGCATGTTGTGATAAGGATTTAAGTTGTGGCTGGGGGACCGCTAATATTTGGGAGAGTAGGCTAATCCAACATTAGCGTGGATAGAGGAGTGTCGACTAGGCGGGCCTAAGCTGATAGTACTAACTAGCGCAATTAGCGTGGTAGGCTAGACCACATTAGCATGGGGGAATCAACAGTACAGTCTAGAACAAAATAACGTGGTAGAATAGACATTAGTACAGGCTAGGGCAATTAGCGTGGAGGACTAGACCAATACAGGCTAGAACAATGAACGTGGTAGGGTAGTCCAACATTAGCATAGATGGGGGAATCAACTATCTATGTCCAACCATACAGATTAGAGCAAAATACAATGATAGGTTAGTCCACATATGCATAGATAGTGGGAAGCAATCAACAGTATAGGCTTCCATCATGGGCAAGCGGGTAGTGGAGAGGTAGTGGATCAGTGGTGGGGGTCACTAGGCCACTGGGCGATAGGCTGCTTTGAGGTTTAGTCATAGTCGCAAATGGGTTGGTTGATTTGACAACATACACATGAATAATGTTGGGCAAATTGGGCTATTAGGTACAAAATGGGCTAGTTTGACATCATACACATGAATACCATTTGGCAGGGTGGGCTGCTTTGGAGGTAGTAGCAAATACAAAATGCAAATACAAAATGATGCTATGCTGGTAACATGCTCATGAATAACATTTAGCAAGGTGGGCTACTTAGAATTGTTAGCAGATGAAAGAAAAATAGGCTAATGTGACATGTCAAGCACATGGATGTGATGCGTGATGAATGGGCCATTTTAAATATAGTAGACAATGATAACAATATTATGCGACTGGATAACGTGTGGGCGGATTGGGCTGCTTTGGAAAGCTTGGCGTGCACGTAGCAGATTTAGATTAACATTAGCTTGAATAGGAGTGGGTACAATATGCTTATGGATAGTGGCAGTTGTGAGGAAGTTGGCAAATTTAGGTATTGACAGTCGGAAGGGTTTTGCGTAAGTGGTGGGTTTAAAAAGTTTGCCTTATATCGAGGTAGCTGTCGGTGTGCAGTCAAAATATCGAATCAATAATGTCGAAAGTCATAATCTTGAAAACAATAATGTTGAATTTTTAATTTTTTTATTTATATATTTTTTTGGGGTCTGGGAATAAAAAAAAGGGTAAATAAAAAATAAGGGGGGATGTTAGGGGGATCCCCCCATTTCGAATAAAAAACGTAATTAAAAAAAATTCGACATTTTTGTTTTTGACATTTTTTTCTGAGATTATGACTTTCGACATTTTTGTTTTCGATATTATCACTATAAACCGTAGCTGTCATCTACGCCGAAAAGAATGGTGTCGTAAGGTGTTAGTAGCATTGGGGATAGGCAGTGTCTTACCTGGCAAAGTAGCAAGAGGTGGGCAGGAACAGGTGAGCTGGTTTAAGCTTCGAGTGTCAGTTTGCAAGTTCTGGATATGGACAGGGGTGCCGGCAGGCCTCCAGACCTTCCAACACCGACAGGCACCGACAGGCCAAGTGCCTTATGTGGTGTGCCTTGCGTGGGTGTGCCAGTTCACGCCTGCCGGCGGAAGTGGGGGTTGTAAATACAGAGCGCAGCCAATGCGCTTCGTTGATGGTTGCTAGGCAACCTAAGGCAACAAGATAGCGGCGGCCATCTTATAGGAAACCACGTGGTTTCAGGCACAAAGGGAGCAATAGTATGTACCAAATAAGGTACTTTAGTAGTCGTAGCAGCTGTTTCCTCAATTCCTCAAGGCTCCTGCCATGGGCAAATGCTGCTTGGTGGATGCTGCTCAATCTCAGCTTCGGAATTGGGCGGGGATCTCTGGTGGCAGTCTGGGTCGTCACAGGCACGGAGAGGAGGGCTGGGCTCCTGCCCACCTTGCGGAAGATTTGTATAAATTACATTATTTATTTACATTAAAATATGTATTGTATACATTAGAGATGTTATCGTCTCTCATTTCTTCTTTTGGGAAGTTCTCTAACCACTCAAGTGTGTTTGCTATTTCTGTGCGAAAAGAAAAGTGCTTCTGTCTTATAACTCATGTTTATATAATGAAAGCTATTAATAGAGAAATAAATACAATACCCTTACTATTTAGTGAAAATGTGTTCTCCAATAAGCCACCTGGTGTTTCTCAATCTGCATTCAGAGTTCTACTGAGGAGATTATATGAAGTGTACAGTTAAGGTTTGTGATTGGTGCATTCCATTGTAGTGTGTGCTAAATGAAAAAAGAATTCACATTTTTTAAAGTCTTTGTACAGAAATGTACATTTGCGTGTCATAAACATTAGTTATGATTTTCTGTACACCTGTACATCTCTTTGTTGGTTGATGGGTACAACTTCTTTGGGTCTGCCCAATGATTCTGGGCTTTGTGAATACTCTCCGACCTCTGCGGATTACCGCCCTGTCAGTGGACTCCATATTTGCCACATTAGGGGGAGTATAAAATAAGGAACTTTTTGCAGATAAAGGTATACTAGTAAAAACATTGACATTCACTGAAAAAATATTGCTTAAGGGATGCTATGGTAAAGTTGCACTAACAAAAACCCATGAAATTCACTGAAAACTTTGTTAAAGGGACGATATGTCAGTGAACAAAAAGAAGTGGCCCAGATATGTGATGTCATCAGTGATGTCATTAATGACATTTGGATGTAATCTTTGATGTCCTGGGTGTTAGTCTTAGCAGTGCACGGAGGTGGAGCGACGTATGGTTGCTTAGCATACCATAACTGGCGAAATTCAAGAGTTTTTCGGTTTTACTTGTAACCATAACGTCCCTTTAACAAAGTTTTTCACTGAATTTCATAGGTTTTATTTAGTGCAACTTAACCATAGCTTCCCTTTCACAATGTTCTTTTTCACAGAATTAATATATGTATATATAAAAACCGAATCTCATCGTGTGCAACAGCACATCAACCTAGGATGAAGAAGGTTCAGGCACACCACTGGTCAGGTGTAAAATACAAGTGGATTGTAATTCTTCAAATCTTTAAAACACACAAACATGACAGAGCATTTCAAGCAATGGCATGAAATGAACATTTCCACCCCGATCGAAGCTTCATCTGGCAGAGTAATGAAAAGAAAATGACCATACTATCAGTTAAAAACAATGAGGGAACCTCTAACACATCACATGTTCATGGAAACTACACACAACATAGGAAATGGACTCAAAAGCAAAACTGGTCTCTGAATGTTCCACAGTTGAAATGCCATCTTGGAACAACATAAATACATTGGGGGACAGTAATGCATAACAGAGCCAGCTATCCTCGGTAATGCATTTTTAAAGTCAAAGACGAAACATGCCCTTGTTCCCCACATCCAACGTTATGAAATATATCATGCTTAAAAGAGCACAGTACTTAAAGTCCGTTTCAAATAAATAGGAAACGGACTAAAAACATCCAAGGCACTGAACCAAAAAAGAGAGCAAGCACTCAAGAGCGACAGTATCCTGATCATAACGTGCACAGATCATGAACAACAAATCATTATTCATAACATTCATAGAGAAAGATATCATACATATTCTGATAATATTACAATAGACCGTCCTCAAAGCAGTCATAAACTGATCAATTAATCAAGACAAGTATTGTCATTCAGGAAAAAGTGCATTGTGCATATAGTTTCCAATAAAGGGGCACCTGAGATGATGAGGCAGAGTATTACCCTTCAAATCCAAAAGTGATTTAAAGTATATAATGTGCAAACCTTTGAAATTATCACAGAGGAAAATATTCATATCTGTGACACACATATGATGACAAGAAAATGGAAATACATATTTTAAAAGGCATCTACATCAAATAGATAATCATAGCACTTCAATGTGTGCTTAGTAGATACTGCAACCTCCAAGGTATTATGTTTTGCAAACATAACTCGCACCACCACCGTGCACTGCTTAGACTAACACCAAGGACATCAAAGATGACATCACATGTGAAATTAATTTTGATGAAAAGTCCCTACAAGGGGTTGTGTTTATAATGTTGGTAACAAGATGTCAGGGGTGATCAGGAGACCTATTGTGAACTACTTAATTGATTAAAGAATGTACTCATCTAAACAACATTGTATTTGAGTGTTGTTAATACAGGAACCTAATCATGTATAAACATAGGCAATGGCTGCTGCAATCATCATAAAAGTACAATATTTATAATCTTGTAATTTTGGAAAGTACAATAATGAATGCTACCTTATGCGATTTTTGAGTAATGTTAAACATGTAATAACTACCTAACAATTCAAGACTTAGTACACTTTTGCTAGTACAAACAATACATATGAAGAACCACAATGCATACAAATCAAAGGCACATACAGGAAAACTAAAGTAAGGAAGAAAGAAATGGCATCATCAGAAAATGTTAACAACATTAAAGTTTATCTTCATGTGTACAAATGAAATGTGTGTTTGAGGCCTGCTTATTTCCCCATGTATGTGCACCATCAGCTGAGACTAAACCATATGGACCATACTTTAAGAACAAATGACAAGGTTAACGTCAAGATACAAAACCACCTGGCCTAGATATTACAGTGAACAAAAACAAGTGGCTCAGATATGTGATGTCATCAGTGATGTCATCAATTACATTTGTGATGTCATCTTTGATGTCCTGGGTGTTAGTTTTAGCATTGCACGGTGGTGGTGCGAGTTATGGTTGCTTAGCTAAGCTTAATTTAGGCATTCCGCTGTAGGAAAGAAGGATTTTCCTTCCTATAGCGGGACGCCTTGAGCATCCTGCTGTAGGAAGGACAATCCTTTTCCGAGATTGCCACCATGGAAAGAGAAGGCGGTGCTCCGTACAGAGCCCTTCTTTGCTTTCTATGGCAGCCTGCAGAACCCTATGACCATATTACCACAAGCACATTTTCTTTCCTTTTCAAACCTATCCTACTTTTGAATAACTTTACCAAATAGCCGGTCCCAGGTGGACATGGCCACTTTAACACCATTTTTCATCCGCAACAGGGGATAACAGTCGACAGCCCAAGTTATCGGCCCAAGCGAAGTGTGTCTGTGTGCGCCCTGATGTCTGCAGGCTTTAGCATGTTATAAATAAATAAATAAATAAATAAATAACAAGGACTCCGAACCATTATCTTCCATTGCAGTCCCTGCAATGGGGGATAAAGGCCATTAGCAACCCTGGTTCCCAAAGCGGGAAGCCGGGGTGCTAAAAATAGATTTCTCTTCCTACAGTAGGAAGGAAGGACAATCCTTTTCCAAGATGGCCACCAAGGAAAGAGAAGGCAGGGCTCCGTACAGAGCCCCTCTTCCCTTTCTATGGCAGCCTGCAGAACCCTATGACCATATTACCACAAGGACATTTTTTTCCCCTTTCAAACCTATCCTACTTTCAAATAACTTTACCACACAGCCACTGGACATGGCTATTTTAACACCATTTTACGTCCCTCTGGCTACATGCTATACCTCAGTCACCAAAGGTATATGACTATTTTTTGTACCTACATTATGACACTTGTCAGAAAATAAAACACGGGCACATTTGCAAAACCATGCTTTAATGTCCCTGCCAATGCTCCTCACGGGTTTGCTTGAAATCCGCCCATGTTTTATTTTTTCAAAAGTGTCAAAATGTATGTACATAAAATAGTCATATAACGTAGCCCCCACTTGACAAAATCCATTCAGTCTTTACACAAACATTGAAGGTTGGGTCTATAATCTTTCTCAAAACTTTTGTTCACATTCGTCAAATAGCAACAAAGTTATAAGCCATCTAAAAATGTTGAGACCCCATCTAATTACGCCCCCTCTTGAGAAAATCCCACCAAACTTTAGAAAACCATTTATATCTAGATCCAAAATCGTTTCGCCAAATGTTGTGCAGATTCATCAAATGATACCGCATTCATATGCCTTTACAATATTTTGGGACCACCCTCTAATTTTGCCCCCTCTCGACATAATCCCACAAAACTTTGCGAAACCATTCAGGATTAGGTCTAGAATACAATTGCAAAATTACATGCAGTTTCACTGAGTGGTGCTAAAGTTATAAGCCATCCAAAAACTGCTTTTCCCCAACCCTTTAATGCTGTGGGATGTTTTAACCCACTTCTGCTCTGCTATGCTGTTAGCACTGTGTTATGATGGTGTCAGAACCTCAAAATGGCTGCAAAAACCTTGTGCGCGCCAAAACTTCTGAAAATCGCGCTTTTCAACACATAAAAAGATGGTTGCCCAATCTGCCACGCATGTTGCCATTGGTGGAACAGAGATCTCACTCCTGAAATATGTCACTGGGCTCCACAACAAGTGAAAATGGAGTACAGAGGGAGAAAGCAGTGTTGCTAAATGAAAACCCAAAATCTTGCTTTAAATCCCTTTTTCTTTGTTGCTGAAACTGCAGAATGCCAGTACAAACACCCTCAAACATCCAAAATTATTGCTGGGTGTTACAATTCACTTAGTCTAAGAAATCATTGTGAACTTGCAAGGTCCTGAAAAGCTGAAAGCATAAAGGGATTTCCACAGCAAAAGTGGCCTGTCTGTGGATGTCAAAAAAAATCTCTGTACAGCAGAGGGCTGCTGGAATGTCAGCTGTCAGGAGCCTGTCTGATTAAACTTTAAACATGGATAAACTGAAATCAAATGTTTGCAATCTATGAGGCCTGTTACTGAGAGTAACCTATGTTGTAATTGTTTTGATCCCATGGTTTAAAATCTTGAATAAGTATTCTAGCTGTTATTTTGAAATCACAAGTTTGTTTTAAGCTAAGAAAAAATGCAACAGAATTAACAATTAAATCAAGCGTGGCTAAAAGCTACCAAACTGGAATATCAGGTTTCTCCACAGAAGGATGGCCTTTCCCCCACCAGGAAAGCACACCCAAGCGGTAATTATAGGGTTTGGAAAGAACTTGGTCTACAGAGGCAAAAGGGAACAATGAACAGCTGCTACTAAGGAAATGCGGGGTGTGAGGACAGTTGTAAATGGCCTCTGCCAAGAGCAAACAGGGAGGAGACTGCTTCTAGACTGCAGGGAGAAAGAAAGAGGTGGACCCGAACAACCATCTGTCGCTGAGCCTTCACAAAGAACATTTTCTTCAAAGACTTATTATTTGCCAGTGAAAATGGTACAAAATATAAAAGTAACAGATTGGTGAATCTAAATTTTGGCTGCACGTTTCAAGAGGCGCCAAAATCGTTTGACATGTTCTGGAAAGAAATGGCAGAAAATGTGATTTTACATAAAATGTATTTTCGCTAGAAGTCTGAAACTTTATACCCTTATGCCCATGTTAAACGCACACACTTGTAGAAATTTGCTTAGAAATTGGACATTGTGCTTCTGATGAAAAGGGCAAAATTCTGTGAAAAGTCGAGACAAGATCCCACAGCTATCGGGTTTTGAGGGATAGCTGCTAAATAAAATATGTCATCAGTATATGTGATTGTTATAGAGGTTGCACTTGTGTAAATATGTATGGTGCCAAAAGTAGATTTTGTGTTCAACGGGCCAGGGGTGGATTCTCTGCCTCATAAAATCAAACCATAAAGATGACACACTGTTTCTCTCGTCCTATCAAGGCAGAGAGGAGACTCTTACCCAATCACCTGTCAAAGGAGCGAGCTTAGGATAAACCAGCCCACAGACCCCTTTATCATAGCACAAATAGAGAAAGCTCACCACTCAAAAAGACAGACAGATTCACTCACTATCCTGATACTGGCGGAGCACGCTGCTGCTGAACTCTATATCTTCCTTACTCCAGACTCCAGAAACTTGGCAAAGCAGAAACCCATTGCATAGCTGAACCATTTTCAGCTAGGCCTCACATTCCAGAACCAGAACCCCACAATCCTAAGGGGGAGCATCAAAATCCAGCTGGGCTGTGCTGTACTGCTTGCCTGCTGAAAGAATTATCATCAGAACCAAGAAGGGCTGACCAGAGCACCTTGCTGATTGCAGATCCAATCCGATGTGCCCAGCTGTCTGTCCTAGAACCAGATCCCATTCCCCGACCAGAATCTTGACGGACCAGAATCCTGACGGTTCTGTTTAAAAACATATCTAGTGAGTATCTATAGATAGAACTGTGTCACTAGCATATGTACTGTCCATAGTCAATCCCTATCTTAAACCCATCTATCTTGTATTCAGAACCTGCATTGTTAGGAGTACTTTTGAATTACCTGAACTCTCTCCAAACCATTGTATCTTTCTCCTGTAATAGTATTGCTAAAACTATTTTTGCGCGGATCTTTTCCCATCTGAAGAAGGCGAGCCCTTAGCAGGCAGTCATTCTGATCAAGTGGCTGTGTTCCTGTGGGGCATTCGTTTTGTTCATAGTCATCCTCTAGTGTAAGAAATCCTTTTGTCATTTTAAAAGTGCATTCCTGTTTCCCATTCTCCAAAAAAAAACACCTCCACTAAAACGTCCATAACTTCCTCAGTTTTTGTGCTAGAAACATCTGCTTATAGCTAACATCCACAGCTTTAAATCGCATGTAAAACCGCATTCCAAATCCATACGGTTCTCCCATTATCTCGATTATTGAGCAGTGAAAACTTTGCTGCAAATTTCGTTTTTGGGAAATTCTGACACATGTAAAACAGCTTTTGATTGCTTCCGACTTGAATTTTAAGGTTTGAAATAGTTTCTTTGTATTAAATCATTGCTTGTGTTTGTGTGCAACTATCCAAAGCAGCTCGCAAAAGAATGTATAGTAATTTCAGCAATTTCGACCATATTTGGTGTTTTTGCCCAGTTCATTCTAAAGATATCTTTCAAAGCCATTCTGACAGATTGACAGTCAATTCCGTTCTTCTCTTGTGTTTGCTAGGGGAAAGTGGGATTGATATTCTGTTTGATTTGACATTCATGAAAATCTGTTCTCTCCTCCTATCACTTTACATTGCCTATTGGGGGTTGAGGGGTGTGCAGGGGGAACCTTTAACCACGGTGATATTTGATCTGAACACACACACAAAAGTATCATTTCTGTGCTGAATTGTTTTGCTCACTATTACTCCTGGTGTATTAAAGAGATTATTCTGTGTTACATCACCACATTGATGCTTATTGTGTACCCATTAAAACATAGTGTGATTAAATTGTAAATACATAAATATATATTTTAACTTTGCAAACCAGCCTGATTCCTGGTTCAGTGTGACCGGGGGGGGTGGTTCCAGGAGAGGGGCGTGATATGAGTCGTATATCGTTCAGAATAAAGAACATTTAGACAAAAATAAATAAGGATTTCAGTTGTGCATTATACGCTAGGCATTGACTTGGGTGTGTGCCGGATTGAAATCACTTACAATGCAGAAATAGGTACAGATGTCTTAGGACATCTGAATTGTCCACAGACACCACAGGACTGCCCCAGGACATCTGGAGTGTTCGCAGACTTATGGGGGTGAAACAAACCGTTTTTTGGCTTCTTATGGCCATATTCCATCCCATCCTCACCCCCCACCTCCCCAGAGATTGTTTGTTCAGTTTGATAAGTTAAATGTTTCTTGTTTTTAATGTTTTCGCTGCGCTGTCTACGGATCCCATAAAAGTCAGCAAATCTTTCTGGCCAATCAGAGGCCAGTCCGCGGACTGAACAGGGAAGTGAGTCCACAGACCGGACATAGATATCACTAATTTGTTTGCCTTACATTTTGGTCATTTAAAAAAAAACTAAAAGACGTATTTACACCAAATTAACAAAAGCACGCTTTCGGGACCAAGCTACCGCCCCTGCCGCAAATTTGGTGAAAATCCGTCCAGCAGTTTGGCCTGTAGGCGTGAGCAAAGATTTTTCCCATTATGTCTATGGGGGAAAAAAATGTTGGGATCCCCCTTATAACTTTGCCCCCCCCTTGACCAAACCTCACCAAACTTTGCATATCCACTATCCAGAGTGGGCCATATACTTTTTTAGAAAAGTTTGGTGAGGATTCGGCCAGGGGGAGCGAAGTTATAAGCCGCCCAAAAAGTGCTCTTAATATGGGTTTAGCAACTTAACCATAACTACATGGCCGCAACCACAGGCCATGTAATATATATATATATTATAGGGCGGCAGCAGCCAACCTATAGTTAAGGTGAGTCTGACTCCCATAGGAACACCTCAAAATTCTATTGTTAATAACTTTTGATTCGAGTAGCAGTTTCGACCAAAATGTAAAAAAGTGATCATGGATTTGCTGGGTCCGCCAGACATAAAAGTTTCATAAATATCTGTTAAAAAATGAAAAGGTTATTAAAAAGACAAACAAAGATTTGTTTCCAAATGTGCAGCCTACTTCCTTTTCATTTTCCCATAGACAAACAAGGTACATTTTTGCCAAAGTGCACAGCCCAAACCACTGGTAGGATTTGACCAGGTCCGAAACAACTGAGGCACCAAGCGTTGATTCGGGACACAGGCATTGTTTATGGTTATTCCAAGCAATGGTTATTTAAATATTTATATATATATTTATTCAAGGTTATAGCCGAGGATATGGGAAAATGTAACACGAGAAAAAAAGCCATTAGGTTAGAGGTGGGGTGGCTAGAGGGCACCAAGTGAAATCTGGGAGTTGGAAGGGTTCTACAAACTAATTTTGCAACACAAAGCTTTCTGTACCCTCTGCTATAGCCACAAATAGCCACAAATAGCTGACATCTGAAAGCAAACTGCGCCACAGAAACAGTGTGTGTTTTGGGGGAAAAGGGATAGGTGAGGAGGCCATCTGGGGAGTGGGGGGAGATGGCACAGATGAGGGGGGCACTTGGTGAGGGCCTGAGGAGCAGGAAAGCATTTTATTCTGGCAGTTTTTCCAACATTTGTTGCTGTATTGGAGGCTATAGTTCGGTATTGGGTTACAGTTTTTTAAAAAAGATATTGAATATTCACTGGCTAGTGACACAATTGTTATCCAGGTCTCCCATCCATGTAGTAACATAAACAGACCCTGCTTAGCTTCAAAGAGAGGAAAGGGTAATCCTTCTCATACCATGTTGCCTGATAAATAACCCACATTTTTAAGACCACTTAGAGAAATGGGCTGGCCCTTTCCTTGCTTTGAAGTTAAGCAAGGTCAGTCCTGCTTTGAAGCTAAGCAGGATCAGTCCTGGTTACTGCATGGATGGGTGACTGAAGGGGTAGCCAAATTATTATTATTCTTTTTTAAACCGTGCTACTGTCAGTCCTTGAAAGTTTTGCACTAGAGACAATTTCTTGCCTTTTGCTGAATTGCATTATGGTATTTGTAGTCTCCCATTCAATAATACAACATCACTGATGGCATCACTAAATACATTACAACAGTAACTGGCATTAAGGACCAGCCTTTCAAAAATATATGTTGCTTGCTGACAACAAAATCCAGAATGATCTCCTCTGGAGAAACATATTAAAATACAGATTAATTATGACAAGGGCCCATTTTAATTGCCTACCACTCAACGAGGTAACTGCATGTTGGACAGCCAATGACCGGGATGAAAGCTGTAATATGTGTTTTGCTGCATCTGAAGACCTATTACATTTTGTTTTTTTTTTGTATGGCATATCATTATGTTGGAGTTAGAACAATAATACCAGCCTAAAAGGGGCTGGGTTTACACAATGCAATCCGGCTCTCTACTATTTACTAAGAGCTGATACACCGCTAATGGGATGGGCATTCTCATTTTCTGAGACAGGCCCTTAGAATTAGGAAGAGTAATGCAATAGCATATAACAGGCCGTGCATAGTTTGCGTGATGTTAAAATTGTTTTATATGAATTGTTTTCATGTATGTTTTATGCAATGTTATTCCTAAACAAACAAACGAATGAACAATGTAAATGACAGGTGTAATTTTCATGGGCTAATGACCCGCCCTTCACATCAGACCATAAGTTGAGGACGGGTCAAAAACCCAAACGATAATGACATCTCCTGAGTTCCAGAAGGCTAATTGCACATTTGTATTAGCAATATAGTTTTCGGAGTTGTGGTTGTGTAAAATAAATACTCAAACCATGTTAGTAAACTAAATGTGCTTTTATTTTGTATTATATAAAAAAGCAAATGGGTCTTCATAAGGTAAGCATTTTAATTGCAAACTTGGTTGAACTGGAATGGTTTTACCACAAGCATGGATTAGGTGTAATGTAAAAATAAATGGTTCCTCAATAAGCAAGTGACTGTTCACATGTTTTAGGTTTCTGTTTGGTGTAGTAAATTGAATGTTGTAGCGGGGAAATATATCTTCTAAGAGAGAGCGTGTTTTGTGAAATTAAATCATACCTGGAAGTTGCATTGCTTTCAAAGTCTGAATATTCAGAATGTAATTAAAATCAGTGTTTCTTGACTGCACTCTGAACATTTTGATTGGCAGAGGGGAGGTCAATAATGATTTTGATTTGCTAATAGTTTTATTGCAGTGACTAATGATAGATCCAGTGGTTTGATGATAGGAAATATAAGGTATCAGCCTTATTGAAAATGACCTTGGGCAATTGAAATATTAACTTGGACTGAAATAAGCAGCAATATATTTCCAGACTTTAAACCATTAATGCAAAATAAATGCACACTCAAATAGCATGTGTTTTAGTGTTTCGAATTCCAACTGTAATAGCAAGAAGACAACGTGGAGGTTGACTATCTCTTACAAAACTTGTAAGGTGATCAAAGAGCATAATGTATGATAAAACATGTAGTCTGGCAAAGAGACATGTGATCAATATACTTACCATTAGAATTCCAGGTATGCTTCCATATTGGAGAATATACATCCAGACTCAAATCATCACCCTTAAAGTAAGGAGAGTGTATGGATGTTTGAAAGTACAGTCCCTAAGGATTAAACTATATGTTAGAGGCTTCAAGTCCCCTTCAACCTAGAACATGAATTATCTTGAAACTCAAAGTTCAACAAAGATTGCATTTTAGCTTTTTGCGATATATGACAGAACATTTGTTTGTATTTGTACAAAGTATAATGGTTCAACAGTGCTCCGGATATCTCCTATTGTACACATCCTGTTTAGCTTCAGTAATCAAAGGAGAGTATACAACACCCATTGATCGTTTTCAAAGAAATTAATTGCAAAATAGCCAAATATGACTCTCCAAAGTTGCATCAAGGACACATAATGATTCTAACGTAGGTTTGATAATAGCATGAATACATTTTCTATCTGGTTTTGCCCTGCTACCAAATAAATCAATGAGATTTTTCCCACTAAGAAGTTCCTTTGCAAGCAAAAAATAAGAGCAGTCTCTGCAGTACCCTCTACGTGCCTGTGAGCCTATTTGCTGCTCCTGTAACTTGTGATGTCTTTCTACCATCTTTACTCTTCAGTGGGCTGGACTTTCATAAAAACCCTCTCTCACCGCGGAGCGGCCGTGGAGTAGCTGCAGAGTAGCAGTCTCTGCAGTACCCTCTATGTGCCTGTGTGCTTGTTTGCTGCTCTTGTTACTTGTGAAGTCTTTCTACCATCTTCACTCTTCAGAGGGCTGGACTTTCATAAAAACCCTCTCTCACCGCGGAGCGGCCGCGGAGTGGCTGCAGAGTAGCAGTCTCTGCAGTACCCTGTACGTGCCTGTGTTACTGTTTGCTGCTCCTGTTACTGGTGAAGTCTTTCTACCATCTTTACTCTTCAGAGGGCTGGACTTTCATAAAAACCCTCTCACCGCGGAGCGGCCGCGGAGCAGCTGCAGAGTAGCAGTCTCTGCAGTCTATGGCAGCGAGGGCAGCTAAATGCAGAGGGGAAGCTGCCTTACTTGCCTGTGCTCTGCTTCTGACTGAATCCATCTTGCAAGAGGCGGAGGGCCGCTGCCTCCGGAGCTCCAGAAAGCACATGGCAACTGCATCGTTACAGCCCGGCGACCCTGGCCTGGAGGCAAGGTCTCTGAACACTGGATCGGAGCTGCGACTAGAAGACAGCGAGTCAGAGTCTTCCTCGATGCGAGATTCTGTGAACAATGCCCTGAGAACTTGCTCGCCTGCCTCCCCTTCTTCATCCGGTCCTAATGCTCCGCCGATCGAGGCAGGTCCGACGGCGCCCCTAGGAGGAGAGGAGATGTCGGCCTTCCCAGGTAAGGGAGTGGGACTGGTGGGGCGGGGGAGTGTGAGCGGAGGGTCTGGGGTTCAGATGCCAAGGCCGTTGACGCTACTGCCTTCCGTGAGCGCAACCATGGAGGGTGCAGCGCCGCTTCTTTTGCCTGTAACCCGATCCACCAGCCAGGACGGTGCTGGGGTTGGGGGAGCGCAAGGGGAGTTGGTGAGCTCCTCATCTAATGCCTTGCCGTTCTACAATGAAACTGTGGTTTCTATCTTGCATCACCCCCGTCCGACTTCAGCGAAGGTGCTGGTGCTGCCGGGCGCACCCACGCGCCTGCCGCTGGAGGACGAGACCCAGTGGGAAGCATAGGAGGAGAGGGCTATTGCAGAGACTTCCCCCTCTCATAATGCTTCTAAAGACGCATCACATAGAAGCCCTGCAAAAGCTCAATATGCTTCCGTCAACCACCGGCACCAGAAAAAAAAGGGGGCACTGGCGCACAGGAAACGCTGCGCTCACCTACGACAAAAATCTGGCAATACAGTACAGCTGAGCACACGTCCTAGATTGCCCAACTCGTCCACCAACTCGACCAGATCCCCTTTAAACGGCAAACAGTCAACGCCGGCACTTACCTTGACTAACTGCAACTTATTTGCAAAATTTCTAAAGAGGAAACCAAGTGTCTCAGAGGAGCCTTCGGATGCTGAGATCCTGAAAGCAGTCCTCGACCAACCGCTGCCAAAAAAAACCTCGGTGGCACCCTCCCGTGTAGGGGGTTCTCGTATGTCTGAGCTGGCCGGAGGCCTTAATCTCTGCATTCCGCCGGATGCCAGAATTAGATCGCATTTCGGCTCACCAAGGTGGGGTGTAGCCCTCTGCTGGGTCGGGGGCCGCCCCTAGGTCATACGGCGGTCGCCCCTACCTCTTCTAAACCATCTTGAGACGCCGAGATGCCTCGCTCCTTTCATGTGTTTGATGCTGCACAGCAGCCCGCTGACATTGAATCTGGAAATGGCGTACCAATGGAGCATGTTGCTCCTCAGATCAACAAAGCAGGAAACAGCGAGCCTCAAACTCTAGCATTGTCTTCAACAGCACCGCCGATACATTTAAAAAACCCCTGTTTTCTCAACCCCACAGCGGTCCCACTCCAGCTGAGGGCCAGGGAAGGATCTCTGTCGAGTGGACTTGTGGACGAGCACTCCACACAAATTCCTGCTTCGCTGGCCCTAGACCCCAGCGCCATGCTGCTGCTTGACCCAAGCTCCGCTCCCCAACCTGATTTGACCACTGGCTTATGAACAGCCTCGCCCCCTGACCAGACTAACGGCCCGCAGAATCAATACACCCCACCTAGAAATCAACGATCGAGTGAGTCATCGGGGAACATTTCCAAAGACTCGTCGGGGAAAAAGGTGGACTTAATGTCAATCATGTCTGCGATGACAATAGCACTGGCACCATTTTGTAAATTGTATGAGTCGATCAACGAAACTCTCAAAGATCACACTTCCATCTCAGCTATGATGAATAGCCGCCTGATCTTCCTTGAGGGGTATATAACTGCCCTAAACAATCGAATTGAAGAACGTCCTCGGGGTGCAGGGGAGCCTTTGTTACATCACTGCCAGGGAACACAGGCCACTGCACCTCCTTCCTCCTCTATTACCCAAACAATGATTGTCGAATCAAGCACACAGACCCTGCAGTCTTGGTTAACTAAACCAAAGGGTCCTTCTGAAAAGCCTATGTCTGGGCCTAAGTGGCCAGGGTCGGTCAGCAATAAGAAAAAGCCAGGTGGATCAACAATGAGGTGATCCTCATTTCTCCCGACTCCGAGGATGTTCTGGACTCTGAAGGTCCACCAAAAGCTCCTTCAAATAAAGAATTTGCAATTTTCGACAACCTGAAAACAAATGACCTCTCAGCTACCACTCTATCCCGGTCCTATGCCGAGGTTCTTCCAACTAAAGAGGGAGGTCCTTCCATCTAGATTGCGAACTCTGCAAGCGCAGGAATTGCCTCAACTACCACCACTATTCCAACTAGAGAACAGCCCACGGACTCCGAATTGGCATGTGGAGGGAGCTCTTTGGCGGGCTCTTCGGAACCTAAAGTGCAAGAACCAGAAGTTGATGAGGAACTACGAAATCTAAGCGTGTACTCGTCTCCGGAGTCTAAAGAGGAAAGTGCCTCGCACACAAACGTGGAAGCAGAAGCTACATTTCAGACTTTGGAAAACCATAGCAAGAAGATAATCAGGCTGTCTACCTGGGGCCCGGATGAAACTCGAAGCTACTTATATGAGCACTCAGGACGCTCTTGAAAGTCGGATGGTGGAGGATACCCTCGCGAAGCCCACTCAGCCCACAGAAAGGAGGAGGAGAGAGTCTTCCCCGTCCCCTGGGCCGTAACTCTTCCAAAACCCAGTGGGTCCATGCAACTCGGGCCTGTCGGCCATCTGACACAAGGAGGTATCCCAAAGCCTCCGGTTCTGAGAAATTAATCTCCCGCCGCCAAAAATCAAGTCCAAAGCGTGTTCATCATCACCAGAACCTCTCCACTCGTGCCAAATCAGTGCGCACATTGAAGCTGGAACAACTTTTCGACAACAAGAAATATGTAGTCCTGAATCGGGGCTTCGTGCTCAATCTCTTCAAATGCATCCCATCACTCAGATGTCTGGGGACAGGCGACATCTCATTGGTAGAGCCTTTTCATGAGGGGAAAATTGGACTGCCTACCTCTACGTAACCTCTAACTCAGTTAAAAACAGGATCTCTGAGGCTGCCGAAAACCTTTTGAAATTGGGGTTTGACCTGTTTGAATTAGCAGACAATAAACTATTAGCCCCCCGAGGAGATCGCCCAGACGTGGCCAGGCCCCTAAAAACTCAAACCAGCGAGGCCTACAAGTCGACCTATCAAGACTCGTCCTCCCGGGCGATAAATGAGACCAAACATGTTGACCAAGGCAACCAATGCACTGGACAGAATGAAACAGGATCCTACCATCCACCATGCCCCACGAGGAGTACTGCACAGAATCTAAGCTCGATGAAAGTTCACCAATCCCACACGCAGGACATGCCTATTGGTGAAAGCGCCTACAAAGATCCTTTAGGAATAGGTCGTTTTCCGGCAAGCCCACTGGCCAAAATTCAACAAACTATTACCCAAATGCCAACATTAAGGAAACGACGAGTTGCAACAGACCACCAAACAAGCTCCTCTAGCCCAACTATGGTCCTGGCTACCGCAGGCGCTTTCCAGTAACAGGAAGCAATAGCAACGCGTCAGTCGCTCTCCTGCTCCCCTCACCATAAGACCTAGCGGAAGGAAGGAGGAGTTGTTGCTGGGGTCCTGGAACACCAGCAGCTTCCAGCATTTGACCAAGGAGAGTGACACTAACCTAGGACGATTGGACATAGTTTGTATTCAAGAGTCATGGATGATGGAGAAACCATCAATGGATGGTAATGAAATAGCTTTTGCTCCAGCAAAAAAAGGGTCACTGGGCCGCCCCTTTTCCGGACTCATTTCAGCCATCCGCTCTGGCAGTGGGCTATATCTCAAGAAAACTCTGAAATCCTCAACATACCTGCTTGCAATTGAGCTTCGCTGGGACAAGCAAACTGGAGAAAATGGTCCACAAACATCTTGGACGTTAATCATCATCAACGTTTATTGGAACCCACTCGCCATAAACGACAACACCTTTCTCTCTTTAACCGAGCATACCATCAATGATGCCCACGCGGAGTTTCCAGCAGCCCGCATGATAATATGTGCTGACCTGAACGCCATATGCAATCCACAGGATGTCATGAGTGCTCCTCCGTCACTCTCTTCTCCGAGATGCGGGTGACCTTTTCCAAAGGCAAAATCGAGTCTCTACCTGGGAGAGGGGCAGCTCTGGTGCCGATATTGACCACATCTTTGTTGAGTAGTCATCTGGTGACACTTACCACCTCCTTCTAAGTAGTCCATTGCACGGCCAGCGAGCACAACTTACTAGCCCTGAAGTGGATCTCATGCTCAGCCAGAAAATGTTATATGCCTGCTCAAGTGGAAAACAACAGCCAGAAAAATCATCTCAAACTATCGGTGGAAGCATTGGTGAAGATCACCCAATACTATCAAAAGGACGGACAAGAGAGCTGCATCATGAACGTCTTACCACCCCCAGACTATCAACCACTTTTGGCCCCGTACACTGCACTCAATAACAAGGCAAGACGCAGCATCAGACCTCACAGCCATGTATACTGCGAAGAATTGGTGAAAAAACGCCAGGAATTGAGGAGATTGAAGCGTCTAGCGCGGGAAAACCCATCGCCCGGAAATCAAGACAGCTTCCGCATAGCACAATCAACTTATAAGGCCTGGATCAGGCACCATCACCTAAATTTATATCAACAGGATGCAGAATCTATGCTGAAGCTGGTATGTGGCCATCACCCGCGAGAATTTTGGTCACTTCTTAGATCGACGACCTCTCCCTGGAGGAAGTCCCCTAAAACAACATTGGTGAGGAAGCCTGGACGAACTTCTTCAAGACTCTCTTTCTGGCACCTTTGGCCTCACTTATTATCGAGGATAACACCCAGTCGGAACCGTGGATTGATATGAGTGACGAAGAGGAGATAATTAAGGTTCTCCGTAGACTCAAACCCTCCAGAGCGCCCGGCCCGGATGGAATCACCAATCTGGACCTAAAGAAAACGCGAAAGAATGGTCGGTACTGATAAGTGCGATTTTCCAACGCTGCATGAATTCTAGATCAATTCCAACTTCTTGGACCACGTCCATCGTGGTCCTGATATTCAAAAAGGGCTGTAAAGAGGAGCCAAGGAACTATCGTCCCATAGCCTTTTTGGACACTATTGGCAAGGTCTTTGGGGCTCTGCTGCTACTCCATTTTCAGCAATGGGCAAAAAATGCCCCATGTGCTGATCCGTTCCAAACGGGATTCCCCAAAAATAATGGAACCTCGACTAATACCATGTACCTGAGCGCATTGAAAAGTAAAGTCATTGACGGAGGGCCCCGCGTTTTTGTGGCATTTATTGACCTGGCTCAAGCCTTTGACCAGGCCAATAGAAAGACACTCCGGGAAAAACTGAGATACTGGAATTGCCCCACGGACATAGCCCAGCCCATTCACGCTCTTCACAAAAACACCAAGTTGCGAGTGAGACTAAATCAAAGTGGCCTACTCTCTGATGAAATTCCGGCTGGAAGAGGCGTCAAGCAGGGCTGTCCATTAGCCTTGGCCCTTTTTATCGCTTATATCGGCGATTTTAAGGACTCTGATGTATCCATCCGCTCTTTTCCACCAACTATGGGCTCGCAGAAAATAACACGGCTGTTGTACGCGGATGATATGATCCTAATGGACCTGTCCCCGATTGGCCTCCAACGCCAACTAGATAATTTGACCTGCTACACACGTGCCAACGATCTTCAAATCAACGTGTCAAAACAAAAATACTAGTGATGGAAAAATCGAAACGCCCAAAGGAAAAACTAAGCTGGTACCTAGAAGGGGTCGGTCTTGAGAGAGTTCAACACTTTAAATACCTGGGAGTAACCTTGGACTGTTCAAATGTAAACGCAACCCTGCAACTTACTCTTTTGGAAAAAGCAAAAAAACTTGCTGCCCAAGCTTGTGCATTAGACAACAAATTTGGCCACTTTTTGAGGCCGATTATAAGATTCTATTGTGCAAAGGTGGTTCCCTCTCTCACCTAAGCTGCGGAGGCGCTCCCGCATACACCTGTTCAACTATGGCCCAAACTGGAAGGCTACTTTTGGCGCACAGTCCTGGGTTTGCCGAAATCGTCATCTATGCTATTAATCAGAAGAGAGCTAGGATTGGTTTCGTTGGGAGCGATTATCGAAGTCAAAAACATGATGTTTTACAGGAAAACATTGCTCCCGGATCGTCCCAGTCTATTAGACATAATTCGAACTGAAACATTGGGTACATCCTGCAGCGCACTGGAACACTGGGAATCATCGTGTAAAATAAAGCTGATGGAAATCCATTCGTTTGAGGCAGAGCTCATCCGCAATCCAAAGAAAATAAAAAAGAAAAGATTGGTTTAAGACCCTTGACGGTGCAGTCAAGGCAAAATCAACCAGCCATCTTCCGCCCCACGTGAGCAAAGTAAATTTTGTTCCCAATAACCTGAGCAAAGTCGCCAGTAAATCGGTCAGAAATCTGTTTTTGAGGGCTCGCTTGAATCTACTGGAAACGCACGAGATTCTGGCAGTTAGAGGGCAAAGCAACTCAAACAAATGCTGGTTCTGCTCTAATAAGGATGAGGTTGAAACCATTCGTCATTTGTTACTGAACTGCCCGGGCACAAAACAAATCGGAGAAAGGTACTTGCTACCACACCTATCTGCCTGATATACCAGAGATGAGGAACTATGGTTGGGTAGGCTAATGAGTGGGGAAAGGACCACTTGGACAATCACCACAGCACAGACGTTGAAACAAATCTTGGCCCTCTAACTAATGTACTGGAACAAATTTAGCCTTGGTTTTCTTCTCTTCTTCTACGTTTTCTGTTTCTTATTGTAAAAATCATTAATTTGATTAAATCAAGTAAATAAATAAATAAAAAATAACCATTTTGATGTGGCATTGTTAGGGATATTATTAAACAATCTGGCACTTTGTCTAATTAGAAACGAGAAGTGATGCAACCGGAGGTATGGGAATGTCTACTCCTCCAGTCGATGCCTTGTGTTTTTGCAAGGCAATACTCAAACAGTATATCCTGGTGGCTTTATGCTCCTTATAAAAGTTAAAACAAGTGAGTTTAAAGTTCTAAAGCATTTATTATGCAATTGGTTATATAGGAGGCTTGGCAAATTAAAGACATAAGGTGCTGTGTAAATGATAGTGATGTATTATTTATAGCGCCTTAATTCAAAGTGCTGTACAGAGCACATATTTACATACAACATCACCCAACCGAAATTGGTTCTCATTTATTGAACGCGGAAGGATGAAAAGGCTGAGTTGGTCTTGCTAGGATTCGAACCTGCGACCTGCAGCTCACGCTCAGATTGCAGCAGCAAGCGCTCAACCCGCAGAGCTATCTCACTGGTATACCGGTGTTCATCTTGATAGCATGGCAGATATAATATGTTATATTGTGAATTAGATTGTCACTGTGGTTTCTTAGACTGATGCCATTTAGTGGCAACAGTGATACTGAGATAATTTATATGTTCTGTGGTCTATAAAATACCATCACCACTTAAGTCTTCCCTGGTGCATTCATGAGGTCGAGTAAAACATTCTGTTTTAGTTTTAGTTAATGAGTAATCCAATATTTTTAATGCGCCTGGATAATGTCCAAAATAATAGGAACCAAGGAGGAAGGGTGAATCACATAAAGGATGATGTCATCGTCACATGCAGATGATCTCACTTCCACATTCACAATTTTTAAACCCTGAAAAGGGTTTGATAATATAAGAGTAGATAAGAGGACCCACGGTCAATAAAAATAAGTATGGAGAGAGGGGATAACCTTGTATTGTTCTCTTACTAAGTAGAACATACATCAAAATTGCTCCATCAAGAAAAACCAAAGCTTGCAGTTCCATATACAGTGCTTTAAATGTGTGAATACAAACATTAGCAAAACCAAAAGATTGAAAAACATTTAAGCAAAAGCCCACGATATACAATCAAAGGACCTTTCTGCATTCAAGTCCACCAAACCAAAAGGTAGTTTATGCCTTTTGTGTTTGGAAATTACCTGGCAAACCAAGCTTGTATTATCAGAAAACAAACCTTTAAGGGAATCAGACTGGTCTGTGTGAACTGTAGTTTGAATAACATGTGATAGTCAATCATCAATAATGCATGAAGCCAACTTACAATTAATATAAATCAGTGACATTGGCTGAAAAGTAATACGCTTGATATTGCCCATCCAAGGTTAAGGTATCACCACCAGAAAAACATCTTTAAAGTAATGTGATGAATCCTGTCATGTAGTCCCTTCTCCCCGAGGGGGGGACCCTTTCTATGAGGCTAGGTAGGTGAGGGTACTACCCGATGGTCCCCCTGGGGTGGTATTTAGCAGGAGGATTTCATGGGGTGGTATTCCCCTTCTGGGACATATGGAGGACATCATGGGACAACATGGTATTCCCACCACTCACCCACCTCTTTTACACCTCCTCCCTTACCTTCCTCTACTCCTACCAATTTCCTTATGTACTTATGTCAAACCTTTAATATCCATAATAATGGGACAAGGGAGAACAGAATTGACTTTACTGAATATCTGTATCTAAATACTGTACGAAGAAGAGTAAAGGAACCTGGAACAACTGCTCTGAGAACTGGGTTGAACACTCTAGTCGCCAAGTCTCAAGCAGCTTAAAGATGGAAGAAGGACTAACAGACTGTCAGTCCTTCCCCAGAGGCAGCACGAAAGAGCTTGCAGCACCGCAGAAGGCATTACCAGGAGAGATCCTTCCAAGCGGGACGTGGACGGTGAAAACCCAGTGCTCCTACCTGCTCTGCTGATAGCTTCCAGAACGAGACAAGCAGGAGAAGGAAGTATGCGTGTGGGAGAACGCTGCGTGACGCTGATGACCAGAGATGCGCAGCCAGGCAGCTTAGAGTTAGTGTGGCGGAGATGCCAGAGGAAGAGCAAGCATAGAAGGAGGTGAAGAAAAGCCAACGGGAGACTTGAAAAAGCCTGAGACTGATGCCACGGACAAGGAGCCCTACCACAAGGTACAGGGTCTGCCTGAGTCTGTGAAGCGGTATGGGACCAAAACACGAGAAAGCAAGTTGAAGGGGTCTTGGACCCGAATATGAGAAAGCATATTGAAGGGGTCTGGGATCCAAGAAGAAGAAACCATATTGAAGGGGTCTGGGACCCAAGTAAGAGAAACCACATTGGGGTCTGGAACTCCAGGCAGTACCTTGCAGGGGAGCATACCAGGTCTGCACAAGGAAGGGCTCCACCAAGAGAATCTGAAAAAGGTCAGGGGAAGGGAGACGTTCCCCCACCTTTGTTGAACTGTCCAGATAACCTGAGAAAGGTCATGGGAAGGGAGCTACGTCCCCAACTGTGTGGGACTGTGCAAACCAGCCTGTGTAAGACCAGGGGAAGGGATACATTCCCCCTACTTTGTGGAACTGTCACAAACAGCCTCAGAAAGGCCAGTGGAAGGGAGGCATTACCCCAGATACTCACAACTGTGCCTGTCCAGAAGAAGGGAGTCATTCTTCTGGACCCAGATAACTGCAATCTATTTTTAGTTTCCTTTTGAGTTTAAGGGATAGAAGTAGGATTTTGACGCTGGATGGCGGACTGTTTACATTCGGACATTCTGACATTTCCCATAGTGTTTTGTAGAGGCAGGGAAAGCCTTCCTAGAGTTAGGGAAAGGGAGGTTTTCCTCTTGAGTTCTTCGAGAATAAAAGTCTTTGCCCAAATACATGTCACCTGTGTGTCAGTCTCGTCCATCCGCACCCTTAGAGTAGCTTTAATTTTTAAATTAGAAAAATATCAAAAAAGGGGGCAAGAAATGAGGACATAAAATATACTCCTACTTCCCGTCACCTTCCTCCACGCATGTGGTAGCCTGCCATATGGGAAATGGACAGGTGAAAATTTCACAGTAAAATAGTGCAATTCACCTTTTAATTTACACCATGGTAGCGCACAGCAGCATGAGAGTAACTGTTCCTGCTGAATCTGCCCACGGGCACCACTCAGCTCTTTTATTCTGCCTCTTCAAGACTGGATGCTGAACTCATCTGTACAGAAAGAACCCTTTTTTCTGCATCATTATTCTTTTTTCTTTTTGATTTATTCAACTTTGCCTCACGGCTTCACCCATCATTCTCTTTTTGTATGGTCTAACTGTGTTTGGTTCTTGCAGCTCGTACAGTATGAACAATGTGGCAACAGACTCACACTCAATGTGATTGTCCAAGAAAAGGTGGATCAATTACGCTCTGTCACCAGTGTTTCCCCCAATGTTGTGTCAGAGACTTCAGCACTGGGAGAGAATATTCAGTAGGTCTCCTTTCGGACCACATTAGCTAGTTGGTTCCTGACCAGAAGTGTCAAGGAAAGGTATATGAAATTCTCTTCTCTTAGGTGTCCTGTTTAGGTGACAACTCCTTGGTGGTCCCTAAAAGGAGGAACTCTTGTAACGCGGTGGTTAGCTTTACTGGAGTGATGCCATGGGCCACTTTAGCTAATACTGGTGTATGCCTTGTGAGCCCTCACATGACTTTCAGTGGGTCCTCAGCATAGGGAAGGCTCCCTGAGCACATTGGCCTAGGGCATGGTAGAGATGTGGCCCAAGGATACCCTCATCACCAGGGATTCCCCGATAGCTCCCTTTGTTTCTACTTTGGTGCTCTTTTTCAAGCAGTGTACTGAAAAATGTAACCTCATCCACCTTCTTCAAGCTTTAAGTCAAGACATTCCTCTTCAAGGGCCTCAAGTAGAAAATACCTAGGAGGAAATACTCACAAGCAAAGTTTCTCAGCAGACATAAGTTCCTCTCATGGATCCAAAATAAGTGTGTCAGAGCCAATCCATAAGGGCAACTAAGCTCCCCATCTCTTACAAGGATCTAGTGGGCACAGTCACTGAAGCAGTCTCTTCTGAGAGATCCTCTCCCAAGTCTCAGCATTCTTGGAGCTTCCCCAGGACTATTATACAGAAGGAACATCCTTTACAATCTATTATGTTTAAAAAGTCTTTTGTTCAGGTTGAATGTCCAGTTTCTGGCCTAAGGAATCTCCAGTTGTGCCTGGTGTTCTCTTTGGAGCCTTGTCCCTTAAAGGCGCTGTTAAATCAGGTATTCCACTTTAGAAAGTTACGCTGGCTAAAGTGCTGAAAATGTGGATGAATCCTCACTCGTGGTAGACCACTTAGCAAAAGTGCTGAGACACAATATTTTCTCCTTTTTCCACAGAAAACGTGTCTAGTTTCTCATCCTCAGCCACATTCTTTGATTGTGGTGACTGCTCTAAGCAGTCTTCTTCATCTATTGGATACCCCACAACAATTTTGCCAAAGTAGGGTAAACTCATTGTCATGGGGCAACCATTGTGCAAATTGGGCCCTGCATCTTAGTAGGCAAATTATGACACTGTTCTTTTGGCAGCGGATAGGCACCTAAGGGTAGAAATTAGTGACTTCCAACACTTTAAATCTGACTTGCTGCAGGTGAAACATATTGCACAAGGTATAGCTGACTCTTCCATTTTTCATATTTTCACTCAATCTACAGAGCATTCCTTGGATGCTGTGATGAATCAAAGGTATTCGCCCCTTCTCCCCAAGGGGAAGCCACCTTTTTTGATGCTAGGGAGGTCAGCCCGCTCTGCAAGATACTCCCTAGGGATCTGGGAAAATGGGCCTCACTGGGAGTGGCTCCCCCTTAGGGGACAAGGACTCTCATTCCCACAAGGAACTCTCTAGGCCAACCACCATATCTGCATATATGGGACTGACTTCCATGAAGAATACTATGTCCTCCTTCTATTTGGCTTCAGACAATGTTGAGTTAAACAAGCCATTCCAAGGAAAGGAGAATATCTCTTTAGATGTGTTTATATCTGAGATTAGTGGATCACAGAGGAGGAGAGAGTATGGTGTGCAGGGGAAGGGTAAGCCCCTTGTTGTAATCACACCTTGGAGAGGCAGAACAGAGGGAAGACACAGAACCTCCAGCAATTTGAAAAGTGAAGAAAGCTGGCTCAGGAAACCGGAGGAGGAGTAAAGCAAAGGAAAGAGAAGCCTTATTGAGGATTGGGAGACAAAATCCGTCCCCCATGGTGGTGTGGCCACGACCATACCGTGGTCAGATAGGAGTTGGTCTAACAACGGCAAGATCATTTGCAGCAGGAAGCGCTGACAGCTTCGACCCTACAGCGTCCATAGAGCAGAGCAGCCCGCTGAGATGCCTGAAACGGGAAGCTGAGTAAGCTCCAGACAGAGAAAAGAGAAAGGAGAGCAGGTTGCCTGAATGAGGGCCGAGCCACACAACATCACCCTGGACAAATACAGGAACAGGGGTGAACAGGAGGAGAGGGAGGCCACCGGGGATCCTATTGTGAGGATATGAATGTGTGAAAGCCATGAGGGGAATGTTCGAGCATTATACCAGAGTGACTGGCTGTATGAGCAAGAAATAAAGAATACAATGAACAAGGCTGAGTGGGCAACTGATGAGAGGCGGAAACAAATACTCTGGGAAGTAGCAAAACAACCACCTGAACTCAGGGTTGAAGAGTCCAGAAAACCTCCCCTCCAAATGTGTATTGAGGGATATAAATTCAGACTGCCAAGGGAACTGGATAATAAGACAAAAAACCCAGTAGAGAGAATTCAGAAGAGGGGGATTCCTAAAATCGATCAAGTCCTACAAAACCTAAGAAAGGTTGGATCTCAAGAGTGTAAAAACCAAAGCCAAAGCAAAGACTGTGAGACAATATCACATGGAAAGTCGATTTCAGCATAAGAGTAAAGACAGTACAAAACCGATGAACAGTTGGGATGAGCTGCAAGAGCTCATGAGGAAAACCCCAGGGTGGCAGAGAAGATCAGCATAAGAATCATATTTCTAAACAGAGACAGTTGTGAGTGACAATACAAAGAGCAAAGATAAAAGTCCTGAGAGATAAAGGGGTAAGACCAAAAGATGAGAGATTATCTTTTGGCCTTCTTTAGGTGCTCATGTTATTGGTAGGGTCAGGTATTGTTAGGTTTCGGACTGAGGACATTTACTTTGGACTTCCTGAGGACAGATGAGCACCTTTAGTTACTTTGGATAGGCAGGGAAACAATACGTAGATATATGCCTTTTCTTTATAATTTCATTAAAAGAAAGTTAAAATGTCCCGATTGTGTCTGACTCCTTCTTCCGAAGCGCCACAGTGCTGACATGTGCTGCTCAGCTTCTTAGAGGACAAGACATTTCAATAAGGATGTTTAGAAGAAAATCATGGATCTTCTTTTGAGGGCAAATAACTTTTCCAATCCTCCACAGATGAGGAACTGCGCAAGTAAGAAACGTTGATGCAAACAGACAATCTCGACAGTCCTTTCCACTCTGGGGCACAAACCCATTCAGTCATAACATCAATCACATTCTGATTCTAGATTCAAGAACTTTGGGGCTACCATGAATGTAAAAACAGATAGCCTCCTCAGCCTATTCCACCTCAGAACCCAAGAAACTATTAATGACTGATTTGTGCTCTATGTTAGCATATTTTCGTAAAAAACGAAAAAGCTCAGCAGTTGATACAACAAATAAATAGTACAGTTTCAAATGGGAATTTGAATTCACTGCAACACATTGGGTTAAACCCACACACTTAAAAATCATACCCGGAAGTGGATAGATTAACAAATACATAAAAAAAATATAACTTCTAAATTCTTCTCTTAGCTAAATATCTTAAAACACATACGCTTACCATGCTTTCAATACATGTACAGCGTGGTAAGTTTCAGATAGTTGTTCTGTCATTTCATACTAAAGGACCCAAATCAACATAGTTTCATAGCTCAATGGAAAATAAGTTTTAATCAAACACATTCAAAAAGATGGATCTTATATTCCATTCTTTCAAGAGATAATGAACCACAGCAAAAATCACATCTTTTCATGTTCTGTGCATTTGCAGAGGTCAGACAGGGATTCAGATTAATATGTCTGAAGTTTCAGTATAAAGTATATAATAGATAAGGTTGTGTACAGCCTCTATGCAAAAGAGCAATATGGGCAGTGAGATGATACTATTGGATTTCAAACGTTAGTCAGAGTCGACAGAGATAAAAATGGCCAATCAAAATTTCAGATATAAAGTGGGAACACGTGAGACTGTTAACCAGTCAATGTATCTCTCTTAGAATCCTATCTCACTATAAAGAAGATAAGCCTGAGATAGACATATTCTATGGCTTTTATTAACAGTGTTATTTAATGCCCATAATTCAAATGCCATCTTCAACACAGATATTGTTTCATTATTTATACAAAGAGGGTTTTTTCCAGTCATTTGACAATTCTAGAATTTACCATATTTTCCTAATTTCCCCCACCCGGGTTAAAGCAAATCCACCATTAGTTCCAGCATTTCAACTAAAGCTTATTGGTACTCAGGGGTTAACCAGACTCTAAGGCAATAGTAAACTGGACTCATGAGAACTAGTTTTCCTATGCGAGACAAAATAGATTCTACATAAATGGCCGTATTAGGAGCTAACTGAGACATACTTAAGACACGTTTGAGGAGTACCTTGCCTGAGATGATTAAAAATTTGACACAACTCTGTCTTCATAATTCAACTCCAAAAGGAATTACCTGTAATACAATCAATTTATAAATGTCCAGAACATTGCCAACCACCTTATTCCCAAAATTGAGGGAAAAATTGCCTCAAAATACTGAGAAGCAATTCCATATTTGTCTAAAACCACAGATTTCACGTGGACAGCAGATTGTCTGACTATCAGTGTGGTGTGCTATCTTAGGAGATTCTTGTATCTGATCAGTAATTTTGTTGGGCTACCGCCTATGCTCTCTTTGCCCTCTTCTTTTTGTTTTCCCCCTCTTATTTGAGTAGGCTGTTCCACTCGTTTTTTGGGTCATCTGCAATATTCACTAGATCAGGACAAATAGAGGAGTTTCTTTCTGTTCTCACCTCTTCCATGTCCCCAAAAAGAACCAGGCAGGTCTATGAACAATGTTATATATATATATATATATATATATATATATATATATATATATATATATATATATATATATATATATATTCAGTAAAAAAAGCTTTGTTAAAGGGACGTTATGGTTAAGTTGCGCTACTAAAAACCTATGAAATTCAGTAAAAAAACTTTGTTAAAGGGATGTTATGGTTCAAGGTAAAACCGAAAACCCCCTGAAATTCGCCAGTTATGGTAAGCTAAGCAACCATAACTCGCGCCACCAACGTGCATTTTTAAGACTAACACCCAGGACATCAAAGATGTTTGACAGACACCTGTTATTTTGTATTTCTTTTTTTTTTTACTTTACTCCTAAAATCTTCACATAACCTTCTCCAAAGCAACCCTTACATTGCAAAACAGAATGGCATTTCCCATAAAAGATAAGGAAATGCCATCTTCTTTAAAATAAACATCATTACTGGAATCAATATTCTCAGCATGAAAGCACACATACCTCGGTTGATTGCACACCTAGCAATGTTTTGCTGAGGACAAAAAACAGAACTATTGTCCCATATTGCCCTAGGTACTAATCCAGAAAAAAATACTTTGGCATTTGGAAGGATGTTCATTACTGCTTGAACCAAGTGTTCCAAATCTGCCAACAAAGTAGGGGCACTGACATAGCCCAAATGGAAAGCATCATAGTGCAAAACTACCACATGGGGACTGTTCATCCTGCCCATATCTTCACACATTTGTACAATTTCCTGTACATTGCTATCAGGCACAGTGCTCCACACCACCTCCACTCTTTTAACATCAACATTGTTTGCCACATGTAAACCATGCACAAACATATCTCCAGGCACCAACACCCTGACTTTCTCCACCTCTGCCATCTTCACTACACACAGTCTCTTTCAACACAAATCCAAAACCCCAACATCTGATTGGCTGATCCCTACAGTCCCCTTTCCATGCTGGATTTTCTGGAAATCCTCGGATGTGGCACACTCTGTAACTCTTAGACAGCCCTTCTACCCTTTCCACATCACTCTGTTTGCCATTCCCTCATTGGATACAGCTAAGCAGCCACACAACCATCCACCAGTCACATCCAAGACCTCAACATCTAACTCCATCATCAGAGTTCAGCACTTCAAATGTACTGTTGATCACTATGAGTACAAGTCTCATATCATTGGAAAGCACCTGCTACAAACAATACTCTACAAGTTTCCAAGATTTCCACTTGCAGCTGCATGCATATCCACATGCATAAATATAAACTACAGGTATGCATATTTTCTGCACAGTACAGGTACAACTCTTATGAATGTGTATAAATAGAGTAACGGCCACTTATCCTGTATAACCTATAAAATGAACTTACTGTCATTTTACCCATCTGCTATAATCAACTGTCACTTCCAAACCTGTCTACTATCTAATTTCTTTTTTACAGCTATCTAAAAAATTATAATATTAGAAGATGGGAGAAATAACAGTATAATTGTAGAAAAACACTTAGTAGTGTATTATAAAATTACACACAGCCAGGATAAGGTCATGCATTTTCATACACTCACACAGATAGACGCTATCATTGACAAGCTCCCAGTTGCAATAGCACCACTGCCTGTAAATCACATCCTTCTGATTTATTACTCACACCTTCACAAATGCATACATTCCATGCTTTTCTATACAGTTTCTGCCATTTACCTTATAAAAATTGCAAAATAAGCATATCATTATTTCTTCTTTCTCCTAACATTCAATAACACAGCTTTAAAAAACCAAGTGAGTTTCATACACTTAGTATTCTACTCATTTGCAAAGCATGTTGAACTAACATATTGTAAGTAAAATATAAAGGCTGCACATAGTCAAAGGAAACTGCATGCACACACTATGTTCAGATATCAAACAAGAATACTACTACAAGAACATAAAAATCAACGTCTAAATTAACATCAGTGCTATAAACACACAAAACTACTAACTTCTTTCTTTTACAATTTCAGTGAAGACCATTCTCCTGAAAAGCAGCAGCATCTGAAGTACAAACAACTACTCAGAAGAAACCTACTCATTCCACACAAAAAAGAGTAAGTACAACTACCATAGTATTCTTACTGTTACTCAAACACACTGTGGGGTTGATTCATGGAATGTGTGCACCGAAAAACTGAGATTTGTGCAACATTCTGCCCACAAATCCCCATTTGTTAAACAGGGATTAGCAGGCAGAATGGCATACAAATTCCTGTTTTTCGGCGTACAAATGACATAACTCAGCCCCTAGAATGTAAGTATTACAGATCAAAGAACTGTTTTAATTCTATACCATTAGATTTAGTATTAGTGCATCTCCTCACCACTAGCTCACTGTCTACTGTCATCTGAACCTCAGTATAGTAACACACAAATAGAAGAATAGCCTTCCCAACTAGTTGTAGCTGCCCAATGCACAATCACACACCACCACATACATCCTTACCATCATACTCAGACACTCATGCACACAACACACATGCATTGCAGAACAGCCCAACCCATACCTTCTTTTTTTTCAACAGACCCCAAAGAATGCCTACCAAAAAGCAAGTCCGTAGAAAGCAACGCAGAAGTAGAGCAAATGAAAATAAAAGTGTCCAAAATAAGCATCCATCGCTAGCAGAATTTTTACAAAAAGTTCAAACAAAACAGCTAATACAGTCATTAAACGAAACAAAACAAGCTTCCATTACAGAAACTTTGCTTCCTCTATCAAAATCTAAATGAAACAGAAAGTGATTAACAAGAATTCAGCTACTACTACTGCTAACACTGCTGCTATAAATCTTGATGTAGTGGCAAGGAACCATACCAAAAAAGTATTTTAGCAAAAATGTTCCGCCACAGAGTCCTTCAGAATCTTATAAAAACAGGAGAAAAATCATGCATAACCCTTAAAACCTACCGTAGAAAATGAATCTTAGAAGCTTTGATAGACAGTGCAATCCTTCTCAAAAGGAAGTTATTTATTTTAGTGTTAAACAATATGAAACCACTTACAAAACTAACTACTAAATTACAAAAAAGACTTCTCAATAAACGGAATCTCAACAAAAATAACTTCTTAAATATCTGTGGAGGTGAATGGAGTCACACCACAAGCACAGAACCATATTTCAATGAAGAAGCATACAAACAAAAGCAAACAAACACAATTGCCATACATAGCAGTGGATGAGGGTATGAAAAACTTAATAATACCATAATGCAACAAGAAATACTGCTTACAAAAATATCCCCAGAAAACTCAGTATCACCTCTCCATTCGACTGAACCAGAATGTCCAGTATACAAATGGCCATGCACGTCAATGTGTAACATTGCAAAAAAATCTTTCAAATCTTTACGCCAGTTCCTCAATCAGTATGTGAAGGGCAAAGACAAAGTCAAAATGAAACTACTACAAAATATGGATACCTGTCCAGTGCGCAAATACACAGGACTACACGGACATTCATTAGCCTGCATTTCAGGATCTATTTGCAAAAGCACCTTTCATCATATCAAAATGATATCAACACATATTTCAACTATAAGAAATCTAGTCTATAAAGTGTACTATGCTAAAAGTCCTGCTTTAGCACTAGCAAATTTAAATAACAATCTTCTACATGGTACAGCCAAAGACTGTAACGCTCACCTGACTCCCACGGAGGCGCTGGCCTGGTTCGCGGTGCTGTGACCTCTTCTAAGGTGATGCGCAGGGTTCGGAAGACGGACTGGACCGGGCCCCCAAATCTGGCTTGTCTGGCTCGCAGAAGTATCCTTCTGTAGGCGAAAATAGGGGATTAACTGTCTGCGGGGTAATGCAGTCGAAACCCTTCTGTGATTCCTCGTAGCGTCTCACCTTAGGGTCTGGAAGGACGAGCTCTCCATCCTGCTTCTGATGCAGGGGCGTGTTGGTATCCAGTTACTTCACTGGATTTTCGGATTGGTGAGAATCAAACTTGCTTGGCTTCCAGGTAAGTTTTTTGATAAGAGGTTCCCCTTGTGTCCATGTATTAATGTACTAATGCTAGTGTCTTTTTCCCCATAGGGGCCGGGGTACGGAATGCCGGGAACAGGCACCAACCCGAGATGAGAGGTGAAATCCTTGTAGAAATCAGGTAAGTCTTTAATGAGTGTTTTTTGGCAATGTCTTTTCATTCGCTCATTAACGCTGATGTCTCTTTTTCCCCTTAGGGGCCGGGGTCCGGAAATGCCAAGATGCGGCGCGGACCCGAAATGAAGAGGGAATGAATCAACAGGTAAGTCTTAACATGGAGATTTAGCTTTCCTTATTCCCTTCTCTCTCTCACCTTTTGTTCTGGTCTTTTTCTCCCTAGGCGCTGGGGCGTGACTGCGAATCCGGATAATCGCTGCTGAACATGGAGGCGCCCTGTAAAGGTGAGTGGATTGTGGCGCTGCAGCGATCGACGTGATAGCTTTTAAATAAAAGTCTTCCTTTTCAGGATTGTCGGCGAGATGTCTCAGGGATGCGGATTTAGCAGGTAAGGACTTTTCCTTCTTCTGTTCTCTTCTTCTCTTCCTTTGCAGGTGATCCAGGATGCTGGCAGGCGTGGCAGAAATCAGGATGCAGGAGCAGACACGGTGAGCGTCCAGCTGCTAGATGCAGAACAACGCGAAGCACGTGTGGCTGTTCGGGTGGGGTTTAAATAGCCTTGGAAGAAGTTCAAGGTATGTATCCTTCCTCCAATCAGGTATGTATCCTTCCCCGACCACGCCCGGATGGTAAATTAGTCCCACAGGTAAAGTAGTTCCTTTCAGGCCTCAAGGAGGCCGGGATCCTGCAGCATGATCTGCATCAGGTAAGTGCACCCAAGCACTTCCATAATGAGCCTGGCACCTATGGCGCCAGGACTGATGTCTTTTATGAGCCTGGCGCCATAGGCGCCAGGACACTGTCCAAAGGGCCCCTATATGGGGTTGCTGGGTCCTTCCTTGGGGACTGGATGTCCGCTTTCGGGGACGCAGGGCTTGAACCGGCTCCCCGGGAGCGGGCATCATGACAGCACTCCCCCCCAAGGCCCCTCCCAAGGTTGTTCCCTCCGGGGGTTTTGGTTTGTCTGGGAAGAGTCGGTGGAATTTCCTGACTAATCGAGGTGCATGCACATGGTCGATGGGTTCCCACGACCTCTCCTGAGGTCCGTACCCCTTCCAATCAATTAGGGAGAACAGTTTTGACCTAAACATTTTTGAGTCTAAAATGTTCTTCACATCGAATTCGGGCTCCCCATCTATTAGAATAGGTTCTGGAGGTTTGAGTAGTCGGGTTCCGGGTACCACTGGTTTCAGAAGTGACACATGAAAAACAGGGTGAATTTGCATACTAGCTGGTAAATCAAGTTTAACAGCCACTGGGTTAATTATTGCCGTAATAGAATAAGGTCCCAGATATTTTGGGTTAAAAGTTCGAGGCCCTTTGAGTGATAAATGTCTGGTAGCTAACCACACTTGATCCCCTATCTGATACGGAGGTGCTTCACTCCGATGTAGGTCAGCACTCTCCTTGTATTTTCTCTTGGCTTGTTGTAAATGCGTAGTTGCCTCTTTGAAGGCTTGGGTAATTGTAGAATGCAGATGTTCTACTGCTGGCATTCCGAGGTTCTGAGGTGAGTCAAGGTTTGAGGTTTGAGGGTGATGCCCAAACAAAGTATAAAAAGGACTGTGGCCAGTTCCAGAGTGTACTGAATTATTATATGCGTATTCGGCTATCCAAAGAATGTCTTTCCAGTTGCTTTCAGATTGCTGTAACATACACCATAAGTATTTCTCAAGGGTCTGATTTGTCCTCTCGGTCTGACCATCGGTCTGAGGGTGGTGACTGGTCGATAATCTTACGTCGATCTGCGCCATTTGACAACATTTGCGCCAGAAGTGGGAAATGAATTGGCTTCCCCGGTCAGAGATTAGTATAGATGGGAATCCATGTAGCCGAACAATATTTTCGAGGAATTCTTTGGCTAGGACAGAAGCTGAAGGTAAACCTTTCAATGGAATAAAGTGGGCCATTTTGGAAAACAAATCCACAATTACCAGAATAGTATTGTACCCCGAACAAGGAGGCAGGTCCGTAATAAAATCCATTGATAGGGTGTGCCAGGGTGCTGGCGGTATGTCTAGAGGTTGAAGGAGACCGGCTGGTCTTTTCTTTTGACTTTTATTTTGGGCGCAAACACCACAGGACATCACAAATGTTTTAACATCTTTTCGCCAAGAGGGCCACCAAAATTGTCGTTTCACCTTTTCCTCTGTCTTAGCAATACCGGGGTGTCCCTCTATTAATGCATCATGATAACCGGAAATAACTAGTTTGTGTAATTCCTTATGTGGCAGGAATAAGCGTCCTTGGAAATAAGGTAAACCATTATCTATGGTAAAGCATGATCCCTTTTGTATCCAATCCTGTAAGGTTGTAGGGTCCAGGAGTTGTTTCACTCTGGCTTGAATGTCTTCAAGCGTCTGTAACAAAGTCATGCCTAGAATCCTCTGTTCGGGAATTATTGGTACTGGTTCTGAGTTTGTATCAGATTCTCCCATTCCAATTCGGGATAAGGCGTCTGCTTTCCATTCTTGCAGCCAGATCGATTGGTAATCACAAAATCAGATTCAGCGAAAAACAAAGCCCATCGGAGCTGCCGTGATGACTGAGCCTTGGCGGTTTTCAAATACTGTAAATTCCGGTGATCAGTGATCACTGTGATGATATGTCGAGCGGCAAGCAGATAATGCCGCCAGGCTTTAAAAGCGGACTTAATGGCTAACAGTTCTTTGTCCGTGATTGCATAATTAACCTCGGGTGCTGAGAATTTACTGGACCAAAATGCTACAGGATGCAGTTTGTTGGTTTCGGGATCTCTTTGGGACAGGGCAGCTCCCATGGCTAGGCTGGATGCATCAGTCTCGACGACATAAGGGAGATCTGGACGCGGGTGTTTCAATATAGGTGCGGAGGTAAACTTAGCTTTTAAATCCTGAAAGGCCTGCTCGGCTTCTTCAGACCATTCAAAACGTTTATTTTTCCTCAGGAGTACAGTAATGGGTTGTACCACGCGTGAAAATTCCGGGATAAACCTGCGATAGAAATTGGCAAAGCCGAGCATGCTTTGAACCCCTTTTACAGAGCTAGGTGATGGCCATTTGAGGATGGCATCCACTTTTCTTGAGTCCATTCGGACTCCTTTGGGTGTCAGGATGAAACCTAGAAACTCGACTTCTGTGGTATGGAAAACACATTTCTTCAATTTAGCAAATAGTTTGTGTTGGCGCAGTTTCTCAAGTACTGCCCTGACGTCTTTTCTGTGATCAGATTCCGAAGAGGAGTACACCAGAATGTCATCGATATATACGACAACACAAACATCGATGAGTTCCCGAAGGACATCATTCATGAAGTATTGGAAGGCAGCCGGCGCGTTACACAATGCGAAAGGCATCACCTGGTACTCGAATAATCCGTATTTAGTACGGAAGGCAGTTTTCCATTCGTCGCCTTCTTTAACTCGTACCAGATGATAAGCCCCCCGGAGATCTAACTTGGTGTATATGCAAGCGTCCTTCACCTGGTCAAGGAGTTCAGGGATCAGAGGCAGAGGATAACGGTTTTTAACCGTTATCTGGTTCAATGCGCGGTAATCGATACAAGTTCTAAGGTCGCCTTCTTTTTTGGGCACGAAGAACAAAGCCGAGGATGCCGGGGACTTTGACGGGCGAATAAAAGCATTAGCTAGGTATTGATCCAAATATTGTCTCAAATGCAGATTCTCAGGTTCGGTAAGGGCATAAATCCTGCTACAAGGGGGTTGTGCACCGGGCACCAGATCGATTTGGCAATCGTACGATCTGTGAGGAGGTAACGTGTTGGCCTGTTCCTTTTGGAAGACGTCCTGAAAGTCTTCGTATTCCGGAGGTAGTTGCATGGAGGCAGAGGTTACAGATGCTAGATTAATCTTCAGGTTTTCTGGGTTGCAGGTTTGTGTACAATCCTGGAAGGTTATTCTCTTAGCTCGCCAATCAATTCGAGGATTATGTGTCTCTAACCAAGGGATTCCAAGAATAACCTGAAACTGTGGAGCCTTGATTACATCAAACAAAACACCCTCCCGATGGCCGTCGGGACCAATAAGAGTCACCTCAGTAGTGGAATGTGTTACCGGTCCAGAGGCAATTTCAGTTCCATCGACTGTGGTGATGACATCTTTGCTGGTTTTCGGACGGAGAGGGAGGTTAATCCTAGAGACCAATTCACGATCCACATAGTTTCCAATAGCCCCACTATCGATGTTTGCCTTTATTGCATGCAACCGCTTAGGCTGTTCTGGATCTACGAGAACCATTGGCACAATGAAATGCGAGGTCTGAGAGTTAGTTTTCAAGCTCGGCAAGCGGACCACTACACTTGTCGGGCGGAGTCGTTTCCCGAAACAGAGTCTTCATGGTTTTTATCAGCGGCTCCTACCGCCTTTCGGGGCGGTTTTGCCGGGCAATCTCGTAGAAAGTGTCCAGAATTCCCACAATAAAGACATAATTTTAACTGCCGCCTCCTTTCACGTTCCTTTTGAGTTAAGGGTCCTTTAACCCCTCCAATTTGCAAAGGCTCAGATACATCAACTCCCTTGGGATTAGCATGGGTCTTGACCAACACCCGGGTCTCAAACCTGGACCGATCTTCTTTTCTGCTTTGAAGTCTGTGATCCAATTGGACCACTAAGTCTATATACTCTGTGCATTCTTGGGGCGGATTTACAACTTGGGCCAAGACATCTTTAAGTTCTCCGCGTAGGCCTTGATAAAACAACGTGACTCTTTTATCCTCTGGCCATCCTGTTTCCACAATTAGTCTATTAAAGGTTGCAATATAGGATAGGAGGTCCTGATTGCCCTGTCGCAGGGATAGAAGTTCGTCATCCAGAGCCTGCCCCTGAGAATGTCGAGCAAATAACCTTTCCATGCTTGCTTGAAACCTTTGAAAATCACAGAGAATCGGGTCATCTTGAGTAACCAGTGGAACTTACCAATCGGCAGCGCAGCCGCTGAGATATGACAATACAAAGGCTACCTTGGTCTGATCATTAGGGAAGGCCCCAGGTCTGCATAGGAAGTGCAAACGACACTGATTCATGAATACGGCAAATCGTTTGGGGTCCCCAGCAAAGCGTTCGGGTGGGGCCAGCGGCATGTTTCCAGGTAGATTAATCTGCACAGGGTTACTGGAAACCACAGGAGCGGGGTTCCCTCCGGAACCGGGTAGAGGAGTTTTCCCAGCTTGACCTTGCAAAAGCTGTCTGGCCAGGTCATCAGTTCTTTCCTTTGATATTATTAATTCCCTCCTGAGGGCATTAGTCTCTTGACGAGTGGCATGTACTTCGGCCCGTAATTCCCCCAGTAATTGGGCCAACTGATCAATCTCAGAACTTTCCATAGCGCCTGGGTGGGAATTTGTAGGAAGGCTTCGCGTTCTGTAACGCTCACCTGACTCCCACAGAGGCGCTGGCCTGGTTTGCGCTGCTGTGACCTCTTCTAAGGTGATGCGCCGGGTTCGGAAGACGGACTGGACCGGGCCCCCAAATCTGGCTTGTCTGGCTCGCAGAAGTACCCTTCTGTAGGCGAAAATAGGGGATTAACTGTCTGCGGGGTAATGCAATCAGCCGCCCACTTTCCCCTCTCACCCTCCTCGAAACCCTTCTGTGATTCCTCGTAGCGTCTCACCTTAGTGTCTGGAAGGACGAGCTCTCCATCCTGCTTCTGATGCAGGGGTGCGTTGGTATCCAGTTACTTCACTGGATTTTCGGATTGGTGAGAACCAAACTTGCTTGGCTTCCAGGTAAGTTTTTTGATAAGAGGTTCCCCTTGTGTCCATGCATTAATGTACTAATGCTAGTGTCTTTTTCCCCATAGGGGCCGGGGTACGGAATGCCGGGGAACAGGCACCGACCCGAGATGTGAGGTGAAATCCTTGTAGAAATCAGGTAAGTCTTTAATGAGCGTTTTTTGGTAATGTCTTTTCATTCGCTCATTAACGCTGATGTCTCTTTTTCCCCTTAGGGGCCGGGGTCTGGAAATGCCAGGATGCAGCGCGGACCCGAAATGAAGAGGGAATGAATCAACAGGTAAGTCTTAACATGGAGATTTAGCTTTCCTTATTCCCTTCTCTCTCTCACCTTTTGTTCTGGTCTTTTTCTCCCTAGGCGCTGGGGCGTGACTGCGAATCCGGATGATCGCTGCTGAACATGGAGGCGCCCTGTAAAGGTGAGTGGAATGTGGCGCTGCAGCGATCAACGCGATGAGCTTTTAAATAAAAGTCTTCCTTTTCAGGATTGTCGGCGAGATGTCTCCGGGATGCGGATTTAGCAGGTAAGGACTTTTCCTTCTTCTGTTCTCTTCTTCTCTTCCTTTGCAGGTCATCCAGGATGCTGGCAGGCGTGGCAGAAGTCAGGATGCAGGAGCAGACACGGTGAGCGTCCAGCTGCTAGATGCAGAACAACGCAAAGCACGTGTGGCTGTTCGGGTGGGGTTTAAATAGCCTTGGAAGAAGTTCCAGGTATGTATCCTTCCTCCAATCAGGTATGTATCCTTCCCCGACCACACCCGGATGTTAAATTAGTCCCACAGGTAAAGTAGTTCCTTTCAGGCCTCAAGGAGGCCGGGATCCTGCAGCATGGTCTGCATCAGGTAAGTGCACCCAAGCACTTCCATAATGAGCCTGGCGCCTATGGCGCCAGGACTGATGTCTTTTATGAGCCTGGCACCATAGGCGCCAGGACACTGTCCAAAGGGCCCCTATATGGGGTTGCTGGGTCCTTCCTTGGGGACTGGATGTCCGCTTTCGGGGACGCAGGGCTTGAACCGGCTCACCGGGAGCGGGCATCATGACAAAGACCTACTCGAAGAAATAGAGCATATCCAGAGAAAATATTTTGGAAGTGAAAGCCACTTACAAAATGCAATAGTTTTACAACAGACTAGCAACAATTGTAAGGTGGCAAACTTTTACTACACCCATACAAAAAAGAAATACTAAAATTTAAAAGTACATCCACTGAAGTACCAAACCATGTGTGTGTGTGTTGTCGCAGAACTTTTTTTTATAAAAGTAACATAAACACTGTAGACGTAACATACAAAATAGAACACAATAAAGATTCAAATGGTTTGAATTAGCTCTCTACCTTATAGTAGAAAACAAATACGAAATAGCTGACCCCTTAATACTTTGCAGTTACTGCACTACAAAATTTGACAACAACCAAACTCCTTCACGTGCTATCACAAATAACTTGGAATTATTCCCACTACCAAAACCCCTGCAAAAACTCAGTTTATATGAGAGCATCATAATTCAAACAGTGCACCCATTTCAAGCAATAATACGCCTTCAACCAAAAACAGCAAAATTACCTCCCTCTGAATTAGTGAAAGGCATTTGTGGCAAAGTAATTTATTTACTATTAGATCTCAAAGAAAATGTGCACACTCTGGGAGTGCAACGTCCAATAGAGCAATCTTTAATTGTCTTAGTAAATGGTGTACCTACAAAAGACAAAAAAACTTGGCTACAACTCGTAGACTTACATAAAGTACAAAACACTGTCTCAGAAAGGCATAAAGGCGTAAAAATGGTCTCTCATAGAGAATGTGGCTGCTATAAAGCTGCAGATCGTTTAACCGGTACTGCTTTGTATGGAAAATCTGAAAATATAGTATGGCTAAGTCTTGGTCCTGCTAAATCTAGAAAAAGAGTTCTCAAATCATACGACGACATAGAAACAATAGCCAAAAATGATCCCAATTGCCAAGACATTTTGAAAAACAATTTACTAGACACCTACTACCCAAATAGGAGTACCACTTTGGAAACCATGTGTCTATACCACATAGCCCAAAACTTCACATACAAAAATAATATAAAACCTGATGAAAAAAAGGTAGATACAGAGTGACAAATTGTAAAGACAGCTTAGTGAAACTTACCAAACGAAGCTTAATTAATCATATCAAATTGTCATTAAACACTCAACATAAAGAACTATATTATTTGTCCCTGCTACAACTTTTTAAACCATGGAGAAAGAAGAAGAGATACTAGATATCTATGACTCCTATGAAGATGCTTTCAAAGCAAATGAAAGCACTATATTCGATGTAAATTTTATACAGTACAAAACAATGTTGCACAATGAACAGCAACACGAAGAAGAACCCCAGGCCCAACTAGATAAGGAACTCCGACAGTAGTCAACCTTCTGTAACAGGAAGCCAAGAACCACTGGGACAGCCACTAATAGGAAATGAGGCAGAATTAGCTATGACAGAAGTAGAAAACACCATGTGTCACTATGAACAAGATACAGAAGACTTAACTGTAGTACAATCAAACTGAACAAAGAGCAGCGTACCATTTTTCAAGAAGTAACAAAATAAATTGCACGTGTACAACATGAAAATAAAGAATGTACCTGCCAAAATTACAAACTTATACTACTATACGTCAGAAATGTCTATTATTCAATGTAATAAGTCTTTATAAACTACCTACACTAACATGATATTTTCTTTTATCACAGAAATTAACAAAGAAAATATCTGCTCCAGTTACCCACGTCATGAAAAAAATATATCCAATCACAAAGAATCAAACAGTAAGTACATTATAATAAATACAACTCATAAATACTGCTCCATAATGCAACCATTGAAGCAAACATCTAACCATTCACCACATTACAAAATGTTTACTTCCATGGATATGTTATACTGCAATGCTTGTTACCAAACTCTACAATCTTAATGACATGACGTAGACAAAACTTCCCATCCAAACTATACAAATCAAACTGTACACAAACTGTAGATTTGCAAATATATGATAAATATTCGATTCTATGGGTGTGATCTATGGGTGTGATATGCTGCAGTGGTTGTGGCCAGGGCCTAAAGTCTTGGGTGCATGGCCTACAGCCTTCGGCCATGCACCCAAGACTCTAGGCCCTGGCCACAACCACTGCAGCATAACACACCCATAGATCACACCCATAGAATCAAACATTTTAACTGGCTATATGGGCTACTGCATTGCATTTTTCATGTCTGCGGACAGCCGCAGTGACCGCGGACATGACAAACACATCAGGGGTGCCTG
The DNA here is from genome assembly GCF_040938575.1 of Ambystoma mexicanum. Classification (NCBI taxonomy): domain Eukaryota; kingdom Metazoa; phylum Chordata; class Amphibia; order Caudata; family Ambystomatidae; genus Ambystoma; species Ambystoma mexicanum. The sequence goes on along the minus strand of NC_090939.1, from coordinate 586,352,694 downwards.
CCACCTAAACAAATACAGCATTTGACCCATCTCTTACTCCCCCGCCCTCCCCAAGCACTCTTACACACCAACTCACTTGCCAAAGTTATATTTCTCCCCCGTTCGTCACCGCGCTGTCTGCGGATGTCCGCGGATCCAAGATGGCGGGTGCATCAAAACAATATGACACACCTCACGCTTCATTCCAGCCAATCAGTGAACACGTTGTATGTCCGCGGACATGACACAAGCTGATTAGCCAATCAGTGTCCTGTCCACGGAGTGAACAGGGAAGTGTGTCCACGGAGCAGACATAGATATCACAAATTTTTTGTGACCTATTTTTTGGTCTTTAAAAAAAAAACCTACTGGACAGATTTTCACCAAATTTACAAAAGCACGCTTTCGGGACCAAGCCACCGCTCCTCACGAAATTTTGGTGAAAATCTGTCCACCGGTTTGGCCTGTAGGCGTGAGCAAAGTTTTTTCCCCATTCAATCTATGGGAAAAAAAGAAATTTTGGGACCCTCCCTATAACTTTGCCCCCCGTGGACCAAACCTAACCAAGGATTCGTCTAGGGAGGGTAAAGTTATAAGTCGCCCAAAAAGTGCTCTTCCTATGGGATTAGCAATTTAACCATAACTAAGCAGCCACTACCGTGGCTGTGTAATTCTGCACACAGAAATGGTCATGATGGTCAGATCCACGCAGCTCCAGGTCGCCCTGTTTCAGTGGGATTGTGTGTGCATTGTGGATCTGAGGGTTGCTTATCTGCACATCCCTATATAGAAAGAACACAGGTGATTCCTCAGCTATTACCTGTCAGGGAAATCATGTACCTATCAGGTTCTCCCCTTTAGCCTCAATGCATCTCCTTTTGTGTTCACCAAGCTGATGATCCCAATGGCGGTGCACCTATGTCTAAGAGGAACACATGTATGTCCTTATTTGGATGACTAGCTGATTTGAGTGTCATTGTTTGGCCAAGAGTGCACTTTGTCAGCGTATGCACCTGTTTTTAGTCTAAACCCTTCTGTCAGTTAGAAGAAATCTTGCTTTCTTCTAATACTGGAGATCACTATATAGGTTTTTATTATAGCTTCAGGCTCTGAAACATCGTTGATACCCAGGAAAGGATTCAGGGTGTCAAACAGCAAGGCAGCAGATTTTCTGCTTCGCCATCAAACAACAGCATGGTGGTTTCAGCGCCTTTTGGGCCCGAGGGCGTCATATATTCTCTCAGTTCCACAGACACGTTTGAAGAAGAGGAGAATTTAGATCCACCTTTCTTCTATTTAGAATGAAGAGTCAGGCAGACAATCAGACAAACTCTGTTCTATCAGACTTCAGACGGAATCTGGAGTGGTGGCAAAATGAACTCAACCTTCTTGTTGGGGTTCGTTTGCAGGATCCTCCCTAGGTATATAATGGCACACAGATTTTTCAACAGGTTGGAGGACCACACTCAATCATCTCAATATTTATTCACTCTTGTCTCAAGAGGACAGTTCCTCTAACATAAACATTGTAGAGCTTCTAGCTAGGCTAGATTCATGTCACTCAAAGCATAATCTCTTGTTAGATAGGGGTCATCTGTGATGATAAGGACAGGTAGAACAAGCTCTGTGTTATATGTAAACAAGTGTGAAGGGATCAGATCTACCTTCATGTGCATTTGCCATTCAACTATGGGAAAAGACTCTCCACCAAATTTTGCATTCAGCCAGTTCATCTGTTGTGTGACCTCAAATGGAAGCGGACAGACTGAGCTGTTTCTCCCATTCCAAAGAAGGGAGTTCAAGGCATCATCTGCTCAGGCGACCTTTCAGTGCTGGCTCCAGAGAAAAGTTGGAAGTGTCCTTGGTAAACATCTTGTATGGATTAGGAAGCCAATGTTCGGGGTGGCAACTTGCAGATTCTATGGAAGTAAATGAGGTTGCATGCATTTCCCCTGCCTCCCTTGATTCTCAAGATATATTGTACATTTCTGAACATTCAGAATTGATCTGTTTTTTTTCCTATTGGATGGTGAGGGTTTGGCTCTTCGACCTTCTTTGCTTCTTAATGGCTGTGCTATTGAGTCTCCCTCAGGTTTCAGATCTGCTTAGTCAGGAGGGGGGTTATTTATTCACCCACTCCCTCAATCCCTAAACTTAGTAGCCAGATTCCTTAAAGGTTGACATTCAGTAAGCTAGGTTTCCCAAATGAGAACTCAGGTATTATTCAAGAAGCCAGTAAGAAACCTGCCTGGTGGAAGTATATAAATAAATGTAACGGCTTCTGTTAGAAAGGATGTTGGGAAGGGGCTGCAACCAACTCATTGTTCTTTGGATGACATTCTTTCATTTGTATCTAGTTGGGCAGCTTCTGCTTTTGAGGTGGATATTACTCATCAGCCTTAGGCGAATGCAAGAACACCACATATGCAGTTCATCACATCCAACCCTGTGATTAGATGACATTTTGAATGTCTTCTTTTGATTTAAACATTAAAAAAGATGGGATCTGAATATAGTTTTGGCAGATCTTTCTCGCGAGCCATTTAAGCCAATGGCATCTGTTGATATTAAGTTTGTCACATAGAACACACTCTTTGTGGTGGCTGTCACCACATCCAGAATGATTAGTGAGATCCAGGCTCTTTCAGCCACTGAACCCCACAAAGACAAGACCATTCTAAGCACTTATTCTTCATTTTTACCCAAAGTGCTTACAGCATTACATATTGACAAGGAAGTTCTCTGGATGTTTTATCAAGCTCCTCAAACTGAGGGCAAATGGGATTTAGAGTGTCTAAATAGCAGGAGAGCTCTGAACTTTTATTGGGATTGCACTGGGGATTTTAGGAAGTCTGACAGTCTCCCTTTTAGATTTGTGGGTCAGAATCGAGTCTTGCAGACTTCCATGGCTGCTCTATCGATGTGGATATTAGCTTGTATCCTTGAGTCTTATAGGTGTCACAGAATGTTCCTCCTAATGGTGTTCATGCCCATGAAGTCAGGGACACGGCTGGGGGTGTTGCTTTTCAAAATATTGTGCCTTGTGGCGTCATCAGCAAAGCTGACCCCTGGTCTTCTCCAACAGCATTCTCCAGACATTACTAGATGGATACCAGCTCTAGGGTGGAGGGTAAACTTCATAGGCAGTTCTGCTGAATCTGTTTGCTTAGGCCTTTGGGTACTTCTGCATGGTTTTACATGCTTCTGAATCTTCTCATATGCATGGCAGATAGGGGATGGGATGTAGGCGTGAGAAAGTGTTACCACAGTGAGAAATGTAATGCACTCTCTCCTTTCCTCTATAAGCCCCACCGTCTATTCCTCTGAATGGGGCTGTTCATTGCACTCAGTGGCCGTTAAAGCACTGCCTTGTGAAGCCACACCAATGCTGCCACAAATTGAACATTTAACGGGAAATTACAATTTTTTGCTGTGCACTTGTCTCTGCCCCTGTCCCCATAGGACAGTCTCTCATATGTATGGAGGACTGTGGCTACATTAATCACTTGTGTGAGTAACTATTTGTTTTTCCTTTTTAAAGGTTTTATAAAATTCAGCAGGCATACCATTGGGACCAGGAACTTTTGCATGCTTTGGTAGCTTGAGTGACAGGTAATAGTTGAGATAATGTTGTTCTAGGTTGTTTCAACGCATATTTATGATTTCTCATTTATGAATGATACTCTGATTTCAAAACACATAGAATAATGTCCTCAGTGGGAGGAACTGAATTACTGTATCATTTTTATGCAATTGTTAGAATTCCTCAGCAGTACCTAGCAATCCTTTGTCAGCTCATTGAATAGCAAGAATCTGAGTTTTGCTTCTTATATTACGAGGATGTCTGGCTAATAGTTTATCAGTTCTGCTGGCTCACAAAATCTGTTCAACATTATTTGCAACAAAATACCCATATTTTGCTATTTAATATATGATCATATAGTAATTTTAGTCACCGAACTGCATATCTGTGAAGCTGTTTAAAAAACAAAAACGGTGTCATGAAGACAAATAGAGCATGCATTTCGGATACATTCTGTTCTTTGCATTAATTACCTTTTATGCACAGTCAGCAACACATCATTTGTGGATGCTGATTACCATATAGGGTCAGTAAGGCACACTTCAAAATGTTAGGTGATGCTTGAATGTTTAAATTAATAGCTCTTCAATTTCAGAATGCTTTTCAATCTCTGTAATATTTGTTTTCTAGTCTGGAGTGAACATTTTCACCACAGCAATCCTGCAACAAAAAAAAAAAAAAAACTCATCAACTCAGACAGACTTACTCAATCTAACAATTTTTCGAAATGACAATTGTCAAATCTCTAAATAATTTCCTTTGTCCTTGATAATACATTCTGCCATGTTACCTTCTCTGATCCGTGTAATTATGCAGCCACTTATTTCTCAGAACAATTTACTAATCAAACACAAATGGCAACAAATACTCCCAGGGTTCTTCTTGATCTCCCCTCCCCCAAACATTCCAGCAATTATTTTTCGATAGGGGCTTGAACTCCTCTCAGGTCAGGACTGTCGGTACTTCACAGCCCCTACCTGCAAACATGTGTAATGACCTTCTAATTCAAATAATGAAAAAAGCCAACCATTCTGTTTAGTAGACAGAACCATTTTCCTTTTCTTACAAAAAAACAAACGAGATAGATAAAATCGTATGGGAGGTGGAAATTAATTCGAAAGATGTAGAACGGCATGAAAAGAAGCCTTGCTATGAGTCTGCACTTTTTCTGCTTGGGGGAACTTGAGAAAGAGAAAATAATTACTCTGTGTTTCATGCAGCTCTCTTGAGTTATGCAGTTTAGCTCTGAGATAAGAAGGTTGCTGAATGAATAATACATTTGTAAGCGAAGCACCTAATTTAATTTGAATTCTTACTTCAAAAGAAATCTAGTTGATCCTTGATAGATTTTGGGGAAATGGTTTAACCTTTTTGCCCCTACTAACAGTTGTGCACCAAGCAGCATGAAAGACGAAGTTTGAAGAGTGAAGGGCACAATAGGAGAACCCCCATAAAAAAGACATTTGCTAATTTTATATTGGCTACAACTAGCGCTAGCACAAAGGTTGTTCTGCTACACCGCCACACAGAGAGGAGGAGGATCTAGCCAACATCAGCGATAGTGTCTGGATTGATATGATATGATAAGTCATTTATAACAAGCCTGTACACAAGTATTTCTAGGCGCGACAAGACAAGGGAGGGAATACAGAGGAAGGACAAGATAAACAATCTGACTAGGTGACTAGGCCTTGTGTCATTCAGATCAAACAAGTACGAGAACGAGAAGTGCCAAGGGAAAAGGAGGGGGAAGTGCAAGGGAGAGGGGAGGGGATAACAGGGCAGCAATGCTCTGAGTAAGGGCATCTAGGGCAGCAGGGCTCTGGATAGTGCAAGCAGAACAAGGGACTGTAGGGTTACAGTTACAGCCCCTAAGTGCGGGGTAGATCCGGAGGAAGTGCAAGGGTGACTGATCAAGAAAGAGCCTGGTATCCAGTGAGACTCTGAGGGTAGCCAAGCAACCAGTGGGTACAGCAGACAGGTAGGTCAGCATGGGAGAGAGAGAGAATGCAGAGGCGAAGAGCAAAGTCTTGAGCTGCTTCCGGAACTTCAAGTGGTTCAATCTTGTGGACAATGCAAAGAGTCTTGAACTTGATCCTTGTAGTCACGGGGAGCCAGTGGAGATATTTCAGGGCTGGAGAGATACAGTCCCTGGGCTTTTAGTTTGAGCCAAGGATAATTTTAGCAGTCTTGTTCTGGATTAGGTGGAGGGCGGAGAGTAGAGGAAGGCAGATTGACGGATGCGGATGCCTGACTAACTGGTGGAAGAAGGTGGTAATGGCCTCAGAAGATCTGGAGATCTTTAACGCCCACAGATGACTGAGGATCACAGTCCTTAACAGGCTTTGGAGTTCTGCTGTGTATGGAGAGGACTGAACTCCTGCAAAGATGAGAGTTGTTATTGTGACCTTCATCCAGACAGAAGCTGAGGAGACTGGGACTAGAAAGGTTGCCTTGCCATAGAACAAAATCTCACTGGTGATTACAGATACCAACAAATTGATTCTGCGCAATGGACTAAATAGACTGTAGCAGTATGGTCTGTTTATCCGCCTCTTGCAGAATTCCTGCTCAGATGGGTGTTGAGATCCACTGACGGGTGTAAGAGCAGATCCTCTGCATGTCTGTATTCTCTCCTGCAACACTACTATCTAATTGCCTACCCTGGAGAACGTGCTTTTTAACTTGGTGAGGTGACTCTGGGATCCAGGATATTTGGTTTCCATTTGGTAGGTTTGGCACCTATTGCTCAAATTGGTGGAGGCATTATTGCATTTTCTTTTCTGTTCGTTTCAATATCACCATTATGCATAGGGAGTGTCAACTCCTGTCCCCTCAACTGATTATAGATAACATGATAGGCAGATCAAATAGTTCTATTATTGAAGAAATCATGATCAGATTGCCTTTATTACAAGTAAAAAGTGCACATATTTGGGTTAGGATGACCCATGAATTGAAAGGTGCTTTAAATATCACACAAATACTGTAAGTGTATAAAATATTTTAATGAATAAAGGATACATAAATTCAGTGTCAGACAAAAATATATTTCAAAATGGATTACTCAAGGGCCAAATGGTTTCCAGGCCTCAACCAGTTGTGAGGGACTATGAAAGGTGCCTAAAGTTTTCAGACACATAACAGAGCATGATATGTTGGAGGAAAGCCAGACAAGATTGTGATGAAGCCAGATAAGTAAAGAAGCTTAGATACATGTATCTATGTTTTTATTGAAGAGGGCACAACGTGTGTAATGCATACTATTCTGAGAGACCAGCTGTATTATTTTGGCAGCCATAAAATCTGCTCTAAGGGAGTAGAAAGCACAAACTAACTTGGCAGGACCTCAGCAATAAGATAAAGATTAGATATCGGTGCGTCAAATATTTTCTTGGCAGGAGTTGAGCACTGTCATAGTTGTGTCCAGCGAAATCTCAAATAAGCATATCAGTTTCATGCATCAGAGAAAATTGTGGATGCCAGCTATACTAATGTGGGCTTGCTGTACACACAGGATAAACTAGCCAATGATACTGAAGACATTTTTTTCTCTGACTAGGAGGACCAATCAGATGCATACCATGCAAAAGCTACTCATTTGCATAAACATGTTGCATCATTGAAAAATACTATAAAAGCAGGTTAAAGGCAAAATGTCTTCGAGTGTGTCCTGATATTCCAACAATAAAGGCTGTGATAAAATTCTCGCATCTCTCTCTGAAGAAGTGTTCATAGATGCCAGGTGCTTGAAGAGATGGAAAGCAGGAACCCCAGTTCACTAACCTTACAGAACTATGGGAAGGGGTTTTAAATGCAGCAAAACATCTTTCTTATTTCTGTAATTGTTAGCTGTACCATTAATAGAAAAACACATTTGTGCCAGTTCTTTTTAGAGATTGCAGTTATATATTTCAAAATAAAAGATGCAGGTCATCAGAGTTCATTGCTGTTTTTATCGCTGGTATCACTTTTTATGCATTTGTAATTCTGAAGTAAAGTGCTTTGTGTGACTGACAGAGGGGCATGTAAAGCTCTAAGTGAGTCAAAGTGGTAGTGTTGAGAGAGGTAAACACTGCGACCTCCTGGGAGGGTGATGAAAGGAGGCACATCATTGAGGATGTGCAGATGAAGCCAGATGACAGTGAAGACAAGATGAAGGGATTAGAAGAAGACCACATACGTATGAGCACACGCTCAGACCTTGAGGAGGATAGAGAGAGAATGGACTTGTGGACTAGAGAACCAAGACCCTGGTAAGGAAGGTGGTGAGGGTCCAAGGAGAAACCCAGTGGAAGTTCAAGGGTGGCCTCCTTTCTTGCTACCACACAGAGCTCTTGTGAGAAACTGGCTCATAAACAGCATCTTGCAACACATAAAGCGAGTGAGCACCTCTGCAGACCTGAGGCAAAAGGAGCCTCTCTCCTCAGTGTACTCAAGCCACCTGAGGACATCACCAAGAGAGAAGGAAGAGGCCCTGAGAAAATCTCAATGGGTGAGATGAGGAGGCATTTTAATTTAGGTTTTTCTTTTTTCTGTTCTCAGTTCGGCCAAATCTGTAAATTCCAACAGACCTTGTACCATACCTCTGGCATCGTGCCTTTTTGTGGGAATATGTTTGCTCTCTGACAAGAGTCAAAATAGTAGGCTGCACTGATAAGCAAAAAACAAGGATGTAAAATGAAAAGCAAACGATTGCTGGAACCAGTGTTTTATTGCTTAACCTGTAAAATGTAGTAGTGAATAGTTTCGATTTGTACTGTAGCTCTGTGAGGGAATCCTCCCATTAGTTAGTTCCTGGGCCTTATCTGATGGTATGACTTGCAAAGTGTCCTTCAAGGTCAGTCCTCTCCCCAGCCCAGGTTCTCCAGTGTGAACCTGTCACCATCTTCTATCTCTAGCTAATCTAACACTTTTGGCCCATGCTGAAGCCAAACACTGTGCTCACCAGTTTACGCTCCTATCTCACAATACATTCCCCCTCCTTCCCACATTGCCTGCTTTCTTGTTATTTTCCTCCTCTCCACACGTTGCCCCTGCACCAGTCTCCCTTTGACAGATGGTTTTTACTTTCTTCTTGGGTTTCAGTTATGTTGAGGACATGCATTTAGTTTCAATGCATCAGCAACCAACGGTAAACAATAAACATGTTTTGGTTATGTATTCCATATAAGGGCATATATCCCGGGAGGATAGCTTAACGGCAACGTGCGTGTCTTGGAAGCAAGACGACACGAAGCAACACAGGTTCGATCCCCGGGTCCGCGCTTAGAAACCTCTGGGTGTTTAAGCGCGTTATAAATACGCAACTAAGACAAAAAAAAAAGAAAACAAAAAAAATTACGCAACTGAAAAAACAAACAATTCCTGTAACAGCGCCTCCATGCCCACGGGCTGTGTGAGAGCTTTAAAAATGCAAAATAAAATAAATAAAAAAACATACATAGTGACAAATGTAACAATCAAACATATTGTGGTATCAAAGGAACTGAATTTGTAAACATGTTATGAATGTAAGCCACTCTTGAATATTGCGTCTTTCTGTTGTTAACATTCATGTGTCAAACTGTTACGCTCCCCTGATATTTCCGGGGGAGTCTGGAAGGCTCTGAGATCTGGAACTCTGGATGCGTAGTTGCCAAGAGCTGAATAATGAATCTTAGTTATTTGTAGGGTGAGCTATCCGTCCTGCGTTTCTTGTGTAGGGGCGCTTGTCATTTGTTTTCAAGCTGACTGAGCTGCTTCACTGGTGCAGTACACCTTCCTTGGGCCCAGGCCTGATGTGACCCCGAATCTGATAGAAGGTAGTTAGGTTTGTTAATTGTAAGTCTTTGTTCTGTTTATGATGGGAATTTGTTAATGTCTTTATCTCCTTCTTTTCAGGTGCGAAGGTCTTGATGCTGCCGTGCCGAATGGAGAGGCACGTTTTCTACGTAAGAGAAAGCACAAAGCGCAGCGCCTTTATTGTCTTTTAAAGCTAATCTGTGTTTTCTTCTTCTTCTCCTCACAGGCCGCTGTGGTGCTTACAAATGGATCAGAGCGCGATGAAAAACAGGCCTCCGGAATCCGTTAAGGTAAGCACAGCGCGTGCGGTTGTTTAATATTGAAAGCGAACCAGAATATGTCTCTTTTCCTTTGCAGATGTTGCTGTGATGCTCCGGATGGAAGCGTGGCGTAGAGCGATGGAATTCAGGTAAGGCTGATGGAATTCGGTGTTTTGGAAGCGCACGTTGTAATATTGTTTTTCCCATTGCAGGTCGCAATTTTCGAACAGCAGCTGTGTTAGCGGTTCGCCGGAAGTCCTTAAGCTAGAACTCACAGGTGAGTGATGTTTCTTCTTCTCTTGGTTTCCACAGATTGCAGCCCAGTTGAGATGCTGAGTGCTGGATGATGTTTTCTCAGGTAAGGCAGAATAATCTTGTTCTTGCAGGATTACAGGAAGGTGCTGAATACCAGGAGCTGGACACGATGAGCGTCACGCTGCGGGTTGCAGAATAACTCGAAGCATGTTCTGCAGTCAGGGTGTGGTTTATATAGCCCAGGTAAAGTAGTACCAGGGAAAGTAGTTTCAGGCCTGCCACACCAAAAACACTAGACCGCATGCTTTGGTTCTTAGAACTAGACTGTGTGGGTGCTTCCATGTTGGATTTAAAGGCCCATGTACATAAATGGGACCTAGTTTGAACAGCCCTTTCTTCCTACAAATGAGCCTGGTGCCAAAGGCGCCAGGACTGGCTCCAGGAGCCCTTTTGCAGTGGTTTTAAGGCCCTCAAGGTTCTGGTGGGAGCCTGCTTGTGGCACAACTTGTGCCCCCTCACAGTGGTCATGACAGCACTCCCCCCCCCCAAGGGCCCTCTCATGGTATCCTTCCTGTCCGGTCCGGGTTTGGTGGGGTTTTCCAGGTGAAACCTCTTAATCAGATTTGGTGCGTGAATATGTTCACTTGGTTCCCAAGTTCTGTCTTGGGGGCCGTACCCTTTCCAGTCCACTAAATAGTATAGCTTAGATCTGGTATGTTTCGAATCCAGGATGTTTTTAACTTCAAATTCGGGTTCTCCATCAACCAGCACAGGTTTTGGTGGTGTTAAGACTCGGGTTCCTGGTTGTACAGGTTTTACAAGTGACACATGGAACACCGGATGAATTTGCATGCTTGGTGGTAAGGCTAACTTGACAGCCACTGGATTTATCACCAATTTGATGGTATAGGGTCCTAGATATCTTGGATGAATGGTCCGGGTACCTTTTATGGGAACATGTTTTGATGCCAACCAGACTTCGTCTCCAACTTGGTAATCGGGAGCTTTCTTTCGATGCCGGTCCGAGAATTTTTTTTGTCTGTCTTTGGCTTGCAGTAAATGTTCATTTGCCCTTTTGAAGGCTTTGGATATGCTTGTGTGTAGAGTTTTTACTGGTGCATTTGGCATTTCCATGGTCGTGGGGGAGTCTAGTACAGAGGGACGTGGATGTCTTCCGTATATTGTGAAGAACGGGCTTTGTCCCATGCTGGTGTGTATGGAGTCATTGTATAAATATTCTGCTATCCATAACACGTCTTTCCAATTCTCTTCCACTTGATGCAGCATGCAAACATAGATACTGTTCTAATGTCTGGTTTGTTCTTTCTGTTCATCCGTTTGGGGGGGGGATGGCTAGTGGATAATCGAACATCGATTTGTGCCATTGTACAACATTTCCTCCAGAAGTTGGATACAAATTGGCTTCCATGATCTGAGATTAGGACTGAGGGGAAACCATGCAGTTTTATAATCTGTTCAAGAAATGCTTTTGCCAGACCGGTAGCGTTAGGAAGTCCCTTGAATGGAATGAAATGTGCCATTTTAGAGAACAGGTCTACAACCACCAGAATGGTATTAAAACCTGGACAGGGAGGTAAATCCATAATAAAATCAAGAGAAAGATTATGCCAGGGAGCCAGTGGAATATCCTGTGGTTGTAGGAGGCCAGCTGGTTTCTGTTTTTGTGTTTTTTTCTGTGCACATATCCCACAGGATAGAACAAATCGAGCAATGGCCTTACACCAGGTTGGCCACCAATAATTCTGTTTTACCTTGACTAGAGTCTTAGCAATTCCAGGATGGCCTTCGATCAGGGAATCGTGATAATCAGACATGACCATTTCTTGCAGATCTTTACTTGGTAGATATAGTCGTTCCCTGAAGTAGAGTAATCCATCCAGAACCGTGTGATGTTCATTTTGGGAATTCCATTTCTGCAAGATCTCGGAGTTCATTAAGGTTCGAATCTTATCTTGAAGTTCATTCAGAGTCAATGTGGTGGTGAGTCCCAGTAGTTTATCACTTGGGATGATGGCAACAGGGTCCAGGGTACTGTTTGTTTTCTCTTGAACACCCATACGAGACAAGGCATTGGCCTTCTCATGCCGAACTCCCGGTTGGTATGTTATTACGTAATCGTATTCTGCGAAGAATAGAGCTCACCGCAACTGTTGTGACGACTGGGCTTTTGCTGACTTTAGGTATTGAAGGTTTCGGTGATCTGTGATTACTGTGATGGTATATCTGGCACCTAATAGATACTGCCGCCAGGCTTTGAAGACTGATTTTATTGCCAACAATTCTTTGTCTGTAATTGCATAGTTAAGTTCAGGTGGTGAGAATTTACGTGACCAAAAGGCCACAGGGTGTAATTGGACTGTCTCTGGATCTCTTTCAGAGAGAGCTGCTCCCATAGCTACGCTGGAAGCATCAGTTTCCACTAAATAGGGGAGATCAGGGCGAGGATGTCGTAAAATTGGCGCAGAGGTGAATCTTTTCTTGAGCTCTTGAAAGGCCTGTTCCGCCTCTTCAGTCCATTGGAATTTTTTGCTGTTTTTTCTCAGTAATGATGTGATTGGGTGGACTATCCGTGAGAAATCTGGAATAAACTGGCGATAAAAATTTGCAAAGCCGAGCATGCTTTAGGTTCCTTTAAGTGAAGAAAGTGACAGCCAATTAAGGATTGCATCTACTTTGTGTAAATCCATCTTGACTCCCTTTGGCGAGAGAACTAAACCGAGGAACTCAACTTCAGTGACATGGAAGGAGCATTTCTCGAGTTTAGCGTACAGTTGTGCTGCCGAAGTTTTACAAGGACTGAGCGAACATGTTCCACATGATCTCTTTCAGAGGGGGAATACACCAGGATGTCGTCAATATAGACCAGGGCACAGACATTGATTAATTCCCGTAATAGATCATTCATGAAGTATTGCAACGCTGCGGGAGCATTGCACATCCCGAAAGGCATTACCTGATATTCGTACATGCCATACTTGGTGCGAAACGCAGTTTTCCATTCATCCCCTTTCTTAACACGTACAAGGTGGTATGCTCCTCTGAGGTCTAGTTTGGTGTAGGCATTCTTGACTTGGTCCAACAGTTCCAGGATAAGGGGCAAGGGGTAGCGTTTTTTTACTGTGATTTGATTACGTGCGCGGTATTCGATGCAAGTCCTCCAATCTCCTTCCTTCTTGGTTACGAAGAATAAGGGAGAGGCTGCCGGTGACTTTGACGGGCGGATAAACCCATTAGCTAGGTATTGATCCAGATAGGACTTCAAGTGGAGATTTTCGGTTTCCGTAAGTGCATAAATTCAACCACAAGGAACCTGTGCCCCAGGTATCAGGTCGATCTGTCAGTCATAGGGCCTATGTGGCGGTAATGTGTTAGCCTGTTCATTCTGAAAAACATTTTGATAATCCTGATATTCTTTTGGTAAGGTGTCCATTGGTTCCGCGATCTCTGATGCTATTCCATGAACAGATTTCAGGTTTGGCTGTGGTATAGATTTTGGGTAGCAAGAGTGGGCACATTCGTCAGAACTAACCATGGCATCCCTAAGATCAACTGGAACTGAGGAGCTTTGATGAGGTCAAACGTGATTGCTTCTTGATGTCCATCCTGACAAAGAAGGATTAATTCTGTTGTGCATTGGGTTACTGGTCCCGAAGCAATTTCTGTACCTTCAACAGTAGTTACCTTTTCAGTTGTTGGTTTTGTGCATAAGGGAAGTCCCATTTCTGTTTCCAGATCTCGATCTATGAAATTACCAACTGCTCCGCTGTCTATATATGCCTCTACGGTCGTTGGTAATTGATCAACATTACCAATAGATCGAAATGTGCGGTCTGTGACTCATCCTTTTCGCTCGACAAGTGGACCTCTACGCTTGCCAGGCCTGGTAGTTTTCCGATTCCTTTCCATCATCTTCTTTCTCTGTAGCGCCTACCGCCTTCCTTGGAGGTTTCACTGGGCATTCTTTGAGGTAGTGACCCAATTTACCGCAGTATAGGCATAACTGTAGCTTACTACTCTTGTCTCTTTCACCCTTGGTTAAAGGGCGTCGTACTCCTCCAATCTGCATGGGTTCTGTGGTATTTTCTGATGGACGTTGAACATTATCTTTTGAACGTACGTACATGGCACGATTTTCGAGTATACTTCGGTCTGTTCTTCGATCCTGTAATCTGTGGTCTAACTGAACTACCAGGTTGATAAACTCTGCACAGTCTTTAGGTGGGTCTACCACTTGAGCAAGGACATCCTTCAGATCTCCTCTAGGCCGCAATGAAACAACGTGGTTCTTTTATCTTCCTGCCACCCCGCTTCTACAACCAGTCTATTAAAGATGGCAATATAAGTCAGCAATCTTGATTCCCTTGGTGGAGGGACAGGAGTTCATTATCAAGAGCTTGTCCATGCAAGTGTCGAGCAAATAACTTTTCCATCTCCTATTGAAAACCCCTGAAGTTCTGCAGTAATGGGTCATCCTGGCTCACTAAAGGTACCGACCAGTCTGCGGCACTTCCACTCACATATGATAACACGAAGGCCACCCTCGCCTGGTCGTTTGGGAAAGCCCCAGGCCTACAAATAAAATGGAGGCTGCACTGGTTCATGAATGTTGCATACCTTCTGGGGTCTCCATTAAACCATTCTGGTGGTGCCAGGGGTACTGCTCCCGGCAACGTTATCTGTACTGGATTGACTGATGATGGTGTAGCGATGGATGGGGCGAATCCGGGCAATGGAGCCTGCCCCACCTGTGTTTGTAGTAGCTGTTTGCTTAGTTCATCAGTACGGTCTTTTGTGACTATTAACTCTCGTCTTAAGGCATTGGTTTCCTGCCGGGCTGTGTGTACCTCTGCGCGGAATTGTCCCAAAAGCTGGGCTAACTGATCAGTTTCAGATGTCTCCATGACGCCCAGGTGGATAAGGTTTAAAGGCTTTGAGTTCTGTTACGCTCACCTGATATTCCTAGGGGCGTTGGAAGGCTCTGAGATCTGGAACCCTGGATGCGTAGTTGCCCAGTGCTAAATAATGAATCTTAGTTATTTGTAGAGTGAGCTATCCATCCTGCGTTTCTTGTGCAGGGGCGCTTGTCGTTTGTTTGCTAGCTGCCAGAGTTGCTTCACTGGTGCAGTACGCCTTCCTTGGGCCCAGGCCTGCTGTGATCCCGAATCTGTTGGTAGGCAGGGAGGTATGTTAATTGTAAGTCTTTGTTCTGTTTATAGTGGAAATTCGTTAATGTCTTTATCTCCTTCTTTTCAGGTGTGAAGGTCTTGATGCTGGCGTGCCGGAAGGAGAGGCACGTTTTCTACGTAAGAGAAAGCGCAAAGCGCAGCGTCTTTATTGTCTTTTAAATCTAACCTGTGTTTTCTTCTTCTTCTCCTCACAGGCCGCTGTGGTGCTGCGAGTGGATGAGAGCGCGATGAAAAACAGGCCCCTGGAATCCGTTAAGGTAAGTACAGCGCTGTGTGGTTCTTTAATATTGAAAGCGAACCTGAATATGTCTCTTTTCCTTTGCAGATGTTGCTGTGGTGCTCTGGATGAAAGCGTGGCGTAGAGCGATGGAATTCAGGTAAGACTGATGGAATTCGATGTTTTGGAAGCGCGCGTTCTAATATTGTTTTTCCCTTTCTCGTTATTGCAGGTCGCAATGTTCGAACAGCAGCTATGGTAGCGGTTCGCCGGAAGTCCTTAAGCTAGTACTCACAGGTGATTGATGTTTCTTCTTCTCTTGGTTTCCACAGATTGCAGCCCAGTTGAGATGCTGAGTGCTGGATGGTGTTTTCTCAGGTAAGGCAGAATAATCTTGTTCTTGTTCTTGCAGGATTACAGGAAGATGCTGAAGACCAGGAGCTGGACACGGTGAGCGTCATGCTGCGGGTTGCAGAATAACTCGAAGCGTGTTCTGCAGTCAGGGTGTGGTTTATATAGCCCAGGTAAAGTAGTACCAGGGAAAGTAGTTCCAGGCCTGCCACACCAAAAACACTAGACCGCATGCTTTGGTTCTTAGAACTAGACTGTGTGGGTGCTTCCATGTTGGATTAAAGGCCCATGTACATAAATGGGACTTATTTCGAACAACCCTTCCTTCCTACAAATGAGCCTGGTGCCAAAGGCGCCAGGACTGGCTCCAGGAGCCCTTTTGTAGTGGTTTTAAGGCCCTCAAGGTTCTGGTGGGAGCCTGCTTGTGGCACAACTTGTGCCCCCTCACAGGGGTCATGACACAAACGCTTGTGAACATGTTGTGCGATCTCCCTGGAGACATGAAACCTTCCGAGGGTTCCACAAACCTGTATATCTATGTGTACCAGCAAGACCCCTCCAAGATACATCATTTGTACAGGAGGGCCTCTTTATATGAAGAAATAAACATATTACCAGAAACTTACCTTGACTCCTGGGAGTTACTTATTTCAGACCCATATCCCCAAATCAAAGCTCCCCAACAAATGCCTAGGACCGTAGCACCAGATGTTTTTTTTCCACAGTTACTCATAGCTATAAACCCCTTGGATAGTGTTTGGGGGGTGTTATCAGCTGATATCAGTGCCAGGGACTCTGTTATACTTGGTTCCCAGGTCATTATCAGATGATAAAGCCCCCCCTGCCCTTGCCATAGGGTTTATGATTAATGAAATAAATTGCGGAACAGCATGCATGGTGTGGTAAATTGATGACTAAAGAATAGGGATTAAAGAAACTCAAAGTAGTAAAGCAGGTATAGCTGAACCATTGTTGGTAAAGAAGCTGATGGATATTTGTTAAGTTCCTAAGCTCATTACAGTAATTGATGACTGTCACTGTGGGCTTCAAGAGTACAACTTCAAATGTTCATGAATGGTGAGAAGGGCTTTAGAAACTTTAGGTTAAAATGGAATACAAATGAACGGCATAGGAGGCCGAAGGATATTAAGCAAATTATGGAATATTTTCAATTTAAACAGAGAACCTCACAGCAAATACATTGTATAAAGCTAAGAATACATTGGATTTTTTATTTTATTTGCATTTGTGGAGCGCACTACAGGCCACAGGCATCGAGGCACTATGATGAATGTAAGAAGGGTTGACTCAGGGTTACAGGAATACAGCCCAACAAATGGATAGATCTTGGTACAACAATGTTACGTTGCACAGATACATTTGATGAATATTACTTAGTTGCAAGACCGAGATACATACAGAGGATGAAATGTTGCCCTTTCTGTTGAAGATTCTGGTTTTAATGGCTTTCCGGAAGGCTGTATGAGAGTCAATAAGCCTAATCTGGGATGGGAGAGTGTTCTAAGAAGTGGCTGCCATGGTTGGGAATCTGGTGCCACCTGCACGCACTCTGCGGGAAAGAGGGACCGATATTCACTTTGCATAGGCAGCTCTAGATGGTCTGGAGGGCGTGTATCTGATAATCCTTTGCACTAGGTGGGAGGTGCAGACCATGGAGACATTTGTGTGTCAAGGCAAGGGTTTTGAAAACAATCCTTTCCTTAACAGGGAGCCACTGAACCTGTCTTCTGAGTTCCGAGATATGGTCCCTCTGTGAAATGCCTGTTGCGGCCCTCAGAGCATTGTTCTGGGCTAGTTGAAGTTTACCCATGTTCTTGCGGGAGGTCCCCACAAACAGGGCATTGCAGTAATCCAGACTCGACCCAATAATTGGTTTATTGGGTCGAGGAACACCGCTCCACCGCTCGCTATGCTAAGCAATCCGCAATCCTTGTCCTCCTCGACCTCTCCGCTGCTTTTGATACTGTCGATCACCCCTTACTTCTTAATACTCTTTCCTTCTTTGGCTTCAAAGACTCAGTTCTTAGTTGGCTCTCCTCTTACCTCTCCAACTGCTCATTCACCGTCTCTTGGGGTGGTCAAACCTCCTCTACCTTCCCTCTAAACTATGGTGTTCCCCAAGGTTCCACCCTCGGACCCTTCTTATTCTCCCTCTATACTTCATTTCTCGCTCCTTTCATCTCCTCTTTTGGAATTTCTCACCATTTCTATGCCAATGACACTCAACTGTTCCTCTCCTTCTCTTCCTTCACCCCTGACCTTCATCTTAAACTCTCCTCCTGTCTCACTGCCATTAAAAAGTGGATGTCATCGCATTTTCTCTCTCTCAATGCGGACAAAACTGAAGTCCTTTTCTTCCCTTCCAACATGCTTCCTCCTCCCTCGCCCCCTCCTTCCATTCTTTTCCCCCCTGCCAATCTTCCTATTTCCGTCCATGCAAGGAATCTAGGAATCTACTTTAACTCTTCCCTCTCCTTCACTTACCACATTTCCCTCACTACTCGCTCTTGTCGCTATCACCTCTTTAATATCCGTAAAATCTGTTCTTCTCTTACTTTCCATGCTACTAAACTCTTAATCTCTTCCCTCATCTTTTCTTGCCTTTTCTACTGTTCTTCTATCTTTTTCGGTCTCCCCTCTTCCCATCTCGCCCCCCTTAAATCCCTTTACCACTCCGCCGTCCGCACCCTCTGTCTTCTCTCTCCCTATGATTCCATCTCCAATTCACTTACCAACCTAGGCTGGCTTCCCTTCCACTCCCAACTTAAATACCACTTCCTTTGTCTCGTTTTCGTCTCTTCATGACCTTGCCCCTCCTTACCTCTCCTCTCTTCTCTCTTTCTATGCCCCCTCTCGCTCTCTACGCTCCACTGATCACTTTTTACTCTCTGTCCCCCCTCCCTGTGCCTCCTCTCATTTCCGCTCCTTCCAACTCCTTGCCCCCTTACATTGGAACTCGCTCCCTTTCTCTATCTGCTCCATCTCCACCTATTCCTCCTTCCGTTCCTCCTTAAAAACACTCCTTCTTCACCTTCCTCCCTGACTTCTCTCCCCTTCCTCCTCTTCTTTCTCCTCCCCACTCCTCCTTCCTGTTCCTTTATCTCTTCCTGTCTCCCCTCCTTTCACTTCCACCCTCCCTTCTACTCCCACTACTCCCTCTCCCCTTTCCCTTTCTTCCTTCCCATACCTCTCCTCTTCTCTTCCTTCCCAAATGCAAATTGTTCTACATGCTGTTTTTGTGGTTTGAATCATGTTTATTTTATTGCTTCTATGTTCCATGTTTAATGTATTCTGGTTGTTACGCTGTAAAGCGCTTTGGTGTAAAGCGCTATATAAATAATAAAAATACAAATACAAATACAAGGATTGGATTGTTGAGTAAATGTAATTGAGGGTGTTCAGGTCCGAGAGGTAATCGCCCGAGAAGGGGGTGAGGACTTGAGTATCATCTGCATAGTTGGTGTATGAGATTCCCAGGGCATACAGGATTTTGAACAGCGGCCTCGTGAAGAGGTTGTAGAGGGAAGGATCTATGCTAGAAACCTGTGGGAACCCACATTTGATGAGACTAGGGTTAGCACAAGTGGATTCAGAAAAAACCTTCATCACTCTTTCCTGTAGGAATGAAGTTATCCATGCACAGGCCCTCGGGGAGAAGTTGGCTGCGGAGGAGAGATGGCAAATGTTCTACCAGATCAAACGAAGCAGAGAGGTCTAAGAGAAGGCGGAGCTCTAAGGTCATCCATTTTGGTTTTTTAAGTCAAGCAGTGCCGTTTCAGTGCCATGTCGAGGCCAGAACCCGGACTGCCGTAGGCCAAGCAGGTGGTTGTCTACAAGGAATTTTTTGGACTTGCAGGTAGGCGGCCTTGTCCAAAGTTTTAAGCAAAAAGGGAAGAGTGGTAATGGGCCTGTAGTTCCCTGGGACCAATGGTTCCAGGGAGGGTTTTTTCAAAGCGGCCGGACCAACGCTTCCTTGAGTCCAGTTGGGACATGGTCAGACTGGAAGGAGGAGTTAATGAAGGCGGTGATAAATGGGGCACGGGAGGAGGCAGAGTCTTTGATGACCTGAGCGGGGCAGCCGTCACCTTTACAATTGGATGGCTTGATGGACTTGAGGAGAGCAATGACTTCGTGTTCACTTATATCCTTGAATTCAAACACCGGGGATTGGCTTTGATGGGTTGTGGGGGTGGAGGAATTGTGCCTGTTAGCCAGGAGGTTAGACAGGGTCTTTTGGTGGGCTAGGATTTTGGAATGCAGAGTATCAAGTTTGTCTGGCATGGCAGCTTGGATTTTATTGAACCAAGTCTCGTCCTTGAGTAGGGTGGGAGGTGGTGGTGAGGGAGTCTCCAATTCCCTGAAGATGGCAAAAATGTCCTTGGTCCCGGATTTGGCTTTTTCAATCCTGGAGTTGAAGGAGGTGGCTTTGGCCTGAGTGACAGCAGATTTGTATTCTTTACAGATGACCTTAAAGTCTGCTTTTGAGGCGTCAATGGAGTTATTTTTCCAAGTAGCAAGCGCTGCCCTTTTTTTGGAACGAAATAAAAGGAGCTCTTGGGTGAACCAGGCATTAGAGTGCTTTGCTTTCTTGGCTTTTTTAAGGGTGAGTGGAGCGATGATGTCAACTGCTTGGGTAATGATCCTATTGAAGGCTGTTGCCAGAAGCTCTGGGTCATTGGGGAAGGGGGCAAGAGTGCAGGTACCTGGAGGTGAGGGGCTAGATTCTCCTTGGTGAGCTTCTTGCAAAGGCAGCAGGAAGAGGAATAGTGGCCTTGGTAGGCCCCTAGGAGGTGATAATGTCAAATCTGATGCAGAAATTGTTGGACCATGTAATGGGAGAGATTTCCGAAACTATGAGGGAGCAATTATGGTGGGAGGCCCAGTAAAGTGTGTGCCCTTTGATGTGACTAGGCTTAGAGATGGCTTGAGTAAACCCTAGGGTGGAGAGGGCTTTTTGCAGCGCAGAGGCGTTGGTATGACTAGGGTCGTTGAGACCTAGTTTGAGGTCCACCAGGAGAATGATTTTAGAAGATTTTTTGAGGTTGTCAGATAGTGCGTGTCTAAGGGCCTCATGGAAGTCAGTGCAATGGCCTGGTGGGCGGTATACAAGATGAAAGGCAATAGTGCAGTTAGGGGAGAGAGTTAGGAGAGAGCTTCAGTTTGAGTAGGACGTAGTCGGAGTTCTGACCAAGATCACCTTGGATCCTTCGAATGGCTAGTATGCCCTTGGTGATGACAGCTACTCCACGCCCCTTTGACCAGTACGATCTTGTCTAAATATGGTGTAGCCACATGGGACGGCAAGCGAGAGGGCAGGCCGGAGGACTTGTTGAACCAGGTCTCACGGAGAAACAGTAGGTCAAGATTGTCCTTGATAATAAGGTCATGAACATCAAGTGAGTGTGCTGGTAGGGAGCAGGAATTGACCAAGGCAAATTTAAGTGGGACAACTGAGGCGGGAAAAGGAGAGGGGGAGTTGGGATCATTTACCATCGGTCGGAGGAATGCTTGGCTGCTAGCAATACCCAAATCAGTAGTAGCAGTGCCAAAGGGGAATGAGGGATGGGCTGCAGGCATTACATCAGGGCTAGTAACATCACTAATATCACATGACAATGCAGATAAATGGGCTGCAGGCATTACATCAGGGCTAGTAATATCACTGATTTCACATGACGATGCAGGTAAATGGCCTGCAGGCAGTACATTGGAGCTGGTAACATCACTAATTTCACATGACAATGCAGGTAAATGGGCTGCAGGCATTACATCGGGCTAGTAACATCACTAATTTCACATGACAATGCAGGTAAATGGGCTGCAGGCATTACATCAGGGCCGGTAACATCACTAATTTCACTTGACGATGCAGGTAAATGGGCTGCTGGCAATGACAGACAGTTAGTGGCAGCACCGATAGAAGGTGGCTCAGGCTGGAGGGCAGCATGTAGTATGCCCTGCAGATAGTGGTGATTTTTTACACATTGTTGAAGCAGGATGGGCGGTGAGCTGGTGCTTGGTCCGGTTTAGGGAGTCAAGGGTGTGTTCAACAGTAGGAAAAATGGAAGATACGGGGGCCCATGAGGATAATGTCAGCGTAGTACGTGATTGGGCGCATGTACCCCTGTGTGGCGGCGCTACAGCGCAGAGAGAAGCAGCGCCTGATGACTGCTGTGCCTTTCCCGCTGTTACCGGGGACCGCACAGATAAGTGGTCTGGCGGAGGCGGGTGGGCTTCCAAAACAGTCCCTTTGGCGGCAGGTTGCATGGCATCATGGCGCAGGAGGGAGTCAGCGTGATGGGCGGTGTCCAGGGGACGTTGAGTGAGGTGAGGTGGGCCGTAGCTCTGCAGCGAGCGGGTGGAGGGGTGACTAAGGGGCTGATTCATGGAATTATTAACCATTTGTTAAAGAGGGATTTGCGGGCAGAATGGCACACAAATCCCCGCTTTTCGGCGCAAATAATTCCATGAATCAGCCCCTTAATGTATAAGATGGGCTCTCGAGAGGGATGAAGGTAGATACATTCATATTCACTAAAGGGACTTTAATTGTTGAAGTGATGGTTTGGTTGCAGAAAATAAGGGGAATTCAAAAGTTATGGCTCCTACCACCACCACACACTGCCCATGATGCCACGCAATACATTGCAGTTGACATTATAAGCTATATCATTCAGGTTTCACTAATGACATCATATTTGAAATTGTCAATATGTACACACTCAGCATGCAACATTAACCACAGTGCAAGGAATTCATATTCAGTAGGTTGCATTGAGAGTACCGTTTAGTGATTTATAAACTCCACGCATTTTCCTTCTTAATGATGTCCCCTGACTGCACCTCATACTCTACTTGAACTAGCCTGGCCATATATGAAAGTTCAACTTAATAGAAATATTAGGGTTTTTATTATGGTAGGTAAACAATGTGATTGGCCATGCCTTAGTGTACACTATGGTATGTCCAATATGCTTGAAATTACGTGTGCATGATACAAATCATCACGATTGCAATGCACAATAGCACTGCATAAATCCCCACACAACAAGCACACCATGAATTCCCATAATATGCTTGGAATAATAGACACATAATACATAATCCAAGATCCCGTCCCCTTTCACTCTTACCTTTGGGAGTCCTTCCTAGGGACGGGAATGGAGTCTTTTTGCACAGCAACAATACATTTCCCCTTTGTAATTTTTGTCGTGCGGTAAGGCGAGCATGGGCATGCTTAGCCCGCTGACCCCACCCACTAACAAAACCTGTGAGTTATTTTCTCTACTTTGCTAGAACTGGATGCCTTTGCATGGCACATGGTGAAATTCTTTCTTTTCCTACTTTTTCCCTTTATTATTCTATTTCCCCTTGTCTCCCAGCAGCACCAAGTTTTCGGCATGTGCTTACTGCGGTAGACACTACGTGATGGTGGGCTCACATAGTCTTTGCTTTCAGTGCCCAGGTCCCGAGTACAGGTGGGCTAAAGGCTAAAACATGTCCTGGGATGCTTGTGATTTATTCAAAAACCTCCAGCCATCAACCTTTGGATTTGCTTTAGGCACACTGAGTTAGACGGGTATGCCCAGACGTGGGTCCCGGGCCTGCTGAGCCTAGAGACCCAAGCTACTCCTCACTGATGATGCCAACAAGGCTGGAACATTTCTGGGGATGCTTGTGGTTTCATGCAGAAGGGATGTGACCTTGCAGTTTGGGCTGGACTGCCTCTTTTGGGGTGGGACAAAGCCTGATTTGGATATGGTCTTTACCCTTCTGTAATGGCTTGGGAAGCTGAAAAACGATCGTCTATAGGGTTGCTCAGAGCTGTGCCCATGGTTATGATTTATTCAAAACCTTCCAAACCTTCCAGCCATCAGCTTTTGGTTTTGCTTGTCTCGTCATACTTTCTCTCCCCACATATTGCTTGGAAGACATATTTGTTGGTAAAACATATTTAATAATCCTAGCCCTTGAAATATCATTGACTTTGTCAACAACAGACAAGGCCATTCACAGTTAAATGCATCTTCTCATACTTTGGCCCCCTTTTCAGTCAGTCTAAACAGGAATGATGCAAGTCCTATCATGGCTAGCCACCACACTCCTGGGGCTTGCGCTGAAGCCTTAACAACTTTTATGAGGGATCAAACTAAGGGCCCTTCAGAGTATGGTACCAGGCCCGGTGGACCTGATGTGACACCAGATAGTCAGAAATCTACCGGGCTCTTGGAGTCAGAGGGTCATTGACATTCTACCAGAGATTGTGCTCATGATTCAGTATTCACTGGGGTGTGCCCCAAAGGCAAGGCTAGGTCTATTGCACCATGCTCTGCATTGATCAAACCTCCTTGTGTCACTATTAACATGCATCACGGTTCCATCAGTGATCCTTCAGTGAGGCCTAGAACAGGAGATTCATAAGACTCAAAACAACTGTGTCACAATTGTCACAAGATGCCGGTTCAATGCTCAGAGAAGCAAAATGATTCATAATGACAGTAGCATGCACTGTGGAAGCAGTGTCTTTAGTATCACCACCTCATTTTTCAGAGGCTTTCACAAGTTCCTTTCACAAACGTTCACCTCAAATGCCAACTGTCAGCAAGGAGGCCTTTTGGAGGGCAGATTGGTCGCTGATGACCACTTCATGGGCAACCTCCTATCCTATACCATCTTCTTAGAAATTGGGCACCATCTGTTGGTGCTTCGGTCACAAGTCTCTCCCCTTCTCACCTGTTTTTGTTGTTTGCTTTAGACCTTCTTTGGTGACTTCTTTTGCACGGTTCGGGATTTGTATAAACCCATGTGCTGGGCTTTGGATTCCCGCGTGAGGAATACAATCCAACTCCAGGATACGTTCAGATGTCCAGGACGGAGACCAGGAAGGAACAATGCCCGAGCTCGGAGACACGGAACACTGTGACCCGAGTGCGGGCGAAAATCCAGGAAGTGATAAGCTAAGTTTTGAGGAAAGGAAGGAAGGAAGGGGGGGTTCAAGGAACCGGGAAACAGGATTCAGAAGAAAGCCCCGAGCGAACTCCGGCAACACACATCCAACTACAGCAAGCGGTAGCGTTGAGACACGCAGAGCCGCGGGGGCGTGTCTGTTTAGTAGAACGCAGAGCGTGGAGCGCAAGAACTGGCAAGCAGCATTCCGTAGCAGGCGGCCATGTTGGAAGGATTACTGCATTCAATCCCCTATGAGTCAGGAACCACGAAGTCCAGAAAGGACGTAGACGACGGTTCAAGACAGATTCATCACTTCACAAACATCCAACATGCACCTGTCCTAGACTTCTATGTGGACACAGACAGCAGCATGGACTACTTCCTTTAAAAGATTTCAGAAAAAAATGCATTGTGATGCTATGAGTGACTATTTCATAAATCGTATTAAAGAGGTAATACTGCAACCAGTTAATAAACATTCTTTGCAACCAAATCCTCCTGCAAAGCCTGCTCTCCCAGTAGGCACGCCTGACCAGTCACACCTCTAGATTTAACTCCTTCCGCTCCAGAGGAAAACCATTGTCTGGTACTTCTGATGCTCCATTTTCTCCTGCCTCAGGGCTATCTAGGTCAACCCTGTCGGCACAGATGCTACTGTAGTGAACACTTCTGATGATGATAATAAGGATGACATTCCATTGCCTGCTAAATCTTTTCATAGCCGCATGTGGGGTAACCAGTAATTTTTAGGCCTTCCTGTGCCTTCAGAAACTTTCCCCTGGAGTCCTCTTTCTGCAGAATCAGGACAAATCAAAAGTCGTTCTAACTGAGACTAAAAGGTTGTGGAGAAATCCACACTTTATCTAGCCTGTCAGTAAAAATGTGGATTCCTGATATTGTCAACTGCAATTTATGTCCTGGGTATTTGTAATGCACCTATGCACAATGTGTTTCAAGGCGCAACAAGACAAGGGTGGGGGGCAGAGAGGACAAAAACAAAAACGGTCCTACTAGGCCTTGTGATATTCTAGGAGGGTATGACAGAAAGAGACAACATTCTTAATTGCTCTAAAATGTTCCTTTGGTTCATTACTACCAGCCGAAATCCGCTCTTAAATGAAAGAGGAGTTGGAATAAGTCATCTCTTTCTTATAAACTGTTTGTGCTTTATGTAAAATCTCCAGATAGACAGTGCTGCGAGAGCCCCCAGTGCTTTGTTGGCACTTCTGGAAAGATATTGCAGATTTTCTGCAGTTCCTCCTCCAGAAAGGGTATTAACATTCAAATCTGATTGATACTGTCTCCGGACAGAGTCATTTGCCATGGCATTGACATGCACCATACAGCTTGGGCCAGGGCTCTGCACTTTACCAAAGATGTTCTAGAAAACATTCTTGCCTTATCATTTGAAGAGACATACTTATTAACTCATCTAGCAATGATAAATTTAGCTGCAAACGCTATAACACTTACCAATACTCTTCAGAAAACTTTTTCATTCTCCAGAGATCCAGATCACAGTTCAGGTCAAAATGGGTTTGTCATGGCTACCATGAGAGGAAAGACAGAAAACCTGACATGTCCCATAACGGACAAAGGTGCAACAGGAGATGTCATCCACTGAGAAGTTCTCTTCCACTTCCACTACCTCTGTAGATACACAAAACAATGATACTGTTATCGATATCCATTCACCCTGGGAAGGGTCAGAGTTTCAGAGTGCCATCAAAACTGATCTAACAACTTCAGATGATTCCTGGGTCATCCTGGTTGTCTCTGTGCCTTCGAGCGCATCTTATGCGCAGAATGGAATTAGCATAGTAAATGACTGCAGACCCAAATAACTGGACACACTCAAAGAATATGGCAACATAGTACTTTATTGTCAGCTCAAATAAAATAGGGAAATCTAGTGATCATACAAAATGCAGCTCACACACTCTCGGTTACTTTTCTCTTACACAAAGACTTTATACTTCGATGTAAGTCAGCTATGATGTCATTCTTTGTGGCAAACACTAAAACCTATTAAGGGGAGGGATTGTTTAGGGGAACATATATACCTTTAGTATGTATATGTGTCAATAAGATGAGTAACTGCCCCTTATCTAGTAGGGACACCTCGAAATATGTGTAATACTGATTATAAAAACAATAACACCAGATTGGCTTCTGCAACATTGTAGAGCATGTCACTACATAGCCACTCATGATTGATTGGCATACTCCCACAACCTTGGCCATTCGACTCACTAGCAGCATGTGAACAGAACTAAACCCAGGTGCAGAGAACAACGTCAGACCACTGTCCACATTGGTCAATTAGCCTACCGTCTCTCATCAGCTAGACCATGAGCGAAGGATTCTCCTTTGTAGTTGACCTTGCTTACTGTTTTCTTCTCTGGGATAATTAAGGGAGTCAGGGTAAACTACTATCTCCAGCTGACGTGTGATGAATAGACCTCGTTTTCGAGTCTTTCACCACGTGTCAATAGACCACACATTTGTCAATTTTAATCAGTTATTTATTGCTATTTAATTTAATTATGCTGGGTGCTATTAGTCTTCTTGGCCTCTTGAGACTTGTTTGCTCCATCTTACTTGTGCTTTGCGCACTCTTAATTGTACAATACAGGGCACTTGCAGATGTTTTTGATTCTGCTTAATCTAAGGGAAATCTGCCCTTCATTCATAGCTCGTCCTGGTTAACTCACTTTGTACTTTCCAATTACATCTTGCTGTTTCATCTTTAGTCTCAGTCTCAGTAAAGCAAATATTCTTTGTTCCTCGCAGGAAGCTGTTTTCTGCAGCATTTCAGATTTGTGGCCCTGGTTTATCTCAGAGGTAGTTTTGACACGATCCAACGTCTATCTTTTCATCATGGCCACTTTTCTCATATTATAGTTTCTACACCAGTAAGCTTCTATGTTACTCATCTCAAAAACTCAGGACATCCTGTCCTCACTCTCCTCCTATCACCCCCCTCCCGCTATTCCCTGCTCTTCCTCTGGCACTTCTGCAGCCACCCCTCCTCCCTACTTCTCTGCCTTTCCCCTTTTCTCTCCGGACTAGCTTTCTAGAGAAGTTCAATCTATGAAAGTTTCATCGAAACAGGTTCACCCCTGTTCCTCCAAAACTATCAAGGATCACATCGACTCCCTGGCTCCTGCCCTGGAGGATTTCTGCAATCACTCCTTTGCCCCTGGAGTCTTCCCTTCCCCCCTGAAGCACTCCCTTGTGCACCCTCTTGTTAAGAAACCCTCTGCCAACCCCTCCTGCCCGGATAACTATCGCCCAATCTCCATCACTCCCTTCCTGGGCAAGCTCCTGGAGAAACTGGCCATCTCCCAGTTCAATCTCCACATTGAATCTGTTGGTTGTCTTCATGACCAGAAGTCTGGCTTCAGAGCTGCCAGAAGCACGGAAACTGCTCTCCTGAACATCCGTGAAGACCTGCTCACCAACCTTGACCCTAACACACCTTGCGTTCTTATGTTGCTTGATCTCTCTTCTGCCTTTGACACTGTCAACCATGCCATCCTGCTCAACCGTCGCCGTGATAACCTGGGTGTCACTGGTCAGGCTCTGGCGTGGCTGACTTCTTTCCTCTCCGACTGACCCTCCCAGGTCCAACTTGGGTCCTTCCTCTCTGACATCTTTTTCTCTACCTGTGGTGTTCCCCAGGGATCTAACCTCTCTCCATGGTTGTTCAACCAATACCTTGCACTCCTTGCCCACCGCATCGCCGCTCTCTGTCCCAACTTTCAGTGCTATGCGGATGATACCCAGCCTATTTTCAGGCTACCCTTGGCCTCCTCCTCCTCTCCTTCCCTCATCTCTGACTGTCTGCCATCCAGGAATGGTGTGCCGCCAACGACCTCTGCCTTAATGCCAGTAAGACTGAGATTCTACTCATCGGCACACCCATTCCCTCCTTCCCTGCAGCTCTCTGGCTGGCCTGTCTTGGTCTTGCCCCTCCTCCCACCCCCACCTGCAAGCCTAAAAACCTTGGGGTCATCTTCGACTCTGCACTCTCCTTCTCCCCTCACATCTCTGACGTCTCTAAGAAGTCACACTACCAGCTGCACCTCCTTAGAGGTATTCTTCCTGTCCTCTCCTTCCCCCTGAAGCTCACTGTCTCCAGAGCCCTGGTCCTCTCTAAGCTGGACTACTGTAACAGCCTCTATCTAAATCTGCCTGCCTCCACTCTCCGCCCTCTGCAACTTATCCAGAACAGGACTGCGAGACTTGTCCTTGGCCTCAAGCCCAGGGATCGTAACTCTTCAGGACTGAAATCTCTGCACCGGGTCCCAGTGGCTGCGAGGATTAAGTTCAAAACCCTCTGCATTGTACACAAGGCCTTTTGGGGTCTGGGGCCGCAATATGTTCAACTCTCTCTTCCTTAATATCTTCCTTCTCGAGCGCTTCACTCATCTGCCTCCAACTCCCTCAGGGTCAGTCGCTTCTCCAATCAGCGAGTTGGTGGCAGATCACTCTCTTCGGCAGGGGCCTCTCTCTGGAACAGCCTTCCTGCCTCCCTGAAACTCGAGGAGAACCATCTCTCGTTCCCGAAACACCTCAAAACCTTCCTCTTTGCTTTTGCTTTCTCACCTCCCCTCCCCTGCTGAATTCCTGACTGAAATTGCACTGGTTACCTGGCCACCCTTTCTGATCTCTGGCCCAGGCCCCGTCAATTGCCCACCTGCACTGCCTCCCTGGCAACCCCTGCACTTGGGGACCGTTTTTCTGTATCCCTTCAGTCGCCCTACCAGTACTTATGTCTGCACTTCCTTGCACTTGCCACTAGCTGGCTGTTTTATTTGTCTTATTTATCTTACTTTTTCCACTTTCCCATGTACTGCACTTTTCCCTCTCCCTTCCCCCTGCGCACTTTCCTTTCCCCCTTCCCATGCACTTACGCGATCTGAATGACACCTGGCCTAGTAGGATGGTTGTCTGTCCTCCCTTTCTCCCCCCCTTGCCTCGTCGCATCTTAAAACACTTGTGTATAGGCGCGTTATAAATGCCATATCATATCATATCATACCATCATATCTACCTTGCTTTTCTGCATATATACATTTGTTGAGCTTTATCTCACTTGTCTTCTCAGCATAGATGATTTCTTCATATCTTTATGCTTGATTACTATGTTACTTGGATTACAATTTAATTCTTTAAGCATTCTTATATCATTTCTGTGCATCATCGTGTCTTCTCTTTATGACATCACTTTACTCTCATCTGTTCGCACTTACAGTTCTGCTATGTCTAATGGTGTATGCCTACATCCTTCCACCAGTTCGGTGAAAGGGTACATTTGATACGGTTGTCTGAGTGCATATCTTTGGTGTGGTATTGGGACGATACCTGGAGCCATGCACAGGGTATTCCTGCTTTGCTTCCAGTATGACAGAGGTGAGGGGCGGGCACGAGAGATGACATCATCTGCTCCTCTACAACTCTCTCTGTTACTGTTTGGTCATTCCTGCTTTTCCTCCTTCATCTCCTCCACTCCATCAGGTGGATTCAGCAGATCATGGCTTGGAAGAAGCAGATTTTACTCTCAACACATTTCTGTCCTGAAGAAGAACAGGCTTGCTTGCAGACAGTATTGGAGCTTTCTTTCCTCGACCTTCCTCTTCCAGTAGAATAATTAAAGATGGTTATGCCAGCTCTGATTCTCACTAGCTTTTACTGGTGACACTGATTGTATGCTGTGGCTCCTAAGGACGGACATCTACACGTATGAAATGTGTGAGGTTCTCTCTTGGGGTCCCCAATTCCATTACTCTGTAGTGCCATTTGGACTGAAAGCAGCTCCTTGTGTTTTCACAAAGCTTAAGGCTCCAGTAGCAGCTTGTTAACACCATCATGGGATACATATCCATAACTGAACAAGCAATCAGTCAAAATCCCAATCCCTCCCGAAGTGAAGACAGACCTGAAATGGTGGAACGACGACCACAACCTATTGATGTGGACTGCTTTTCAGGGCACTCCTCATCAACAGGCATTAATCTCAGGCTCTTCCCTCAGAGGCTGGGAAGCGACCATAGGTCAACTTCAGACGCATTCACTATGGACTCAGGCAGTGGTCGAAGTGGGCGGGAGCGGTCGTAGCGGTGCTCCTCTACTTCTTTTCATTAAGTTTTACCGTTCCTATACTTTTATTTTAAAAAGAAACTGTTCCGGAACGGTTTCGTTTTAAAATACAAGTGCAGGAAGGAGTTGAAACTTGCACTTTCAGTGCACTGCACAGGACCTTTCCTTAAAGAGCAGTCACATGTGTTTTGGGGTTTTTATTGTGCATGGGAAGGGGCACGGTGATGTGGTCTATGGGGAGCGGTGCAGGCCAGTAGGGAACATAGGTCCACTACTTCTTTTCGTACACTTCGACCACTGGGTAACATACCTTTCTAACAAGCTTAGTATAAGTAAAACCAACTACTGACAGATCTACGTGAAAACAACGCATCCATGACTGCGGATCCGAAAACATTACATTTTTTCCCCAAAAAGTGCAAGGGAAAATAAATGCGGGGGAGAACCCCTGCATCCCCAATCACATCCCCCACTTTAATGAATAGCCCAACCCAACCCCATCTATATTTTTGCATAAATTCATTGAAAATGATTTGATGTTTTCTACTTTGTAGTATTGGTCTGCAAAGTAATGGGTGAAACCGACTGGCCCATGTTTTTCTCTTATTGGAACACATCAGGGAGTGTAGCTTGTCCAGGTAGGAGTTGAGCACCAAGCACTCATGAAAACATAACGGGGGTGACACATAAAATATTCCAAAACAGGAAAGACCTGCTTGGTAAATTCCCCTTTTAGGTGGAGCTTATTTTAAGAAAGAGACTCATTGATTGCACGAACGACGCCTTATTTTGTCTGATACAAGTCTATATGCTGGAAAAGTCTGAAAGCTGTAATACTGTGCCTAAAATTGTTAAAGTGACTGTAATTTTCTTTGTCATACCTGCTGATTTTCTATTTTTTTCTTGTTTTTCGCGGCAAACATTATATCCCTTCAATTTAAGTTTTTTCACTGAATTTCTCGTGTTTCTGTTGCAGTAGGCCATCCATAACCGTATTTAACGAAGATGCTTTGGTGATTTGGTTTTTTGTCCAGTGACCTACACTAAAATGCCCACAGTGCCCACTGAGCATTGTGAGTCTCCATGCTCAGTGGACACTTTCGTTGGGCATTGTCTCTTGCCATGCCCCAGGCAACCCCAAACCAGGAGACTGATGGCTGGAAATTGTGCATGAATCATAACTACTGGTACTGAACCAGACAACACTCCAGACCATCGGTTATTAATCTGCCATGCCATTACATAAGGGGGCAATCTACCATGAAATGCTAGGTGACATTCCTGCTGCATGAGACCATGTGCGAACCCCCAAACATGTTTAAGCCTCATTGGTATCATCAGTGAGGTAGAGCTTGATCCCATAGCCATGGTGCGCTAGGAATCCACATCTGGGCTTTCCTCCCCTAATCCTGGTGACATTTACAAAACAGAAGAGTGATGGCTGCAAGGTGTTGTGTGAATCATAACTGCAGGCATTGCTCTACAGTACCCTTCAACCATTGTTTTTTAGGCTGCAATGCCTGGGGCCATAATCAGTGAACAATGTACCCAGGGTGAGCACAGAAGTACACCTTGGGTACATCCATTCCCTGACAACCCTCACATTTCCCAATTTGGTCCAGTGGCCACTTTACCCGGGGCAACTCCATGTCTCCCAATGTGCCCAGTAGCCACTTTGCCTGTCGCTTCCAAGTAGACAGTATGACTATTGGGCAAGTAACCATAAATAGTGGCCAGTTTGACAGAGGCATGGCCTTTGGCAATTCCCCAGCCTCCTCCAAGTCACCACATACACCCACTGCATGACCTTTGACTTGGCAAGCCACCTATTGTGGTCTCAGGCCATGTTCAATCGTGGCCAATAGGTAGCTGATTTGCCCTGGAACCCCCACTACCATTAAGCCATCCAATCTGCCAACTGGGCATGACTGGCCTTGACTCACAGGCCCCACACAGACTCAGTTTAGAGACATGAGGCCCCAAGCAAGGTCTACAGGCCACAAAATACCCTTTTATAAAGCTCGCACAGGTCTTGTGAACCCAAGGGAGGGTCTGTGGGACACTACAGACCAGGCTCTAATCTGACTTTGGGCTTGCGGGCCCTGAACAAGGTCATTGTGCCCACGGTGACCCAGCTGTGACCTTGTGCCCCAAACAAGGTCCAAGAAAGCTACTTCAGTTCCCAAAGACCAGGTCCAGAATGGCCAGGGGCCCGTTGGCCCCATGCCAGGTATGCAGGTTGCCACCGGCCCTCTGGTGCTAGCATGCAGTTTCGAGAGAGGCATACAAGCTTCAAACCAGCCTTCAAAGTCTGTAAGCCTTGCTAACGACTCAAGGACCAAGTCCACTGTCCTTGCCAAAATAGATGTTTTGTTTCTTTTTGCAGCTATTTTCATTAACCCTTAGAACACACTACACCAAATCCACCTAGTGTGGTGGACTTCAATAGGGTAATAATATGCCCCTTTTTGCAGATTGTGACGATGATTCCTGCATTCCATGATGGAAGTCAAGTAATGTTTTTTCTTTACCCCAAACCAATAAAAATAGCTCTCTTTAAATGAGCCAACCAGATTGTCCCTTTCTGAAATGTATGTGTAAACCCCATTTCCTGTGGGGTTTCAGTATGCAAAAGGTTAAATGTCCTGTTCTGGGGACAGGCTAGTTGGTTTTACAATCCTTCCTTTATGTCTGCACCCCTCTCCAGTGTGTGGTTTGTGTGTGCAAATTCTGGGACTCTCATAGAGTAGGTTCCACCAGTAGGGGGAGTGGGGCAGCCGATGAGGTGATTCCACCGCATCGGCTGAGAGAGCTCCCCTGCTGGCGAGCGGTAATGGTAGCACCTATAGGGCATAATAGCCCTCAGGGAAATCACCGAGGGAGAGCCAGGAGAGAGACGAGACAAGACAGAAGCCCAGACTACTCCGAAGGGCACCGAGGCCGTCGGTTGAGTCGGGGACCCCGCCCTGGACCATAGGCCGACCACCTTTCGGTTGGTACTGTTCTCCCTCTCCCCACCCCGGGTTGAGAGAGCGAGCCGGAGTGAGAGATAGGCAGTACTTGGCTGGTGCAGCAGCCAGGCCCCACCGCCCGTGAGTGCCTGGGGGAAGCGGGGTGAGGAGTGGCGCAGCCTGGGCCAGGAGAGAGGAGAAGTGTAGCGAGGATATCAGGCCCCACGTGTGACAATCAAGGTCTACACGCAGGCCGTTTTGAGAGGAGAAGTACTTGGAGACTTAGTCACCTCGCCGGGGCGGAGACTCGTAGTTGTGTTCCCGCAGGTGGTGCAGAGGTAGGGAGCAATGACCCTAGGGGGCACAGAGCATGGAGTCCCCATTGACGCCCCATCAGAGTTTGGCACCCTGCCTACTCCGGGAGGTAGTGTAAATTTCCATCAGGATGGAAGAGGACATGAGCCCAGTGTTGTCATTCAGAAAGAATTCATTCTCGGGGGATACCTGTGATAGGATATGTTATTTATTTAGCAAATGAGAACATGTTCATTCTCAGGGAATACCTGAGATAGGAAATGTTATTTATTTATCAAAGCTGAAAACGTACATTCTTCAGAGAAACTTGTGACAGGAAAAGTTATGTATTTATTAAATGAAAAAGCGTTCATTCTCAGGGGATACCTGTGACAGGAAATGTTATTTATTCATCAAAGGTGAAAGCATTCATTCTCAAGAGAAACTTGTGACAGGCAGAGTTATTTATTTAGCAAATGAGAAAAAGTTCATTCTCTGGGAATACCTGTGACATGAAATGGTATTTATTTATTTGAGGTGAAAACGTACATTCTTCAGAGAAACTTGTGACAGGAAATGTTATTTATTTATCACAGGTGAAAGCGTTCATTCTCAAGGGAAATTTCTGACAAGCAGAGTTATTTATTTGGCTAATGAGAAACTGCTCATTCTCAGGGAATACCTGCGACATGAAAAGTTATTTGTTTATCAGAGGTGAAAACGTACATTCTCCAGAGAAACTGTTGACAGGAACAGTTATTTGTTCATCAAAGGAGAAACCGTACATTCTCAATAGAAACTGGTGACAGGAAACATTATTTATTTATCAGAGGTGAAAACGTACATTCTACAGAGAAACTTGTGACAGGAAATGTTATTTATTTATCACGGGTGAAAGCGTTCATTCTCAAGGGAAACTTGTGACAGGCAGCGTTATATATTTAGCAAATGAGAAAGTGTTCATTCTCAGGGGATACCTGTCACAGGAAAAGTTATTTATTTATCAAAGATGAAAGCGTTCATTTTCAAGAGAAACTTGTGACAGGCAGAGTTATTTATTTAGCAAATGAGAAAACGCTCATTCTCAAGAGAAAATTGTGACAGGAAAACTTCTTTATTTATCAAATGAGAAAGCATTCCTCCTCAGGGAATACCTGTGACAGACAATTATATTTCATTTATCAAAGGTAAAAGCGTTCATTCTCAGGGGAAACCTGTGACAGAGAGGTTATACACTTATCAAATGTGAAACCATTCACTCTCAGTGGATGCCTAATGTAATGATTGCTTATGTATTTACCACATGTAACTCACTAATCCCGTAGTGGAACCTCATGGATTCATGTTATGATTTATTCTGCAAATGCTCACCCAATGTTATGTGACTGGAGCAACTCTGTCAGGTTGCCTAATGGTGTTATAGACATTCAGTGTATGTATTTTGTATTGAACACTCCTTCCTTATAAAATACAAAAGCAGGACACGCTTAAAAAAAATGAAGAAGTCTGTGCCTGGTTATTTCAGTCTAAGATACCCTAGCTGCTGCTGGTTGGCAAGGCAAACCACCCCCCTTGCGCTATCCATTGCTCATGCACATGTGTGCAGTAAGGTGTTACACTCTAAACTCAGGTCCCCTACAGGTAGCTACTCACTCACTCATACAGACAAGAATAAAGAAAAATCAACTACAGGGAGAAACACCTTACACTTTTGGAGGCACTGTTGAGATCCCATGGGGGGGACATGAACGCCCAACTAGGTATTGAAACCCCCTCTCACCCTCCTATCAGATATTGTCATACATAGTCAAGATGGCACAAGAATACGTGTTACATTGGATTGGGGCTGAGGGAATTAGCCCCGAGGCCTGTTTTATTATAGGTGAGGTTCCCTTACACATAACCACAGATGAAATTTTAGCCACGACTGGTCCTTTAGAATCTGTCACTGGTAAAGTGAAAAGTATGGGCTGCATACCAGGGCATGATACCAAATGATATATGTTATTTTATGGTGGAGTTTCTCTTATAGGAAAGACCCTGCCTACCAAAATTCAAGGCGGAGAACCTGTGTTTACCTGCCCGGTGTGGTGCTAGACACGTGGCCAGGAATACCTCCACGTCCTCAAGCTGCAAACCCCACTAAGGATGCCATTGTCATCGCTGCTGCGGTGGCTGAAGCAGTCCGGGTAGCTATGGACAGACAATCCTCATTGCCATTGATTAAAGAACATGGATCCTACACCCGGTTGCGCCCCTTTTCAGGAGACAAACCGGTGCCCAAAGGAGAAGAACGGTATGAAGTATGGGCCAACCTAGCTCAGCTTATGCTTCATGATTGGAAAGTGTCAGATCAAGAGAAACCGAGGTGTGTGATAGAGGCCTTGCAAGGACCGGCACTACAGACCGTAGAGTCCCTGCACACACTGAATCTGGATCCAACTTCACTGCAAGTGATGGCTGCGCTGCAAGGAGCGTTTGGCACTACTGAGCCTGGGGAAGATTTGATGATGAGGTTCCATGCCACCTCACTGAAACTGGGAGAGAAGTTATCTGAATATCTGAATTCCTTGTGAGGATTGAACAAATTCTGCGTCTGGCACACCATAGGGGAGGAGTACAGCCTTCCCAACTGAACCAGTGTTGCTTGCAACAGATCCTTAAGATGTCCAAAGATGCTGCCATACCAATCCTTGAACTGAGGCTGCGAGAAAAGCTGGGCTCCCCTCCTCCGTATGAAGTGCTTTGGAAGAAGAAACCGGCAATGTCGATGCTCAAAGTCATCCAGTCCAACACAAGATCGCAGCTCTGGACTATGCCCTCTCTCAACAGAAACGGATTGAGGACCTGCAACAGTTAGTGAAGAGATTACAGACACAATTACTACTAAGGGAAAATCTGAATGCAACCCCCCAATGGGGCAGAGACTTTTTCCCCTTGTCACGTGATAGAGAACATCAAGTATT
Source organism: Ambystoma mexicanum (assembly GCF_040938575.1). Classification (NCBI taxonomy): domain Eukaryota; kingdom Metazoa; phylum Chordata; class Amphibia; order Caudata; family Ambystomatidae; genus Ambystoma; species Ambystoma mexicanum. Next base: position 586,315,772 of record NC_090939.1, on the reverse strand, counting down.
TAGACGAGCCCAATAGTCCCGAGAATATGTTACCTCCTCACCTGCTCCTTTACTGCCCTGGAGATTTTGACATCGATGTGGGGATGACCGCCACTCAACTTGTCTGTGGGACCAAGACCAAGACTGTGCTTGTGTAGCTGCTTGATTTATTGCTCTTAAACCAACTCCAGCACAGGAGCTTGTAGCAGAGGAGCAGTTAGTGTAACGCTCACCTGACTCCCACAGGGGCACTGGCCTGGTTCGCGCTGCTGTGACCTCGTCTAAGGTGATGCGCAGGGTTCGGAAGACGGACTGGACCGGGCCCCAGATCTGGCTTGTCTGACTCGCAGAAGTATCCTTCTGTAGGTGAGAATAGGGGGTTAACTGTCTGCGGGGTAATGCAATCGGCCTCCCACTTACCCCTCTCACCCTCCTCAAAACCCTTCTGTGCTTCCCCGTAGCGTCTCACCTTAGGGTCTGGAAGGACGAGCTCTCCATCCTGCTTCTGATGCAGGGGCGCGTTGGTATCCAGTTACGTCACTGGATTTTCGGATGGGTGAGAACCAAACTTGCTTGGCTTCCAGGTAAGTTTTTCTATAAGTGGTTCCCCTAGTGTCCATGCATTAATGTTCTAATGCTAGTGTCTTTTTCCCCATAGGGGCCGGGGTACGGAATGCCGGGGAACAGGCACCGACCCGAGGTGAGCGGTGAAATCCTTGTGGAAATCAGGTAAGTCTTTAATGAGTGTTTTGGTAATGTCTTTTCATTCACTCATTAACGCTGATGTCTTTTTCCCCTTAGGGGCCGGGGTCTGAAAATGCCTGGATGCGGCGCGGACCCGAAATGAAAAGGGAATGACCCAACAGGTAAGTCTTGACATGGAGTTTTAGCTTCCCTTTTCCCTTCTTTCTCTCACCTTTGTTCTTGTCTTTTTCTCCCTAGGCGCGGGGGCGCGACTGCGAATCCGGATGGTCGCTGCTGAACATGGAGGCGCCCTGTAAAGGTGAGTAGAATGCGGCGCTGCAGCGATCGATGCGATGTGCTTTTAAAAATAAATGTCTTCCTTTTCAGGATTGTCGGCGAAATGTCTCTGGGATGCAGATTTAGCAGGTGAGGCCTTTTCCTTCTTCTGTTCTCTTGTTCCCTTCCTTTGCAGGTGATTCAGGATGCTGGCAGGTGTGGCAGAAGTAAAGATGCAGGAGCAGACAGGGTGAACGTCCAGCTGCTAGATGCAGAACAACACGAAGCACGTGTGGCTGATCGGGTGTGGTTTAAATAGCCTTGGAAGAAGTTCCTAGAATGTGTCCTTCCTCCAATCTGGTATGTATCCTTCCCCGACCACGCCCGGGTGGTAAATGAGTCCCACAGGTAAAGTAGTTCCTTTCAGGCCTCAAGGAGGCCGGGGTTCTGCAGCATGGTCTGCATCAGGTAAGTGCACCCAAACACTTTCATAATGAGCCTGGCGCCTATGGGGCCAGGACTGATGTTTTCTATGAGCCTGGCGCCATAGGCGCCAGGACGCTGTCCAAAGGGCCTCTATAAGGGGTTGCTGGGACCTTCCCCGGGGACTTGATGTCCGCTTTCGGGGACGCAGGGCCTGAGCCGGCTCCCCGGGAGCGGGCATCGTGACAGTTAGAACCTCGAGTACAGGAGTAAGCTCTGGTGGCCATAATTCCAGTACATCTGTATGGATACTAAATTCCAACGTGCCGACTACCAAACATCCAGCCAAGGCTCAGGCGGGTCCCACAGATGACCACCTCAGGTTAATCTGTGAGCTCTGCAACACCCAGAAAATGTCACGAGCGTCATGTAACCAACTACAAACTCAGACAAGTTTTCCGAATCCCGGAGGGTTTGATTGGACCACCCTTAACCATCCCAGTTGAGCTTGAAGGACAGCGGACTAGAGCCCTATTGGACAGTGGTTCCCAGGTCACTACCGTGTATGAGCCCTACTATCGGAAACATATGTTACATCCGCCGTTGGAACCGCTGGAGGGGTTAAACCTAATGGGAGTGGGCGATGCCACTTGCCGCTCTCTGGGGTACGTCTGCATGAAGATACGCCTACACCAAGAAGTAGCTGGAGTAAGCACCACATTGACTGCACTGGCATTAGTATGCACTACAAAAAACCCGTATCCCGAAGTACCCCTGGTCATGGGCACCAACTCTGCCATGTTTGGTACCTAGGCATGAATGTGTAATGAGATGGCTGGCCCGCAGTTCGCACATTCCCTGGCAATGAACCCAGCCTGCAGACAAGTCTAGCTTAAGAACAGTATGGAGAAGGTGGTGCACTCCGATGGTCCCTTGGAAGAAGTGAACACCACTAACCATAGTCAACTTGACATGCCACCCAGTCAGACCATCATGGTGCATGGTCGTGTACGACTCCAAGGTCCCTACCGCTACCGAAAGTTGGTGATGGAGGCTCCTGAGAGTGAAGAACTGCTGGGAGGTTTGATGGTCCAATGCACATTGATAAGAAATACTGGTGCAGCAGTGACTCACATTTGAATCCCCATTATCAATGTCACAGATAAAGCAGTGCATCTGCCCGTAGGTCGAACAATAGCGCAGTTGCGCATTGCTGAATCGGTGGCCCAGACCACTGGAACCAGAAACTCATATCCTACCTTGGATGTGGGAAAGATAAACTTTGGGGATTTTCCATTGTCAGAACGTGAAAAAAATCATCTACGAGACCAACTGGCCATGAGGGCGAATGTGTTTTCAACCAGTGCCTGGGACCTGGGTGAAGCTAAAGGACTGCAACAGCACATCCGTCTGAGAGATACCACCCCATTTCGAGAGAGGTTGAGAAGGTTGGCACCTGCAGATGTAGAAGATATCCGACATCACTTTGAAGAATTGCTGCATGCAGGTATAATTCAAGGGTCAAGCAGCCCCTATGCCTCTCCAATAGTGGTGGCGTGAAAAAAGAACCAAGATGTGCGACTATGCATCGACTAAGGACGGCTAAACAGCAGAACTGTACCAGACCAATATACCACCCCTCGAGTGGATGAGGTCCTCGACTGTCGAGTGGGGAGCAAGTGGTTTTCTGTTCTGGATCCCCGGAGTGGGTATTACCAGATTCCCATGTTACCTGAGGATAAGGAGAAGACGGCTTTCATCTGCCCTTTACGATTTTACCAGTTTACCAGAATGTCATAAGGGATATCAGGGGCACCCGCCACATTTCAACGTTTGATGGAACGAAAAAAGGGGGACATGAACTTGCTTGAGTTGTTGGTTTACCTAGATGATATGATCGTGTTTGGGAGGACACTAGAACAACATCACCATAGACTGATGAAAGTTTTGGATCCCCTTCAACAACAAGGCCTGAAAGTCTCCCTGCAAAAATGCCAGTTTTGCCGCACCAGTGTGAAGTATATTAGTCATGTAGTGTCGGTTGATGGGGTGAGCGTAGACCCCATCAAGGGAGAAGCCCTATAGACTTGGGCTCGGCCGCAGAACCTGCGAGAGATTAGAAGCTTCCTGGGGTTCTGTAATTATTACAGAAGGTTTGTGCCAGGCTTCGCTAAGATAGCACGTCAACTCACGGATTTGACCAAATGGTATCCTACCCCCTGAAGAAGACGACTATCTGGCGAAATTAATCCACAGTCCGATATCATCCTAAAGAGGTCTTTGTCCTGTGCTGGAATGAGAAGTGTGAATAGTCTTTCGCCCAGTTAAAAGAAAACTCTTACTGAGGCACCGGTACTGTCCTACACAGATCCACATCTATCCTCCATATTACATGTGGATGTCTGTTCTGATGGACTCGGTGCCATACTCTATCAAGAGCAAAAGGGGAGTGTTAGACCTGTGGCATTTTCCAGCCGACGCCTGAGCCCCACCGAAGCAAACTATCCTGCCCATAAACTAGAATGTTTGGCCCTGAAGTGGGCCGTGTTTGAGAAACTACATGATTACCTGTATGGAGCTGCTTTCGAAGTCAGAACAGACAACAACCCACTGACCTACATCCTCAAGTCTGCCAAGTTGGATGCCACTGGCCACCAATGGTTAGCGCCTTTGTCCACATACAATTTTTAGCTAGATTATCGCCCTGGATTTAACAACGTAGATGCTGATGCATTGTCCAGATGACCCCACACTGACAAGTCCACAGGGGCTGAAGTAGCCTATGTGGCCGCCATGGAAACTATCCTCCAAATGGGAACTGACCAGAACGCCGAACCAGCATGTTGCTTTGACTGCCTGGGAGGGACTGAGCTATTGTGACGTCACCAGCCTAATGGCGTCAGAACTGCCACACCTGAACCTGACAGAACTAAGACAAGAACAGTTGCAAGATGGGGAACTAAGAGAAGTCCTGCTGGGCAAAGAGAACAATGCTAGGGGCCCACCGGAAAACTGAACCATGCCAAACTATCCAATATATTGCAAAGAATGGGAGTCGTTGGTGATGAAGGGAGAAGTGCTGTACAAGGAGAGTCAAATCCAAGGACGGCTGATACATAGACTGGTGGTGCCCTACTCATTACGGCCCCTGGTCCTGCATGCTCTGCATGACCAACACGGTCATCTGGGACGTGAACGGACAAAAACCCTCAGTCATCCTTCTGCAGACCTTCAACATTTACAGAGCTCTAGACACATCAACCTAGTTTGTGTGGATTTCCTGAGACTTGAGACTGACCATGGCGGGATTCAGAACATTTTGGTAGTAACTGATCACTTCAACCACTATGCCCAAGTATATCCCACCAGGGATCAGAAGGCAATGACCATAGGTACATTGGGACAAAGGTTTTGTGCACTTTGGCTGGCCGGCTCGCTTACACTCAGATCAAGGACGAGACTTCGGGAACAGATTGCTCGAAGAACTTACGCAGTTGATTGGAATAAAGAAAACCAGAACCTCTCCTTACCATCCACAAGGAGATGCACAAGCTGAACGCTTTAACCGAACACTGTTGGATTTGCTGGGGACACTGAGTGCCACCGGAAAACCGAAATGAAGCCAACATATATCCACTCTAGTCCACGCCTACAATTGCACCAAGAATGACAGCATGGGATTCATGCCATACCTTCTTATGTTCGGCAGGGATGCTCGACTCCCCATAGACTTGAGTTTCGGAGTCTCCTCTGATGGCATAGGAATAGAAAACTACCGAATGTATATGAATGACCTGCAAATACAAATGTCCAGAGCCTTCCAACTAGCACAAGCCTCTGCAGAATGTAATGCACAGCAGAACAAAAACAGTTATGATGAGAAAATCTGGTTCCCCAATCTGCAGCCAGGGGATCGGCAGGTCATCAGGAATTTAGGGAAGAAAGGGTGAAATAAGCTGGGCGACCACTGGGACTCACAGCCTGTAACCCTCACCTGGCTCCCACGGAGGCGCTGACCTGGTCTGGATTGCTGTGACCTCTTCAAGCGTGATGCGCAGGATTCGAAACACCGACTGAACTGGACCCCCAAATCTGGCTTGTCTGGCCCGTAGAAAAATCTTTCTGTAGGTGGAGAAAGGGGATTAACTGTCTGCAGAGTATTGTGATTGCTTCCCACCTCCCCTTTGCTCTTCTCTGACCACCTCCGAAATCCCCAATCAAGGCTCACCTTAATGTTTGAATGGATGAGCTCTCCATCCTGCTTCTGGTGCAGGGGCGCGTATTTGACCAGTTACTTCACTGGTTTCGGAAGGCGAAATGCCGTAAGTATGCAGTTTAAAAAGTTACAGAGTAGAGTCTTCTCTTTGTTTGCTTTTCTTAACCTGCGATCTGTCCTTATTTTCAGGTGCAGAGTGGAAGTGATGCTTCGAGGGATATTGCCGGAGATAAACTCAGGTGAGTTTCTGATAAAATTATCCCTTTAAATGTCTTTGAATCCCTCTAGTAATGTCTTTCTTTTTTCCCCTTAGGGGCCAGGGTGCGGTACCAGGCCAAGAAGTGGTTCCGTCAAATATGGCCAGGTAAGTCTTGTGACGGAAAATCAGGCTTTCCTCATTTGTTCCTCCTGCTCACCTTTTGTCTCTTCTTCTCCCCTGCAGGTGCAGAGATGTGGCGGAATGCCCAGAAGGTCGCGGTGGATAGTGAAGAGCCCACGAGGCAGGTGAGTGATGCGCGGCGCTGCAACAAGTAGCGCGATGCTTTTAAAGAATGTCTATCTTCAAGATCGCTGGCATGATGGTTCCGGACACAGGTAGGAAGTTAGATTAAGTTCTTGGTTTTCACCTTTTCTCTTCCCTTCCTTCCTTTCAGGTATCCCAAGATCGAGGCGGGCGTGGCTGGAGGCAAGATGCAGGAGCAGGCATGGTGAGCGTTCAGCTGGTAGATGCAGAGCAACGCGAAGCACGTGTGGCAGTCCGGGCGTGGTTTAAATAGCCTTGGAAGAAGTTCCAGGTAAGTATTCTTCCACGGTCCCCACCCAAGTAAAATAGTTCCTTTGATAAAATAGTCCCTCCTAAGCCTCATTTGGCTTGAGGCTTCATGCAGCATGGTCTGCGTCAGGTAAGTGCACCAAACACCCTCTTTTATGAGCCTGGCGCCTATGGCGCCAGGACTGATGTGCAACATGAGCCTGGCGCCAAAGGCGCCAGGACAAAGTCCAAAGAGCCCCTATTAGGGGCCGCTGGGCTTTTACCCGAGGGCATGATGCCTGCTCCCGGGGGTACTGGGCCTGTCCTGGTGCTCTGGGGGTAGGCATCATGACAGCACTCCCCCCCAAGGCCCCTCCCAAGGTCGTTCCCTCTGGAGGTTTCGGTTTGTTTGGGGAATCCCGATGGAACTTTTTTACCAGCTGAGGTGCATGTACGTGGTCGCTGGGTTCCCAAGACCTTTCCTGAGGCCCGTACCCTTTCCAATCAATTAGATAGAAAAGTTTTGATTTTGAAATTTTAGAATCCAAAATGTTCTTCACCTCGAATTCAGGCTCCCCATCTATCTGAATTGGTTCTGGTGGCTTTATTAATCTGGTTCCTGGTTGCACTGGTTTCAAAAGTGACACATGAAAAACGGGATGAAGCCGCATGTTAGCTGGCAGATCGAGCTTGACTGCCACTGGATTAATGATAGCTTTGATCGAATAAGGGCCCAAATACCTTGGATTAAAAGTTCGAGGTCCCTTGAGCAATAAATGTTTGGTAGCCAACCATACTTGGTCTCCTATTTGGTATGAAGGCGCCTCCTTCCGATGCAGATCTGCATTTTTCTTGTATTTCTCTTTCGCTTGTTGCAAATGGGCAGTTGCATTCTTGAATGCTTGAGTTATAGGGGAATGCAAATGGTCTACTGCGGGCATTTCAAGGCTCAGAGGAGAGTCCAGGTCTGAAGTACGAGGGTGATGTCCATATAGGGTGTAAAAGGGGCTTTGTCCAGTTCCAAAGTGCACCGAGTTATTGTATGCATATTCGGCCACCCATAACAAATCCTTCCAATTACCCTCCGATTGGTGCAACATACACCGTAGGTATTGTTCAAGGGTCTGGTTCGTTCTTTCCGTCTGACCATCGGTCTGTGGGTGATGGCTGGTTGAGAGTCTTACGTCGATTTGTGCCAGTTGACAACACCTTTTCCAAAAATGTGAAATAAACTGGCTTCCCCGGTCGGAGACTAATATGGACGGGAATCCATGCAAGCGGATGATATTTTTGAGGAATTCCTTAGCAAGGACAGAAGCTGAAGATAATCCTTTCAACGGAATAAAATGAGCCATTTTAGAAAATAGATCCACCACAACCAGAATAGTATTGTACCCATTACAAGGGGGCAGGTCCGTGATAAAATCTAGTGACAAGGTGTGCCAAGGCGCTGGTGGAATGTCTAAAGGCTGAAGAAGACCGGTGGGTTTTGTCTTTTGGCCTTTGTTTTGGGCGCAAACTCCACAGGACATCACAAAAGATTTAATATCCTTTCACCACGAAGGCCACCAGAATTGTCGTTTAATTTTTTCCTCAGTTTTGGCAATGCCAGGATGTCTTTCCATCAGGGTATCATGATGACGGGAAATAACCAGTTCTTGTAATTCCTTTTCTGGCAGAAATAAGCGTCCTTGGAAGTAAGGTAGGCCATCGTTGACCGAAAAGTAAGACCCCCTTTGGATCCAATCCTGCAAGGCGGTAGAGTCCAGGAGTTGTTTTACTCGTGCTTGAATGTCTTCAAAGGTTTGTAAGGAGGTTAATCCCAAAATTCTTTGTTCGGGAATGATCGGCACAGGTTCTGAATTAGTGTCTATTTCTCCCATTCCTATTCTAGATAGTGCGTCTGCTTTGCCATTCTTACTGCCGGGACCGTAAGTGATTACGAAATCAAACTCAGCAAAGAACAGAGTCCATCAGAGCTGACGTGATGATTGAGCCTTGGCAGTCTTTAAATATTGTAAATTTCGGTGATCAGTGATCACGGTGATGGTGTGCCTGGCGCCAAGAAGATAATGCCGCCAAGCCTTAAAGGCGGACTTAATGGCTAATAATTCCTTATCGGTAATTGCATAATTTACCTCAGGCGGTGAGAACTTTCTGGACCAAAATGCTACGGGATGCAGTTGGTTGGTTTCAGGGTCTCTCTGAGACAGGACAGCTCCCATGGCTAAATTGGACGCGTCAGTTTCGACTATGTATGGGAGATCGGGACGCGGGTGCTTCAAAATAGGTGCAGACGTGAATTTAGCTTTCAATTCCTGAAAGGCCTGTTCGGCTTCCTTGGTCCATTCGAAACGTTTATTTTTCCGCAAAAGTGCAGTGATGGGTTGTACTACACGGGAAAATTCCGGAATAAATCTGCGATAAAAATTGGCAAAACCAAGCATGCTTTGGACCCCTTTTACCGAGCTAGGAGATGGCCATTTGAGGATGGCCTCAACTTTCCGTGAGTCCATTCGGACCCCATTAGGTGTCAGGATGAATCCAAGAAACTCCACCTCTGTGGTATGGAAATCACACTTTTCCAGCTTAGCAAACAGTTTGTGCTGGTGCAATTTCTCAAGGATGAGCCGGACATGCTTTCTGTGATCAGATTCCGAAGAGGAGTACACAAGAATGTCATCGATATATACGACAACACAAACATCGATAAGTTCCCGAAGGACATCGTTCATGAAGAATTGGAAGGCAGCAGGCGCGTTGCACAACCCAAAAGACATCACCTGGTATTCGAATAAACCATATTTTGTACGGAAGGCCGTTTTCCATTCGTCGCCTTCTTTTACTCGCACCAGATGATAAGCTCCCCAAAGATCTAACTTGGTGTATACGCAAGCGTCCTTCACCTGGTCAAGGAGTTCAGGGATCAAAGGCAGAGGGTAACGGTTTTTAACCGTTATCTGGTTCAATGCGCGGTAGTCGATACAAGTTCTAAGGTCGCCTTCTTTTTTGGGTACGAAGAACAAAGCCGAGGATGCCGGGGACTTTGACGGGCGAATGAAACCATTGGCTAGGTATTGATCTAAATATTGTCTCAAATGCCGGTTCTCAGGTTCAGTAAGGGCATAAATCCTGCTACAAGGGGGTTGTGCACCGGGCACCAGATCGATTTGGCAATTGTACGATCTGTGGGGGGGGTAACGTGTTGGCCTGTTCCTTTTGGAAGACGTCCTGAAAGTCTTGGTATTCCGGAGGTAGTTGCATGGAGACAGAGGTTACAGATGCTAGACTAATCTTCAGATTTTCTGGGTAGCAGGTTTGTGCACAATCCAGGAAGGTTATTCTCTTTGCTCGCCAATCAATTCGAGGATTATGTGTCTCTAACCAAGGAATTCCAAGAATAACCTGAAACTGTGGGGCCTTGATTACGTCAAACACAACTGCCTCCCGATGGCCGTCCGGACCAATAAGAGTCACCTCAGTAGTGGAATGTGTTACCGGTCCTCAGGCAATTTCAGTTCCATCGACTGTGGTGATGACACCTTTGCTGGTTTTTGGACGCAGAGGGAGTTTAATCCTAGAGACCAATTCACGATCCACATAGTTTCCTATAGCCCCACTATCGATGTATGCCTTTATTGCATGCAACCGCTTAGGCTGTTCCGGATCTACGAGAACCACTGGCACAATGAAAAGCGAGGTCTGAGAGTTAGTTTTCAAGCTCGGCAGCGGACCCCTACGCTTGTCGGGCGGAGTCGTTTCCCGAAACAGAGTCTTCATGGTTTTTATCAGCGGCTCCTACCACCTTCTTGGGCGGTTTTGCCGGGCAATCTCGTAGAAATTGTCCAGAGTTCCCACAATAAAGACATAATTTTAACTGCCGCCTCCTTTCACGTTCCTTTTGGGTTAAAGGTCCTCTAACCCCTCCAATTTGCATAGGCTCAGAGACATCGGCACCCTTGGGAGTAACGTGGGTCTTGACCAACACCCGGGTTTCAAACTTGGACCGATCCGCTTTTCGGTTTTGGAGCCTGTGATCCAATTGGACCACTACGCCTATATATTCTGTGCATTCTTGGGGCGGATTTACAACTTGGGCCAAGACATCTTTAAGTTCTCCGCGTAGACCCCGATAGAATAATGTGATTCTTTTATCCTCTGGCCACACAGTTTCCATGATTAGTCTGTTAAAGGTTGCTATGTAGGAGAGGAGGTCTTGGTTGCCCTGTCGCAGGGATAGAAGTTCATCATCCAGAGCTTGTCCCTGAGAATGTTGAGCAAATAATCTCTCCATGCTTGCTTGAAATCCTTGGAAATCTCGGAGGATTGGGTCATCTTGAGTAACCAGTGGTACTGACCAATCGGCAGCACAGCCGCTAAGGTATGACAACACAAAAGCTACCTTGGTCTGGTCATTAGGGAAGACCCCAGGTCTGCATAGGAAGTGCAAACGACATTGATTCATGAATACGGCGAACCGTTTGGGGTCCCCAGCAAAGCGTTCAGGTGGGGCCAGCGGCATATTTCCAGGTAGATTGATTTGCACAGGGTTACTTGAAGCCACAGGAACAGAATTCCCCCCGGAACCAGGTAGAGGGGTTTGCCCAGCTTGACCTTGCAATACCTGCCTAGCCAGGTCATCAGTTCGTTCCTTAGATACGATTATTTCCCTCCTGAGGGCATTAGTCTCTTGACGAGCGGCATGTACTTCGGCCCGTAATTCTCCCAGTAATTGGGCCAACATATCAGTCTCAGAAGTTTCCATAGCGCCTGGGTGGGAATTTGTAGGAAGGCTTCGCGTTCTGTAACGCTCACCTGGCTCCCACGGAGGCGCTGACCTGGTCTGGATTGCTGTGAATTCTTCAAGCGTGATGCGCAGGATTCGAAACACCAACTGAACTGGACCCCCAAATCTGGCTTGTCTGGCCCGTAGAAAAATCTTTCTGTAGGTGGAGAAAGGGGATTAACTGTCTGCAGAGTATTGTGATTGCTTCCCACCTCCCCTTTGCTCTTCTCTGACCACCTCCGAAATCCCCAATCAAGGCTTACCTTAATGTTTGAATGGATGAGCTCTCCATCCTGCTTCTGGTGCAGGGGCGCGTATTTGACCAGTTACTTCACTGGTTTCGGAAGGCGAAATGCCGTAAGTATGCAGTTTAAAAAGTTCCAGAGTAGAGTCTTCTCTTTGTTTGCTTTTCTTAACCTGCGATCTGTCCTTATTTTCAGGTGCAGAGTGGAAGTGATGCTTCGAGGGATATTGCCGGAGATAAACTCAGGTGAGTTTGTGATAAAATGATCCCTTTAAATGTCTTTGAATCCCTCTAGTAATGTCTTTCTTTTTTCCCCTTAGGGGCCGGGGTGCGGTACCAGGCCAAGAAGTGGCGCCGACCCGAAATGAGGAGTGGTTCCGTCAAATATGGCCAGGTAAGTCTTGTGACGGAAAATCAGGCTTTCCTCATTTGTTCCTCCTGCTCACCTTTTGTCTCTTCTTCTCCCCTGCAGGTGCAGAGATGTGGCGGAATGCCCAGAAGGTCAGGGTGGATAGTGAAGAGCCCACGAGGCAGGTGAGTGATGCGCGGCACTGCAACAAGTAGCGCGATGCTTTTAAAGAATGTCTATCTTCAAGATCGCTGGCGTGATGGTTCCGGACACAGGTAGGAAGTTAGATTAAGTTCTTGGTTTTCACCTTTTCTCTTCCCTTCCTTCCTTTCAGGTATCCCAAGATCGAGGCGGGCGGGGCTGGAGGCAAGATGCAGGAGCAGGCACGGTGAGAGTTCAGCTGCTAGATGCAGAGCAATGCGAAGCGCGTGTGGCAGTCCGGGCGTGGTTTAAATAGCCTTGGAAGAAGTTCCAGGTAAGTATTCTTCCACGGTCCCCACCCAAGTAAAATAGTTCCTTTGATAAAATAGTCCCTCCTAAGCCTCATTTGGCTTGAGGCTTCATGCAGCATGGTCTGCGTCAGGTAAGTGCACCAAACACCCTCTTTTATGAGCCTGGCGCCTATGGCGCCAGGACTGATGTCCAACATGAGCCTGGCGCCAAAGGTGCCAGGACAAAGTCCAAAGAGCCCCTATTAGGGGCCGCTGGGCTTTTACCCGAGGGCATGATGCCTGCTCCCGGGGGTGCTGGGCCTGTCCTGGTGCTCCGGGGGTAGGCATCATGACACAGCCGTATCTAATTGAGTGACAGCTGACATGGTTGCCTGTGTTTAGACTAAGAAAGGAGGGGCCCTGAGGGATGTGAAGATCCCCAACCTAAATCATCTCCTGCCTATAGGGTATGGTGCAGAAATGGATCCAACTGCTGCAGAAGTTCCTTTTTCCCCCAGTAAAAGGGACTCCAAAGGTCTTCAACAAGAGCCCCTCCAAGAGGAAATCCGACAGCCCACAGGCCCACCTACTGCACCATCTCTAGTATCCACGTCAGGAAAGAAAAGTGATGCAGAGGATATAGAGCCTGCCACCATTGAAGTAGCCCTAAGGCCCTCGGACAATTCGACTAGCACAGAGAAAGATGAAGAAGATGGAGGTGATGAGGGCCTTAACCTCAGCTACTGGTATGGAACGGATCCACATCCAGTCTCCACTGAACAGTACAGAATAAGGAGAGAACTATCAGAGTTTTACGACTCTGATACAGTCCTCCCCATTCAACGTAGAGCCCACCAAGGCAAGACTCAGTGATTAGGAACCAATCATCTGCATCCATAGACTCTCAAGAAGCACCGCCTGAGCATCCTTCAGAGGTTATACAGGAACTGCGACAATCTCAACGAGAGGTCAGACCCATCAGAATGTTGAGCTATGATGCGCCTGGAGCTCAAACTGAAACTCTCTGAAGGGGAGTGCCAGACCACATAAGTACTGGCGCAGTTATGTATACTAAGGAACCAATGAGTGGGTCCAGGCAATGGTGGACTGTCATTGCTGTAGAGTGAGACATTTCATGTTTTATTGTATGCACTACAGGAATAGAGAAACCCTTAGGGACAAGGGTTTTGATGGAGAAGCGGGTTAGTGTAAACCCCATTTCCTGTGGGTTTTCAGTATGAAAAGTGCTAAATGTCCCATTCTGGGGACAGGCTGGTTGGTTTTACAGTCCGTCCTTTAGGTCTGCACCCCTCTCCACAGTGTGTGGTTTGGGTGCACAAATTCTGGGACCCTGATATAGTAGGCTCCACCAGCAGGGGGAGCGGGGCAGCCGATGAGGTGATTCCACCACAGAGGCTGAGAGAGCTCCCCTGCTGGTGAGCTGTAATGGTAGCGCCTATAGGGCATAATAGCCCACAGGGGAATCGCCAGGGGAGTGCCAAGAGAGAGACGAAAAAAGGTGGAAGCACAGACTGCTCTGGAGGGCACCAAGGCCCTCAGTAGAGATGGGGACCCCGCCCTGGACCATAGGCCAACTGCCTATTGGTTGGTACTGCTCTTCCTCTGGCCCACCTGGGGTTGAGAGAGCGAGCCGGAGTGAGAGACAGGCAATACTTAGCTGGTGCTGCAGTCGGGCCCCACCACCCATGAGTGCCCGGGGGAAGCAGGGTCAGGAGTGGTGCAGCCTGGGCCAGAGAGTTAGGAGAGAGGAGAAGTGTTTCGAGGATATCAGGCCCAGCGTGTGACAATCAAGGTCCACACAAGGGTCATTTTCAGAGCAGAAGTACTTGGAGACCTAGTCACTGCACCGGGGTGGAGACTCGTAGTTGTGTTCCCGCAGGTGGTGCAGAGGTAGGGAGCAATGAACCTAGAGTGGTCCACTGGTGTAGTGCCAGTGTCCTATTTTCCCCATGAAACCCAACTTGACCTATTGGGTTGTGTTGTGTATCCGTTTATTTTATTTTTTTTGGCTGCCGCCGCTGGGTATCAGACAGATATTTCCTATCAGAGTTTGGCACCCTGCCTACTCCAGGAGGTAGTGCAAATTTCCATCAGGGTGGAAGAGGACATGAGGCCAGTGTTGTCATTCCGAAAGCATTCATTCTCAGGGGATACCTGTGACAGGAAATGTTATTTATTTAGCAAATGAGAAAGCGTTCATTCTCAGGAAATACCTGTGACAGGAAATGTTATTTATTTATCAAAGGTGAAAATGTACATTCTTCAGAGAAACTTGTGACAGGAAAAGTTATTTATTTATTAAATAAAAAAGCATTCTTTCCCAGGGGATACCTGTGAGAGGAAATGTTATTTATTCATCAAAGGTGAAAGCATTCATTCTCAAGAGAAACTGGTGACAGGAAACGTTATCTATTTATCAGAGGTGAAAACGTACATTCTTCAGAGAAACTTATGACAGGAAAGGTTTTTTATTCATCAAAAGTGAAAGCGTACATTCTCAAGAGAAACTGGTGACAGGAAACGTTATCTATTTATCAGAGGTGAAAACGTACATTCTTCAGAGAAACTGGTGACAGGAAACGTCATTTATTTATCAGAGGTGAAAACGTACATTCTTCAGTTAAACTTTTTGACAGCAAAAGTTATTTATTCATCACAGGTGAAATCGTTCATTCTGAAGGGAAATTTGTGACAGGAAGAGTTATTTAATTTAGCTAATGAGAAACCGTTCATTCTCAGGGAATACCTGTGACATGAAATGTTATTTATTTATCAGGGGTGAAAACATACATTCTTCAGAGAAACTTGTGACAGGAAATGTTATTTATTTTGCAAATGAGAAAGCGTTCATTCTGAGGGGATACCTGTGACAGGAAAAGTTATTTATTCATCAAAGGTGAAAGTGTTCATTCTCAAGAGAAACTTGTGACAGGCAGTTATTTATTTAGCAAATGAGAAAGCGTTTCTCCTCACAGAATACCTGTGACAGAAAATGTAATTTTATTTATCAAAGGTAAAAGTGTTCATTCTCAGGACACCTGTGACAGAGAGGTTATTTACTTATCAAATGTGAAACCATTCACTCTCAGGGGATGCCTAATGTAATGAGTGCTTAAGTATTTACCACATGTAACTCACTAATCCTGTAGGGGAACCTTATTGATTCATGTTATGATTTATTCTACAAATGGTCACCGAATGTTATGTGATGGGAGCAACTCTGTCAGGTTGCCTAATGGTGTTATAGAGATTTAGTGTATGTATTTTGTATTGAACACTCTTTCCTTATATAAAACAAAATCAGGCAATGCTTAAACAAAACAAAGAAGTCTGTGCATGGTTATTTCGGTCTAAGATACTCTAGATGCTGCTGGTTGGCATAGCAAACCAATCCCCTTGGGCTACATTGCTCATGCACATGTGTGCAGCAAGTTGTTACACTCCTATACTCAGGTCTCCTACAGGTAGCTACTCACTCACTCACACAGAAAGGAATAAAGAAAAATCAACTACAGGGAGAAACACCTTACATATATGGACCAAGGCTGGTCTTCGCATCCTAGTGGCCTAATCATGACCCATTGTCAACAATTGTGGATCTCACCTGGATCTTGCCTTCGCTGTCACTAGAGGAGATCTCGGAGTCGGTCAGGAGCTGAGTCTCTTCTTTCTCTTCTGGGGATGCGTTTTTCTTGAAGAGGTAAAGTCTGTTCCGGGAGCTCGCCACTTTTGTTCGACTGTGAAACAGCACCAACACAAAGTGCGTTATCCTGGCACCGCCATAAGGGGGAAAAGCCAAAAAGCACAAAAAGACCCTTTCTTTCTGAAAGTCTTCGTTAAGGCAGCAGTTGATGTCCAGTATGAAGTGCGAAAAGTTGGATGGCATACAACTTGGTAAAGGTCCTGTGAAGGATAGCTTCAAAAGGTGGTCCTTCAATCCCCACCACGAACAAACCACCAAAGGGGGTAGGGAGATGACACAGAACTCCTGTGTAAACAACACCGCACTGGGAGGCGGTCCGGGAGCTGTAGACAGCACCCGTTGAAGACAGTGCATAAAAGGATAAGAATGAAGAAAAGACGCAGCCAAGCCGAAAGGAATCAGAGTGTGTCAATAATAAGAATAAAAACAACACGTATCAGCTGACACATGAAAAATCACAGAAGGCGGAGAGGGAAAGTGCAGAGGGAAGAAAGGAAGCGAACCGCAAAGTTAAACCCCGAACAGACCAAAGGGCTGCTCAAGTGGAACGCGAGTGGATACATAAAGACAGAAAAGAAACTAGTAAAACCAGCTTAACGGAGAAACTGCAAGTGCGCCCAGCCGCGTACGAAGGAGGAGAGGTCGCGGAACTCTGGTACGGCGGTCCAAGTGAGGACGAAAGTGGAAACGCCCTAACATACAAACGACAGAGATATAGCAGGAAAAAGAAAGGGTGAACAGGACAGACAGAGCCGCACACACAGAGGGTGTGAGTCTGCTCAACCGAGGCGTAAGAGGCAGATAGAAAGGAAAGAAGCACAAGAGGGAAAGTCAGGGCTGAATGAACAGCAGGAAAAGGAAAAAGTGTAGAACAACCATTTCACCGGAGCAAAATAAAGCGATCAGAGCGGAACCAAGAATTTCCTAGAGTTGCAACACTCAGGGGAGTGGGGCCAAGGAAGTGATATAGGAACTACAAAGGAAAGACTAGACTGTTAACTGGAACTGGAGTGAAACGTTAATGGCAGAGTTGCCAACGTGTCCAATGCTTCCACGTGCCGGCACTCATTACACCCATAAAATAGTTTTGTGCATCCAAGAATTGGTCTGCGAGCTTGAAATACATTTTAACGGATTTTAGGCAATTCTTTTTTTTTTTTTATGCTGGATAGATTGTCAGCAAATCATGTCATGTAAAAAAATGTATGTGCACAAAATACTTTTTAATATCGGATTTTACATAGATCTCCAAAATATGATTTCTGGATGTATAGACCTCATTTTCCACTTTGATTTTCTAGACTTGAGGCATGCACCGAGCGCTTACCAGAACTGGTTAACATTTTGAAGATTTTGACAACTGGATCAATCAAACCCAAGATATTCACTTTTTAAAATCCCAAAATGTCACTTTAATTTAGACCTGTACTAAAGGTCCGCATACCATATGTGTGTGGATTGCACTTCATTCATTGATACATAGACACATTTGGACTGGCCTAAAAATATGCAGACTCATCTATGAATGCACTCCTATTATCTATATGTCCGTGGATATGGTTAATGTCTGCAGGGCTCCAGTCGAGAGTACACGCAGGTGAACAGAGTCAACCCACTTTTTTCAGAGGGTGGACTCAGTCTCTTACCAGCAAAAATGAGAAATTTGAATGTCCTCTTTGAATTTATGAATTAAAGCCAACCTCCGGATCGAACCTGCAGTCGTCGGGTTTGCAGGCCGGACACTTTACAACTGCACTATATAACCTGATGACAAAATAACAAACAACTAAAGGTGAAATGTCCCATTTCGGTACTGCAAATTTCAGGGAAAACATTGGAACTGGTTCTTGGAGATTAAAACATGCACACCTTTTAACGTTTTCAAAAGATTAGAAGAAAATATTTTCTTTTGGTTTTATGTGTATTAATTTTATGAAAGGCAAATGCCATTCGTCCTGTGCCATTTGGGTGGTTATGCAAAGCCAATTTAATCAAATGCACATTTTTCACCTTGATTTGCTAATTTCTGGCAACAGTCATCCCATTGCATTTGTTGATGAGTCCCCCACTTTAATTTTTAGGACTTGACCCCTGTGTATGTGCAACTATACACAAACTCCCACACACCCAAAAACACGCACATTCACTACCTAGCTATCCCCTGATGTTCCCACAGATAGAGATGACAATGGCAACATGGAAATGTAAACACTCATGCAATCACAATCTGATAATTCTCAACATTATTATTAGTAATAATATTATTATTATTATTGTTATTGGGTTTGTAATTTTGATTAGGGCATTTATTGAGTGCAGAACCTGCTCCGGGAAGCAACAGAGCACTTTACAGTTCATTTGTATGACACAGTGAGGGAAGCAGAGATACATTGGAGCGAGAAGTTAACAACGGGGGAGAGTAAGGGCAAGCAATTTGGCAAGAAGGCATCTACAAGCAACCAGTGGAGGAAACAGGGGGAAGCAGATCAACCAGTCTCCGGTTAGAAAGGGAGTGGAAGGTTTGTGGGCCTTGGTGTCAGGGAGGAGCCATTTTTAGAAGAAGAGGGTATTGCGCTCCTTCCTGAAATGTAGATGAGGGAGACGGGGAAGAGGTGCGAAAATCTGGGGACATAGACATAGACAGAGAAGACATGTCTTCTGATTCTTTAACTTCTGCACTGCCAAGGTTCAAGCCTGGCTATGTCCTTTCTTCTGGTGGATTTTAGCCCTCTGGAGATTCGGAGCTTCTCAGCGAGATAGCTTTGGGACTTCAGGGTGTAGATGATGCAGCAGGATTTGAAGATGATACGTGGTTGTAGTGGGAGTCAGTGCAGTTCGGTGAGTCTTGGGATGTTGTGGTTGAATTTGAGTCATTGATGATGAGTCATATTGCTGCATGTAGGTCACACTTCAGGTGTAGCCATAGTAGTCACCAGAAGGCTTTGCAGATAAGGATTGCCACCATCTGGGTGGAAGAGGAGCAAGGTTGGACAGAAGATCTGAAGTTGTTTAATGGAATTGATAGATTTATTGTCTGTAGGAGGGAAAGATGGTCATAGCAGTTTGTGACTGCATTGCTGCTTGAAGGAGAGTGTCTGCTGATGTTGGCCCAAAGGGATCTGGCACAGGTGGCAAGATGGGGAGTAAGTCCCTTGAGGTTCATAGCAGAGAGCCAGGTCTGGATGTCAGGGTGTTCGGGGTTGTTCGTCAGCAGTAGAAATTCAGTCTTTGAGCGGTTCAGCTTCAGGTACGCACTGCACATTAATAGAGGATATCTTGAGGTAGAGCTGCATGTCATCTGCAAATTAGTGGATGTGGATGTTGCGTTTGTTTGTTTGTTTGTTTATTTATTTGTTTTGCGCACCAGACCCTGAGGTAGCAGGGCGCAAAAGACAAGGAGGTTTACAGCTTGGTTCCAGAAGTTACAAGTTACAGAACACGCAAATTACAGAGTAGGCAGTTTTGTCTCTACAGGTGAGACAGGTATAAGTGCAGATATAGCACCACCAAACAATCAAATCAATGGCGGGCAAGATAGCAAGTCAGGTAGAGTGTAAGTGGAGGTACGAGAGGTGGAGTGCCATTTATGTTGCATTCTCAGTGAGCCATTTTATGGTATTTTTTCTGAAGTTGTAGAACGTTTGGTCGGATCTAAGTGCAGGTGGTAGGGCGTTCCATAACTGAGCTGCCTTGACTGGGAAGCTGGAACCTCCAATAGTGGTAAACTTAAATCTGGGCACTAGGAGGCAGTTAGGGCTGACTGTCCTTGTGGGTCTAGAGGGATTCTTCCTATTGAAGCGTTCTGAAAGGTAGCTGGGGGCTTTGTTGTTTAAGCATTTATGGATGATGGAGACAGATTTAAGGTTGATTTTTTCTTGAGTAGAGAGCCATTTGTGTTTGCGTCTTATTTCTGATATATGTGCTCTTCTCGGGATGCTTAAGGCTGCTCTAAGTGCATTATTTTGGAGCACTTGAATTCTATTGATGATTTGTTTGGTTGTGCCTATGTAAAGGGCGTTACAGTAATCTAGTTTAGATAAGATGAGGGCTCTGGCTAGGATAAGGCAACTGTCATCTGATAAGAAATGTTTCCCAGCGCGTATTAATTTACATGTATAGGCCGTAGATGAGGCCAGTGAGTTCACCTGTTTGGTTAAGGATAGTGTTGCATCAAGGTAGAAACCTAAGGTTTTTACTTCTCTGGCGACCTTAATAGTGTTGCCATCGATGATGAAGGCTGAGTAGTTTTGGTTGAGTTTGGCGATACGGGCTGCCGTGCCCAGGATGATAAGCTCTGTTTTGTCATCGTTCAAGCATAGGCCATGGTTGGCCATCCATGCTTGAACGATGCTATAGACTCTGTTCACCAGAGCCAGGTCTTCAACATAATCCCCAGTAAGTGGTAAGAGAATCTGGGTATCGTCTGCGTAGTTGGTATAAGTGACACCCAGATTATCGAGGTCGTCGAAGAGTGGCTTGGTGAAGATATTATAGAGTGTTGGCGAGACACAGGAACCCTGTGGCACTCCGCAGGTGATAGGGATCGGGTCTGCTGCCGCTGCGGGGGAGAACACCCTCATGGTCCTGTCACTAAGGAATGACTGTATCCAGACTATAGCCTCCCCTGAGAAGTGGGCCGCAGAGTCCAAGTGATTGCATAGGACTCTGTGGTCCACCAAGTCAAAGGCGGCTGAGAGGTCCAGAAGGAGAAGGAGAGCTAGTTTGCCCTTGTCTCTGAGTGAGTCTATTTGGGCCTTTAGGTCAATCAGGGCAGTTTCTGTGCCGTGTTGCGGACGGAAACCAGATTGGCGTGTTCCGAGGAGGTGGTTTATCTCAAGGAAATTCTGGATTTGGGTGTACGCTACTTTGTCTAAAATTTTTAGTAAGAAAGGCACTGTGGTGATGGGTCGGTAATTTGTGGGGATGTTGGGGTCCAAGGTTTGTTTTTTCAGGAGGGGGAGTACCCAGGATTCTTTTAGGTTGCGGGGGATGGTGCCCGTAGTGAAGGAGGCATTAATAAGTTTTGTGATGAAGGGGGCTAGATCTCTAGCTGCGTCTTTTATCAGTTGTGCGGGGCATTGGTCTCCTTTGCAATTAGAGGGTTTAAGAGTCAGAATGGTTTTTTCTACCTCAAATACTGAGACCTTGGAGAAGTGGAATTGGGTAGGTTTTTTAGGTTTGGATGTGGGGGTTTTATCCACGGGAGGTTGGGTTGGTAATGAGGCTTTCTTTAGGGCAATTTTAGTTTGGAGGTTGGCCACTTTGTTGGTTAGTGCCAGTTGTATATCAGTACACCAAGTTTTATCTTTGATGGAGTCGTCCTGTGCTGCGATAGGAGTTTCTAGTTCTTTTAGGATGGAGAATAGCTCCTTCATACTGGAGTTGGCTAGGGTGATCCTATTGTTATAGGTTTCTTGTTTAGTTAGGATAATATCTCTTTTGTATTGTGAGGAGATGTTTATTAGGTTAGTTTTGTTTTCAGCGGTAGGATGCCGGTTCCATGCTGTTTCACATTTTCTTTTCTGTAGTCTTAAGTTTTTTAAGTGGGGTGTAAACCAGGAGTTTAGATGCTTTTTTGGTATACTGTTTCTAAATTTAAGTGGAGCAACTTTATCAAGGGCAGTGGACATAGCGTTATTGAATTCCCCCACTAAGATGCCTGGGTCGGTATGGTCACGTAGAGAATTAAGTTTGCGTAGGATGTGAGGCAGAATATTGTCCACTGTGATATTTTTCTTATTTCTGGTTAAAGTGGGTCTGGCGGGGGTAGGGGTGAGAGTTGTGGTTCTTTTAGTGTTGAGGGTAAAGGAGATAAGGTGATGGTCTGTCCATATTTGGGGGGCAATGGCTGTTATAGTGGGGTTACAGTTATGACTGGCAATCCAGTCTAGAGTTCTCCCTTTAGTATGTGTAGGATTATTCACAGTCTGCGTGAAGCCTAGTTCTGACAAGGTATTAGCTGTGGCAGTAGCCTGGAGGTCATTGATATCGTTGTACCCTAGGTTGAAGTCTCCTAACACTAAGGTTTGAGAGGAGTTTTTTAGCTTCTCAGAGATAACCGAGGTGATATCTTCGTTGAAGGTATTGGTCGGGCCTGGCGGTCTGTAGAGGAGGTAGATATTAAGTGTTTGGGAGTTGGCAGTGGGTAGTTTGATGGAAATAAGCTCACAGGATTTAAGGTGGGGTGTGGAGGTGATTCTCATAGAGAGGTTGGATTTGGCGATAATTGCTATTCCTCCACCTCGTGCGTCTGGTCTGTCAGCTCTAAGGATGGTATACTTTTCTGGGACTGCTAGGATGAGTGCAGGACCTGCTGCCTCATGGAGCCATGTTTCAGTAATGGCGATGAAATCAAGGTCGTTTTCACGTATGACATCTGCTATGTCGGTAGCATGAGCGACTAGAGATCTGGCATTGATCAATGCAGCTTTTAATTCAGGTTCTGGCTGCACTGTGAGGGGGAGGTTGGCTATATGTTTATTAATTTTATGGTGGAGTTTGTGCCTGGAAGGGGCAGTAGTTTCCAATGGTGGGAGTAATTTGGGTCGGAGGTGTTCCAGGTTGATATTGTATTTGATGATGGGTTTGTATATTTTGGGTAGTCGAGCCCGGAGTCTAAAGTTCCTCTGTGCTAGATTGCAAGGTTTGGAAGAAGATTGTATGTAGGCTCCTAGGCCTTCTATGGGCAGAAATGTAGGCATGGTCATATAGACGATAGTAAGTATAGCTATCAGATTGGTGAGTAATGTTTGGTGGGCTAGGTTAGGCAGGTAGGAGTACATAGTGTTACTTCTAGTTAAGCTAGGGGACTAGACTTAAATGCTATGGTTGGATACTGGGCAGAGTAGGCTAAGTATGGTCATCAAATACTAGGCAGGATGAGTGTGGTAATCAAATACTGGGCTAAATGCAGCAGGCTAATACTGGGCTAAATGCAACAGGCAAATACTGGGCTAAATGCAACAGGCAAATACTGGGCTAAATGCAACAGGCAAATACTGGGCTAAATGCAGCAGGCAAATACTGGGCTAAATGCAACAGGCAAATACTGGGCTAAATGCAACAGGCAAATACTGGGCTAAATGCAACAGGCAAATACTGGGCTAAATGCAACAGGCAAATACTGGGCTAAATGCAGCAGGCAAATACTGGGCTAAATGCAACAGGCAAATACTGGGCTAAATGCAACAGGCAAATACTGGGCTAAATGCAACAGGCAAATACTGGGTGAGGAAGAGGCTAGATACAGTGGTCTGAGTGGGAATGGATGGAAAACTGTGCTGATAAGGGTGCCTTGGTGCTTTGGGCACGTGTGGTCAACCATGTAGTCAATCAGCGTAGGCATTTTGGAAGGAGGCAGAAATGCTAGGGCTAGCAGCCACAGAGGATGCGATACATATGGAGCGGGGCAGCATACATGGTGCACAATACTCGGAAGGACTAAGGTTATAGTTTAGTAGATGGGTGCAGTAGGTCACCCAAAATTGACGTTAGCAGCATGTACATGTGTATTAATGTGTACAAAGTTGTTCATGCACAATCTGAGGCTAAAAGTGTTGCAGTACAGCTGTACTGTTGGCTTAGCTGGAAGGTGGTGGCATATGCCAGCTATGGAGCGTGTTGGTGACGCTTACATATGCTAATGTCAGTTTTGCAGTTCACAGCTCAAACATTGGGAGAATCGAAGGGCAATGGTCCCAGTCTAGCCACTAGCCATTCTCTGGACAGGCTCGGGACAGGACCTGCTCCTTTGTGTGTGCTCCTTCGTGGGCTGGTCCGGCGTTCGCCTTCCGGCGAGCGATTGGCTGGGAAGGCAGAGGTGTGAGCCAATCGGTGCCATGCAGGCACCAGAGGGAGGTTGGTGAGTCAGGCAGCAGCGTTGCAAAGCCCGGCGGCCATCTTGGGATGGGGGCAGCCTCGTGTGAGGCAATGGAGGCGCAAAAAGCAGTGCACAAAGCGGGCACTTAGGGCAGATTATAAGCACTAAAATATATTTTAGTGCTTATGTGTGGAGCCAGGAGAGTTCATAAAGGTTCCATGTAAAGCTTGAATATCACAGGGCATCTGATACATCCTTGTGGGACATCACAGGTTATGGGAAGAGTTGGTGACCTGGAGGAATCTATTTGGACAAATTGATTGTGGTTTAAAAGGTAGGATTTGAACCAGCTGAGGATGATCTCTCTGATTCCGATGCAGCAATGTAGAATGTAGTGAGTGTCTACTGTGTCAAACACATCTGTGAGGTTGAGGAGAACCAGGAGTCAAGGATGGCTATCATCAAGGATCTTAAGGACATCGTTGATCACCTTGATTGTAGCCGTTTCAGTGCTGCATCTGAGTCTGAAGCCAAATTGGTAGCACTGTTGTTTTCAATGTTTTGGAGTAATTGTGTGGATAGTTCTTTTTTAAGGACATTTACATAGGAAGACTGGGTAATGCAGTGGTAATTGCTAAGGTTGTCAGTGTCCAGAGTTAATTTCTTGAGAAGTGAAAGGAATTGCCTCATCTTGAGGGTTTAGGGGAAGGGACTTTGAGCGAGGGAGCTGTTGATGCTTGTCAGGTAAGGAAGAAGTGCTTTAGTTGGAAGGGTCCTGAAATAGGGACAGGGAAGATGTCATCTGTATATGATGTGGCTTCGAGTGATACTAGGTTGGCAGTGAGGTATTGCATGGTGAATGTAATTTGTGTCTATGTGCTGGCAGATCATGCTGATCTTGTTGATGCAGAAAGAGTAGATGTTTTTTTCAGTGTGCTGCGGCGCGGGTGGGTCAGACAGAGGGTTGATGCAATGCTTATTGCCTTTGAGGGGGGCACTGCTTTCATTGTTAGACTTGTCTATGGTGTTTCTGTAGTATTTGGCCTTGTTAGTGCTGATCAGTCATCTGTTTGCAGCACAAAGTTCCTTGAGTAGTGTGAGTAGTCATATACCATGCAAGATGTTTTCCAAGTTTTTCTTGTTTTCTGATGGTTCTTTTATTATAGTTGAATTCTTGAGTGTACCCGCATGTGTAAGGTTTAGGCTTGAGGGTTTTACTGGGGCATGGTAGTTGATGTTCTTTGTGATGGTGGTATTGCATACTTGGAGAAGTGAGTCACACTCTTGGTTTTTAGGTCCAGGATATGGAACATCCATCTGAATACCTGCATACATGATTGCCAATACAGAGAATGCCAGATATGGACCGCACATATGAAATCACACACACTCACACATACACACATATGCAGACACACACATGAACGCAAACACGCACACAGAGTCTATGCCTCAACACTGGCAAATATGCATGGACACAGACATACTCTGCAAAATTACTGAGAAACATATATACAAACTGAAAACATACAGAGGACTTTGATGGAAAAACTACACATGCACAACAACATACACACACATACCCACACCAACACTCTAAAGAACACATGCACACACTCCGCAACAGCACTGAGAAACACACACATGCACAGTCAGCAGCACAGACAGACAGTCACATACACACTTTGACTCAACACTGGTACTGAAACATATAATCACACACACACACACACACACACAAACACACACACGGAATTGGTCCGTTTATGATTTAAAGAGTTAGGCTACTACTATAAAAAGGCCATGTCCATAAACAGGGGATGGCCAAAATTAATGTTACTACCAGCACCTCAACATAAGTACAGTCTACAAACATTGAAAATGCAAACATTTTAGGTTAAGCCTAAACAAAGTACTTCATGTTACATATTCATCCTTAACTAAAACTACCCCACTACTTCACAACACTCACTTTAAATATTTGGTAGCCTCGATCAGTCTATAAAGTAAATCTTGTGAAGTAATGAGGTCGTGTTAATTAGAGTCATATTTGTAATGTGATGATGCTCGGTTAACTGAGTTTTAATGTTAACCTTAATGCTGGCATTGCCAGTGTTTGTAGACCACGTTTGTGTTGTTTGGACAATTTGTAGTAACCTTAAATTCAGCACGGCCAAAGTTTATAGACTTCCCTTTGCGGAACTACTCACCTTAAATTCTTCATATTTATTATACAAAATGTATGAAAACTAGTTACAATGAAAGGCGTTTTACAAAGACATGCAAATAGTATACTGTAGAACTCCCACATTCCCAAATGCACTCCGTGCACACTTATTGGTTGAATATATTCATTAAAAAGGGGCATTAGATTTATATAAATAAAAAACAGTCCATTTGATTAGTGTTTTCGAAGAAATATGTACTTTCAACTCACAATAACCAGCATAACTTTAATATTACCACAGATTTGCAATAAAAAATATAATAGGCGCATGTTAAATTGAAAAAAAGCAAAGGCTGACAAGAGATGGATTCAGTCAATTACTATGAGCAGAAGTAAGAAGTAGTAAGAATGGTACGTTTAACATTTTGAATTGTGAAATGAACAGTAAAATGTCACAGTGTGTGGAGGGAACTTGATATGTGGTATCTGTGATTGAGTCAAACCATTCCCGGCTAATGCCTGCAAACTGGAGCAGGTTTTAATAACTTGATGAATACTTACAATTGTCACAAAATGCAATTTGACTATAATCAATTAAACTCTTTGATGTCCAAATCAGAGGCGATGTATCAAAGGCATGAATCTATAATACAACTCTAGCTCAAGAACAGCCACCTGGCAAGAAATCCTCCTGCATTCTTTCTCGAGCAAAGCTTCGTGAAAAGCTGGAATTTGATTTGAGACTACAGAAATTAGGTTTTTGGGAATGGAGGATAACATACAAAAAGTCCATATTTGTGGCTTTTACATGCATATCTACTAACGTAGATGTTTCGCCATTTCCACTCAAATGTATTTCAAGAATATCATAACACGTATATTTGGGACACATTCCCGATTGAAGACATCAACTCTCTAACTGCGAGGACGCAACGCCAATGCTGAGAACAGTGTGCAGGGCGTGCTGACCTAGGAAACCCGGAAGTCGCTGAAGAATTCTTCTCACTATTGTAACCCTCTGCTGTG
Organism: Ambystoma mexicanum; assembly: GCF_040938575.1. Classification (NCBI taxonomy): domain Eukaryota; kingdom Metazoa; phylum Chordata; class Amphibia; order Caudata; family Ambystomatidae; genus Ambystoma; species Ambystoma mexicanum. The sequence goes on along the minus strand of NC_090939.1, from coordinate 586,288,897 downwards.
TTATGTTAACAGACAGAAGGATCAAATGGTTTGAAGAGGAGACACACACACTCACGATACGCCCGGTGGGAAAACAAGAAAGAATAATCAATGCCAATGGACTGAATGGGATAACCCAGCCTTCTCAATGGAAGACAACCAACCTGATGGTCTGTTGGAATCTGCAGGCCGAGTACAGGTAGGTGAGTAACGGATGATACGAGTCCCCAAATGAATCTTGAAGAATTAGTCACCTAAAAGACCAAAGCACAAGAACAAACCCTGAATTGTACTGGGCAATGAGGCAGTGATTGAAAACAGAGAAAGAAGGGGAATGGGTCTTACCACAAAATGATCATGAGAAACACTGAAGTCCAAATTGCATATATGTCCAAGTTCAGTCCGGACACCACGCGGACGCCGGGATAAGTTCCTTGAAGCACAGTAATCCAGGATACAGAAACCCTTCCCAGGCAGCATGAGATCGCCGATAGAGGAACGACCTCCAACTGCAAGCGTCTTTAGTCCTTCCGTGGTTTCTCTCATGTGTTGTTCCGTGCTGGGAGGCAGGATGTGTTGGATCTGAGTTCAGATGAAGTCTGTGATGCACAAACAGCAGCCGGGTTTGAAGCGTATGGAATAGGCAGTCTGTTATGCAGGAATGAGTTAGGCAATTTACGGGCAACAGCAGGAATTGAAACGTGTGAAAGAGGCAGAAATGAGTTAGGCAACTTGTGGGCAACAGCAGGGATTGAAACGTGTGACGACGGTGGTCCGTTTATGCAGAAAAGCGTTAGGCAACTTGGGGGCAACAGCAGGGATTGAAACGTGTGACAGAGGCCGTCTGTTAATGTAGAAATGAGTTAGGCAACGTGCAGGCAACAGCAGGGATTGAAACATGACACAAGGTAGTTCGTACCCAGGTGGAGTGGCCACAAGGAGGTAGAAGACAAGGCTATGAAACAAGGGGTAAAACGAGGAAGTTCGTGAATACTCCAATCGGAATCACCGGGCTGTCAGAGAGGGCAGGCTTTATTCTCCTGGTGTCACGTGTCCTGGAATCACATTTGCAGGAGACGTGAGTCTTCTTCCTTCATGGTGAAGTGCGGAGAGTAGCTGCCGTCATTGCCATGGTATCCGGTAGCATGCTAAAACTGTGCTTTCCGCCGGAGAGAAGAATACCATGATAACCTGGGTTTTGTAGAGGGTTTTTGTGTGGCTGTATGCAGGGTTCCCGCCTGAGGGGTGGCTCTGGCATGTCCTTTGTCCAGCCCCTGCGGGCGTGTGGGTTGGTTCCTGACAGTTTCCTCCCCCGAAGAAACATCCACCCCACGTGAAGCAAGAAAACGAGCAAGAAGGTGGGGAACATGGATGTGCTCAATAGGTCCCAGGTCCGATCCTCCGAACCATAGCCTTTCCTGTCAATCAGGTAGGTACAAACCCCCCACACAAACTGGTGTCCAATATAGCTTTAACATCATACTCCTCCGAACCCTGAACAGGGAATGACGGGAGAGGAGCAGGGAGGCGTGTATCAGAGCAGAAAGATTTCACCAGGGAAACATGGAACACTGGATGCACCGTCCAGGTTCCAAGTAGCAACAATTTCACAATCAAAGGATTTATCATCTGCGTGATCGTATAAGGGCCCACAAAATGTGGCAATAACAGTCGTCATCTCGGTATCCAAAGGTTCTTAGTCGATAGCCAGACCTTCATCCCAGCCTGATACACCGGAGTTGGCGAGCGGCGTAGATCCGCAAAGGCTTTAGCGCTTTTTTGAGCCTTGTGCAGGCAACACTCCACATTTCTGTGCACTACTGTTAGTTCCCTGATGCAATCGTGGATGGCAGGGATATTCTGAGGCAATGATGGATCTATAGGTAGAGCCCGTGGATGTTGGCCATAGAGTGCATAAAATGGCGAGGACCCGGTTAAGGTATGGAGCGAATTGTTGTACATGAATTCAGCCGCAACCAATACCGTTAACCATGATTCCTGGTGTTGTAGGATCAGACAGCGGAGGTATTGTTCAAGTGTGGCATTAATCCTCTCCATCTGCCCATCCGTCTGTGGGTGGTATGCACTTGGGAAATGGTCTTCCATCCCAAAAGAAGCAGTAAGTGATTGCTAGAAATGGAAAGAAAAACTGTGTTCCTCTATCGGAAACAATGATTTAAAGGAGCCCAAAGAACCAGAATATGTGTTTCAAGAACAGGTCATCAAGAACAGGAGCAGTAGGGAGACCCCAACAAGGTACACACACTGCCATTTTAGGGGAAAAGTCTACCACGACCCACATGGTATTGTAGTCCTGAATCGGGGGCAGCTCCACAATGAAATCCATGGACAACATTGTCCATGGACAGTGAGGTACAGGCAGAGGTTGGAGAAAACCTATGGGTTTGGCCATGGTAGACTTACACTGAGCACATACGGTGCAAGATGGAATGTATTCTTGCATGTCCTGCCACATGGAAAGCCACCAGCACAAACTCTGTAAGAGGTCTAGCATTTTCCTCCTGCCAGAGTGTGCAGAGATTAGGGAATCATGACACGACTGTAAGGCAATTTGGTGAGTTTTGATGTCAGGCAGGAAAAGACTCCCCTGGATGTAGGGCAGCGAGTTCACCACATCAAAATTATAATCCGAGAGCTCAACGTGTCGATCTGAGACCCATTCCGGGAGAGAAGACCGGAGAGATGGTTGTGGAGTACGCCCACACACAACCTGATGGGGCAAGAGCAATGAACCCTCGTCCTTGGACGTTTGGGATGAGCCATACATATGTGAGAGCACATCCACCTTGGAGTGTAGATGCCCAGGACGGTAGGATATCAAAAAATCAAACATTGAGAAGAACTCATGCCATCTGGCATGCCAAGAGGTTGAGCACTTCACAGACTTCATAGAAAGAAGGTTCCGATGGTCTGTGAAACCCTAAACAGGATGAGAAGCCCCCAACAAATGATGTCTCCATTTCTTGAAGGCATCCTGAATTGCCAACAACTCACGTTCCATGGTAGTATAATTACATTAGTAAGATGTGAGCTTCCGGGAGAAAAAGGCAACTGGATGGAGGACTCCGGTATCACTGCAACGTTGCGACAACACAGCACCTAGGGTGATTCCTGAAGCATCTGCCTCTACATGGAAAGGTAACGTCGGATTCGGATGTTGCAACACAGGGGCAGTTGTGAATGCAGCCTTAAGTGTTTCAAAGGCGTATTGTGCCTCAGGAGACCATACAAATGATTGTTTGATGCTAGTGAGTGCAGTTAGTGGAGCCACCATTCATGAAACAGACCGAACAAAACGTATGTAAAAATGAGCAAACCCTAGGAATGACTGTCAGGCCTTCACGTTGGTAGGGACCGTCCAGTCCAGCACTGCTCTGACCTTTGCTTGATTCATCCGTACACCTTTGTCAGTCAGGTTGTATCCAAGAAACTTGACCTCGGTTGCGTGGAAAACACATTTCTCTGCCTTCGTAAAACAAAGGGTTTCCATGCAAATGCTGGTCACGTGTGTGACGTGCTGTTGATAAGAGGATGAATAGACCAGTATGTCGTCTAGGTATACTACCATGTACTGGTCCAGCATGTCCCTGAACACGTCATTCATTAAGTTGTGGAATGTGGCAGGGCGTTTTAAAGCCTGACCGGCATAACACAGTATTCGAATAAGCCATACTGTGTCTTAAAAGCCGTCTTCCATTCATCGCCTTCACAAATTCTTACCAGATTGTAGGCCCCACGCAAATCAAGTTTTGTGAACAAAACCGAAGAACCCAGCTGGTCCAGTAAGGTGGTAATCAAAGGTAGCGGATATTGGTTACGAATGGTTATGGCGTTCAAGGCCCTGTAGTCAAAACACAACCTCAAGTTCCCCTCCTTCTTTAGAACAAAGAATAATGGGGAGGCCACGGGTGAACATGACGAGTGAAAAAAACCTATATGTAATGTTTTGACAATATACTCCTTTAGTACGGAGTTCTCTTTCTGTGTAAGTGAGTAAATCTGCCCATTGGGCATGCTTGCCCCGGGAACAAGATCTATCGGCCAATTGTAAGGTCTGTGTGGCGGCAGTTGGTCAGCTTTGCCTTTGTTGAACACATCCATGTATGCCTGGTATTCCCCCGGTATGGTGTTGTTGATGATCGAACCAACCACCAGAGCCATGTCCATGAGAGGGCGAGAAGGACTGGTGGGTCTATACTTGTCAGTGTCAAAACAATGTGACTCACAGTAATCGGAAAGGAAGCAGACTTTGTGTTTTTGCCAATCTACACAAGGGTTATGTAAGGACAGCCACGAGAGACCAAGGATGATTTTGAATTGTGGGGCGGCAATCATATCAAAAGCAATGATTTCCGTATGTCCACTTTCTGTGGCCATGTGCAGATCAATGGTGCACTCAGTTACCAAACCGGAAACTAGAGACGTGCCATCCATAGCATTGACGATTTCAGGCATGTCCTTCAGAATGATAGAGATGCCAGTGTCATGGTCATATTGTGTATCAATATTGTTGCCTGTAGCTCCAGAGTCTAGGATCGCTGGAGTAGACCATGGTTTCCCCATTGGGTAAGAGAGGGAGACCATGATCGTAAACAGGGACAGACCAGCTTGGGAGTTGAGATCCGTACACAAAGGACTCGGCAGACGGACCTCGTCTACTGCCGAGTCATGGCGTTTACCACCTTTTTTGTTGGTCTTTTGGGGCACGACCATATGAAATGCTCCGAAGAGCCACAATAGAAACAGAGATTGTTCAATCTTCTATTCTCCCACTCCATGTGGGTGAGAGGACCGCGCACAGCCCCGATTTGCATGGGCTCCAAATTGTTGCTTGCCGGAAGGTTCAGGACGTGATGGAACCAGGGTCAGCGGCCTCTTTTCACCCTTTCTTTCGGCCCTTCTGGCGTCAATTTGTAGCACCAGATCTAGGAGTTCTGAGAAGGCGGTCGGTACCATAGGGATGGTAGCAAAGGTGTCTTTTAATGACTCAGATAAGCCTTTGTAAAACACTGCAGCTTTTTTATCTTCTGCCCAACTGGTTTCGGACACCAATTGATAGACTCTAGCCAGGTATGTGATTAGAGGAGAGTCTCCTTGGTGTAGGCTTAATAGTTCCAGGTTCCAGATCAGTTGGTTTGGTCTTGTAGCGAGTGTCAAAAACGCGCCCCATAGCATTAATCAAGGCATTGCAATCATGCAACATGAAGCTGTTCTCTTCCAACAGTGGATTTGCCAAAGCAGCTGTTGTCCCACCTAGGTACAACAATACAAAAGCGGCTTTGGTAGTGGAATCGTGGAACGTTGCTGGTTGACAAATAAAATGTAGCCTACAGTGATTGATAAATGTCCGATAATGCTTGGGGTCCCCATGAAACCTCTCAGGTGCAGCCAGGGGAAATTGGGCTGACATAAGCACTAGAACAGGGTCTTGATGAGGTAACGGGAACCCTGAACCGAAAGCCACCTGGGGACAGATGCCTCCGCCCCAGCAGGTTTTGTAGATGCCTGCAGGGTGTCAATACGGCGATGCATCACTTTGTTTGTGGCCGTCATATCAGCGCTCAATTCAGAGACCAGGCAGACCAGGGTCTCAAGGGCGTCGGTTATCTCCATGTAATAGGCTTCTAATTATGTGAGGACTCACTGCTAAGGCTGAGAACAGCGTGGAGAGAGCGCTGACCTAGGAAACCTAGATGTTGCTGAAGAATTCTTCCACTATTTTAACCCTCTGCTGTGTTATGTCAATAGACAGAAGGATCAAATGGTTGGAAGAGGAGACACACACACCCACGATACTCCGGCTGGTAATACAAGAAAGGTTAATCAATACCACTGTACTGAATGGAATAACCTAGCCTTGGAAAAGAACCAACCTGATGGTCTGATGGAATCCGCAGGCCAAGTAGAGGTAGGTGGGTAACGGATGACATTAGTCCCCAAATGAACCTTGATGTGTTAGTCACCTAAAAGACCAAAGCATAAGAACAAACCCTGAATTGTACTGGGAAATGAGGCAGTGCTTGAAAACAGAGAAAGAAGGGGAATGGGCTTTAACAGAAATAATTGTGGGAAACACTGAAGTCCAAAGTGGATATATTTCCAAGTTCGGTCCCAACGGCGCATGGACACCTTGATAAGTTCCTTGAAGCATGGTAATCCAGAATCCATAAACCCTACCCAGACAGCACAAGGACTCCCATAGGGGAACAACCCCCAACTGAAAGTGTCTTCAGTCCTTACATGGTTTCTGTTGTTCTGGGCCGGGAGGCAGGATGTGTGGGATCTGTAGTCCAGACAAAGTCAGTGATGCACAAACAGCAGCCGGGTTTGGAGCGCATGGAATAGGCAGTCCGTCATGCAGGAATGAGTTAGGCAACTTGCGGGCAACAGCAGGAATTGAAACGTGTGACAGAGGCAGTCTTTATGCAGGAATGAGTTAGGCAACTTGCGGGCAACAGCAGGAATTGAAACGTGTGACAGAGGCAGTCTTTATGCAGAAATGAGTTAGGCAACTTGCGGGGAACAGCAGGGATTGAAACGTGTGACAGAGGTGGTCTGTTTATGCAGAAATGAGTATTCAACGTGCGGGCAACAGCAGGGATTGAAACATGACACAAGGCAGTTTGTATCCAGGCAGAGTGGTCACAACGAGGTAGAAGCCAAGACAACAAAACAAGGGGTAAGACGAGGAAATCAGAGGAACATAGCAGAAGGCAGAGATACAAAAACACAGCCGAAGAAAACAGAATGCAGAAGTTTGTGAATACTTCAATCACAAGCACCGGGCTGTCCCGGGGCAGGCTTCATTCTCCTTGTGTCATGTGTCCCGGTGTCACGTGAGCAGGAGATGTGAGTCTTCTTTCTGCATGGTGAAGTGCAGAGAGTAGCTGCTGTCATTACCATGGTAACTGGTAGTGTGCTAAAAACAGTGCTTTCTTCTGGAACGAAGAATACCATGATAACCTGGGTTTTGTAGAGGTTTTTTTTTGTAGCTGTATGCAGGGTTACCACCTAAGGGGTGGCTCTGGCAGGTCCTTTGTCCAGCCCCTGCGGGCATGTGGGTTGGTTTCTGACACTAACTGATATGTTGTTCTGCACCCTAAAAATGTACCTCAATTTTGTTACCACCAGCATTGTGCTTTGAGTATTTGAAAACCTTAAGGCTTTTGAATTCATCAAAGAAGAAAGGTATACGTATAGCATTTGCACAAATTTTGTTTTGTAGACCCAGAACATTTTCCAGGAGCTGTTCTATGACGCAGAGTGCTTGAGAACTGATGGATAAACTGGAAGAACCATGCACATTGCCACAACATGGGCTCTTAGAAGACAACAGAAATAATGAAGACCACTATGGATTTCTATCAAAGAATTTTGTTCAATCAATGCTAAGCGATTTACTTGTCCCAAATGCCACATGAAAGTACATTGCAGCATTCACACAGAAATGTGCTGCCTGATTGTTCTAAACTGCCTCGGCTATAGTTGACAGCACCCTTTGCATCGTAAAGCTGATCACCTTTCAAGCTTTGGACAATCCTGATATATGTATCTGTCTCCATCATATTCAAATTTGGCCTACTAGAACCACATTCAGGGCAACTTGAAAAAAAAACTAATTCCTTATCCTTAAAAATCTCTGTTTTGCACCAGTCCTCCACTGCTGCCTTACAGCACGGGCCCCTATCATGTCCACACAGAGATAGAAAGAAACCAAATACTACTGATGTACTATGACTTTATTGTTGAACCTCACATTAATGATGTAGTCTTGTTCGTTTTTGTCCTCCTGGAGGCATGATGAACTATATCTTACTGTACTTTGAATGAAAGTTTACTGCTGCCATTTTAGAAGTTCTCATTTTAGAATATCAACTGCCCTAAAGACAATACCATTTGCACCAGGTTTAGCGCTGGATACAATTCAGGCCGGTTTATGTTATCCACAGGACCCTCAAATGAAGGGAAGAAAGTTTTTGTAGAGGAACTCATCAACCACTGGTGGAAGCAACAACTCAGTTGGGAATCCACTAGCTCCTTAAAATATCTCCTTCAGAAAAAATATTTTTATGCACACATTTTCTATTCCATGGATGACCACTGTGGAACAAAGGACGTCATGACAGTGATATATCAGACCAGAAACATGGGATGGCGCCGGTAAAAAACAGTAGTAGACATGCGAGTATTATCACTTGAGTATATATTTTTAAGGTTAAATTGGGGCATCGCTGTGGGCTCTTCTAATTCGGTGTTTAAGGCTTTCAAATAGTATTCATCACTCAAACAATTTGAGTAAGGTACTACCCCCATTTGACCCCCACTGGACATTTGGCTTTCTGTGGTATAAACCCCAACCAACGATACAACCCTTATTCACAAGCTGCATTGAGATCACTAGTCCTTGTTTGCGAGTGCACTATCCACCGCCTCTAATACCACGACAAACTCCTGACATCAGTCGCCGTCACAATGTTTGTTAAGCTTTTCATAGCTTGAATATTCTGCACAATAGAGTCATGTTCTCCTATAACTACAGTAGTGTTAGCCAGCAAAGATAGACAAACTACAAACGGTACGGAAACTACATTGTGGGACTTCTGTCGGCTTGCAGTGACTTGCCTGCACCCATGTCAGGTGCCCCTAAACCTTTACAGCTGAATTAGATATTAACAACACCAGATACAGCGCTTTCCACCTTGGGTCTAAAGCAGTCTTTCTTTGATCAACCCTTATCAGGACACTGCCACTGGGCTGCAACACATGACTTGGAGTGCCTGGTTCCCGTGGCAGAGCAGTTTGAACCTGATTGTGAATGAGACTGACAGAAGACATTAATGTCTTGACATATTCCAACAATCGAACATCCGCAATTGCAAATTATATGAAACAGCTTTCAATGGTAGAGATGCATGTAGTCATAGAGGGCCGAGGGCAGTTTTTCTGTTTGGTGTGCTTTGCATGCTAAACACACCCAAAGGAAGGGCTTCTGGCCATTTGAACTCTGCTACTTGTCATAATTTGGCTAATTTATTCTTCAGAACTCCATGTCGTCTCCCTACTGCCCCGTCGATTGGGGTGGTGTGGGCAATGCAAAATCATGCTGGATTCTTAATGTGGACAGCATTGAATTGCTGATATTGTTAACAAAATGTGTGCCCTTATTACTATTAATACATATGGGTATCCAAAACCATGGTACAAACACACAAATCAGTATTTTTGCAAACATTACTGCATCTGCTTTCCTACAGTGGTAGACTTCCACCCAACCAGAGAATGCATCTATTACCACGAGTAAGTAATGCCACTGATTATATTTAGGCAATTGAAGGAAGTCAACTTATAGCCCTACAAACAAGCCATAAGGGGGAGGGTGTGTCCCAGGTCTAATTAGCACACTTTTTCACACATTATTCTGTAAGCAGATAACACACCTTTGACAATATTCCTGAGCCATAGTAGTACATTTAGGTGAAAACCACAAATATCCCACTAACATCGTGAGTCCATCTCTTCCCACGTGTGATTGTCCATGATACATCCAAACTAGGCGGGATACTAGCATTTTCGGAGTCACTAACCAACCCTGCTCCTCTCACCAAAGAGAGTTCTCATGCAGCCGCCAGCCCTTCTTAATCCAATTGTCCTTTTCATTGGCTGTGGCATTCTCCTGTATACATGCAAGGCCCTCCTGTGTCTTATACAGAGTCCCCTCATGCACTGTTTTAACTGCCAGGATATAAGCATCACTCTCCTCTAAGTTAGCCGCCAATTCGGCAGTTCAGTCAGCAAAATCTTGACCACAGCTAATAGGGTCATCCATTGCCTCATGTGCTGCATATTTGACAATTGTGATCCGTTCAAGCAACATTATAGCATCCATAAGTGCTAACCCATATTGACTATTTTTAACTGATGTGCCAGTTGAGTTCCAGCATCCTCTCTGTTTCCAGAGCTGACAAAAATCATGGGCTACACCAAATGCGTATTGAGAATCTGTTTCAATATTAATCGACTGTTCAGCTGCCAATCGACAAGCCCCCATGAGGGCCACCAGTTAGGCCACATGTGCTGACATCACCTGAGGTAATTTTCCACTCTCCTCCTCCTCGCCTGGCGCACATAGCGCGTTCTCTGCAACCATCTGTCCACTTTGATTTCTATAACACAACCCACCCATGAAGTGCACAAGGTCAGAGTGGGGTATTGGCCCATCAGAGAAGTCTGTATGGGGCATCACCTGACAGTCCATACGACAAACATGAAAGATGTAGTCATGTGGCTCTCCTGCTGTGGGGTGGGCAACAGGAACGCTGGATTCAAAATGGAACATCTAGTCGGAGTAATGTTTGATGACTTCAATAAAAGCATCTCATATTTTCTATGTCTTGAGACAGACATGTGCTGTGCTTTTGTTTTCCTTAATAGTGATACTTCATTGCGTGTGTAACAGTCACCTCCAAGGGTGATCACGGCACAATATACTCGCTCTGTTCAACTGCCAATGCAGCAGCTGCCACAGACTGTAAACAGGGTCACAACCGAGCTGCAACCGGATCTAACTCCTTGCTATAATAGGCTACGGGTCTAGGAAGAATCCTGTGTCTCTGAGTGAGGAAAGCTAGTGCAAACCCATTCTACTTATGACAATACAAAGTAAATCCCTTCTTATCATCAGTCAGTTCTAAAGTAGGTGCATCAGGCCAATGGCCTCTTAAGCTTAGTGAAAGCCACTTCTGCCTCTGGTGTCCATTGCAATGGTGCAACAGTATTCAGCCCTATGTATGCCTGAAGTGGTTTAACTATTTCTGCATATCCCATTCATATTCCGTGATCCTTTGCTTTCAGTAACCAACTTCCCTCAAGAAAGCTCACATTTGCATCACTGTCTGGGGCTTCGGTACCTTGTGAACTGTCTCCTTCTGTGAAGTGGATATCAGCTAACATCCCTCTATAATATCATGACTCAAATAATGTAGCCTGTGGGCACCCAACTGTAGCTTCTCCTTCGAAGCCTTGTGCCTTTCTCTGCCAACACTTTCAAAAGGACCATGGTGTCTTCCTTACAATCCTCATAAAAAGGTGAGGCAATCAACAGATCATCTGCATATTGTACCAGTACTGATTTACCAGGCAACTTGATATCATCCAGATCTTTCTTTAGCTGTCATGAGAAGAGAGCTGGGGGACTTTGTGTACCCCTGGGACAAACAGGTCCATGTGTGTTGGACCTCCCCATGAGATAATACAAAGAGATACTATCATTGTGTATGGGGACTGAAAAAAGAATCTGAGCACAGATCGACCACCATGAAGTGCGTGGCTTCTGGCGGAATGCAGGACAATATGGTGGCTGAGGTTTGGCACCACAGGGAAGTAAGCATCACCACTGCATTGACAGCCCTCAAGCCCTGTAAGAAACGATAAACCTCCTTTCCTGGCACTTTTCCTGGAAAAATGTAGTGTTACACAGGCTACTTTTGGGAACTCTGATCCCTTAACTCAGCAAGGATTTAATGACTGAGGCGATGCCTTCCTCTGGCTCTGGCTTTGACAGGTATGGGGAGTGCAGGGCAACCTCTTAAACAAGCCTACCTTTATCCTTACAGGTTCGGCTCTATGTATATATCCCACTCCAATATCATGTGTAGCCCATAAACAATCCATTACAAAATCAATTTGTTCATGCAAGTCTTCTGATCATTGGCTGTCTTTCTCTCAAGTTTTCCCTTTTTGGTCTTCCTTCAAGGTCACCATTACCGCTACAACATTATTGGAAGGTACACTCAAAAACACCCTATCCAGGGTGCAATAGATAGTGCACCTTATCTTACATACCAAATCTCTACCTAACAAACGTACTGGTGATGTGGGACTTTGAAAAAAGGCATGCTTGTCCATAATGGGTCATTTGTAGCGCTGATCTATTTGCCCTGGTATCCACTAGACATAGCACTGGACATACAGTCCCTCCTGATTGACCAGAATCATAGGCGCTTACAGAGTCCCTTCCCTCTCTGGTTGTCAAAACCCATTTGAATCCCCCCTGAGCCCACTTTGTTTCCCGGGGGTGAAATGGTTAGCGTTAGAATTTGGAAATGGAGGCACAGCCCCCGGTAGGGGATGCCTGCATCTTTACCTGTCCTCCCAGCTGTGGTATCTGGGCAATATTGGGGCTCTTATTACCTTGAGGATATACTGTCTTTATGGCCAAATGGACACTCATTCTTCCAGTGGCCCTGCTGGTTACAACAGCTGCAGGTCAAGGTATTTGGCACCACGGCTCTTGAACACCAACTTCCCTGTCCTTGCTGATCCTGTGCATCACCCGCCCGTTGCTGATCAAACTGCCCCCACTGTGGTTGTTGTTGCGACTGTCCCATATACCCTCCTTTGATTATTTTGAAACACTTGCTGGCACACTTGGCCTCTGCCCCTTCCACTGCCCCTTTGTCGCTACCCTTTGAGTCTGATTTCCTGGATGCTGTACCATAACCTGAAGCTGTCCCTGAAGGATCTGCATCTGTAAGGTTCTAAGTTTGTTTTCAAATGTTTCCTTCTTTTGTTCCTGCCAAGCAATGCAATGATTCACCACCACCACCAAATCTGCTAACGCTTGATCTTCCAACCCATGCACATGCTCTAAAGCTGCAGTTGAACTTTTGGTAAAATGCCCGAAACAAATGAGCTTGCTATGGATTCCTGTGCTGTCTCCTTTGGTTTTGTGATGCTAGAGTGCTGTGTGAACACCACATTTTATCTATTTAAGTAATCAGTAGGAGATTCACCCTTATTCTGCTTACAATTTGATATTTAGACCAATCTGTCTTTCTGTGGCATACCTCCTCCCCACTATCCTCCCCCTTGCCCACACCAGGGCATTCCCTGTGCCTGGATCTGTGAGTCGCCAAGTCAGTCGTTCTACTAACTGCTGTCTCACCTCCGGTGTTGCCAATATTCTCAGAAGTTGATTAACCTCAGCCCACAACAGGTTGTACCACTGCATGACAGTGTGCGGTTCTTCCATAAATCATTGGGGCTCCTGCTCAATATTAGGGAATTCTTTTGCCAATTTCCCAAGATCCCCAGGTGTCCAGAGAACACGAAATATGACAAGACTATGATGTTGTTCTCCATTCTCATTTCTAGATGGCACCTGTCTGAGGGGAGCTTGGAAATGCTGGGAATCCTTTCCAATATACTGGACCTCCCCTCTTTATCAAGGGGGAATATGAGGGAGGTGCCCCCCTGGATTCTTAGCCCCTAAGGGCCCCTACCCACTGGTGTCCTAGGGGCAGAGGGCACCAGCTGCAACATCTCTACCAAGGCTGCTTCTTTGTGTGTCTCCTCCTGCTGTGCCCCCGTGGTTGGCCTCATACTAGTGAAAACTTCATGTATGTCTTCTGGTGTCTCACTATCATGGTCTTCTCAATTCTCTTCACCCTTATCTTTGTCCGTTTCCCCTTCTTGTATCAGCTGGGGACATATACGGAGTCCCTACATCCCCTGCCTATGTCTTATTTTATTTGTCCTCAGTAGGTTGTTGATCTCCCTCAGTTCCCTAATCCTCCCCTCATTCCTTCTAGCTGTTGCTTCCTCCAGCCACATGGCAAACGCTCCCCACTGCACTGCAGATATCTTCTGCCTCAAAGGCCTCCTAAGGGCTCCTAATTTGTCCAAACGAAACGTCCCTTCAATTGGGAATTGTGTCTGTCTATTACGTTGAGTCAAGTAATGGCAGGAATCCAAAAGGTTACATTAAGAACTACTAAACTGCCTAAACATATAGTTGACTAGCAACCTCTGTTGTGGTTGCACCACCTGTTTTCATTGCCTTTTGCCCATTGTTCTTTCCCTATTTATCTCTGATACGGTCACACCACTTGCCCTATTACCCAAGTGCCCCTGCCAAAGGCATCTGTTGGCTCCACTCATACGTGGTCCTGAGAGGGAGGGCGTTCACTTCAACAACCAGAGACACCACAGAGTGGCTGTGATAGGGGTAATGAGTCTCCCCATGCAGTCACTCTTCTCTCCCAATGTATTTCTAGTCTCCCCTCTGCCCCCAGCTTATTACTCTAGCCAGTACCCCAGTATTGCTCACATTTTGGGACTCGGACTCTATCGAGTATCCTCCCAACCAGTCTCAGCCCGATCCCTTGTATTTTACCAAATTCATGCCTGGATAATGAAAATACAAAACTAAAAGGATCACAGCCACACAACAGCAAAAACCTACAACGAGTAATATATACCTAGCCCAAAATTCCATTTCAGTGTATCCTCTAAAAACAACCCATCCTGAATTGTCCATGCCCTACTCCCAAATGGGACACTCAGCCCCTGTGTAGCCCTACATGCACACACACCAGCACCTGTATCCTCTTCCAGAACCCCCCTTTCGGATGTCCTCACGATTCTCGCACCAGCATTGTGTAACACATCCGAGTTGCAGTCACCATCCATTGCAGTAAACACAAATAAGAAGACTAAGGAGTCTTATCGAGAATGGAGAATTTGGCATTTCCATTTATTACAGCTTGCAAGCAGATAGACAGTATCCTGACAAACCAAACCCCCAAGCTAACCCACCCACTTCCAATTCACCTACCCCTTATATTCCATCATGGTCGGGCCCTTTGCAATGCGTGTGACTTTTGTTTAACCTTTCCCAACCCTAAAGCACAACAATGGCATCCCTTGTGACTTTGCAGAGTCCATCTTCTGTTTCCGTGTCATCATCATTTGTCACTTGATCACCAACTTCTGGGTCGTTCGCTCTGCTCTGACAATATTCAGTGCCCACGGCCTCAGCTGAGGGGTGTAGGTCCACAGCCCCCTGAATTGATTATGGTGATAAGGCTCTATTGTTCTGAGCAGTACAGGCCAGTCAAGTGTAATGATGGTGTCTAGGTGTCCTTTACCCAAGTTACCCCAAGAGCCTCCGAAATCACTGTATCAGCAGTCCCACTGCACATGTCCCT